>NC_092759.1:14722173-15360507 GCF_047496795.1 Chiloscyllium punctatum | reverse complement strand
ACACACACACACACACACACATGCAGAAACACACACATACAGACACACACAGACACACACCGGCACACACACACAAACACACACACACACACACACACACACACACACACACACACAGACACACAGGCACACACAGACAGAGACATGCACACACAGGCACACACACCACACACACAGGGACACCCACACACAGACACATACAGACACACACACACACACACACACACACACACATGCAGAAACACACACACACACACGCACACATGCAGAAACACACACATACAGACACACACAGACACACACCGGCACACACACACAATCAGACATACACACACACAGAGACACACAGCCTGAGAGTAGGGTTATTCCAGAGGTGGCCAGATATTCTGTTGTGGATCGCAGGCAAATCAAATATAAAGTGCCTATATTCTGCTAAATTCTGAATAGGTTCGACCCAGGGGGTGCAGAAGAGTGTTCACTTGTTCCCACATAAGTACCTTTAGAAGGCTTCCCTTCTCGTCTGAAACAAATGGTGTAGTCGATGGTGTTGTTGAGAGCTACAAGGGAGGGGGGACCTATGCAGTTGGTTGTAATTAGGGTGATACCAGTCCCTGAATGAGGTCAGTTTATACCCTTCCAACTGTAATTCCCTTGCGTCATCAGGGTTAGCGGGATCACTGGAATAGCTGTGACGCAGTAGCCATTCAGCCAATTTGTGCCAGTGAAAAGATATGGGCCACAAAGGGGCTCCTCCCCGAGTGGGTGGCATGTGGGCATATACCCATCAGTGGGAGTCTCTCCCCATTACATGGCTGTCCATCTTGGTCCCAGCTACTTTCATTCCCAGTCCTTTATCAGCCGTGGGGTAGTCCCCTTCTGGCAAATCACCGCACTCTCGGTAAGCCTGACGTCCCAGCAAGTGCAAACTTTGGAGAGATTTGGTTAGCCCCTGCAGATATACCCCCACCTACTCTCCCAGTGTTTTCATATCGAGACTGTCAGGGAGGGGGTGTTGCCAAACTAACCCAGTTCCTCATGGCCTTCCTGTAAACCACCTCAGCAGGAAACTAACTGGTTTTGCTCGAAGGGGTGACTCTCATGTGGAACAGGACCAAGCATAGGACCTTCAACCAACCTAGGCCTGTCCCTGTTTCAGCTTTGCCAGCTTTTGTTTTTGGGTACGATTTGCCCATTCCAGGACTCCAGCCGCTTTTGGGTGGTGGGTACAGTGGAATTGTTGTTTATCGCTAATTCCCTGTAAATCCCCTGGTTAATTTTAGCCACAGAGTGTGGCCCATTGTCTGAGCTAATGGTCTCCGGGAGTCCATCGCGGGGGATTATTCCCCTCAGTAGTTTTTTTTACCACCGGTGTAGTCATGTTGTCCTTTGTTGGGATGGCCTCAATCCATCTGCTGAAGGCATCTACTATTACCACACAATACTTATAACATTGTAATCTGGCAAGTTCTATCCAGTCTAGTAAAAACAATAGAAAGGCCCACCAGACAAGGAGGTCGTCCCAGGACTGAAAGGCATCCCCTTTTCCAGCATTCATCTTTTTGCAGATCAAACATGCTTGTGCTCATTTCTCAGCCATCTTCTGGATGTCGGGGTGTCACCAAGTCTGTAGCAAAGTGCTGACCACTCCCTCCTTGCCTAGGTGTGTACAGCTGTGTACATAATCTACTAGGATCAGTAAAAGCAAAGGAACACAGACCTGTCCCCACTGGGGTCATCCACAGTTTGTTACGAATGTCTAGGGAGCACCCCATCTGTGACCATAGTCTGTATTCCTCTACAGGGACGTCCCCCAGTAAGTGCCGTATCTCTCCTACATCTGGCATACCCCCGTCCTTATCCTTTTTGTGATGAGGTGTTACTGTGAGCCCAATGGGACCAGGAAAGTGCAGTGTAAGGCTGCCTGCTCGCGTGTTGCCCTTGGAGACCCTGTCACCAGTGCAAGCTGAACATTTTATCACCTCTAGGCTGGATGATAACTATGAGGTCTGCAAAAGATCATACACAAAAACAGCGTTACTAATGGGTTGCCCCGTGGATGTTAAAAATCCCCTATGCTCCCACAACGTGTTGTAGTCATGGGCAATACCAAAAGCA
This sequence comes from Chiloscyllium punctatum, assembly GCF_047496795.1. Lineage (NCBI taxonomy): Eukaryota > Metazoa > Chordata > Chondrichthyes > Orectolobiformes > Hemiscylliidae > Chiloscyllium > Chiloscyllium punctatum. Next base: position 15,358,392 of record NC_092759.1, on the reverse strand, counting down.
TAGCCAGATTCCGTACAAATATTGGCCGATTTCCCCTCTGCCAAAATGCAAGTCTGAGTGAGGGCAAACAATTCAGCCTTCCATGCTGACAGTGAAGAATCAAATGCTGCGTGCTCAATTATTTCAGGATCCATGGAAATCGCATTTCCGGAACATCGCTGACCTGTGGGCCATCCCTGTAAAAAGTGAAGTCTGCGCGTCCAAGTGGCAGGTCCATGGTATTCCAGTCCCAGTGAAATTCCTCAGGACTACCTGAAGGTGTGCTGTAACCATGGGGCAGCTGAACAAACTTAGCTTCTGTGTGACCTTTAAAGTGTGACGTGGGGTCGTTCTGTTCATCCCTGTAATAAATAAGGGCTCTCCTCGTCTGTGTGCTGGTGTTCTCAGACCAGTCCATGTTCGATGTACATACCATGTTCGTGACACTCCAGGTGTGGTTTCAATCCTCATGAGTGTGGATTGGTCACTTTCCATCACCCTCGTCCATTTGTTCCTGCCACTTCGTAACTTCTGCTGGTGACCAGCTGCTCCTTGGATGCTGCCTGAACTGCTGAGCTCTTCCAGCACCACTAATCCAGAGACAAGATCATACAACAGAGGGCAAACAGATCCCGGGGTGTTGCATTGTCCATTTTGAATTGTGCGCTGGATGTACCAGGCAAGAGTTGGGCAGGTTTATCTCTACTACAATCCTGACCCTGATTTATTATCACGATCATCTCTTGGGGTTCCCACGGGACATACACTCCAATGGTTGGTCGCTCATCTTCCTCATCTCCTTTGGTGTTCAGTAAGTGCCTGAAGGGGGAACATAGTTTTGGGGGTGACATGGAGATGGTGAACTCCAGTGCACAGGTCACAGCGTGCCCCTGATTTCACAGAGCACATTTTAACCCAATCGGCTATGCAAGATCTGTCGGGACTCGGGTACTGTGGCGGGGACGGGGTTGAGGGGTGGTTCAACTAACGGTTTCAGCGCACTAGGATAGGAACCCATTCTTGCTCTATCTCGGTGTTGTTCCATTCCTCCCTCAAACATGGTCATATTACATGCATAGACCTCTTAGCTGACCAAATCACGGCTTTTATTCCAATCGAGTAAGAGATTTGTTAAGAGTCTTCAATAGAAACTGGAAATTCATTTCATCAAAATCCAACGCTGTAATGTAGAATGTGCACAGTTTCCAACTCTGAACTCCATTATAATTCCCTGGTTCTAGTCTTTCAATTTAAATCCTCAATTTGTTGTTTTCTTAAGCAGTTCTGATCAGTCATTGCTCATTTATAATGTCCTGGGCTGTGAGATGACAGTGGCAGCATTAATAAAATCTTGCCAAGGTGCTTTGTATGCACAAATAATGACTAAGCCAAAGACACCGCTATTTATAACAATATCTTAATCTTTGCTACATGATTTGTTTTTGCAAGATAATGTTGAACTGACACTTCAGTTCTCGGTGAGGAAGGGAAATTGGTATAGAATACGACTGGCTCTCCATACTGATAAAGGAGATGCAGCAGTCTGAAAATTAAGAGGAGATCGACATTTCAGAAACAAAGATTCAATTCAACCAGTGTCATTTTCTGAAAACGATATCGTTTGTTGGGGACATCTAGATCCACCATTATATTCTGTTTTTGCAATTTTTAATCAACTATATAAAGGTCACTGTAATTCCTCCATTTAATGAACAAAACGTTGAAGTCTGAGGTGATCTGCCTCAATGTGCGGTTTAGATTTGTTTTGTTAAGAAATTCAGTATTACTATGCACGAGGACTTCCCTGTTAAATTTCTGCCTAACTCTCTGTAATTTCCTTTCAGAATCTCAACCTCTTCAATTCCTATGTCGTTGGTTCCAACGTGGACGATGACCTCTTGCTGGCCCCTCTTCCCCCGTGAGAACATTCTGCACCCTCTCTGAGACATCTTTGATCTTGGCACCAGGGAAGCAACACTCCATTATGCATTTTCGCATCTGACCATGGAAACGGCTGTCTGTACCTTGCACTAGAGAGTCCCCTAACACAATTGATCTCTTGGAACCCAACGTACCCCTTGTTGCATTAGAGCCAGTCTCAATAACAGAAACTTGGCTGTTCATGCTACGTTCCCCTGAGAATCCATCACCCCCTACATTTTCCAAAACAGCATACCTGTTTGAAATTGGTATATCTACAAAGGATTCTGCACTAGCTGCCTACCTCTCTTACCTTTCCTGGAGTTAACCCATCTATGTGACTGTATCTGAGACTTTCCCCCCTTCCTATAACTGCCATCCATCACATAGTGTTGCTGTTGCAAATTCCTCATAGCTTCTATCTGTCTCTCCAACCGATAACCATTCTATCTGATAAGATTCGGAGCCAACAGCATTTATGGCAGATATAATCCACAGGAACCCTTAGACTCTCTTTAAACTCCCATATCTGGCGAGAAGTACATATCACTCTATTAAAGGCCACTTTTGCTCCTTCACAATCTACCAGACACAGAAATTAACACCGTCTTATTCCTCTGCAAACACTTGGTTAAATTAATAATTATGGCTTATATTTTATGTTTAATCAAGAGACATGTCTCCAAAAACATATAATCAAGAAAGAACCCACTCTACTTACTGCTGCAGATTCTCTGTAGGCCACATTTAAAACAACGATTAACTTATCTGATTCTGTGCTGTGAACTTCACCAACAGTTCTTCCAAGATCAGCTGTGAATTTCACTGTTTGTTAATGTTCCCAGATGCACTCCGATATCCAGCGATACATGAATACAAACCACAAAGGCAGTAACTGTGCAGATACTCTCTCTCTCTCTCTCTCTCTCTCTTATTTCTGGGACCATTCTCGTGAGCCTCCTCTGAACATGCTCCAGGGCCAGTCCATCCTTCCTGAGCTATGGGGCCCAAAACTGCACTCAATACTCTGACTGTGGTCTGAAATAATTGAAGTGTGGTATTTCCTATGCAGCTTTTTCTCAGTTTCATGATCCTGTTACGGACCCACTCTCAGACAGCGGTTCCCTGTTATAAATAATACACTTTCAATCTTATTGAATTACACTTCTGTGAAAGTTTCATTGAGCCATTCACACCAATTGATTCCAGCCTTTTCCTTTTTTTCCAGGAACGTTGGCCTGTTGCTACCTTTGTTTCTCATACACTTGTTAAACAGTAGGAGACCATTTTCAAAACAGATCATCTTGGGGAATGAAACAGAATTTATGTTAATGATTCCCAGCCTTTTCAGACTCAAGGTCCACGTCAATGAGACAAATAATGCCACAGCACATTCACTGTGTTTCAAATGCCAAGTGCAGTATTGGAAGGGTGCACATGGGTGCCTCTGGAGATTGTGCCTGCTCTGTTGTAAGGGATGCTTGTTGTCAGTAGGTGCTACCTTCAATATTAGACCCCGAGGCTCTGGAGGAGATCAGAAACACGAAGACAGATTCAATGTACAGGTAAAGCAGCACTGCCTCCCAAACACTCCACAGCGCATTTCTCACCTTGACACCACGTCCCAGTGTGCTGTGACACACCAATTGAAAAGCAGTGAGATCGATTACTCAGAATGGTCAACACCACCCTCTCTGCTTCCTTTTCCTCAGAAATCCTGGATGTAGATTATAAGTTCCAAATGATTTATCTACTGTTGCGCTGTTTACTTTATCCAGGGTGCTTTTCTTTATGAGTATTAAATATTTTTTCGAAGTCAGATTAATGCCTTGAATCCCTCTGATTTCGATCAGTGTTTCCACTTTCCCACATGAATACAGACAGAAGTATGTTTTTAAGCATCTCTAGCTTCTTCTGCCTCTTGCTCTAAGGGGTATGTGTTCCATCTTGTGCCACTGTTCTTTTTCACAGACTTACGCACCTTGAGACATTAGAGTCTGTTTTGGTACCTTCATCTTTTCTCTCCATTGTTCATTTAATTCTGCATCAACTTCCCAAAGACTCACAAGCATCAGAAAGAAAATAAATCCTCATCTCTGTTTTAATGTCCTCCCATTATTTTAATTATAAATATGTTAAACATTAAACTGTGTATCCTGTAGATGGCACACACAGCCAGTGGTGGAGGGATTGGGTGGGTGACGATGTGGTTCCAACCAAGTGTGTTCCATCACACTCCTGACTTTTACTTTGCAGATCTTAGACAAGCTTTGGGAAGTCTGGACGTGAGTTACTTAGTGCAGTTTTCCAAGCTTCTGACTTGCTGGTGGTAGTGTCCATCTCCCTGCATTTACGTTATGTGCAGCTCATTCCCACCTTCTGGAGAATAACTAGGGACAGGTAATTAATGCTTCCACGCCCAAAGACTCCTTCATCCCAGAAGATGCGGAAAAAGCCGTAAGATTTATGTGACTCATTCAGTTAAGTTTCTAGTCAAGGTCTCCAGGATGTTGCTCGTTGGAAATCAGTGACTGTTGCCTCATGGAACATCCCCATTGAATTATGCCAACACTGAATCAGTCTATATACTGACAATTCAACTCCTCCATTAAAATTCTGTGCAATGTTCATTCTTATTTCCCACTGCTGATTTGATTCAAAAGATACCTTGATTAGAATTGTTGGACAGAGGCTATTCTTTTAATGGGCCATTTTGGAGAAATGCTTGGGGTTGACGAGCAGGGATAGGGTTAACTGGTCAGGACACACCCGCTCATGTACAAATTTCACTTACAGTAGCTGTTGATTTCATTACTTTCGTTAGTGGCTGTAATTAGGCTCATTAACTTGGGAATTGGTTTTCTGATCTGATGGATTCTCCCCCTTATAAATGATAGAAGTTTCCTCAATCTCTCAAAGTGAGAACTGGCTAATCCTTGTCAACAATCATCAAAATAACCATTATTTTCAAATTGGAAACCATGGCTCTTAGCTTTATGGTCAAGCTGAAGATTCTGTGGGTGATCACTGACATACAAAGGATTTACTACCCGGTCTTAGCTGCTGTTGGTGTCCCGGGTAAGTTACATCCTGTCGACGAAATTCCAAAAAAAATGCAATTTAATCACGTGCAGTATTGTAATTCTGTGTTACTTTTTTTCCCGATCTTTCTTATTTTTCTGCAGCGAGTAGGCATCAAGACGAATTCCACTTTTCTATAAGAATTCATTTACATCATATCACTTGTGAGGCAAAACAATTAATAGTTTGTATCTATCTACAGTTTCTCTCTCTCTCTCTTTTCTCTCTTCCTTTTTTCTCTCTTTTTCTTCCTTTCTCTCTCTTTTCTCGCTTTATCTCTCTCTTTTTCTTTCTTTTTTCTCTCTCTATCTCTTTCTCTTTCTTTTTTCTCTCTCCTTTCCTCTTTCCATTTTTTCTATCTCTCTTTCTTTTCCTTTTTTCTCTCTTTTTTCTTTCTTTTTTCTCTCAGTTTTCTCTTCTCTCTCTTTTTCTCTTTCTTTTCTCTCTCTTTTGCATTCTTTTTCTCTTTTTTTCTCTGCCTTTATTTTTTCTCTCTTTCTTTTTCCTCTTTCTCTTTCTTTTTTCTCTCTCTTTCTTTGTTTTCTCTCTTTTTTTCACTGTTTCATTTTCAGTCTCTTTTTTCTGGCTTTCTTTTTTCACTTTTTTTCTCTATTTCTTTCTTTTCTCCCATTATATTTTTCTCTCTCTTTGTTTTCTCTCCTTTTTCTCTTTCTTTTTTTTCTCTCTCTTTTTTCTCTCTTTCTTTTTCCTCTTTTTCTTTCTTTTTTCTCTCTCTTTCTTTGTTTTCTCTCTTTTTTCACTCTTTCATTTTTGCTCTCTTTTTTCTGGCTTTCTTTTTTCTCTATTTCTTTCGTTTCTCGCTTTCTATTTTTTTCTTTCTTTGTTTTCTCTCTTTTTCTCTTTCTTTTTTCTCTCTTTCTTTTTGTCTCTTTCTTTTTTCTCTTTCTTTTTCTCTCTTTCTTTGTTTTCTCTCTGTTTTCTCCTTTTCTCTCTCTCTCTCTTTCTCTTTCTTTTTCTCTGTCTCTGTATTTTTTCTTTTTCCTCTCTTTCTTTTTTCTGTCTTTCGTTGTGTTTTTTTCTCTTTATTTTTCCTCTCTTTCTTATTCCCTCTTTCTCTCTTTCTTTTTTCTCTCTTTATTTTTATCTCTCTGTTTTCTCTCTCTGTTTCTTTTTTCTCTGTTTCTTTTTCTCTCTTTCTTTGTCTTCATTCTTTTCTCTCTCTTTTTCTCTTCTCTCTCTTTCTCTTTCTTTTTTCTCTTTCTTTATTTTTCTTTTCTCTATCTTTTTCTCTCCCTCTTTCTTTTTTCTCTCTTTCTTTTTTCTCTGTCTCTTTCATTGTTTTCTCACCTTCATTTTTCTGTCTTCCATTGTTTGCTCTCTTTCTTTTTCATCTCTTTTTCTCTCATTTTCTCTTTCATTTTTCTCTCTCTTTCTCTTTCTTTTTTTCTGTCTATCTTTGTCTCTCTTTTTTCTCTCTTTCTTTTCTCTCTCTTTTCTCTCTCTTTTTTCCCTCTTTTTCTTTTATCTCACTTTTTTCTCTCTTTCACTTTTCACTCTTTCTTTTTTCTGTCTTTCTTTTTTCTCTTTTTTATCGCTTTCATTTTTCGCTCTCTCTTTTTTATCTCTCTCTTTTTTCTCTTTGTTTTCTCTCTCTTTTCTCTCGGATTCTTTATTCTGTCTTTTTTTTTTCTCTTTTTTTCCTTTCTTTTTTCTCTCTTTTTTCTCAGTCTATCTTTGTTTTCTTTCTTTTTCATCTTTTTTCTCTCATTCTTTTTTTCTTTTTTCTCTCTCTTACTTTTTTCTCACTCTTACTTTTTCTCTTTTTTTCTCTCTCTTTCTTTCTTCCTGTCTTTCTTTTTTCCTTTCTCACTGTTTGTCATTCATTCTCTTTTCCTCTTTTTTTCTTTCTTAATCGTTATTGAGAATTTTCCCTCTAAGGATTGAATGAGACTAGAGTTAAAGAAACGTTAATGGCAATTAATAAAAGTTATCAAAGACCTACTTGAATGGAGCAAACTGTCTAAATGTCTGAATGGATCATTTCTGTTACAGTATTTCTGCACGTGTTGGTAAATTTGGCTTCAGATTGCAAATTTTGTGTTTACTAGAACTTTTGCTTGTTTTAACCCCGTTTCACTGATCCGTGCATTGTGGCTAAACTCAACATAATTTCCCTTTAATTTGGCCATTTAATAAGAAATCTCTGAGACAATCAGTACTGAAACAATAATTTCAACTTTATTAAGATCCCACAAGTAACCAAGTATAATCCATGCAAACCAAATTAGTTACGACCCGCTTTGGATTTCAACCAACAGTGGTCTGTCACTGGAAGTGTCCAGGGTTTGATCCCTGTACCGTGTTATCAATTGAAGTTCTGCAACTGAGTTGTTCTGCTGTTGGCTTCTCGCACAATTTTCTGTCTTTCATGTTTGTGCTGTGACATTATTGATGATTCAATAGGTTTTTTCATGCCCAATATAGATTAGATTTTCAGCCATCTCATGTCTATACTTTGCCTTCTCAACAGAAGTAACTCCTTTGTTCCTTGTTTCATTCAGGGTTAGCTGTTTAAAACATACCTTTGCCTTCACTTACACTCTTTACTTCAGAACATTACCACTGCCAGCAGGTCATAATTGTCCCTTTGTCACGAGGCAGCAAATTCTCAAGCAGGTATTATTTCCCCATCGGTACCTGTATCCCCTTCTTCCCAGGGAAGGGTAACTCACATATAACTGCTTTTATAACAGTTTCTCATTGTCCCTTTTGTCTCAAGAAACACTTTATTTGAGAGACATCATTGCTTCTCTCCATATTTAACAGGTTATTCTTTGCTGATTCTTTCAATACATGAACAGTTTTCAAAGTTGTGAAGTTCATATTGTCACAGACACCTTTATGTTTATCATTCCCTGACAGGTAAAATAGTTAGAATCCTTTCTGAATGGAATTATAAATTGCAAATTTGTGGTAGATTTGTGGTTTAGTTTTGCAAAAACATTGGATACTCATTAATAATTTGCTCCAATATTTTACTGAAAATAAAGGAAAAAGATCATTTCTGCACTATACTTGAGCTATAAATTATTATATTTGTTCCTCTTCTTTCAAGTTAATATGATTGCAATTAAGATCCTAGTTTGGGGGAAGTGTGGCCTTTCCAAATGTGTTACTCATTACCTGGTGGCTATGGCAGTGGCGGATCTACTGGTCATTACCTTCGATCTGATACTACGACAAATTCCTATTACATATCGGGAGGAGTTTATTTTTGTGCATACTCTCCACATGTGCAACATCCATGCAGTTCTGCTTTATGCTGCCACAGACTGCTCTGTCTGGTTCACGGTCACGTTCACCTTTGATCGGTTTGTGGCCATATGTTGCCAAAAGCTGAGAAATAAACATTGCACCAAGAAAACAGCGGGAGTGGTTTTAGGAACAGTGACTGTGCTGAGTTGTTTGAAGAACATTTTCTGGTATTTCATGTATTACAAGCGATATTGGCTTTCTAATAGTCCATGGTTTTGTAAAGTGCCTCAAATTGTACTTGGTTCAGTTGTCTGGACTATTGTTGAATTAATGCATTACATAATAACGCCATTCATTCCATTTATTTTGATTCTACTGTTAAACACTTTGACAGTCAGAAATATTATATTTGCCAGCAGAGCTCGCAGGAGACTCCGGGCTCAGACAACTGGGGACAGTGTCAGTGACCCAGAGATGGGGAGTCGGAGGAAATCCATGATTTTGTTATTTATTATATCAGGTAATTTCATCACGTTATGGGTGGTGTTCATTGCTTATTCCGTACTGAAACGCTTTGATTACTTGGGATACCCAGTTCCTTTGCCAACATTTGTAAGAGAGATTGGCTTCATGCTCCAGCTCCTGAGCTGCTGCACAAACACCTTTATTTATGCAGTTACCCAGAGGAAGTTCAGAGAAGAAATGAAGAATGGAATAATGTATCCCTTCACAAAGTTGGTCAAAGTAATGTGATGAAACTTCAAGCCAACGTTCAACATTAATACACCATTTTGTTAGATTATTGGTCCAATGACTGTTTAAAAACAATTTGAAGTACAGATCAGTGTTGTAACCGTGACTGTTCCTGTTTTATTCTCTGGAGTGGTGAATCATGAGGAGAATAGCTTTACATTATTGGGGGATGTAGACCCCTGGTCAGAAGGTCAGACCGTGTCCAATGGAGTTCAGTCGGGATCAATGTGATGTGATATACTTGGACAGGACAAACAAGGCGAGGGAATACAGGATGAACAGATGGACGGGAACAACATAGAATCTCGGTGAATGCTTCCCAACCTTTTCAGTCTCATGGCCCACTTCAATGAGGCAAATAATAACAGGACACACCCACTTTCTCTGAAATCACGAGCATAGTATCAGATCCTTGGAATCACAGCAGATCAGAAGGTCATTGATGTGCACCATCCTTAATTCCTTAAGGTGTCAGTTGGGTGGATCAAGTGTTTGCAAAGGCATGTGGAATACTTGCCTTTATTCGTCCAGACGTAGAGTTTAATGACAGAGAGGTGATGGTGGAACAACCTTAAACACTGATTCGATCTTATCTCATGTAAGATGTGCAGTTCTGGAATCCACATTTTAAAAGGGCTGTGATGGTACGAGAGAAGGTGGAGAAGGGAGTTACCGGGATGTTGCCTTGGCTGGAGAGTTTCAGTTCAAAGATAGATTTGGACAGACTGTTGTTTTTCTTCCTGAGAGTAGGGGAGATTGATAGGGGATATCATTGATATGTGTCAAATTATGGAGGCATAGATAGAGTAGTCAGAAAAGAATATTTTCTCCTTGAAAGAGGGATCAATGACCAATGACGGTGATTTAAGTTAATGAGCAGGAGGTTTACAGGAAATGTGAGTAAACACGTTTCATCCAGTGTCTGGTGGGAGACTGAAACTCACTGCCTGTATGTTTTCTGAACACAGAAAACCAGATCATATTTAAGATGTCTTTAGATATGCCTCTACATTGTCAAAGCACACAACGCTATGTGCCAAGTGCTAGAAACTGGGATTCGAACATTAAAGTGAATGTTTTGACAGACACAGCATTAAATGTAGACCAACAAGGCATGAGTGGGTGGAGTCAGACTCACACATATCCAGGGCTTTTGCTTTTTACTTTCACATGTAGAAGACGGATTGTTTTGGATTTGAAGCAGCTACATGCATCTCTCTTATCTGTTGCTGGAAAAAGTTGTAGTTCTCTCTCTGCTGCTGGGATTCATTCTGTTGGTGTTCCTTCTCCTAGTCTAAGGAGACAGCAAGTGAGAGAAATCTCTGTGTGCTGAATTGGCCTTTGGGAAGGGTGTGTTTATGGGATGCTGCTATATTGGAACTGTTGGGGAGTAGCTGTTAAATAATATTTTATTTTGTTAAGTATTTCAGTGGAGTTAAAATTATATAATTTTTTCTTGTATTTCTTTGTATTTTAACTGTGGTGTAATAATAAAATGTGTTTTCCTGAAAGCCTGGGTGTTTGACCAAGTGAATCACATCTGAAATGCATCACCTTACACAGACCTTTAAGAGAAACGTCGGGGCGACAGGAATGGAGTGAGTGTGAGGGATGAGGCTCTCTCCGTGATATGTTTATAGAGGGTTTGATCTGATCCATAACAAGGTTCGCTGAATTGTTACAGCACAGAAGGAGGCCAATCAAATGTTGTGTCTGTGCTGGCTCTGAGAAAGAACAATTCACTTAGTGACACTCCATCGTGTCAGTTAATGACCCCATTCTCTCCCAAGTGTCTCTGTTGAATTTCCCTCCACCATTATCTGAGGCAGTGCATCCTGATACAAATGATTAGCTGCAGGATCATTTTGTTTTATGTCTCCATTGCTTCTTTCCCCAGTGGTTTCCATTCTGTGTTGATGTGTGTGTGATCCTGCCATCATGGGGAGCAGATTTTTTCAACATTTCTGTTCAGAAGCCTCATTATTTGAGAACCTAATTTAACCTTCTGCCTGAGAAGCAATGCCCATCCCTCAATTCTTTGCGTTCATGTCTCCATTGCAGTAAAAACCAGGCACTACACTTGGTGCCAGGAGATACTGTGTCTGATACCTCCCTGTTTCTCACATGCCCCTGGTAATGAAGCCTTGGGTTTCCAATAACTTCATGACTGACTCTCTGCCTCCCATCCTTCTAAATGCTGTGGAATCCAGGCCCAGATGTACCAATCTCTCCTCATACAGCAGCCCTGCCCTCCCCGATATCAGCCTGGTGTACATTTGCTGCACTCCCTCTTCCACCTTTAATGACAATGGTTCAAACTGTTCAGGCCCTGCTTCTCCTGTAACCCCTTTAGAATTGTCTGCTCTTTATTACATTGACCCTTTGTGGTCCTCTGACCAAAATGAACCAATTGATACGTGTTACTGCCTCAATGTTTTAAATTCCCCAGGTCTCTGCTCGTCTCTGAAGGAGATATTTTGGGTCTTTACAATTGGGAAAGGACCTGATGTTAAGTGTGGAGGCAGCAGGAAGACTGGGAAGGATGAACATTTTTACAACCTCAGTGGGGGGGGGGGTCACCCTCCCAAATGAATGAATGGCCCAGATCCTGTGATCCCAGTCACAGAGCAACATTGAACATTGTGATGTCTGCTGCTTATGGAGAGCCACACTGGGACAACAAAAGGAGAGCTGAGTTACTTTGGAGCCTGGAAATTGCCTGACACCAGATATGACTCCACGGTGGGTGGAGTGGTGGGGGCGGGGTGTGGGGTGGGGGGGTGGTTGGTTCGGTGTATGTCAACGTCGATGTTCCTGCTCAGATATGTAACCCTGAGTCACTTCCCCTGTGTTTCCCTTGGGATTTATTTGGTGTTACAATGATCAGAGCCTGCTCGGCAGGGACAGAACTGTTCCTTCGGAGCACGCTCCAAACCCTCCCGCACCTCAGTCTCACTGCTGCCCTCGGGCTTCATTTTGAAAAACATCATTTCTGGGATGAGGCTGTTGTTTCGTGCCTCTCCCTAGTTACCCCCGGGGGGTCCACATTGCTGGGGGGGCTGGAAGCCACATGTAGGCCAGACCAGGTAAGGAGGGCAGGTTCCTTCCCGAAAGTTAGTGATCCCAACACGGTTTTCAAACGTCAGATTTTTATTGAAGTCCCATTGCCCCATTTATTGGGGTGGAATTTGAACCCAGGGGCACTGTGAAATAAATCCCCCGAGGCCAGTATCCCATCTCCAAGTCATTCTTTATTTCCAGGTGAACGTATCCTGACCCTGGTCCAGCTTCCTCAGAGCCATCCCTCAGAGTGTACAGAACCCACTGACAGTGTGTGAATGGTCCAACTCGAGAGTGGGTCATACTGGGCCTGGTTCTGGCTAATGAGCCTGTCCACGTGACTAACCTTTCAGTGGGAGAGCATTCTGAAAACAGTGCACTCCTTACATTTCAGATGGCTATGAACAAGGATAAGTCAGGACATTGGGGCATGTTACTAAGTTGGGTGAAGGGAAAATTATGTCAGTATTAGTTGGGAGTTCGGGAGTATTAATTGGGAGGAGGTGTGATCAGGCCAGTATACATTTGAATGTGGGAGTTCTTTGAAGATCTGCTGTTCAGAGTTTAAGACCAACATGTTCCAGTAAGGAGGACCATCGTAAGATAAGGGACCCTTGGATAATGTGGGTGGTTGTGAATTTAGTCAAAGGGAAAACAGAAGCACACGTGAGGATGAGGAAGCTAAAATCAGACAGTGTCCATGAGGAATATAAAGAAAACTGGAAAAAAACTCTTGCAAGGGATTAGGAGAGCAAGAAGGGGCCAGAAATGACCTTGGCATGTCGGGTTACAGAGAATCCCAAGGCATTCTGTCGATGGATATTTTGTTCCACAAATCCAGATGACACAAGTTTCTGTACAATGGTTAGATGCTTTATCGGTCAGCCAGTGAGAGATTCTCAATGTCCCCAAAAGTAGTTGTGTGTCTACTTGTGGTGACCCTTCTCCATGTGTCTCTGCTCTATACACAAAGATAGTATTTTTTTTTGGAATCACAAGGTCTATAAGTCATCTGTTGTTACATTGTTGAAGATAGGCAATTATTATTTTACAATGCCCAGTGATTGTCGATGTCCTGTGATAATGAGTGGGTGGATTACAGGGTCTGGTTATCGTATTCTTCATTATCGTGCTTTGATGGGAAGAGATTACAAGGGAAGGGCTTTGCTTGTTCTCAATGGGGGATTCACATGCCTATGTTAATAGGGAAAAGAACCAAGATAATGGCAGCAGGAGGCAGTTAATAGGGTTATGGCCAAGGCAATCAGTCTTGTCCAGGGAGAACAAATACCTTTGCCTGAGGCTGCAAGTTATGGCTCCTGAGGAATCAGTTCTCTGAGAGTCAGCCAGATCCCTGACTGAAATGTCCTGTCTCAATTTCTAAGAGGGCAGACATGCAATTGATACTGCACTGAGGCCTCTTAGCAATGGAATGCTTAGCCTTTGAGTCCCTAGTATGTCATGAGAAACAAGTAAAAGATGGAATTGATCCCTTTGTGGCTTTCTAACTCTCTCATTCCCTCTTACTGATCATTCGATGATCAACCAGGTCCCGTCAGAGTCTATAACGAAAACATTCGGACAACAGTGGCCATAAGTACCAGAGCACTAGAATGCAGACGATTACAATTAGTATTGTAATTCCGATATGTACCAACAGGCCTCCCAGTCCTCCAAGGACGCCTCGTAATGACCACCCTCCCATGCCATTGCCAGACATATTGACAATAGTTTGGATAGTCTGGATTTCCTGTGTGATGTGTTTAGGGAGGTCGGTGATGTTAGTGGGTTCATTAGGGATGTAGGTGCAGCACTCTGCCCCAACAGTAGCATAGGTGTCACCCTCCTTGGCTAGCAGGAAGTCCAGGGAAAAATGATTCTGGAGGGCCACAGTCCAAACCGCAAGTAGTTCTGCATTAGTTTCCGTTAAGGCACTAGCCATATCATTGGCGACCCTTTCCCATACGGTCCTGAGCTGACTAAGTTCTTTGTCATGCAAATAGATTCCGGTTGAGGGAGAGAACACTCCCACCCAGGTGAGGAACCCGGCAAGGGACTGTCTGAATCTCAGGGGTGAGCGCAAGGTCAGAATGCAGGGTACAACATACCCCATGTGACACAAAACCCTTCCAATTGGAGGGAAGCCTCTGGAGGTAGACTTTTAACCCGCAAATAAAGTATGTGCCATTGTAAGCAGTCAAGGTAAGCACCGCCCCCAAAACACACACACACACACACACACAGACACACACACACACACACACACACACACACACAGACACATACAGACACACACAGACACAGACACACACCCACACAGACACACCCACACACAACACTCACACACACACAGACACCGACACACACACCCACACACACAGACCACACACACACCGACCACACACACACACACACCCACACACACAGACCACACACACAGACACACAAATACACACACGCACACAGACACATACAGACACCCACACACAGACATACACACAGACACAGACACACAGACACAGACATACGCACAGACACCCACACACAGACACCCACACACAGACACCCACACAGACACATAAAGACATAAACAGACACACAGACACTGATACACAGACACACACACAGGGACACAGACATACACACAGACACACACAGAGACATACATAGACACATACACACAGTCACACACAGACACACACACCCACACACACAGACCACACACACACAGACACACAAATACACACACGCACAGACACATACAGACACCCACACACAGACACACACAGACAAACACACAGACACAAACAGACACACACAGTGTCACACACAGACACACACACACACACACAGTCACACGCACACACACGCACACTGACATACACAGACACGCACAGACACATACATAGACACATACAGACACACAGACACAGACACACAGACACCCACACACAGACACACACACACACCCACACACAGACACATTAAGACATAAACAGACACACAGACACAGATACACAGACACACACACAGTCACACACACACAGGGACATAGACATACACACAGACACACACGGTTAGGGGTAGTGTGGGGTTAAAAAAACAAAGAGGAGTTTCAGAGGTTTGCTTCACTCTGAGAGCTGGCTCTTGAGGGAGCTGGACCAGTGAGTGAAAAAAAAACAGAAACATACCAACACCCTGGAGTTGTTCAGGGAAAGGTGGGCGCCACAGGGAGTGGAGTGCAGAGTTGGACCGTTCCGTATCACCTGTCCTTCATGGAGAAGTTTATGAAGAAAAACACCTTTGACCACAAGTCCATCAGGAAGTGGTCAGCACGTAGTGTCCGTGAGACCCTTTGGGAAAAGGAGAGTGCGGATCCTATCGAGCGGTTCCCTGAGCAGACTGTCAAAGCCATTTGGCAGAATGCCTCATCGCTAGAACTTTCCAAGAAGCACCAAGACATGGCTTGGCTGGTGGTGAGAAGGGCTCTGCCCGTGAGATCCTTTATGCACGCCCGGACTCTCAACCGCACCGCATGCTGCCCTCGAAGCGGCTACGGGGGGTGGGGAACGAGACTGTCACGCACCTCCTTCTGGAAAGTGCCTAAGCAGAAGAAGTCTGGAGAGGAATGCAGTGGTGTTTGTTGAGGTTTGTCCCGAGCAGCGCCGTGACGTGGGACTCTGTGCTCTATGGTCTGTTCTCCGGGATGCACGCCGAGACGAACATCAACTGTGCCTGGAGGATCATCAACTCGGTGAAGGACGCTCTCTGGGCGGTCCGAAACCTGTTGATCTTCCAGCTGAAGGAGTTGACCCTGACTGAGTGTTGCAGACTGGCACATTCCAAGGTCCAGGACTACATGTTGAGGGACGCGCTGAAGCTTGGGGCAGCTGCCGCCAAGGTGTGGTGGGGAAAGACCACCATGTAACATCTGCCTGCCTAAAGAAGAACAGGGGGCCCACACAGTCATTTGGGCTCTGCTGACGCCTCAGCTAAAAAAATGTAATTGGACAGACCTTTAAATAGGAATGATTCTCCTATGAGGGGAGACTGGTCCAGCTGGGCCTGTATTCACTTGGGTTTAGAAAGATGAGAGGGCATCTGACTGAAACGGATAAATTTCAAACAGGCTGGAAAGACAAGATGCAGGTAAGATGTTTCCCCCGGTCAGGGAGTCTAGAACGAGGGGTGACTGTCTCAGGATATGGGGTAGGCCAATTTTGACTGAGATGAGGAAACATTTCTTCACTCAGAGGCTGGTCACCCAGTGGAATTCTCTCCCACAGAAGATGGTAGAGGCCAGGTCACTGAGTATATTTGAGGAACAAATGGATAAATTTAACAGCATCAAAATGTATGGGGAGAAAGCAGGAACATGACATTGAGGCAAGATCATATTGAAAGGCAGAGCAGGCTCAAAGGGCTGAGTGGCCTCCTCCTATCATGGTCTATGTTTGAGGCAAAGCTGAGAGAGACTTCTTATGATACAACAGTGAACCCTTTTGTTAATTAAACCAAACACCCAGAAAAGCTCACCTCACCTCATAATCTGTTTAAATATAAGTGACGGAATATTTCAACGTCTGGAAGGTGAAGGGACTCAGTTGGTGATGTCAGAAAACCGACAGGAAATGATTTCCATTTCATCAATATCGATGGCAGATCATGTCAAACTGAGGTAAGAATAAATGTCTTCACTCAGGCTGCTGACCCTGTGGAATTCTCCACCATAGAAAGCTGTAGAACTAACTCACTCAATACATGTAAGACAGGAACAGATCGATTTCTAGGTTCTAATGGTGTTATGAGGTATAGGGAGAAAGCAGGAATGTGTCATTGAGATAAAGGGTTGATCATGGTCATATTGAATGGTTGAGCAGGCTCGATGGGCCGAATAGGCTACTCTTGCCCCCGTTGTCTGCTTCCTGATCCTCTCAGCTACTACAATGAAATAGATTTGTCAGACGGGGATTTACTTATAAACAGGGTGTTTCAGTCTTATTGGATTCCACTTCTGTAATGGCTTGGTTAACCCATCCACACCAATCAATCATAGCCTTTTCCTACAATTGATTCCAGGACCATTTGCTGATGGTTACCTTTATTTATTGTACACTTTTGTCAAAAAGTCACAATACCTTTTCAAAAATACAGGTCACAGGAACAAATGAGAATCTCGGTCTTTTGAAGCTCAAGGCCCACTTCAATGAGATAAATAAATAACACCAGGCACACCCTCTTTTCATTCAATTCCTGAGCACAGATTGGAATCATGCTCATGCACAGCTTTGTTTTGATTCATTGATGGGGATGTGAACGCCTCTGACCAGACAAGCATTCATTGGCCCTCCCTAATTACCCAGAGGGCACCTGAGACTCAGCCACATTGCTGTGGGCCTGGAGTCACATCTAGGCCAGACCAGGTTAAGATGGCAGCTTTTTTCCCGAATGCACCTTAGTGAAGCAGATGGGCCTTTCCGATAATCACCAATGGCTTCATGGTCATCATTCAACTCTTACTTCATGATGTTTTTCATTTCATTGAATTCAAATTCCACCATCAGCTGTGGTAGGGTTTGAACCCATGAGCCCAGAACATTACCTTCCTGCAGTCTCTCTCTGTTTCAATTCTATTCTATCTACCTTAAAGCAGAACCGCCAATATCCCTGGTCAAAGGCTGTTATGCAGTTGAAGGCTTAAAGGTAGAGTGAATGCTGTTCTGAACTGAGAGCTGACAAGCACATGTGATGATGCGATAGCAGTCTCTGGCTTAACAATCCACTGATAATAGCACAAGGCCGTTGCCTCTCCTCGACACAAACATATTAGGCTTCTTGAGTGGAGAATCAAAGACATTTTAGAGATTTATAAAATCATGAGGATCATCGATAGGGTGAAGAGCCGAAGCCCTTTTCCTGCGGTTGGGAAGTCCAAGGCTGAAGGGCATAGGTTTAAGATGAGAGGGGAGAGATTTTGAAAGGACCTAAGGGGGTAAGTATTACACAGAGGGTGGGGCATGCATGGGGTAAGCTGCCAGAGGAAGTGGTGGAGGCTGGTACAATTGCAACACGTAAAAGCATCTGGATGGGTAAGGAATAGGAAGGCTTAGAGGGCTATTGCTGCCAAATGGGATTAAGTCAGATTGGGATGTCTCGTCAGTGTGGACTAGTTGGACCAAAGAGTCTGTTTCCATGCTGAACGATTCTACGACTGTTTTTGGAGCTGCACTCATCCAGGCAAATGGGGAGTATGTCAGCACACTCCTGACTTGTGGCTTGTTCATGGTAGACAGGCTCTGGGGAGACAGGGAGACTTCCTGCAGTATTCCCAGCCTCTGACCTGCTCCTTGGCAGGGTGCATCTACCTACAGCACGTGGACTTCAGTAGATCAAGGCAGCTTACTCCCACCTTTCTCAAGGGTAACTAGGGATGGGCAATAAAAGGTGCACCACCCAGGGACTCCCCTGTCCCATGTGATGCTACAAAAGCCATAGTATTAATGTGGCAAGTTCAGTTCAGTTTCACTTCAAGGGAAACCACCAGGGCAATTCAGTGATAGTTTTCCTCTTTGAATTATAACCAACTCTATCGGAGTTGATATATGGCAATTAAATTCTCTCATTACAATTGCTCTGCAATATTTGTTCTTGCCTCCCATTATTGATCGGTTTCTGAAGTTACTTCTGTTAGAATTCTGGGATAAGGATCATTCTATTAACGTACAGATTTTGGGGTTGGGGAGAAGGGATAGGGTTAATTGGTCAGGACCTTCACCGTTCATCTCCCGGATAACAGTTGTTGATTTCATTACTTCATTCGGTGGCTGCAGTTAGGTTCCATCAACATGGCAAGTGATTTTCTGATCTGATGAAGTCGCTGTCTTCTAAATAAGGGACATTTTTTCAATCATTCAAACAGAGAATAGACCAAACCTTAAGAACAATCTTCAAAACATCAGTTATTTGCAAAAGGGAAACCATATTGCTTGGTCTTTTTGATCAAGTGAAAATTCTACAGGCAATTACTGATGTAGAGGATTTACCTGTGTTTGGTGTGCCAGGTGGTTAGCACTGGTGCCTCACAGCACCAGGAACCTTGCTTCAATTCCAGCCTCAAGCGACTGTGTGGAGTTTGCACATTCTCCCAGAATCTGCGTGGGTTTCCTCTAGGTGCTCTGGTTTCCTCCCACAATCCAATCATGCGCAGGTTAGGTGAATTGGCCCTGCTAAAATTGCCTATAGTGTTTAGTGATGTTTAAGTTATATGCACTGGTCAGGGGTAAATGAAGATTAATGGGGAATGGGTCTGGGTGGGAGACTCTTCAGAGAGTCAGTGTGGACTTGCTGGGCCCGCTTCCATAGTGTAGGGATTCTACGATTCTACCCACTTGAATTGAACAAAACATCTAAGAATTTGCATGTCTCATGTTCAAATGTTTGAGCTTATAGGAAAAAGTCCCTCCAATATCTTTTTGTACTTGCTCACCAAACAATTTTATTTTGATGTAATATTGTTTCACTGATCTATAGCTTTGTGGCCACACAGTTATCAATACCTTTCATTCCAGAGGGTTTCTCATTTCTGAGAAGTAAACACATAAAACACTGTCTCAATGGAATGTTAAACAGTAAACTTGCTGTCACCTTGCAGTGTCTAGCTAAACCATTGGATGTCCATTTAAAATTAATTTGATTGTTTACTTTATTTTCAGTAAAATAATCACTTCTGAATTATAACTGAGCAATAAATAACATGTCCTTGTTCAAGTCAACGTGATTGCAATTAGGATCCTATTATGTGGGAAGTGTGGGCTTTGCAAATGTGTCACTCATTACCTGGTGGCTATTATTGCAGCAGCAGATCTACTGGTCATTATCTTCAATCTGATATTATGACAAATTTCTATCATGTATCAGGAAGGAGATTAAGGTGAAGGAACCCTTAGGAGGCAGTGATCATAATACAATTGAATTTACTCTGCAATTCGAAAGGGAGAAGACAGAATGAGAGGTAACAGTATTACAGCTGAATAAGGACAACTACAGAAGCATGAGGGAGGAGCTGGAGAGAATTGACCAGGAGAGGAGCCTGGCAGGAAAGACACTGGAACAGTAATGGCAGGGGATTCTGGGAGTACTTCAGGAGACCCAGCAGAGGTTCACCTCAAGGGAAAAGCAGCATGGTACAGGAAGGCAACCATGGCTGACAAAGGAAGTCAGGGATAGTATAAAAGCAAAAGAGAAAGCATATAATGTGGTCAGGACTGTGGGAAACCAGAGGATTGGGAAGCTTACAAAGACCAACAGAGGGCAACAAAAAAAAAACAAATGATCAAATGAGATGGTAAGCTAACTAGTAATATGAAGGACTATTGTAAGTTTCTTTATGTGTATAAAAAAAAGGTGAAAGGGAGGCAAAAGTAGACATTGGACTGCTGCAGAATGCTGCTGGAGAGATAGGAGTGGAGAAAAATGAAATGGCTGAGGAACTGAATAATTACTTGGCATCAATCTTCACAGTGGAACACAGGAGTAAAACCCAAAAAAATTCAATGTGAGGGGGCAGACCTGAGTATGATGGCTATCACCAAACAGAAGGTGCTAGAAAAACTAGGTGTTCAGAAAGTGGATAAATCATCTGGACCAGATGGAAAACACCCCAGAGTTTGAGACAGAGATAGATAGGTTCTTGAGTATCAAGAGGATCAAGGATTACGGGGAGAAAGCGGGAGGATGTGGTTGAGAAACATAGCAGCCATGATCAAATGGTGGAGCAGGCTCGATGGGCTGAGTAGCCTAATGTCTGCTTCTATGTCTTATGGTCTTATGTATCAGAATGAAATTGGATTACTGTATTAAGTAATTAACAACGGTTTCAACAATGAAAACTGCTTAAGTTTTCTAACTTGACAAAGATAAACCTACAAAAGCCTCAATAAACCAATCAGAAAAGGCATCAGGAAGTCAAAAGTTCAATGCTGTAATTATCCTCTGCATTTGCCAGTTGACCTGTATACTGTCTGCTGACAATTGCTAAAATAGGATTTGAGGTCTGAAATGCATCTGCTTTGTTGCATTGTTGGACAATGCTGTCTTCAACATCCACTTGGATTTCATTCTTTGTACATATTGCATGTCCCGCTCTTTTCTCTGAGATGCTGCTTTTGCTGTAAGGAAAGAGAGAACATTAAAAAAACATCACTGTCACCACTTTATAACCAGATCATTAGTGCTAATTCAGATCTTTGTTAATAAAAAGGAAAGCAGCGAATTGATGATGTATTATCAACCTGAACATTTCCAACAGGAAATACTGTAAGTTTAATTTTATTGGAAAATGGAATCCACAAAGTAAGTGGAATTTTCCACAAATCCAGAGGTTTCAAGCACTCAAGGTACATTCAGGTAAACACACAAGAAGTTCAGCTGTTTATTTAATGCATCAGTCAGCAGAACTTTTTTTTTGAATCAGAAACACAAATCATGCTAAAGATTCAGATGGGCATGTTACAGCATTCCAGACTGGTTACAAAGCTTCACAGACCCTCCTCCATTCTGTTTCCTTTTCTGCAGGATTTCCCTTTGCTCATTCTTGGCTCCACCCTTCCCTGTCCCCATTTAGACAATAATTGTTCATCATCTTTTCATTAAATTACAATATTTAAAAGACATTTGGGTAGATACGTGAATAGGAAAGGTTTGGAGGGACATGGGCCAGGAGAAGGCAGGTGGGACTAGTTTAATTTGGGATTATGGTCGGCACGGACTGGTTGGACCAGAAGGTCCATTTCCATGCTGGATGACTCTATAATCATAGAATCAGTACAAAGTCAAAGCAGCCCATTCGGCCCATCAGATTTACACTGATCCTCCAGAAAACATCCCACCCAAATCCAACCCTCGAACCTCTCCCTGTAACCCTGCATTGCCCATGGCTAGTCCACCCAGCCTGCATATCCCTGGACACTAAGTACAATTGAGCATGGCCAATCAACTCTAACCTGCTCATCTTTGGAGTGTGGGAGGAAACCGGTGCAGCCAGAGGAAGAATGTGCAAACTCCACATAGACAGGCACCAGAGTGTGGTAACAAACCCAGGTCTCTGGCAGTAAGGCAGCAGTGCTAACCCCTGAGCCAGTGTTGTTTCATTACTGCTCTCACTAACACTCCCTTCAGCCTCGCAACAATTATTTTGTTGCTTAACCTTTCTTTCTTCCATCTGGCTTTTCTCCCCATTTCTCCTTCACCCTCCAACTTCCTCAAAATCTAAATCCCTACACTGTGGAAGCACGCCGTTCAGCCCATTGAGTCATACTGACCATCTGAAGAGCAACCCACCCAATCCCTGGATTTCCCATGGCTAATTTATCTAGCCTGTACATCCCTGGACACAGTGTGCACTTTAGCAAGGCCAATTTACCCTAACCCGCACATCTTTGGATTGTGGGAGGAAACTGGAGCACCCGGACACAGGGAGAATGCGCAAACTCCACAGTTTGCCCGAGGATGGAACTGAAGCCAGGTACCTGGCACAGTGAGGCAGCAGTGCTAACCACTGAGCCACCGTACCACCCTTATTGCATTTTTGAATTTTTTCCCGTTCTGATGAACGATCATTGATTTGAAATGCTCGCTCTGTATCTCTCTCTACAGATGCTGCTTAACCCAAGTATTTCCAGCAGGTTTTACTTCAGAGTTCTAATATCCAGAGTTTGCCGTACCAAGCTCACTTGACCAGCCCAGTGCCTTGTACTGCTGTAGCACTCTGCCCAAGGTGTTAGTCCCAGTAGTAGCCACTGCTCGAGACGTCCCAAAATGTTGTTTATAATATCTCAGCAATGATCGATGACCAATTCTGGCACCTGTGAAAATTCAGCAAAAAAAAACAAATTAAAAATACTGCAAGCGTATTTAATTTATTCAATATTTCTTCAGTTTGACTCTTGGAGCACCTGCAAAATTACCTGGATACAGTCCTGTCCACAAAAGGCAAAACAAATCCAACTCACCCAGTCCCATCAGTCTACTCTCAAATCAAAACGATGGAAGGCATTGTCAACAGGGTTCCCAAACAGTACTTACTGACATTCACTAAGCACAATCAGATCGTGACCTCATTATAGATTTGGTCCAGACATGGACAAAAAAAGTTGAACTCCAGAGTTGAGGCCAGATAACTGACCTTGACATCAAGGCAGCATTTGACAGAGCATGGGATTCAACAGGCTGAGTAAAACTAAAGTCAATGGGAATCAGAGGTGAGAAGATATCTGGTTGGAGTTATTGAGGTCAGTCATCTCAACCACAGGGCATTACAATAGGAGTTCAAGGTAATATCCTTGGCCTACCTTTAACAGCTCTGTCAATAACTTTCCTTTCATCATTTGGTCATAGATGGGACTTTTGCTAACAATTGCACAATGTCTACTTATGGATTTATTCAAAATAGCCAGCAGGTGAAGTCTTGTCTCACAAATTTGATGTCATGATATTGTCCACATTGACTTGACCAAAGCATCTGACAAGGTCCCTCATGGTAGGCTGGTCCAGTCACATGGAATCCACTTGGCAAGTTGGAAAAAGTGGTTTGGTTACAGAAGACAGATGGCAGCTGTAGAAGGTGTTTTTCTGACTGGAGGACTGTGACCAGTGGTGTTCTGCAAAGATCAGTTTTGGGATCTGTTTGTAATCGGATTTAGATGAAACAACATGGTCCAAATATTAAGTTTATAATGAAAATTGGTATAGTTGTGGATAGTAAGGAAGATTATCAAACGATATAGTATGATATAGCCAGCTGGAAAGTGGGTGAAGAAATGGTAGATGGAGTTTAATCTGGACCAATGGGATGTCATAGACTTTGGGAGGTCAAATGCAGGAGGAAAGCATACAGCAAATGGCACTGACAAAGATACAAATATATTTGTAACCTCTCTAACCACTGGAGGTGTCCCTCAGGACTGACAAGTAGCTAATGTTGTTCCTCAGTTCAAGAAGAGAAATAGGGACCATTCAGGAAATTATAGACCGGTGATCAGGAAGCGATTGAAGAGGATTCTTAGGGATAGGGGGTCTGGGATACAAGACTATGTGTGTGTGTCTGTGTCTGTGTTCCTTTTGTAAACCTTAATTGGGAGTTTTATCAGACTAGTATTACACAAGGGAAGGAAAAAGATAGGTTAGAGAAAAAAAACTGTATATAGTGGCTAGTTAATTTACTTCAAAAGTATAACAAAAAATAAATTGTAAATTTTTACTTTACATAGCCCTGGCCACACGAACTTTTATAGACTACTGCATGAGACAAATCTTTTCTGTGTTGCTGGTTTTAAATTAAGCAGAAGGGTTTACCCCGTGGTGTAACAGAAATTTAAGATGCATGCTTGGATCTGCTGCATTGATTCAGAATCGGCTTGCCCATAGAAGGCAGAGGGTAGTGGGGTGTTTCTCAGGCTGGAGGTCCGTGAGTAGTACATTCCGCAGAGATGCATAATGGGACCCCTGCTATTTGCGACTTATACAAGTGACTTGGATGAAAACATTGATTGGTGGATTAGTAAGTTTGCAGAAAACACAAAGATAGATTGTGGGGGGGGGGGGGGGCGAAGGAGAGAAGAGAGAGAGAGAGAGAAGAGGGGAGTTGTGAATACAGTAGCTTGTCAAACAATACAGTCACATATCAACTAGTTCCAGATATGGATGGAGAAATGGCAGGTAGTCTTTATTCCAGGCAAGCATGAGGTGCTGCACTGAATGATCAAATGTTAAGGAAATGTATAACAGCAGGACGCTTAACAGCAATGATGTTTACAGGGATCTTGGGGTCCTGATCCATCGCTCCCTGAAAATGGCCACATTAATAGATAGGATGACAGAGACGGTATATACCATGCTCCCTTTCATTGGCTGGGGCATTAAATACAAGAATAAGGAAGTGAAGTTGCAGCTTTATAAAAGTTTGGTTAGGTCTCACTTTGAGTATTGTGTTCAACTCCGGTCACCACACTACAGGAAGGATATAGAATGTTTTGAGAGGCTGCTGCCTGGATTAGACAGTATGAGTTATAAAGACAGGCTAGACAAATTATGGTTGTTTTTTTTGGAGCAATGGAGGCAGAGGGGAGACCTGATAGAAGTTTATAAAATTATGAGGGGCATAGATTGTGTTGACAGTCAATCTTTTCCTAGCATTAAAACATCTAATCCTAGAGGGAACACATTTAAGGGAAAAAGAGGGGCAAGATGTTTTTTTAAAAACAGTGTTAGGTGCCTGGGGTAGTAGTGGAGGCAGCTACGATATGGGTGTTTAAGGTGCCTTTAGATAAGCACATAAATTAGCAAGGAAAGGAGGGTTATTGACAATAGACAGGTACAAGGGATTAATTTAAATTACCATCATGTTTTTGGCAAGTCACGTGGCAGCTGCATAAGAATTTAGTTTGGCCGCATTTGGAGCAGTGTGTGCAGTTCTGGTCACCACACTACTGGAAGGATGTACAGGCTTTGGAGAGGGTACAATAGAGGTTTACCACGATGTTGTCTGGATTGGAATGTCATAGGTGTAAGGAAAGGTTGGAGAAACTTGAACTGTTTTTGCTAGAGTGACAGAGGCTGAAGGGTGACCTGATTCAATCCAAAATTATGAAAGCCTGGTGGAAGGCCACTCATAGGGTGGTCAGGAGTCTTTTTCCTCAGGTGAAAATGTTGAATCCTAGGGGGCCTAGGTTTATGGTAAGAGGAGAGAAGTTTAAAGGAGATGTGCAAAGCAAGTTTTTTTTCCCCAAAAACAGAGGTGCCTGGAATGCATTGCCAGGATAAGTGGCAGAAGCATGTATGAGAGCAGATATGATAGTTTAAGAGGCATTTAGACTGACATGAACAGGCTGGGAATAGAGGGTCTTGGCTCATGCACAGGCAGATGGGATTAGTTTGGAATGGTCAGTGCTGAAACGGTGTGCTAAAGGGCCTGTTCCTGTGCTGTACTGTTCTATTAAAAGCCCCTTCCGAGCCATCAAACATGCCATGTGGGCATAAAACCCCTTAAATGTACAATCACAAGAAGTCTCAAGTATTATAATTTCTATTTTTGAGATCCTATCAATCAGGAATGTTCATCATAATGAAGTGGGAGATGGCATGGGGCAGGGGGACACTTGGCACACGGACACACAAGATGGCCACTGAGCCATGACTTGGTCACTTGATACATAAGATGGCTGCCAGACCACAATATGGAGGGAGACAGCAGAGCAAATACAGACACTGCCTGGGGCCACCAGAACGTCAACACAATGCACTTAACCTCGCTGATTAGTTTAAGGTGGGTGGGGGAAGAGAATGCACATGAGTAACGTACACTGCCCTCAAAAGGTCCAGCCAACACCTTTTATAGAAATGCTAACAGCTTGATATGGACTCAATACAGAGTGCTAATAGCCAGGGCTGCAGTAATCGTCCTTCTCATAAGAGCGATTAGCGCCCATTATGAGAACAATGGACTTCCGTGCAGACACAAACTGACAATGCCTGCACTGAAGCTAACAACCTTGCTGAAATTGATAATGACTTTGTCAAAACTATCAACAATTCTGCAATGATTATCATAAACAAACCATGTAACAAAGACAATAATCTCATCACTGACCTATTGTATCACAGGATGTATAGAAGTATCTTGACGTGCTCCGGGTTGAGAAATGAATCGCAGCTGACCACTGCGCTGTTGGTGACTCACTCACTCCCTGGAGCTCTGGTATTTCCTTGTGCAATAAACTCCGTCATCGAACCCAGACTCTGACTTTCCCCCACAATAAATAGTTAAAAATCACAAAACCAGGTTAGAGTCCAACAGGTTTATTTGAAAGGACAAGCTTTCGGAGCACTGCTCCTTCGTAGGTAGCATAATAGCTCCAAAAACATTTGGAAAACAAAAGTGCTTTATACACCACCTTTAAACTTTTTGCTTCTTACCTTAAATCTATGCCTCCCAGTATTTAACATTTCCACCCTAGGAAAAAGACTCCAGAGGTCCGAAAGCTAGTACTTCCAAATAAACCTGTTGGACTATAACTTAGTGTTGTGAGATTTTTAAATTTGTCTACCTCAGTCCAACACCGGCACCTCTACATCATCATAAATAGGAAAGTACATGTACAAAATAAATCATCAGTGTCAGGTAGATGCCATGATACTTTTCTTTATGAAAAAGCCCAACTCTCAGAGTTAACAATAAGTTATAACTCGATTTCCTAACCAGCACAAAAATGAATTTCATCAATGCAATGCCTGAGTTCTTCTTGCTTTTCTATAGGAAAAGTGGTTCAGAGGAGAGAGCTGGACACAGCAAGTCCTGACAACTGAAACCGAGATATTAATTGGGTTGGTAATGGATTGGTGAGGTTTAAGACTTCATTCTGTTTTCAAATTAGTTTGGTTCAAGAGCAGGAATGTACAAGCACTATATTAAACATATAGCCTAATTATTACGTAATTGATTAATGTTTTGTAGCCAGTGAGGAAGTGATAGGGTGATAGTATAGTCACTGAACTTGCAATCCAGAGCTTCTAGTTAATCCTCTGGGGACACGGGTTCAAATCTTTCTCACCCAGATAGTGAAAGTCTAATTGAATTAATAAACATGGAATTAAAAGCTAGTTTAACTGTAACCATGAAATCATTGTCATACGAAAGTTAGTTCACCAATGTCCTTTTCTGAAACATAATTTAATAATTTCACTTGGCATGGCCTACCCGCAACTCCAGACCCACAACAATGTGACTGGTTTTCAGCTGCACTCAGACTCTGACTCAGTAAATCGAGAATGGAGAGTAAATGCTGACAGTAACACCCTCCCCATGAAAGAATAAAACATGTCTTTAAATAAATAAATACATAAACAAGACACGTCCAAGATATTACAAAACGTGGGAGCCTAAGGGCAGAGTCCCTCTCGAGTTAAAATGTTTGCTGTCTCCAACTTAGTCTGGGGTGTGAAATGGAGAGACTCCGACAGTTGGAAAGGGGGAAGAATTTCCATCTAGATAGTACACTCCTAGGGAAAAAAAAACACATTCAAGAATAGACATGGAGCCAGATACTGTGGACTGAGAAAGAGATTGAAATGGAGATCTTACCAATATTGGTTTTCTCTACACGTCTAATAGGCTCACTATCTGAGGGCAAGGAAAGAGAAGATAGCCAAAATGCAGAAGAAGGGACCACAGCTGTCTAGGGTGGGAAACAGCAGAATAGCAATGTCGCAGTAATAGGGACTCGATGAACAAGGGGCTAGAGAGCATCCTCTAAAGCCAAGCCAAAGAATCCCAAAGGCTGTATTTCCCACCAGAGTAAGGCATATCTCGGCAGCTAGAGAGGAATTCAAAGGGAGAGAGTAAATCTACTGCATGTTATTCATGCTGGAACTATGTTTGGAGAGGAAGTGCTCCAGTACTCGCTGAACAGAAGGGATAAAGACGGAGGTGCCAAAAAGGGCTCCACAACAAATGCAAGCAACTCAAACATAAATAGAACAGAGCAGGTAAATACAAGGAAGGCATTGATGGCAAGGAAATACAATTATAGAACTAGAGTTTAACAAGGTGGTTGAATAAAGTAAAAGAGAGTTAAATTAGTTCAAATTTATTACAGCAACACAATGTATGTAATGAAACAGCAGGTCAAGAGGCAACCATCTATCGGAAGGGACAAGATGAAGTAGTAGTTACCAAGAATCATATTATGGATGTGGAACAAAAACAGGCTAAGACAGTCCTTATGGATTGAGAAAAGAGAATAAAAGGACCCACTACACTAGACGTCCATGACAAACTACCTATTCGGAGAATAGAATCGGAGGAATTATGCAAAAATATAAAAGCACTCCAAGATAATCGTGGGGAATTTTAACTGCTCCACTATTAACTGGACAGAAGGGGTTAAAGGGGATAAAAGTCAAAAACTACAATGAGCACTTGAATCCTTGCTCAAATACGTAAAAACTTTAACAGGTCGATTGATCAATGGGGAACAAAGTCGTGCACATCAGAGCAATTGGGGAACATCTATAGGCACCAGTGACTGTAATATAATACTGTTGATATTACAGTGGATACAATTATGGCTAAAACCAAATTAGCAGATTGGATAAAATCTGATTTTAAAAGCTGAGAACAGAATTTGGGGAAATAAATGGGCAAATATTTTGACAAACAATTACATACAAAAATAGAACTTTTACACTTTGTGCCACCAAGAACACAGATGCACTGAATTGTATCAACATTTTGAATTAGATCCTGGGTACGTTAGATGCATTTTGATATTTCTGACTCCTTGATCACTTTTCTACCCACCTACCGTGTCCTGCCTCTCCTCCCCTACTGTATTAAATGCATGCATTAAAATGACATGACAAATATTACTGAAGGCTTAATCTGAAAATGAATTTTAAAAATGAAGATTTTCTTTCCAAATCTACCTAAAAGAGAATTGAGGGAACAGATAGCATAAGTGCAAGAGAGTGCTGAATGAAAGGCACTCTGGTGTTGCTCTGACAAAACCTGGCACGATCATACTCCCATTAAGCTGACCAATCGCCCATCTAATCACAAAGGTGGAACATTACTGTTAAAACCCTTGACAACACATTGTGATAAAGTAACTAAAAGTTATCTTTCTTGCTCTGGCAAGTGTTCTTGTGGTATAGCCATTTGAGGCATTAATAGCTGAAAATCTGATTTACCAGTAATAATCATACTGAATGTTGAAGCCCAATTCCTAGTGAATATGGACAAATGCCAGAGAACTCTAGAACCCCTCAGTTAAATACATTGCATCAGGGTTAAATGTAAAGTTAGCCATTCTTAACTCTATATTTTAGGCTGGTTACAGATTTTTATTAAAAAAGAATAGAAAAGATGTTCTGAAATTTGAAAGGGTTCAGCATTTTAGGGCAAATTCCTGATTTGTTAATTTTCAAAGAAAGGAGAATAGAACATTTAGAAATTGAAAATATAAGCCAGAATGTATGAATCTTTTTGCATAACCAACATTAATTTATGTAAACAAAACATAGACAGAAGACACACACAATTTTAAAAACAAGTCAAACTCTCCACAAATGCTGCCAGATCGGAGTTTCTCCAGTATTTTAATTTTAAAATCAGATTTTCAGCAGCTGCAGTATTTCACTTATTACCAACTATAGTGCTCTCTGCTAATTTGTCAACTTAGTCCATAAACATGGAACTTGTTCAACGCAGTCTGTAAAACACAGATGAAAGACGACCTATCAGGACTGGATACAAACCAGAAGGAAGCACAAGCTCCATTGTTTCCTCATTGTATTCCAAATTCTTGTTTGGTATCTCTGCAGCTTTCATATCAATATCTTCTCCATGTTTGTGATCAGGATAACTCCCTCTATTTGTACAGAGAAGCAAAACAAAAAAAAGTCAGCAAATAGATTTACAGTCTTCTCTTGTCCTGGAACGTGCAAGAGTGGCCCATGTTTGAAAGACACAAAATAGCTGACATGGGTTAAATAACATGAGACCACTGGCTCCAGCATTAAGACACAAAATGGCTGACGAGAGATAAACAGAATCACCAGCCTGCTCTGGCACTTCAGTGAAACACAATGGTACCTTTGAACAGGCCGACTCCAAGGTCAACAAGGGGTCCTGCAAGCAACTGTCCAAGAGAGTTTGATGAGAGGTTGCCGAAGGATGGATGAGTTATTGATCCCAGCCTCATTAATGAAAGGATGTCATCCCATTAAGTAAACAGCACCAGTTAGAACAGGGGTGTAAATCTCAGCCCATTAACCAGACAACCTAACTCATTAAGCAGCTTTGAAAACAACAGCTGAAGTTATTTTGTAGTAATTGGTTGTTTCTTTGAAGTTATTAACAATATTAAGAAATAGGCTCTAGTTAAAGATTTTTCAGATAATCACAGATTTCAACATAATTACAGATACACATAACCTGAATATAATCGAAGCATTAGGGGAAAAACAAAGTTAATTAGTCTCAGGGAACACTTTCTCCTATCAAAGTTTGTGATAAGATTTGTAGCTCGGGTGCTCGTTGTTGTGGTTCTGTTCGCCGAGCTGGGAATTTGTGTTGCAGACGTTTTGTCCCCTGTCTAGGTGACATCCTCAGTGCTTGGGAGCCTCCTGTGAAGCGCTTCTGTGATGTTTCCTCCGGCATTTATAGTGCACGACAAGCAACGAGTTCAACTGGGACAACACTACTATTATAGGACAAGCCAAAGAACAGCCAGGGAATTCCTAGAGGCATGGCACTTATCCACAGATGCTATCAACAAATACATCGATCTGGACCCAATATACCGGCCACTGCAATGGACAGCTGGAACTGACAACCGGAAGCGGCAGAGACAAGCCACTATAAATGCCGGAGGAAACATCACAGAAGTGCTTCACAGGAGGCTCCCAAGCACTGAGGACGTCACTAGACAGGGGATGAAACGTCTGCTACACAAATTCCCAGCTCGGCGAACACAACCACAACAACTTTCTCCCATCTCTTACAAAGATGCCTGGTAATGCCTTAAATTAATCTGATAAATAGGCTGCAAATAATTTAAGTCCTAACAGTAGAAGTAGCTGTATCACTTAACTAACTTGATAACAGGAATTAATATTACAAATCTTATAGCAGTTAATTAAAACCAACTTTCTTTGTATTTTTAATATATTTTTCACTGTCCCAATTATACATAAAAGGAGCAACGGAATTTGATAGAGCTAGCATATGGACTACAAATGAATAATGATTCAAGCTGTCCTTAGAGATAAGCAAGTCTGAGACAGACCTGAAGGAGTATGACCAGTAACTTTGGAAAGCGAGTTCATAGGATGAATAGAAAGATCCTAAGACCTGGAGATTACAGAGTCTGTAAAACACCATGAGATCATGGGAACCTGGAGCTGTTCATAGGAAAGCCCATCATTGATTCGGTGTTTCACAGACTTAGGTGCATGGAATAAGAGGGAAAGATTCAGTGACCACACTGTGTGATTACTGTAACGTTATTATATAAAATGTAGTATTTCAAGGTATAAATCAGTGTTAGTGATCTCTCTTCTGATCTGAGCCAAAGATTAAGATAAAAATTGTGTTCTCATGTCAAGGCCAGATTTGGGAAGATGCTTTGGCTCTCTCCGTGCATTAACCGGTTGTTGCTTGAATAAAAGTTTGCCACGTGGCTGAATCCTGCCTGCCTGCAGTGTCTTTGTCCCTGATCGGGGGTATGCTCCTGCAGAATGCAATTTGATTTCACTAATAATCTTTCTACTTTGTAAAACACAAAAGATATGGCCAGAAAGCAGATATTTACAGGGAGGTTTATTCATCTTGTCATTTACCAACACTTTTTAAGCACATTTATCCTAATTTGATTTCTATAGTGATTATGTTGTGTGCAAGTCTGTTTGACAGGTAACAAGATGGGAAATTGTAATTTAGGCTTTCACTGATTATGTTTTATTAGACTTCTTTGACACCATTTGGACCAGTGGTTTGGAGGGTAACACTTTTAAACAGAAATTGTGAAGTGCATTAAAACAAAGCTTGCTGCTTGAGAATTGGAAAACAAAATACATCTGAGGCACAGGAATTCAAAGCAAGAGAAAAAAAACCTTAGCACCAAGGTCACCACTAGCCAGACAGCATTAGATTCTCCAATCAAATTGCATTTTCTCTTTTCTTCGTCAGACATTAACATGTTCAAGGTATTCGCAGAGGGCAAAAAAAGGTTGGCAATGGAATGGCATTACGAAGACATAAGGGATGACAGTTGAAGGAAGTAGAGATAGTGTCAAAGAGCAAGTAGCCATTATAATGTCAGTAACCACAAGGACTGGAAAGAATACTGATGGGCTTATGAACATAAGAAACAGGAACATGAGCAGACCATACATGACCAATCAATCCTGCGCTACTTTCCAAAATTATCCAAGCTGCTTTTGTTTCTGTCAGAAATGCCTTCTCCGTCGACTTTTCTGTTAGGAATGTTCACTATTTGCGCTGTTGGTACCAGGTGGTGTTTTATTCAGATGGTGTTTTCTCTAAGACATAGAGGAGGTGGAGAGAGCAGTGATTCTCCTTGGAGAGCTGACAGCCATTAACTCTGGCAGATGGCAGGTAGCTCTAGGCTCTTTGTCCAACTGCCCCCTTCTTTTATACCCTTGATGACATTAATATTTCTACAATCGCATTGGTCCAATGCTGCCAAAACCATCAGACTTAAGTTTAATAGGTTTTTTGGGTGTCTAAGTTTCTGGTTCAAATTGATTGGCCAAATTCAAAAGCCTGTTGTTTTGATAAACAAAACAGCTGATTGGCCTGCCAACTGTCCAGCTTTCGATACTAACGTTTCAATTCAGGTGCTGTATACTTGCAAACTTTCAAGCTGCTGCTCACAGGCATCCATTTTAAATCTCAAAACCTAGAGAAAGCATGTGATCTTTTAAAGGGACCATACAATGCTTCCCCACCCCTCCCCCAGCATTTGACAAGCACCAAATTCTAACTTCCTGCCTCCCAATCCACAAGTATTCTGCTCAACTTCGTAAGAAGTACAAAAGCTCAAATTGAGCACAGTATTCCAGATGCAGTTTCATCATCAAAGACCTGTAAATTTGTAACAATACTTGCTTAATTCTTTAATTCCAGTCCCCTTGCAAATGAAAGGCTGAACTTTTCAGGAGAACAGGGAGTCACAGCATAAGTTGACGGGGTGTATACCAAACTTCAGAAAGCTAAGGTGATCAGCAACAAGATTCACAGTATATGCATTAGCATGTTGAGAATTAAAGAGATGGAGAAACCAATTAAAAGCAGCAACAAGAAGCGAGGAAGCTGCCAAAGCAGCTCAACAAATAGCACTGAAGAAGCAATTCTCAAGATCCCAACACTTTGTTTGACAAAGCGAGATCAGAGTTTGTAAAGGATTACTTGATGTTACCAAAAGGAAACCCAGGGTTTGTATAACTTACAAGTGCTTACTGAATAGTCAAGGGTGACTTTTTACAGACTTAAGTGGTCAAAGTAATAATAGATATCCTCCAAGTTTGCCCCTTGTTCAGAAGGCCACAAATGGGGCAATAGTGAGGAAACAATGGACGATAGTCTACGATTAGCTGGGGATGAGATCATCAAATCAGATGAGAAAGCATGCCTATCCTAAGACCAGTACAGAGCTTCCCAAAATGGGGGCCATGATCCTAAATGCTAAAAACTGAAATTCTGATGTCCCAAGTTTTGAGTAGCAGTGGCCATCATGGAGATCCACTCAAGTTGTAACAGCTGTGCTCTCACGAACAGGCCCAAGCTTCCCAGCATCTCTTACAATACCTAGAAGTCACAACAATTTTCATGTCTTGCTATGTGGTCACAATAGTAAAAGTTTGGAAAGCACTGGGCTAGACAGTTTGTGTTTGGTAATGCGTATCTAAGCAAACTAGTTTTAAGCCATAAACAAATGCTAAAAGTAGTGGCTTTGAGGAAGCATTGAAAAATGTGGATGATGAGAGGTAAAAGGCAATTTGACCAACATTAGGTGAAAGTGTCAAATGCTAAACACTTTCAAAATAGTGCCCATATTTCTAACAAATGTCGGATCACTTCCCTTCAAAAGACATGCAAATTATGAAAAACACAATTTGTTACCTAAAGTCATAGAAGTCTGCAAATTCAAGAGCAGCATCTCCATCTGTGAAGAGCTTACAATGGCTGCTGTCAACCATATGAGCTTGGACAGCTTCAGTCGAGTAAAAGGACCGCCCTTTCTCATTGCACCACAGGCAAACGTTTCCCAGACCAACCTTTTCTCCTGCAAAAATAAAATTGCAAACATCACAAGCAGCTCCTTATATTATACTAAATATACCTCATCCAAAACCTTTTAGCATCTCAAACTGAAGTTCTGAACCCAAACAGTTAAAAATACTATCTCTACGATTGTTTAAATTAGTTACAACTCAGAAATGCACATTGTCCTTTGACAGTCAATTTACTACGCATTAAAAATAATGGATGTAGGTTTGCTCGCTGAGCTGGAAGGTTCGTTTCCAGACGTTTCATCACCATACTAAGTAACATGGTCAGTGAGCCTCCGGATAAAGTACTGGTGGTGTAACCCGCTTTCTATTTGTGTTTGGGTTTCCTTGGGTTGGTGATGGCATTTCCCCTAGTGATGTCATTTCCTGTTCTTTTTATCAGGTGGTGGTAAATGGGGTCAACATTTGTTGATAGAGTTATGGTTGGAATACCATGCTTCAAGGAATTCTCGTGCGTGTCTGTTTGGCTTGTCAAAGGATGGACGTGTTGTCCTTCCGCATCCGTATGTAAGGATGCTAGTGAGAGAGGGTCATGTCATTTTGTGGCTAGTTGATTTTCATGTATCCTGGTGGCTAGTTTTCTGCCTGTTTGTCACTGTTGTTCCAAGGTGGTTTGCAGATGATACTAGTTTTACTTGTTGTCTGTATTGAATCTTTCAAGTTCATTCGCTGCAGTTTTAGTGTGTTGGTGGATTTGTGGGCTACCATGAAGCAAAGTGGTCTGAGTAGTCTGGTAGTCATTTCCGAGATGTCTTTGATATAGGGAACAGTAGCTAGACCTTCTGGACGTGGTTGGTCTGCTTGTTTGAGTTTGCTGCCAAGAAGTCGGCAGACTTTATCCAAGGCCATAAAGGAGCCTTCCACATCCATCAAAGTTTCACCTGCACATCCACCAATATCATTTATTGTATCCGTTGCTCCCGATGTGGTCTCCTCTATATTGGGGAGACTGGGCGCCTCCTAGCAGAGCGCTTTAGGGAACATCTCCGAGACACCCGCACCAATCAACCAAACCGCCCCGTGGCCCAACATTTCAACTCCCCCTCCCACTCTGCCGAGGACATGGAGGTCCTGGGCCTCCTTCACCGCCGCTCCCTCACCACCAGACGCCTGGAGGAAGAACGCCTCATCTTCCGCCTCGGAACACTTCAACCCCAGGGCATCAATGTGGACTTCAACAGCTTCCTCATTTCCCCTTCCCCCACGTCATCCTAGTTTCAAACTTCCAGCTCAGTTACTGACTCCTTGACTTGTCCGACCTGCCTATCCTCTTTTCCACCTATCCACTCCACCCTCT
Source organism: Chiloscyllium punctatum (assembly GCF_047496795.1). NCBI lineage: Eukaryota > Metazoa > Chordata > Chondrichthyes > Orectolobiformes > Hemiscylliidae > Chiloscyllium > Chiloscyllium punctatum. The sequence continues at coordinate 15,322,217 of NC_092759.1, read as the reverse complement.
CCTCCTTAACCTATCACCTTCATCTCCTCCCCCACTCACCCATTGTACTCTATGCTACTCTCTCCCCACCCCCACCCTCCTCTAGCTTATCTCTCCATGCTGCAGGCTCACTGCCTTTATTCCTGATGAAGGGCTTTTGCCCGAAACGTTGATTTCGCTGCTTGTTGGATGCTGCCTGAACTGCTGTGCTCTTCCAGCACCACTAATCCAGTATTTGATTTTCAGCATCTGCAGTCATTGTTTTTACCAGTGTGTTTATTGGGTACCTGTTTTTTTTTAAAGTACTGTTTAGGTGATTTTCATCTGGTCTACATTGTTCCTCTGTGCTGCAGTGTGTGGTGGCTCGTTGAAATAATGTTCTGATACAGTTTCGTTTGCGGATGTTAGGAAGATTGCTTCTGTAGTTCAATATTTGGCCCATTTGTATTGTTTTCCTGTACAGACTGGTAAGAAGTTTCCCACTAGCTGTTCGTTCTACTGAAACATCTAGGAATGGCAGTTTATTGTTGTTTTCCTCCTCTTTAGTGAATTTTATGCCAGAAAGAGTTTTATTGATAGTCTTGAAGGTTTCCTCCAATTTGTTTTGTTTAGTGATGACAAAGGTGTCCACTTAGTGGACCCAAAGTTTGGGTTGGATGGTTGGCAGAGCTGTTTGTTCGAGTATCTGTATTACTACCTCTGCTAAGAACCGTGATATTGGAGATCCCACGGATGTTCCGTTGGCTTGTCTGTAGGTTTTGTTATTGAAGTTGGTAGAGCATAGGTCCACTAGCTTGGCAATATTGTCCTTGCTGACAAAGTTGGTGGTGTTTGGTCTATGTGTCTTTGATTCTTCTATTGGTGTAATCAGTGTTTCTTTGGCCAGGTTGATGTCGATGGATGTGAACATGAGCTGTATTTCAATGAGCCACCACACACTGCAGCACAGTGGAACAAAGAGCAGAGGAAAATCACTTGTACACCATATTCAAAAAGAACGGGTACAAAATGAGCACAAACCATCGATTTCTCAGCAACAAGCCCAAACAAGCAGACAAAACATGTCCAGAAACTCTAGCCACTCTCCCCTACATCAAAGACATCTCAGAAATGACTGCTAGACGACTCAGACCACTTGGGCATCATGGTAGCCCACAAACCCACCAACACACTAAAACAGCAGCTAATGAAATTGAAAGATCCTAAATAGACAAGCAAAGTTAGTGTCATTTACAAAATACCTTGCAAGAACTGCAACAAACACTATAATGGACCAACTGGCAGAAAACTAGCCACAAGGATACATGAACATCAAGTGGGCACAAAAAGACATGACCCTCTCTCACTAGTATCCTTACATACGGATGCGGAAAGACACCACTTGGACAACACATCTATCCTCGGACAAGCCAAACAGAGAGACACACGAGAATTCCTAGAAGCATGGCATTCCAACGGGAACTCTATCAACAAACACATTGACTTGGACCCCATTTACCACCCCCTAAGAAAAAGAACAGGAAATGACCACCACCATAGGAAATGACATTACCAAACCAAGGAAATCCAAACACAAATAGAAAGCGGGCTACACCACCAGTGTTTCATCCGGAGGGTCACTGAAGATGTTACACAGTAGGGTGACCAAACATCTGAAAACGAACCTTCTAGCTCAGTGAGCAAACCTACATCCAGACCTCAACCTGAGCTACAAATCTTCTCAAAACTCAGTAAAATGATAGATAGTCAGAGAAATATGACCTATCATGAGCAACTGATAGTCGACTTAAATTTCTGAGTCTTCACTCATCTCAGTGACATGAAAGTGAAACCATCAGATTAATGAACAGTCCCATTGCTCACTCAAGATCCCTTGCAATCAGACTCAACCAGATTAATTTTCACCAAATTCTCAATTTTATACAGAAGCAAGCAAGGACTGCAGGTGCTGGAGATCAGAGTCGAGTGTGGGGTGCTGGAAAAAGTACAGCAGGTCAGGCAGCATCTGAGGAGCCGGAGAACTTTCCTGACCCGCTGTGCTTTTCCAGCACCACATTCTTGACACTCAATTCTATGTCAAATATTAATACTGCACTTGTAAAAAAAATGCCAACGTTTAGTCCATGAGTTTGTTGAGTGTTCTTTTATGTTCGCTCTGCTTGGCAGTTCTCCATAGCAACACAGTTGGGAAAGGAATGTTAGTTACAATTTTAGAGGTAAAAAGATCAAAAGATCTCTGTTCCGCTAGGTCTGGATCTCTGTATAAGATTCAACACAGCATGACAACCACCCTTTCAGTTAACACAACCTGTTTTAATGGTCACACTTAGATCAGACAATTTCCCAAAGTGACCCTATTTAATTTTCCTCTTTATGTCTCATTAAAAATTAGGTAGATTAATTTGCCACTAAGAAGATTGTTAAAATGTACATTTCATTCTTACTTACCCAGGTACTTCATCAAACCCTTTAGATCCACTAAATATTCAACGTCAGGAATAAAAAAACCGTGCATCTTTGTCATATGATCAATATTTTTAAATAGAGATCGAGAGTGATGTGAACAAAATAAGCAGTCTGTTATTTGAATACTGCCAGGTGGAAAGTCTTCAGTCAGTTTATCAGCTCGGCTCTCGTTTTTAAAATGTTCCTCCTCATCACAGACAGAATCCACATCCTCCCATTCACCTAGCAGAAAAAGTGCAAAGTTGAAACCAAAGGCATTTTTATACTCAATATATATAAAACAGTATTCTATTTTATATAAATCTCAGTACAAATGCTTAAGTGTGAATACATTCAGAGCTGGCAACCTTTTCTTTGTCAAACAAATGCAGATCAATTTAACAAAGTCCTTGTTATGCCCAAGAGTACAGTGCAAACCTCCTGCAACCTCTTCCATCAGTCAGAAGCCTGAACACATGCACCAGCAGGTTCAGGAACAGCTTCTTCCTGGACGTCATTAGACTGATGAATGGAGTCTCTAACTTCAAATAATGCTAGCCTTGCTAACGTTGCTCTTGCCTAGTGCTCACCCTGTGCAATGCAACCGGCAAGCCTCTGTCTAAACCTTTCTGATCTGTACATCCTTGCTTACTATGATCTACTCAAACAAAGCTTTTCACGTGACAATAAATCAATTAAATCAAAATTAACATACCCAGAAGTGAATTGATTTATTACGGAGAACACCTTTGTTAGCGGAAATACAAGTTGCAACTCTTATAAAAGAAATTTTAAACAATTGAGGCTGCAGAAGTATCAGATGTTCACAAATATTACCTTTTGTCAGTAAGGCATTACTACAGCATTACCAAAACGTGTTTAATGCACAAACTAATTAGGGTCTGAAGTAGTCTGAGCGTACAGTCATTACATGCTGCTTGTTAAGACGCACTCTCCACTCTATTGAAATAAGCACTGGTGATTTGCCAAATGAGTTTCCTTGTGCTTTGGAGTTAGAATATGTCTTAAAAAGTGAAAGGAGGAAACTTTAGTGCAGTGGACATATTCTCTTGTTAAAACTGAACCAGAAACAAGATGCTGATTTGCCATTACTTACCGTCATCTTCATCCTCCATCGTCACTTCCTCCTCAAATGACTCGAGCTGGTCCAATTTTGCAGCTTGCTGTTCGAACCAGAGTAACCGAGGTGGTTTGTCAGGCTTCTTGTTTTGTTGGCTACTAACCGTGACTTGTGACTCAGCGTCTCCAGTTACTGGGACAACAGTCCTTTTCCTCGTGGAGGGAGCCAGCTGAGCTTTTACTGCCTGCTGAATGGCTATATTCACGGTATCTTTGTCCATTCCATCCTCGCTTATCCCTACCTCCAAATTTTTCACATTCAGCCTTTCCAGCTGTTTACTTGCAATGCTCGTGAACTTCTTTTCTGTATCCTGGTGTTTCTTGGATTTTAAATGATTTTCGTAGGCATTGAAGGTGGCGAATCTTTTTCCACAAGATGTGCAGTCTGTGGCAGTCCCCTTTTTCTTCTCTTCTACAGCTGATCTCAAGGCCAATACACGTTCTTGGAAGTTTTCAGCTGTCACCGGAGGCATTTCTGCGACTTTACGCTTCAGGTTATATCTGTGCCAATCTGTTTTGTAGTGTGACCTCTGAATCTCAGCATCACCAAAAGCCACATGACACGTGATGCAGGTGTAGGAAGACATTGCTTAAAACAAAAATAAAATATAGAACACAGAAAAATAAATCAGGTCCACAAAGAACAAACATTATTGTCACTGTCCATGAAAAATCAAATCCAGAGTCCAATCGCTATATCTTTGCTGTTAGCAAGATCTGCTTCACCTCAACATTGCTGGCTATATTTACAGCTGGCAAGATCTCACACTCTTGAATTCTCTCACTGGCTCTGTCTTCTAGAGTCATACAGCATGAAAACAGATCCTTCGGTCCAACTCATCCATGCTGACCAGATATCCTAACCGAATCTAGTGTCATTTCCCTGTACTTGGCACATATTCCTCAAAACCCTTCTTATTCATATATTCACCCAGATGCATTTTAAACGTTGTAATTGTACCAGCCTCAACCACGTTCTCTGGCAGCTCAATCCATACACGCACCACCCTCTGCCTGGTGAAATCCCCCCTTAGCTCCCTTTTAAATATTTTCCTTCTCGCACTAAACCTATGCATTCTAGTTCTGCATTGCCACAAACAGGGATAAGACGTTGCCCATTTATCCTATCCATGCCCCTCATGATTTTACAGACCTTTATAAGGTCACCCCTCAGCCTCCGATACTCCATGGAAAACAGCCCCAGCCTATTCAGACTCTCCCCATTGCTCAAATCCTGGCAACGTCTTATCCATGGGGAGAGTCTGAATAGGCTGGGGCTGTTTACCATGGAGTATCGGAGACTGAGGGGTGACCTTATAAAGGTCTGTAAAATCATGAGGAGCATGGATAGGATAAATGGGCAACGTTGTGTAAATCTTTCCTGAACCCTTTCCAAGTTTCACAGAATTATTCCGATAGAGGGGAAATCAGAATTGCACACTATATTCCAAAAGTGGCCGAATTAATGTCCTGTGCGACCGCAGCGTGACCTCCCAACTCCTGTACTCAACGCTCTGACCAAAAAAGGAAAGCATGCCAAATGTCTTCTTCACTACCTTATCTACCTGTGACTCCACTTTCAAAACTTATTAACCACTTTTAAGATACTCCTTAAAACTAATTCTCTTTGGCCAAATTTTCTAATATAGAGCGTCAGGGAAATACTTTGGAACATCTTACATTAATGCAAGCTGGCTGTGACATCACTGATATACAACATACATACATAACTTTTCGGGGGATATATTGTGGACACAGCATTTGGACAGGTATGGGGGGGGGGGGGGCAGTGGATGGAAAGAGGGAGACAGGAATTTCAACAGCTTTACTTCTTCCCTATCCTACTTGTAGACTACTTTTTTAACTTTTATTTTTCTTAACTCATTTATGGCTCAAGTGAGCCTCACGGCAAGTTCTTTTAAAAAAACACTTTAAAAATCCCTTGTTTGGCTTCAAATTTTTTTGTGTCAGCCATTTGCAAAATCATCCACATTTTCAGATCAATTTTTCAAAGAGTCAGTTGAAAAGAAAAGTCTGCAGGGGAGAGATCGTCAAGCAATGATGCCACTAGGCCATTGTCTCCCCATTGTGGGTGGAGGGCCTGGGGCCCGGGAGACTTCCACTTTGTGGATGAGGAGCCTGGTGTCAGGGCTGATGTGTGAATAGAGTGTCGAAATCAGGCTGGTGTGTGCATAGAAAGTCTCATTCCCAGGACAGTATCCTCGTCATGAATGCAGAGCCTCATACAGAGAACAGTGCGCAAATACAGAGTTGGATGCCTCGGAATGTCTCTCTTTCGTGAAGAGACAGCCTAATGCTCAAGGCACTACTTATATATTACAGAGGAACCTCGATTTTCCGAACAAGGTGGATGGGCACTATTTCATTCAGATAATTGATTATTCGGTTAATTGATTCAATGCCTCTCCTGTGGAGCTCGGAGCTTTCTGACCTTTCCTTTCTCCTTGCTCTGCCTGCCTTGCTCCCTCTCTCTGTCTCAGAGTTTGTTTCTGAGCAGAGACACACTTGTGTGTCAGCGGCCTACAGCATCGCACCCCCCCATCAGTTCAATGGGATTGACACAGCGAGCACTTGCTAAGTCCTCACCCTGTTCAGGAGACGAGGCAGCAGCACATCACGCATGTGCCTCAACCCCCATCCACCCTTAACCCTGTCCAACGCTGCCACCACCCTCCACCCCCCGGCGAATCAGGGGAGGGGTCTCCAAATACAGCGCGCACAGCGCACACACAACCTTCCACTGCAACTTTTGATTGATTCTACCTTTGCCCTGTACAGAACAATGTTGGATAGATTATCTGGGGAAGTGGGGTTCAGGGTACATGCCTGGATCGAACTCCCAGGAAAGTATGGGGTGGAAGACAGCGCGAGGAAGAGAGCGCTGTTCTCGGCAGCATTTCAGTAAGCTGAGTTCATTTTTAAGCATTATAAACAAAAGAGGCGATTAGTGTTGGAAACACCTCTTATGTAGTGTTTCTATCAGGACCTTGAGATCTCCTTCAGATAATATTTGGATAATTGAGGTTCCTCTGTAAATAGTGTGCCTAACACACACTTTACAGTCTTCAGTAGAGCTAGCCAAACGTCTAGCAACATATTGTAATGTTGGGGGTGTGTAGCGTAAATATTTTAATATTGTTCTAAGAGTTGGATTTTGACCTAGTGATAAGTGGATTTTAGTCAGAGTGTAGGAGAGAGAAGGTTCCTGAAGGCTTATTGGGAATTTGTTTGCATTGGGGAAGAATTAAGACTAAACATTTGAAGAACTTTAGTCTACTGTTAATTAGAAGGGTCAGGAATTGACTTGAAACAAAAAGAGAGATTATTGGAGGAGCTTGGCGTGTCTGGTGGCATCTGTGGAGAGAGATCAGAGTTAATATTTCGAGTGACCCTTCCTTAGAACCCAAATGTTGGCTGTGATTTCTCTCCACAGATGCTGCCGGATATGCTGGGCTTTTCCGGCAATCTCTATTCTTGTTTCTGATTTTACAGCAGCCACAATTCTTTCAGTTTGTATCAGGGATTGATTGAGTTGCTTAGGGGAAACACCCATAGCTGCACACCTTCTGGCATCAGTTTGCAGATATGCTGATTGCAGTTGGATGTTTTTCTGGACCAAAGAATTAGTTCAGATAAGTTAGAAATACACTATATCATTGTAATGGTTGAGATTGAAAGTTTCAGACTACAAATGGGCAGTGAGAACTATGACATTATTTGAACTAATAATGGAAGTCTAAATTCAATTGTGTGAATACATCAGAGGATTCGACATCCCTATTCGCACACCTGCCTGGACATCGGGCTCTTTGTCTGCCGTGTGGGGGTCTCTTAGGCTTTGGGTTCTCTATTCACGATGGGGGAGGCAATGGGGGAGGTGGTATTGTCGCTAGATGATTATTGCAGAAACTAACGTCAAGACCCAGAATTAACAGCAATAGCTAAGTCAAACTGTAGATGTAATAAATCAGAAAATTCTGTCTATTTGAGTGCAGGGCAAAATGCGTCTTTTGTCAGTATAACATGATAAACGAATTGGGGACACTGTTTCCAAAGTGTGAACTTTTAAAGCATGTGTTGGCTGTAACATGACTGCCACCACATTAAGCGATTTTTCTGTAACACGGGGTTGCATAAGAATGCAACCGTGTTATAGAAGAACTATCTGTACTATAAAGAATCAAAAACAATAATTCTGCAAGCTCAGCAGATCTGGCAACATCTATGGAGAGAAATCCAGAGCAAACATTTTGCGTCCAGTGACCCTTCCTCAGAATGGATGAAAGCAAGGAAAATAATGATTTTTATACAGGACTTATGGTGGGGAGGGGGTAACGATAGATGGAAATAGAGCCCAAAGAGTGAGAGAAGAACAGTTGAACAGATAAAGGACTGGTTAAAGATCAGGCTAGGAGGGTGAATGGCTATTAATGGAAACCATTAGTAGCTAACAATAGGTTGTATGTCATATCAGACCAAGTGATAGCAAGGCCTGGTGTGTGGGCATTGGGGTAATGACATTGGACAGCTCATACCCCATAATTGTTGAACTTGATATTGAATCCGGAAAGCTGTAGAGTTATCAAATGGAAAATGACTTGCTGTTCTTCCAGCTTGCACTGAGCTTTGCTGGAGCACTGCAGGAGGCCTGAGACAGAGATGTTGGCCAGGGAATAATGTGGTGTGTTGAAGTGGCATGCAGCTGGAAGCTAAGAAGCTTTTTTGCAGACAGAACGTAGATAATCTATGAAGCAGTTACTCAGTCTGCACTTCAACTCTCCAATGTAGAGGAGACTATAATGAGAGCACCAAATGCAATAAACTAGATTAAAGTGAAATGCAGGTAAAGCGCTGCTTCATCCGGAAGGTGTGTTTGGCCTTTGGATACTGAGGAGGGAGGAAGCAAACAGACAGGTGTTATACATGTGGTTTCAGAGCAAGGTGCCATGAGGCTGTGGAGGGTGTTCGGAGTTAAGGAGGTGTGGACTAGGGTGTCCTGGAGAGAACGGTCCCTCCCTGTGAAAGCCTGAGAAGGGAAGGGAGGGGAATATGTGGCTGGTGGTGGCATCCTGCTGGAGGTTGTGGAAATGGTGGCTAATGGTCTCTGGATGTGGTGCAGGTGGGATGGTAAGTAAGGGCAAGGGGAACCCTATTGCTGTTGTGGGAGGGAAGAGAGGAGGTGAGGACCAATGTGTGGAAGATGGGGTAGACCTGGCTGAGGGCTTTTTCAACTATAGCGTTGGGGAATACTCAGTTGAAAAAGAAGGTGGAATTTTGAAGGCATCCTTGTCAAAGTTGGCATCATCAGAATAGATGCGACAGAGCCGGAGGAACTGGAAAAATGGAATGGAGAATGGAAGCAGGGTGTGAGGATGTATAGTCAAAGTAACTGTGGGAATTGTTTGGATTGTAATGGATATTGGTGGCCAGTCTACCCCTAGAAACAGAAATAGAGGTGTCAAGGAAGGGAAGGGAGGTGCAGCCACACTTGGAATATTGTGTACAGTTCTGGTCGCCCCATTACAGGAAGGATGTGGAAGCATTGGAAAAGGTGCAGAGGAAGTTTACCAGGATGCTGCCTGGTCTGGAGGGAAGGTCTTATGAGGAAAGGCTCAGAGACTTGGGTCTGTTCTCATTGGAAAGGCGGCGGCTAAGGGGGGATTTGATAGAGACATACAAGATGATCAGAGAATTAGATAGGGTAGACAGTGAAAGACCTTTTCCTAGGATGATGACATCAGCTTGTACGAGAGGGCATAACTACGAATTGAGGGGTGATAGATTTAAGACAGATGTCAGAGGCAAGTTCTTTATGCAGAGAAAGGGCGTGGAATGTCCTACCTGCTAATGTAGTCAACTCAGCCACATTAGGGAGATTTAAATAATCCTTAGATAAGCACATGGATGATTTTTGAATAGTGTAGGGGGGTGAGCTGAGAATAGTTCACAGGTCGGCGCAACATCGAGGGGTGAAGGGCCTGTTCTGCGCTGTATTGTTCTATGTTCGATGAAAACAATTAAGTTTCTTAATTGCCAACATGCAAATGATTATAAAGCGCTTTAAAAATAATGTATGATTTTGAATCCAAAACACAAAGATACTGCATTGGCATGCGAACGGGCACGCATGGAACCTCCACAGCTGCACTGCCATGCAGTTTAAAGAAAACATTGGTAATGGGGAAAGGCAGGAAAGTCAAGTTGAGGATGATCAAATCAGCGACAATTTCACTGAATAGGAAAGGAGACATGACTGGCTGAACAGCCTTCGTTGTTCCTGTGTCATATGACCTGTAGATGCCCTCTTTTAAAGAAATTTGGATTTGACACTGTGAGCATTGAATATTGAACAGCAGCTTGCTTTGAAAGCAGAGAACTAAAGCAAATGTTTGCTGCTGAGAATAGACCTGGACAATGATGCAACTTAAATAATGTTCTAATGACACAGTAGATGAACTGGCACCAAGCTGTTGCTTATGCACAAGGCTGGCAGCTGGATTTGGTCGGAAGAATAGTGGCATGGACTATTTTCTAAATGGGGAGAAAATTCAGAAGTCTGAAGTGCAAAGAGACTTGGGAGTTCTAATCCAGGACTTTCTCAAAGTAAACTTGCAGGTTGAGTCAGTAGCCAGGAAGGCAAATGCAGTGATGGCATTTATTTTGAGAGGACTTGAATATAAAATCAGGGATGTACTTCCGAGGGAGGCTCGTTAAGGCTCTGGTCAGGTCACATTTGGAGTATTGTGCACAGTTTAGGCCCCATATCTTAGGAAGGATGTAATGGCCATGTTCAGAAAATACTCTGAGAATGGTTTCAGGAATTGACAACATTCGACTCTGGGGTCTATACTTGGTGGATTTTATAAGAATGAAACTTCCAGAATACTGAATGGTCTGGAGAGTGGATGTTGCGAAGATGTTTCCATTGGTAGGAGAGACTAGGACCAGAGGAGACAGCTTTAGGGAAAAGGGAAGACCTTTTAGAAGAGATAAGAGAAACTTCTTCAGCCAAGAGTGGTGAATCTATGGAATTCACTGCCACAGAAGGCTGTGGAGGCCAGGTCATTGAGTGTATTTAATGCTGAGGTAGATAGGTTCTTGAGTATCAAGGGAATGAAGGGTTACGGGGGGCAAGTGGGAGAATGGGGTTGAAAAACTGATCAACCGTGACTGAATGACAGAGCTGACTCAATGGGCTGAATTGCCTAATTCCTACTCCTATGTCTTATGGATTCATGAATCAAGAGTGTAGCTAACCAGCTAATCAGGCAGAACTTTAATTACAAAAAGAAAAAAAAAGTTCTGTTTGGATTTTGGCAGGAATCAGAGGATTTTGGGAAACTTTCAGAGACTTAGCATTTTTACTTTGTCTAGTTTTCTATCAAGTTCTCAATTTTTGAATATTGATAAAGGAATCCCAGGTCTCTAAGAAATAAGTTATTTCCACACATCTGCTGAAACGGTTTGCATTAATTGATAACTTCAAAAATTCAAGATAAACAGTTCTACGAGCACGTGAACAACCCATTGTCCAAGAATGCCTGATTTCCATGACAGCCATCATTTGAATCATAATTTTTCAGTTGTTTTATTTTCTTTTTAATTTATCCCTCAACTGTATGCCTGCTTGGAAACGTGAATGAGAGTCACAGGACAGATATTAGATTTCCTCCTTATTTTTGTTCTGCAAAAGTTATATTAGCGAACAAAAATTAATAATCTGAGTTAAACTCAGCAAAGTTCTGTTATTCTTAATCTGGTTAGGAACAATTGGACAATATTAAGATATTTGAGCACATTGCAAATTCAGTGATAGACTGATTTGATTATGCACCTCCACATCATAGCCCTATATCACTGCACGTCCTAACAACCACCAAACGGGAGCTATGGTAAGGGAGGCCCCTTACACCACAATAGCGATGATGGCACTAATGCTGTAAATATTGTTTCACCAACCAGATTATGCTATTTTAAGGACAGATCGGGATAACAAAAATATCTCTGCTAGGTTGGGGGAACAGCAGGCTACAACAATACAAAGAACTGTATTTTTAATGTTCAATGAGAAACAAAGACCATAAACCCGAGATGACTGGGGTAAATGAGTCCGCATCTGTGACAAATCATATTGGCTGGGACCTTCCAAAAGGAAGGCTGCTGTTGCATTCATTCATTCGGACCATAGACTGCAATGGAACTGCCAAATAAATTGAAGTTTCCAAGACAACCCAAAACGCTCTGAAAACTCCCCTAATTCTGAGTTAGAAGTGGATAATTCAACTCACCTATCTGAATAACTCACTCTGGTCAAAGGAATTCAAATATATTGACTCCTGTTTAAAATATCAAACCAGGACTCACCACCACCCAGTGACATCCTCATCTCATGAATGAACACATGAAAATAAAAAAACATTGCACTTACTGCTGAAAGGAAAATAGATACGATTTCAACAATGATTCACTCTCTGACTGACTGCGTGCATTCCCCAAAAAGCTTATCCTTGGAAGAATCCAGGAATCAAAATCATGGATTCCCTACAGAGAGAAACTGGGGGGGGGGGGGAGATATTCAGCCCATCAAGTCCTAACCAACCCTGTGAAGAGCAACTCCCCCATCCCCACTTCCCCCCTCCCCCAACCAGGGAGCGATCACAGCTAATCCACCTACCCCACACTCTACACTGACCGTGGCTCATCCACCCCTCACTCCTCCTCCCCCCCCCCCCCCCCCCCCCACCTTCAAGGCTACAGTGACCATGGCTCATCCACCTGACCCACACCCCATTCCCCCCCAACCCTGACCGTGGCTCAACCTACCCAACCCCCACTCCCCCCAACCCAACACTGACCGTGGCTCATCAACCTATCCCACCCCTATTCCCCCAACCCAACACTGACTGTGGCTCATCAACCTACCCCACCCCTATTCCCCCAACCCAACACTGACTGTGGCTCATCAAACTACCCCACCCCCATTCCCCCAACCCAACACTGACTGTGGCTCATCAAACTACCCCACCCCCATTCCCCCAACCATACACCAACATTGGCACGACAACCTACCCCACTCACATTCCCCTCCCCTCCCCCCCCTCCTCCCCAAACCCTACACTGACCACGGCTCATCACGCTCTCCTGACTGTGAGAGGAAACCCACACAGACCCAGGGGGAGAAGGTCCCCCGGGTTGGAATCAAACCCGGACCCCCTCCTCCACCCCCCCCCCCCCGAGGGGGGGGCGGGGGGGGGGGTGGAAGGAGAGCAGCACTGACCTACCCTGGGGGGGGAAAAAATTCAAAACTGCTTCACCAAGAGGACAGCCAGCAACGTTTACTCTGATCCGGGATCTCTCTCTCCCTCCCCCCCCCCCCCAGAGCGGCCTTCCCCTTGGAGTTCACCCCCCACACCCCAGCCCCGGGACTGAAATATTAACAAACACAAAAATAAGGATTTTTACTGCCACGCGCACTTAAAACTGACAGGAAAGAGGTTACCCGTTGGGGGCAGTTACTTTTAAAAACTACACGGCGTGGAAGGTCACCAAAGGGACGACGATCCCGCACCAACCGTCAGCTTCGCACGAGCCCCGCCCACCCCGGAAACGCATAGCCAGGCAGCATCACAGGGCCGCGACGTCACTTCCGCTCCCGCTTCACTTCAAAAACCCCCGTCCGACACGGCAGCTAGTACGCAGGCGTCGGCAGTGAGCCTCCAAGAGCCTTTCCGTGTTCTCGGCGAAAGCTGGCAGCTACGTCACTTCCGCCCCTGTGGTTGCCGCCCCCCCAGGGCCACTTCCGCCCCGACTGACGTGACTCACTCACAAAAAACTCACCACGAAGGGGGAAAGTTCGATTAGATTAGATTCCCCGACAGTGTGGAAAAAGGCTGCCCCCTTCGGCCCAACAAGTCCAAACCGACCCTCGGAAGAGTAACCCACCCAGAGCCATTCCCCTACCCTATAATTTATCCCTGACTAATGCAGCTAACTCTGTGGGACAATGTAGCGTGGCCAATTCACCTGGCCTGCACGTCCCTGGACACTATGGGACAATGTAGCGTGGCCAATTCATGTGACCTGCACCTCCCTGGACACTGTGGGACAATGTAGCGTGGCCAATTCACCAGGCCTGCACGTCCCTGGACACTATGGGACAACGTAGCGTGGCCAATTCATGTGACCTGCACCTCCCTGGACACTATGGGACAATGTCGCGTGGCCAATTCACCAGGCCTGCACGTCCCTGGACACTATGGGACAATGTCGCGTGGCCAATTCACCAGGCCTGCACGTCCCTGGACACTATGGGACAATGTCGCGTGGCCAATTCACCTGGCCTGCACGTCCCTGGACACTATGGGACAATGTCGCGTGGCCAATTCACCAGGCCTGCACGTCCCTGGACACTATGGGACAATGTCGCGTGGCCAATTCACCTGGCCTGCACGTCCCTGGACACTATGGGACAACGTAGCACGGCCAATTCACCTGGCCTGCACGTCCCTGGACACTATGGGACAATGTAGCGTGGCCAATTCATGTAACCTGCACCTCCCTGGACACTATGGGACAATGTCGCGTGGCCAATTCACCAGGCCTGCACGTCCCTGGACACTATGGGACAAAGTAGCGTGGCCAATTCATGTGACCTGCACCTCCCTGGACACTATGGGACAATGTAGCGTGGCCAATTCACCAGGCCTGCACGTCCCTGGACACTATGGGACAATGTAGTGTGGCCAATTCACCTGGCCTGCACGTCCCTGGACACTATGGGACAATGTCGCGTGGCCAATTCACCAGGCCTGCACGTCCCTGGACACTATGGGACAATGTCGCGTGGCCAATTCACCTGGCCTGCACGTCCCTGGACACTATGGGACAATGTCGCGTGGCCAATTCACCTGGCCTGCACGTCCCTGGACACTATGGGACAATGTCGCGTGGCCAATTCACCTGGCCTGCACCTCCCTGGACACTCTGGGACAATGTAGCGTGGCCAATTCATTTGGCCTGCACGTCCCTGGACACTATGGGACAACGTAGCGTGGCCAATTCACCTGGCCTGCACGTCCCTGGACACTCTGGGACAATGTAGCGTGGCCAATTCACCTGGCCTGCACGTCCCTGGACACTATGGGACAACGTAGCATGGCCAATTCACCTGGCCTGCACCTCCCTGGACACTATGGGACAATGTAGCGTGGCCAATTCACCTGGCCTGCACCTCCCTGGACACTATGGGACAATGTAGCGTGGCCAATTCACCTGGCCTGCACATCTTTTGACTCTGGGAGGAAACCAGGGGAAACCCATGCAGACACGAGGGGAATGTGCAAACTCCACACAGATAGTCGCTGGAGGCGGGAATCAGGATGGAGATCAGAGTCGAGTGTGGTGCTGGAAAAGCACAGCAGGTCAGGTAGCATCTGAGGAGCAGGAAAATCAACGTTACGGGGAAAAGCCCTTCATCAGGAATCTCATCACCTGCCTGCTTCTTGCTGTCAGGCTGGGATGACTCAGAACATTCTAAGCTGCAACAGACAGGTTTTTAATCAGTAAAGGCAGGTGTCAGGAAGGTAGAGTTCCTGTTTATCCTATTCCGTCCTTCCAGAATATTTAAATAACAGATGAAGAAACACCACAAATTGCCCCAGGTGGTGATGCCAACAATCCTGCAGAAACGTTGTGCATATCGTGGAGATCACAACAGATCCACTCCCACACACACAAACTAATTCCCCAATATCGTCTCACACTTACACATTCTTATGGTTGTCAACCCAGCCACTGAAATCAAAAAGGCCGTGGTAATGGTAATAAAATCCACCAGCTCTGGTGTTAATATCAGTGTTTAAATTATGCTAAATACACTATAGATGCAGAGGATCAAAGGACGGCTCTCTCATGAGACAGAAGGAGATGACCAGTGGTGGATTACCTAAGGGTCCCCATACCTCGGGTGAGGGGAGAGTTTGAGAAGGTAGGACAATTATTTGCAATGATATGGAATTCCAGTGCATTTCTACCTCATGAACTGTGATGAGATGAGTTTTGGAGAAAAGAGATGGAAGGGAAAATTTGTTGGTTTGAGACATTTCAGAATCCCAATGGTCAAATCCAACAAGTAGTTTTGCCACAATTAGTGTCTCAGAGTGTGTCCTTTGACGGAAACACATCCGTGGTTCAGGTGAGAACGAAAGCAGCCACAGATAACGAGCTTAATAGAATATAGAACATAGAAGAGTACAGCACAGAACAGGCCCTTCGGCCAACGATGTTGTGCCGAGGATTATTCCTAACCTAAAATAAAATAACCTAATCTACGCATCCCTCAACTCACTGCTATCCATGTGCATGTCCAGCAGTTGCTTAAATGTCCCTAATGACTCGACTTCCACCCCCACCGCTGGCAACACTTCCTGTGCGTTCACAACTCTTTGTAAAGAACGTACCTCTGACAACTCCCCTATACTTTCCTCCTAATATCTTAAAACTATGACCCCTCATGCCAGTCAAGCCTGCTCTGGGGAAAAGTCTCTGACTATCAACTGTATCCATGCCTCTCATTACATTGTATACCTCACTCAGGTCAGCTCTCTTCCTCCATCTCTCCACAGAGAAAGGTCTGAGCTTAGATTAGATTAGATTAGATTGCTTACAGTGTGGAAACAGGCTCTTCAGCCCAACAAGTCTACACCGACCCTCCGAAGGGCAACCCACCCAGACCCATTCCCCTACATTTACCTCTTCACCTAACACTACAGGCAATTTAGCATGGCCAATTCACCTAACCTGCACATTTTTAGACTTTGGGAGAAAACCGGAGCACCTGGAGGAAACCCACACAGATATGGGGGAGAATGTGCAAACTCTATGCAGACAGTTGCCTGAGGTGGGAAATGAACCCGGGTCTCGAGCACTGTGAGGTTAGTCAACCTTGCTTTGTAAGACAAGCCTTCCAGTCCAGATAGCATCCTGGTAAACCTTCTTTGCATCCTCTCCAAAGCCTCCATATCTTTCCTATAATAGGGTGACCAGAACTGGACACAATATTCCAAGTGTGGTCTCACCAGGGTTTTGTAGAGCTGCAGCAAAACCTTGCAGCTCTTAATCCCCTGTTAATGAAAGCCAAAACACCATATGCTTTCTTAACAACCCTATCCACTTGGCAGGCAAATTTGAGGGATCTGTGCACTTGAACACCAAAATCCCGCTGTTCCACCACACTGCCAAGAATCCTGTCTTTAATCCTATATTCAGCATTCAAGTTCAACCTTCCAAAATGTATCACTTCTCATTTATCTAGGTTCAACTCCATCTGCCATTTCTCAGCCCTGTTCTGCATCCTGTCCATGTCGCGTTGCAGCCTGTAGTAGGCCTCTATACTATCAGCGGTACCTCCAACCTTTATGTCATTGGCAAATTTATTAACCCACCTCTCAATCTCCTCAACCAAGTCATTTATAAAAACTACAAAGAGGAGAGGTGCAAGAACAGAGCCCTGTGGGACACTACTCGCCACTGACCTCCAGACAGAATACTTTCCATCTACAACCACTCTCTGCCTTCTGTCAACCAATCAATTCTGAATCCAGATAGCCAAATCTCCCTGTATCCCATACCTCCTGACTTTATGAATGAGCCTACCATGGGGAACCTTTTCAAATGCCTTGCTGAAGTGCATTTACACAATATCCACTCCCGACCTTTGACAAACTGTCACGTCACCTCCTCAAAAAACGTTATAACGTTTGTGAGGCATGACCTGCCCCTCACAAAGCCATGCTGACTGCCTTTAATCACGCTATGCTTTTCCAAATACTCATAAATCCTATCCCTCAGAATTCTTTCCAAAACTTTGCTAACCACAGAGGTAAGACTGACTGGTCTGTAATTGCCAGAAATTTTCCTATTACCTGTCTTGAAAAAAAGGAACAACATTCACCTCCCTCCAATCCTCTGGTACGACTCCTGTGGAGAATGAGGAAGCAAAGATCTTTGCCAGCGGCTTAGCAATCTCCTTTCTCGCTTTCTGGAGCAACCGAGGATAAATCTGGTCTGGCCCTGATCTTAATATTTGCAAAAGTTTCCAGCACATAACCTCTTCAATCGTGATCTGTTCAAGCCTATTCCCTAGCTCCTCAAAGTTCTCATTCACAACAAGGTCCCTTTCCTGAGTGAAAACCGAAACAAAAAACTCATTTAGGGTTTCCCCTTATCTGCTCAGACTCCACGCACAAGTTCCCTACGTTATCCCTGATCGGCCCTACCTTGTCCCTGATCATTCTCTTATTCCTCATGTCTGAGTAAAATGCCTTTGTGTTCTCCTTAATCCTTCCCACCAAGCCTTTTTCATGCCCCCTCCTTAGTCCATTTCTGTGCTCCTTTCTAGCAAGTCTGTAATTCTTGAAAGCAAGGGTGGAACCCTTGCTTCCTGCACCTTATGTAAGCTGCCTTCTTCCTTTTGATGAGAAGTTCCTCTGTTCTCGTTATCCAAGGGTCCTTAATCTTACCCCTTCTTGCCTGTCTCAGAGGAACACATTTATGCATCACTCGCAACAACTGCTCCTTAAACAGTCTCCACAAGTCTGTTGTGCCCTCTCTGTGGGGAAATTGCTCCCAATCTGTACTTCCCAACTCCTGTCTAATAGCATCATAATTTCCTTTTCCCCAATTAAATATTTTTCCATGGTAACTGCTCCTTTCACTCTCCATGGGTATGGTAAATGTGAGGCAGTTATGGTCACTGTCACCAAAATGTCTCCCACCATGAGATCTGACACCTGTCCTGGCTCATTGCCGAGCACCAAATACAAAATGGTCTCTCCCCAAATACAAAATGGCCTCTCCCCTCATCGGCCTGTCTCCATACTGTGTAACAAAACCCTCATGAACACACCTGACAAAAACAGCTCCATCCAAACCATCTGTATTAAGGGGGTTCCAGTCAATATTGGGAAAGTTGAAGTCACCCACAACAGTAATCCTACTACATCTGCATTTTTCCAAAATCTGCCAGCCTATGAGTTCTTTGATCTCCCCACTACTATTAGGGAGGTCTGTAGAAAATCCCCAATGAGGTGGCTGCTCCCTTGCTGTTCCTAACGTCCACCCATACTGACTCAGTTGACAAACCTTCCTCAACAACCTTTGTTTCTGTAGCTGCAATACACTCTCTAATTAGCAATGCTACACCCCCTCCTCTTTTTCCCACCCTCCCTGTTCTTTTTAAAAGCTCTAAATCCTGGAACATCTAGCAACCATTCCTCCCCTGTGAAACCCACGTATCCATTATGGCCACAACAGCATAGCCCCAAGTACTGATTTATGTTGTAAGTTATTCACTCTTACTTCTGACACTCCTTGTGTTAAAGCACACACACTTTAACCAATCCCTTTGTTTCATCACATGAAAAACCTTCCTGATAGATTCACTACATCCAGTCACTGCCCCATCCAGAACTACCCCTCTCTCAGATGCGTAGCTCTAGTTCCCACCCACCTGCCAAATTAGTTTAGGCCCTCCTGAGCACATAAGCAAATCTCCCACCAATTCATCAGCACGTAAAATAGCCTGTTTAACCTCTTCATAATCTCTTGACCCCTCATCTGGGTAGTGTGGCAAATACCTCACAACCTCTGCCTGCCAGTTTAGTCTGACCTAGCATTGCCTATAAATCCTCAAACCCCTCCATCTGCCCAGCCAATTTTTCAAATGAAACAAAGAAGGCTTCAACATATTTCTCATCAAAATGTGGCAAAGTTTCGACATATTTGTATGTATCACTTCCTTCTCTTTTAATCTTCATCCTGTTACCTTGACGTTGCTGACTAAGTCGCAACTTCTCAAGTTCAAATTCTCTCTCTCTTTTTGCTCAGCTAAGAACATTCTCTCTTTCTTTTTCCTCCCTCTCTCTTCCGTCTCTTTCTCTCTCCCTTTCTTCTCTCTCTTTGCTCAGCCAAGAACCTTCTCTCTCACTTTCTCTTTCTGTCTCTCTCTCTTTGTTTATCTTCTAATTCCATTTTCCTCAGTTAGAATTTGAGTTTTTCTACCTCTTACTGAACTTGTCTGTTTTCTGACAAACCTAAATTGAACAATTCCCAACGAAATCAAACTTATTTGCTAATTCTAAACATATGGCCTTTTTTCTTCGAAACTTTATTGGCAAATTTGAGAATTACCTTCAAATCCGAGAATCTCTTTAGCAAGTTGAAAAGCTATTTCTCTCACTTCCAATTTAATCATCCACAAGTGACTGAAATTAAACAAATTGACTGACCTACATTTTAATTAAAGATCTAGGATACTAACCTTTGAAATCTGGTGGGATTTTTCGTATCCCAAAATCTATTCACACAGGTCTAAACCAATGCAAATCCCAGATGAGCCCCCAAGCTGTTACAACAAGGGGAAGACCCAACAGCAATACAGAAAAAATTTATCCTGTGTAGTAATTTGTGAAAAATCGAGAGGCCAAGAATGATTTAAAGAAAAAAATTAACAACCTTATGACTTAACAATTAACAGTGAATAATTAACTCATATCTATTAACAATTCCTTCATCTAAGCTATATTTTTACCATCCCCTTCCACAATTCTAGACTGATAAAACCCCGGATTATGTGTAAAATAAATTAAACAATTCAAAACCCGCCAGACGTCCAAGCTTCCCTTCCTCGGACTTCATTCCTTCTTCTACCTTTCCTATGAGTGGCCATCACTTTGTCAGCGCTGAAACAAGCAATGCTTTTAAGAAAAGTGAGATCTCAGACGCATTGTGTTTAAGAGCACCTGTCCAGCATGTGTCTCATTCCAATTCCAGTCACCTTTTTGACAGCAGTCTGTGGAACACACACAGGAGTTCCAAACACAAAACCATTTGGCGGTAGCACAGAATCACTGCTCAAGGATGTTTGCCTCCTTCGTCAAGCGTGGAAACAGCAACGACAAGGATCACAATGGCGACTGTGGATCTGCTGATCCAGCAGCTCGTGCACTCGGTCTTTCGCAAGTGCAACCACGCTGTCTTGGCCTGCTGCCCTGTAAGGCCGGTCGCCCTCGCCTCCGAAATCGACTTTGCCGAAGTTTTCGAAAGCAGCTCGGGCCGTGCCAGATATGCCGACCTGTCCGCGAAACCTAGTTTCTCAGCGGGAGCAGGGCTGCTGTCGGCCATGAACAACTCTGAGCCGGGCTACTGCTCGCTAATCTCTCTCACTGGCAAACTTTCAAGCTGCTGGACAATCGCCTCGCCAGCATTTCACTTTGGCTTCAGCTTTCTCACCTCACAGTTAGCGTTCCTTCTGCTAAGTCCAGCTGTAGGGCAAGTCGCACATCTGCAGTACAGCTGCCTATTCAAACGGCACCGTTGCTGTTTCTCTCCCTGACCGGCGGCCATCGCTGTGTCAGCGCTGCGATGAGCAATGCTTTTAAGCAAAATGAAATCTCAGACGGACTGTGTTCAAGAGCACGTGTCCCTGGCTTTCCGGGAATCTGTATCGTATGCACTGTTTTTGATGTCGTTGGACTGCCTTGTACGTACAAATGTCATTGTTACTGTTTTGTAGTGATTGAAACTGGGAAATGGTTTCCCTGAAAACTGGTTGAATGGTAGGGCTCGGGGCCTGGCTTTGCTGCTCCTCTCCCTGGTAAAATTGCTGTTTCTCTGTGTCCAGCTGTTCCTGTGAATTGTTGAATCAAATTAAAGAAAAGAGCACCTGTCCAGCATGCGCCTCATTTCAATTCCTGTCACCTTTTCACCAGCTGTCTGTGGAACACAGAGAGGAGCTCCAAAAACGACACCGCTGGACTGCAGCTTGTCTCTTAATGCTGTGTCCTTCGAAGAAAACACATCCGTGGTTCAGGAGAGAGCAAAAGCAGGCACGGGTGGCGAGCTTAAGACGCCGCCTCGGGATTGGCATCATCCCGTTCTGGCAGAAATGCGATGAGATCTGACTCCAAGGTGCTAAATGGGCTGCTCTTACAATTGGCCCGTAGGCAGATTTCAAACGCACGACCCACATTAAACAAGGGCCGGGACGAAGCAAGTCGAGGTTCCGCCGAGATTCGGACTCGGATCGCTGGATTCAAAGTCCAGAGTGCTAGCCATTACACCACGGAACCAGCAGTGCTGCCGCCTCAGGCAGCCTGAGCTTTCTTGCATTCACACTTGCAGCAATGCTCTCAGAATCCGCTCTCTCGATGCTGCGTCCTTGGCAGGGAATACTTGCGTGGTACAGGGCAGAGCAAAACGCAGCTGGCGCGCTCGACGCAGGAGCATCGCAAACACTGTCGCAAGAGGAAAACCAGCCCACTTCCATCTTGGGTGTGGAATTTGTGAAAGCAACAGTTCTGTCGAAGACAATCGCTCACGCTGCCAGAAAGAAGGCTCCACCGAGATTTGAACTCGGATCGCTGGATTCAGAGTCCAGAGTGCTCACCGTTACACCATGGAACCCTGAGACAGCAGGGGCTGCCGAACCACTGCTCAAGGATGTTTGCCTCCTTCGTCAAGCGTGGAAACAACAACGACAAGGATCACAATGGCGACTGTGGATCTGCTGATCCAGCAGCTCGTGCACTCGGTCTTTCGCAAGTGCAACCACGCTGTCTCGGCCTGCTGCCCTGTAAGGCCGGTCGCCCTCGCCTCCGAAATCCACTTTGCCGAAGTTTTCGAAAGCAGCTCGGGCCGTGCCAGATATGCCGACCTGTCCGCGAAACCTAGTTTCTCAGCGGGAGCAGGGCTGCTGTCGGCCATGAACAACTCTGAGCCGGGCTACTGCTCGCTAATCTCTCTCACTGGCAAACTTTCAAGCTGCTGGACAATCGCCTCGCCAGCATTTCACTTTGGCTTCAGCTTTCTCACCTCACAGTTAGCCTTCCTTCTGCTAAGTACAGCTGTAGGACAAGTCGCACATCTGCAGTACAGCTGCCTATTCAAACAGCACCGCTGCTGTTTCTCTCCCTTACCGGCGGCCATCGCTGTGTCAGCGCTGCGATGAGCAATGCTTTTAAGCAAAGTGAGATCTCAGACGGACTGTGTTCAAGAGCACGTGTCCCTGGCTTTCCGGGAGTCTGCATTGTATGCACTGTTTTTGATGTCGTTGGACTGCCTTGTACGTACAAATGTCATTGTTACCGTTTTGTAGTGATTGAAACTGGGATTTGAGGTTCCTGGTTTCCCTGAAAACTGGTTGAACGGTAGGGCTCGGGGCCTGGCTTTGCCGCTGCGCTCCCTGGTAAAATTGCGGTTTCTCTGTGTCCAGCTGTTCCTGTGAATTGTTGAATCAAATTAAAGAAAAGAGCACCTGTCCAGCATGCGCCTCATTTCAATTCCTGTCACCTTTTCACCAGCTGTCTGTGGAACACAGAGAGGAGCTCCAAAAACAACACCGCTTGACTGCAGCTTGTCTCTTAATGCTGTGTCCTTCGAAGAAAACACATCCGTGGTTCAGGAGAGAGCAAAAGCAGGCACCGGTGGCGAGCTTAAGACGCCACCTCGGGATTGGCATCATCCCGTTCTGGCAGAAATGCGATGAGATCTGACTCCAAGGTGCTAAAAGGGCTGCTCTTACAATTGGCCCGTAGGCAGATTTCACTGGCGCGTCCCACATTAAACAAGGGCCGGGACGAAGCAAGTCAAGGTTCCGCCGAGATTCGAACTCGGATCGCTGGATTCAAAGCCCAGAGTGCTAGCCATTACACCACGGAACCAGCAGTGCTGCCGCCTCAGGCAGGCCTGAGCTTTCCTGCATTCACACTTGCAGCAACGCTCTCAGAATCTGGTCTCTCGCTGCTGCGTCCTTGGCAGGGAATACTTGCGTGGTACAGGGCAGAGCAAAAGCAGCTCGCGCGCTCGACGCAGGAGCATCGCAAACACTGTCGCAAGGGGAAAACCAGCCCACTGGAATTTGTGAAATCAACAGTTCTGTCGAAGACAATCGCTCACGCTGCCAGAAAGAAGGCTCCACCGAGATTTGAACTCGGATCGCTGGATTCAGAGTCCAGAGTGCTCACCGTTACACCATGGAACCCTGAGAGAGCAGGGGCTGCCGAACCACTGCTCAAGGATGTTTGCCTCCTTCGTCAAGCGTGGAAACAACAACGACAAGGATCACAATGGCGACTGTGGATCTGCTGATCCAGCAGCTCGTGCACTCGGTCTTTCGCAAGTGCAACCACGCTGTCTCGGCCTGCTGCCCTGTAAGGCCGGTCGCCCTCGCCGCCGAAATCCACTTTGCCGAAGTTTTCGAAAGCAGCTCGGGCCGTGCCAGATATGCCGACCTGTCCGCGAAACCTAGTTTCTCAGCGGGAGCAGGGCTGCTGTCGGCCATGAACAACTCTGAGCCGGGCTACTGCTCGCTAATCTCTCTCACTGGCAAACTTTCAAGCTGCTGGACAGTCGCCTCGCCAGCATTTCACTTTGGCTTCAGCTTTCTCACCTCACAGTTAGCCTTCCTTCTGCTAAGTCCAGCTGTAGGACAAGTCGCACATCTGCAGTACAGCTGCCTATTCAAACAGCACCGCTGCTGTTTCTCTCCCTTACCGGCGGCCATCGCTGTGTCAGCGCTGCGATGAGCAATGCTTTTAAGCAAAGTGAGATCTCAGACGGACTGTGTTCAAGAGCACGTGTCCCTGGCTTTCCGGGAGTCTGCATTGTATGCACTGTTTTTGATGTCGTTGGACTGCCTTGTACGTACAAATGTCATTGTTACCGTTTTTGTAGTGATTGAAACTGGGATTTGAGGTTCCTGGTTTCCCTGAAAACTGGTTGAACGGTAGGGCTCGGGGCCTGGCTTTGCCGCTCCTCTCCCTGGTAAAATTGCGGTTTCTCTGTGTCCAGCTGTTCCTGTGAATTGTTGAATCAAATTAAAGAAAAGAGCACCTGTCCAGCATGCGCCTCATTTCAATTCCTGTCACCTTTTCACCAGCTGTCTGTGGAACACAGAGATGAGCTCCAAAAACAACACCGCTTGACTGCAGCTTGTCTCTTAATGCTGTGTCCTTCGAAGAAAACACATCCGTGGTTCAGGAGAGAGCAAAAGCAGGCACCGGTGGCGAGCTTAAGACGCCACCTCGGGATTGGCATCATCCCGTTCTGGCAGAAATGCGATGAGATCTGACTCCAAGGTGCTAAAAGGGCTGCTCTTACAATTGGCCCGTAGGCAGATTTCACTGGCGCGTCCCACATTAAACAAGGGCCGGGACGAAGCAAGTCAAGGTTCCGCCGAGATTTGAACTCGGATCGCTGGATTCAAAGTCCAGAGTGCTAGCCATTACACCACGGAACCAGCAGTGCTGCCGCCTCAGGCAGGCCTGAGCTTTCCTGCATTCACACTTGCAGCAACGCTCTCAGAATCTGGTCTCTCGCTGCTGCGTCCTTGGCAGGGAATACTTGCGTGGTACAGGGCAGAGCAAAAGCAGCGAGCGCGCTCGACGCAGGAGCATCGCAAACACTGTCGCAAGGGGAAAACCAGCCCACTTCCATCATGGGTGTGGAATTTGTGAAATCAACAGTTCTGTCGAAGACAATCGCTCACGCTGCCAGAAAGAAGGCTCCACCGAGATTTGAACTCGGATCGCTGGATTCAGAGTCCAGAGTGCTCACCATTACACTATGGAACCCTGAGACGACAGGGGCTGCCAAACCACTGCTCAAGGATGTTCCCCTTCTTCGTCAAGCGTGGAAACAACAACGACAAGGATCACAATGGCGACTGTGGATCTGCTGATCCAGCAGCTCGTGCACTCGGTCTTTCGCAAGTGCAACCACGCTGTCTCGGCCTGCTGCCCTGTAAGGCCGGTCGCCCTCGCCTCCGAAATCCACTTTGCCGAAGTTTTCGAAAGCAGCTTGGGCCGTGCCAGATATGCCGACCTGTCCGCGAAACCTAGTTTCTCAGCGGGAGCAGGGCTGCTGTCGGCCGTGAACAACTCTGAGCCGGGCTACTGCTCGCTAATCTCTCTCACTGGCAAACTTTCAAGCTGCTGGACAATCGCCTCGCCAGCATTTCACTTTGGCTTCAGCTTTCTCACCTCACAGTTAGCCTTCCTTCTGCTAAGTACAGCTGTAGGACAAGTCGCACATCTGCAGTACAGCTGCCTATTCAAACAGCACCGCTGCTGTTTCTCTCCCTTACCGGCGGCCATCGCTGTGTCAGCGCTGCGATGAGCAATGCTTTTAAGCAAAGTGAGATCTCAGACGGACTGTGTTCAAGAGCACGTGTCCCTGGCTTTCCGGGAGTCTGCATTGTATGCACTGTTTTTGATGTCGTTGGACTGCCTTGTACGTACAAATGTCATTGTTACCGTTTTGTAGTGATTGAAACTGGGATTTGAGGTTCCTGGTTTCCCTGAAAACTGGTTGAACGGTAGGGCTCGGGGCCTGGCTTTGCCGCTCCTCTCCCTGGTAAAATTGCGGTTTCTCTGTGTCCAGCTGTTCCTGTGAATTGTTGAATCAAATTAAAGAAAAGAGCACCTGTCCAGCATGCGCCTCATTTCAATTCCTGTCACCTTTTCACCAGCTGTCTGTGGAACACAGAGAGGAGCTCCAAAAACAACACCGCTTGACTGCAGCTTGTCTCTTAATGCTGTGTCCTTCGAAGAAAACACATCCGTGGTTCAGGAGAGAGCAAAAGCAGGCACCGGTGGCGAGCTTAAGACGCCACCTCGGGATTGGCATCATCCCGTTCTGGCAGAAATGCGATGAGATCTGACTCCAAGGTGCTAAAAGGGCTGCTCTTACAATTGGCCCGTAGGCAGATTTCACTGGCGCGTCCCACATTAAACAAGGGCCGGGACGAAGCAAGTCAAGGTTCCGCCGAGATTCGAACTCGGATCGCTGGATTCAAAGCCCAGAGTGCTAGCCATTACACCACGGAACCAGCAGTGCTGCCGCCTCAGGCAGGCCTGAGCTTTCCTGCATTCACACTTGCAGCAACGCTCTCAGAATCTGGTCTCTCGCTGCTGCGTCCTTGGCAGGGAATACTTGCGTGGTACAGGGCAGAGCAAAAGCAGCGAGCGTGCTCGACGCAGGAGCATCGCAAACACTGTCGCAAGGGGAAAACCAGCCCACTTCCATCATGGGTGTGGAATTTGTGAAATCAACAGTTCTGTCGAAGACAATCGCTCACGCTGCCAGAAAGAAGGCTCCACCGAGATTTGAACTCGGATCGCTGGATTCAGAGTCCAGAGTGCTCACCGTTACACCATGGAACCCTGAGACAGCAGGGGCTGCCGAACCACTGCTCAAGGATGTTTGCCTCCTTCGTCAAGCGTGGAAACAGCAACGACAAGGATCACAATGGCGACTGTGGATCTGCTGATCCAGCAGCTCGTGCACTCGGTCTTTCGCAAGTGCAACCACGCTGTCTCGGCCTGCTGCCCTGTAAGGCCGGTCGCCCTCGCCTCCGAAATCCACTTTGCCGAAGTTTTCGAAAGCAGCTCGGGCCGTGCCAGATATGCCGACCTGTCCGCGAAACCTAGTTTCTCAGCGGGAGCAGGGCTGCTGTCGGCCATGAACAACTCTGAGCCGGGCTACTGCTCGCTAATCTCTCTCACTGGCAAACTTTCAAGCTGCTGGACAGTCGCCTCGCCAGCATTTCACTTTGGCTTCAGCTTTCTCACCTCACAGTTAGCCTTCCTTCTGCTAAGTCCAGCTGTAGGACAAGTCGCACATCTGCAGTACAGCTGCCTATTCAAACAGCACCGCTGCTGTTTCTCTCCCTTACCGGCGGCCATCGCTGTGTCAGCGCTGCGATGAGCAATGCTTTTAAGCAAAGTGAGATCTCAGACGGACTGTGTTCAAGAGCACGTGTCCCTGGCTTTCCGGGAGTCTGCATTGTATGCACTGTTTTTGATGTCGTTGGACTGCCTTGTACGTACAAATGTCATTGTTACCGTTTTGTAGTGATTGAAACTGGGATTTGAGGTTCCTGGTTTCCCTGAAAACTGGTTGAACGGTAGGGCTCGGGGCCTGGCTTTGCCGCTCCTCTCCCTGGTAAAATTGCGGTTTCTCTGTGTCCAGCTGTTCCTGTGAATTGTTGAATCAAATTAAAGAAAAGAGCACCTGTCCAGCATGCGCCTCATTTCAATTCCTGTCACCTTTTCACCAGCTGTCTGTGGAACACAGAGAGGAGCTCCAAAAACAACACCGCTTGACTGCAGCTTGTCTCTTAATGCTGTGTCCTTCGAAGAAAACACATCCGTGGTTCAGGAGAGAGCAAAAGCAGGCACCGGTGGCGAGCTTAAGACGCCACCTCGGGATTGGCATCATCCCGTTCTGGCAGAAATGCGATGAGATCTGACTCCAAGGTGCTAAAAGGGCCGCTCTTACAATTGGCCCGTAGGCAGATTTCACTGGCGCGTCCCACATTAAACAAGGGCCGGGACGAAGCAAGTCAAGGTTCCGCCGAGATTCGAACTCGGATCGCTGGATTCAAAGTCCAGAGTGCTAGCCATTACACCACGGAACCAGCAGTGCTGCCGCCTCAGGCAGGCCTGAGCTTTCCTGCATTCACACTTGCAGCAACGCTCTCAGAATCTGGTCTCTCGCTGCTGCGTCCTTGGCAGGGAATACTTGCGTGGTACAGGGCAGAGCAAAAGCAGCGAGCGCGCTCGACGCAGGAGCATCGCAAACACTGTCGCAAGGGGAAAACCAGCCCACTTCCATCATGGGTGTGGAATTTGTGAAATCAACAGTTCTGTCGAAGACAATCGCTCACGCTGCCAGAAAGAAGGCTCCACCGAGATTTGAACTCGGATCGCTGGATTCAGAGTCCAGAGTGCTCACCGTTACACCATGGAACCCTGAGACAGCAGGGGCTGCCGAACCACTGCTCAAGGATGTTTGCCTCCTTCGTCAAGCGTGGAAACAACAACGACAAGGATCACAATGGCGACTGTGGATCTGCTGATCCAGCAGCTCGTGCACTCGGTCTTTCGCAAGTGCAACCACGCTGTCTCGGCCTGCTGCCCTGTAAGGCCGGTCGCCCTCGCCTCCGAAATCCACTTTGCCGAAGTTTTCGAAAGCAGCTCGGGCCGTGCCAGATATG
Organism: Chiloscyllium punctatum; assembly: GCF_047496795.1. Classification (NCBI taxonomy): domain Eukaryota; kingdom Metazoa; phylum Chordata; class Chondrichthyes; order Orectolobiformes; family Hemiscylliidae; genus Chiloscyllium; species Chiloscyllium punctatum. Next base: position 15,293,578 of record NC_092759.1, on the reverse strand, counting down.
CCGACCTGTCCGCGAAACCTAGTTTCTCAGCGGGAGCAGGGCTGCTGTCGGCCATGAACAACTCTGAGCCGGGCTACTGCTCGCTAATCTCTCTCACTGGCAAACTTTCAAGCTGCTGGACAGTCGCCTCGCCAGCATTTCACTTTGGCTTCAGCTTTCTCACCTCACAGTTAGCCTTCCTTCTGCTAAGTACAGCTGTAGGACAAGTCGCACATCTGCAGTACAGCTGCCTATTCAAACAGCACCGCTGCTGTTTCTCTCCCTTACCGGCGGCCATCGCTGTGTCAGCGCTGCGATGAGCAATGCTTTTAAGCAAAGTGAGATCTCAGACGGACTGTGTTCAAGAGCACGTGTCCCTGGCTTTCCGGGAGTCTGTATTGTATGCACTGTTTTTGATGTCGTTGGACTGCCTTGTACGTACAAATGTCATTGTTACCGTTTTGTAGTGATTGAAACTGGGATTTGAGGTTCCTGGTTTCCCTGAAAACTGGTTGAACGGTAGGGCTCGGGGCCTGGCTTTGCCGCTCCTCTCCCTGGTAAAATTGCGGTTTCTCTGTGTCCAGCTGTTCCTGTGAATTGTTGAATCAAATTAAAGAAAAGAGCACCTGTCCAGCATGCGCCTCATTTCAATTCCTGTCACCTTTTCACCAGCTGTCTGTGGAACACAGAGAGGAGCTCCAAAAACAACACCGCTTGACTGCAGCTTGTCTCTTAATGCTGTGTCCTTCGAAGAAAACACATCCGTGGTTCAGGAGAGAGCAAAAGCAGGCACCGGTGGCGAGCTTAAGACGCCACCTCGGGATTGGCATCATCCCGTTCTGGCAGAAATGCGATGAGATCTGACTCCAAGGTGCTAAAAGGGCTGCTCTTACAATTGGCCCGTAGGCAGATTTCACTGGCGCGTCCCACATTAAACAAGGGCCGGGACGAAGCAAGTCAAGGTTCCGCCGAGATTCGAACTCAGATCGCTGGATTCAAAGTCCAGAGTGCTAGCCATTACACCACGGAACCAGCAGTGCTGCCGCCTCAGGCAGGCCTGAGCTTTCCTGCATTCACACTTGCAGCAACGCTCTCAGAATCTGGTCTCTCGCTGCTGCGTCCTTGGCAGGGAATACTTGCGTGGTACAGGGCAGAGCAAAAGCAGCTCGCGCGCTCGACGCAGGAGCATCGCAAACACTGTCGCAAGGGGAAAACCAGCCCACTTCCATCATGGGTGTGGAATTTGTGAAATCAACAGTTCTGTCGAAGACAATCGCTCACGCTGCCAGAAAGAAGGCTCCACCGAGATTTGAACTCGGATCGCTGGATTCAGAGTCCAGAGTGCTCACCATTACACCATGGAACCCTGAGACGACCGGGGCTGCCAAACCACTGCTCAAGGATGTTTGCCTTCTTCGTCAAGCGTGGAAACAACAACGACAAGGATCACAATGGCGACTGTGGATCTGCTGATCCAGCAGCTCGTGCACTCGGTCTTTCGCAAGTGCAACCACGCTGTCTCGGCCTGCTGCCCTGTAAGGCCGGTCGCCCTCGCCTCCGAAATCCACTTTGCCGAAGTTTCCGAAAGCAGCTCGGGCCGTGCCAGATATGCCGACCTGTCCGCGAAACCTAGTTTCTCAGCGGGAGCAGGGCTGCTGTCGGCCATGAACAACTCTGAGCCGGGCTACTGCTCGCTAATCTCTCTCACTGGCAAACTTTCAAGCTGCTGGACAATCGCCTCGCCAGCATTTCACTTTGGCTTCAGCTTTCTCACCTCACAGTTAGCCTTCCTTCTGCTAAGTACAGCTGTAGGACAAGTCGCACATCTGCAGTACAGCTGCCTATTCAAACAGCACCGCTGCTGTTTCTCTCCCTTACCGGCGGCCATCGCTGTGTCAGCGCTGCGATGAGCAATGCTTTTAAGCAAAGTGAGATCTCAGACGGACTGTGTTCAAGAGCACGTGTCCCTGGCTTTCCGGGAGTCTGCATTGTATGCACTGTTTTTGATGTCGTTGGACTGCCTTGTACGTACAAATGTCATTGTTACCGTTTTGTAGTGATTGAAACTGGGATTTGAGGTTCCTGGTTTCCCTGAAAACTGGTTGAACGGTAGGGCTCGGGGCCTGGCTTTGCCGCTCCGCTCCCTGGTAAAATTGCGGTTTCTCTGTGTCCAGCTGTTCCTGTGAATTGTTGAATCAAATTAAAGAAAAGAGCACCTGTCCAGCATGCGCCTCATTTCAATTCCTGTCACCTTTTCACCAGCTGTCTGTGGAACACAGAGAGGAGCTCCAAAAACAACACCGCTTGACTGCAGCTTGTCTCTTAATGCTGTGTCCTTCGAAGAAAACACATCCGTGGTTCAGGAGAGAGCAAAAGCAGGCACCGGTGGCGAGCTTAAGATGCCACCTCGGGATTGGCATCATCCCGTTCTGGCAGAAATGCGATGAGATCTGACTCCAAGGTGCTAAATGGGCTGCTCTTACAATTGGCCCGTAGGCAGATTTCACTCGCGCGTCCCACATTAAACAAGGGCCGGGACGAAGCAAGTCAAGGTTCCGCCGAGATTCGAACTCGGATCGCTGGATTCAAAGTCCAGAGTGCTAGCCATTACACCACGGAACTAGCAGTGCTGCCGCCTCCGGCAGGCCTGAGCTTTCCTGCATTCACACTTGCAGCAACGCTCTCAGAATCTGGTCTCTCGCTGCTGCGTCCTTGGCAGGGAATACTTGCGTGGTACAGGGCAGAGCAAAAGCAGCGAGCGCGCTCGACGCAGGAGCATCGCAAACACTGTCGCAAGGGGAAAACCAGCCCACTTCCATCATGGGTGTGGAATTTGTGAAGTCAACAGTTCTGTCGAAGACAATCGCTCACGCAGCCAGAAAGAAGGCTCCACCGAGATTTGAACTCGGATCGCTGGATTCAGAGTCCAGAGTGCTCACCATTACACCATGGAACCCTGAGACAGCAGGTGCTGCCGAACCACTGCTCAAGGATGTTTGCCTCCTTCGTCAAGCGTGGAAACAGCAACGACAAGGATCACAATGGCGACTGTGGATCTGCTGATCCAGCAGCTCGTGCACTCGGTCTTTCGCAAGTGCAACCACGCTGTCTCGGCCTGCTGCCCTGTAAGGCCGGTCGCCCTCGCCTCCGAAATCCACTTTGCCGAAGTTTCCGAAAGCAGCTCGGGCCGTGCCAGATATGCCGACCTGTCCGCGAAACCTAGTTTCTCAGCGGGAGCAGGGCTGCTGTCGGCCATGAACAACTCTGAGCCGGGCTACTGCTCGCTAATCTCTCTCACTGGCAAACTTTCAAGCTGCTGGACAATCGCCTCGCCAGCATTTCACTTTGGCTTCAGCTTTCTCACCTCACAGTTAGCCTTCCTTCTGCTAAGTACAGCTGTAGGACAAGTCGCACATCTGCAGTACAGCTGCCTATTCAAACAGCACCGCTGCTGTTTCTCTCCCTTACCGGCGGCCATCGCTGTGTCAGCGCTGCGATGAGCAATGCTTTTAAGCAAAGTGAGATCTCAGACGGACCGTGTTCAAGAGCACGTGTCCCTGGCTTTCCGGGAGTCTGTATTGTATGCACTGTTTTTGATGTCGTTGGACTGCCTTGTACGTACAAATGTCATTGTTACCGTTTTGTAGTGATTGAAACTGGGATTTGAGGTTCCTGGTTTCCCTGAAAACTGGTTGAACGGTAGGGCTCGGGGCCTGGCTTTGCCGCTCCTCTCCCTGGTAAAATTGCGGTTTCTCTGTGTCCAGCTGTTCCTGTGAATTGTTGAATCAAATTAAAGAAAAGAGCACCTGTCCAGCATGCGCCTCATTTCAATTCCTGTCACCTTTTCACCAGCTGTCTGTGGAACACAGAGAGGAGCTCCAAAAACAACACCGCTTGACTGCAGCTTGTCTCTTAATGCTGTGTCCTTCGAAGAAAACACATCCGTGGTTCAGGAGAGAGCAAAAGCAGGCACCGGTGGCGAGCTTAAGACGCCACCTCGGGATTGGCATCATCCCGTTCTGGCAGAAATGCGATGAGATCTGACTCCAAGGTGCTAAAAGGGCCGCTCTTACAATTGGCCCGTAGGCAGATTTCACTGGCGCGTCCCACATTAAACAAGGGCCGGGACGAAGCAAGTCAAGGTTCCGCCGAGATTCGAACTCGGATCGCTGGATTCAAAGTCCAGAGTGCTAGCCATTACACCACGGAACCAGCAGTGCTGCCGCCTCAGGCAGGCCTGAGCTTTCCTGCATTCACACTTGCAGCAACGCTCTCAGAATCTGGTCTCTCGCTGCTGCGTCCTTGGCAGGGAATACTTGCGTGGTACAGGGCAGAGCAAAAGCAGCGAGCGCGCTCGACGCAGGAGCATCGCAAACACTGTCGCAAGGGGAAAACCAGCCCACTTCCATCATGGGTGTGGAATTTGTGAAATCAACAGTTCTGTCGAAGACAATCGCTCACGCTGCCAGAAAGAAGGCTCCACCGAGATTTGAACTCGGATCGCTGGATTCAGAGTCCAGAGTGCTCACCGTTACACCATGGAACCCTGAGACAGCAGGGGCTGCCGAACCACTGCTCAAGGATGTTTGCCTCCTTCGTCAAGCGTGGAAACAACAACGACAAGGATCACAATGGCGACTGTGGATCTGCTGATCCAGCAGCTCGTGCACTCGGTCTTTCGCAAGTGCAACCACGCTGTCTCGGCCTGCTGCCCTGTAAGGCCGGTCGCCCTCGCCTCCGAAATCCACTTTGCCGAAGTTTTCGAAAGCAGCTCGGGCCGTGCCAGATATGCCGACCTGTCCGCGAAACCTAGTTTCTCAGCGGGAGCAGGGCTGCTGTCGGCCATGAACAACTCTGAGCCGGGCTACTGCTCGCTAATCTCTCTCACTGGCAAACTTTCAAGCTGCTGGACAGTCGCCTCGCCAGCATTTCACTTTGGCTTCAGCTTTCTCACCTCACAGTTAGCCTTCCTTCTGCTAAGTACAGCTGTAGGACAAGTCGCACATCTGCAGTACAGCTGCCTATTCAAACAGCACCGCTGCTGTTTCTCTCCCTTACCGGCGGCCATCGCTGTGTCAGCGCTGCGATGAGCAATGCTTTTAAGCAAAGTGAGATCTCAGACGGACTGTGTTCAAGAGCACGTGTCCCTGGCTTTCCGGGAGTCTGTATTGTATGCACTGTTTTTGATGTCGTTGGACTGCCTTGTACGTACAAATGTCATTGTTACCGTTTTGTAGTGATTGAAACTGGGATTTGAGGTTCCTGGTTTCCCTGAAAACTGGTTGAACGGTAGGGCTCGGGGCCTGGCTTTGCCGCTCCTCTCCCTGGTAAAATTGCGGTTTCTCTGTGTCCAGCTGTTCCTGTGAATTGTTGAATCAAATTAAAGAAAAGAGCACCTGTCCAGCATGCGCCTCATTTCAATTCCTGTCACCTTTTCACCAGCTGTCTGTGGAACACAGAGAGGAGCTCCAAAAACAACACCGCTTGACTGCAGCTTGTCTCTTAATGCTGTGTCCTTCGAAGAAAACACATCCGTGGTTCAGGAGAGAGCAAAAGCAGGCACCGGTGGCGAGCTTAAGACGCCACCTCGGGATTGGCATCATCCCGTTCTGGCAGAAATGCGATGAGATCTGACTCCAAGGTGCTAAAAGGGCTGCTCTTACAATTGGCCCGTAGGCAGATTTCACTGGCGCGTCCCACATTAAACAAGGGCCGGGACGAAGCAAGTCAAGGTTCCGCCGAGATTCGAACTCAGATCGCTGGATTCAAAGTCCAGAGTGCTAGCCATTACACCACGGAACCAGCAGTGCTGCCGCCTCAGGCAGGCCTGAGCTTTCCTGCATTCACACTTGCAGCAACGCTCTCAGAATCTGGTCTCTCGCTGCTGCGTCCTTGGCAGGGAATACTTGCGTGGTACAGGGCAGAGCAAAAGCAGCTCGCGCGCTCGACGCAGGAGCATCGCAAACACTGTCGCAAGGGGAAAACCAGCCCACTTCCATCATGGGTGTGGAATTTGTGAAATCAACAGTTCTGTCGAAGACAATCGCTCACGCTGCCAGAAAGAAGGCTCCACCGAGATTTGAACTCGGATCGCTGGATTCAGAGTCCAGAGTGCTCACCATTACACCATGGAACCCTGAGACGACCGGGGCTGCCAAACCACTGCTCAAGGATGTTTGCCTTCTTCGTCAAGCGTGGAAACAACAACGACAAGGATCACAATGGCGACTGTGGATCTGCTGATCCAGCAGCTCGTGCACTCGGTCTTTCGCAAGTGCAACCACGCTGTCTCGGCCTGCTGCCCTGTAAGGCCGGTCGCCCTCGCCTCCGAAATCCACTTTGCCGAAGTTTCCGAAAGCAGCTCGGGCCGTGCCAGATATGCCGACCTGTCCGCGAAACCTAGTTTCTCAGCGGGAGCAGGGCTGCTGTCGGCCATGAACAACTCTGAGCCGGGCTACTGCTCGCTAATCTCTCTCACTGGCAAACTTTCAAGCTGCTGGACAATCGCCTCGCCAGCATTTCACTTTGGCTTCAGCTTTCTCACCTCACAGTTAGCCTTCCTTCTGCTAAGTACAGCTGTAGGACAAGTCGCACATCTGCAGTACAGCTGCCTATTCAAACAGCACCGCTGCTGTTTCTCTCCCTTACCGGCGGCCATCGCTGTGTCAGCGCTGCGATGAGCAATGCTTTTAAGCAAAGTGAGATCTCAGACGGACTGTGTTCAAGAGCACGTGTCCCTGGCTTTCCGGGAGTCTGCATTGTATGCACTGTTTTTGATGTCGTTGGACTGCCTTGTACGTACAAATGTCATTGTTACCGTTTTGTAGTGATTGAAACTGGGATTTGAGGTTCCTGGTTTCCCTGAAAACTGGTTGAACGGTAGGGCTCGGGGCCTGGCTTTGCCGCTCCGCTCCCTGGTAAAATTGCGGTTTCTCTGTGTCCAGCTGTTCCTGTGAATTGTTGAATCAAATTAAAGAAAAGAGCACCTGTCCAGCATGCGCCTCATTTCAATTCCTGTCACCTTTTCACCAGCTGTCTGTGGAACACAGAGAGGAGCTCCAAAAACAACACCGCTTGACTGCAGCTTGTCTCTTAATGCTGTGTCCTTCGAAGAAAACACATCCGTGGTTCAGGAGAGAGCAAAAGCAGGCACCGGTGGCGAGCTTAAGATGCCACCTCGGGATTGGCATCATCCCGTTCTGGCAGAAATGCGATGAGATCTGACTCCAAGGTGCTAAATGGGCTGCTCTTACAATTGGCCCGTAGGCAGATTTCACTCGCGCGTCCCACATTAAACAAGGGCCGGGACGAAGCAAGTCAAGGTTCCGCCGAGATTCGAACTCGGATCGCTGGATTCAAAGTCCAGAGTGCTAGCCATTACACCACGGAACTAGCAGTGCTGCCGCCTCCGGCAGGCCTGAGCTTTCCTGCATTCACACTTGCAGCAACGCTCTCAGAATCTGGTCTCTCGCTGCTGCGTCCTTGGCAGGGAATACTTGCGTGGTACAGGGCAGAGCAAAAGCAGCGAGCGCGCTCGACGCAGGAGCATCGCAAACACTGTCGCAAGGGGAAAACCAGCCCACTTCCATCATGGGTGTGGAATTTGTGAAGTCAACAGTTCTGTCGAAGACAATCGCTCACGCAGCCAGAAAGAAGGCTCCACCGAGATTTGAACTCGGATCGCTGGATTCAGAGTCCAGAGTGCTCACCATTACACCATGGAACCCTGAGACAGCAGGTGCTGCCGAACCACTGCTCAAGGATGTTTGCCTCCTTCGTCAAGCGTGGAAACAGCAACGACAAGGATCACAATGGCGACTGTGGATCTGCTGATCCAGCAGCTCGTGCACTCGGTCTTTCGCAAGTGCAACCACGCTGTCTCGGCCTGCTGCCCTGTAAGGCCGGTCGCCCTCGCCTCCGAAATCCACTTTGCCGAAGTTTCCGAAAGCAGCTCGGGCCGTGCCAGATATGCCGACCTGTCCGCGAAACCTAGTTTCTCAGCGGGAGCAGGGCTGCTGTCGGCCATGAACAACTCTGAGCCGGGCTACTGCTCGCTAATCTCTCTCACTGGCAAACTTTCAAGCTGCTGGACAATCGCCTCGCCAGCATTTCACTTTGGCTTCAGCTTTCTCACCTCACAGTTAGCCTTCCTTCTGCTAAGTACAGCTGTAGGACAAGTCGCACATCTGCAGTACAGCTGCCTATTCAAACAGCACCGCTGCTGTTTCTCTCCCTTACCGGCGGCCATCGCTGTGTCAGCGCTGCGATGAGCAATGCTTTTAAGCAAAGTGAGATCTCAGACGGACCGTGTTCAAGAGCACGTGTCCCTGGCTTTCCGGGAGTCTGTATTGTATGCACTGTTTTTGATGTCGTTGGACTGCCTTGTACGTACAAATGTCATTGTTACCGTTTTGTAGTGATTGAAACTGGGATTTGAGGTTCCTGGTTTCCCTGAAAACTGGTTGAATGGTAGGGCTCGTGGCCTGGCTTTGCCGCTCCTCTCCCTGGTAAAATTGCTGTTTCTCTGTGTCCAGCTGTTCCTGTGAATTGTTGAATCAAATTAAAGAAAAGAGCACCTGTCCAGCATGCGCCTCATTTCAATTCCTGTCACCTTTTCACCAGCTGTCTGTGGAACACAGAGAGGAGCTCCAAAAACAACACCGCTTGACTGCAGCTTGTCTCTTAATGCTGTGTCCTTCGAAGAAAACACATCCGTGGTTCAGGAGAGAGCAAAAGCAGGCACCGGTGGCGAGCTTAAGACGCCACCTCGGGATTGGCATCATCCCGTTCTGGCAGAAATGCGCTGAGATCTGACTCCAAGGTGCTAAAAGGGCTGCTCTTACAATTGGCCCGTAGGCAGATTTCACTCGCGCGTCCCACATTAAACAAGGGCCGGGACGAAGCAAGTCAAGGTTCCGCCGAGATTCGAACTCGGATCGCTGGATTCAAAGTCCAGAGTGCTAGCCATTACACCACGGAACCAGCAGTGCTGCGGCCTCCGGCAGGCCTGAGCTTTCCTGCATTCACACTTGCAGCAACGCTCTCAGAATCTGGTCTCTCGCTGCTGCGTCCTTGGCAGGGAATACTTGCGTGGTACAGGGCAGAGCAAAAGCAGCGAGCGCGCTCGACGCAGGAGCATCGCAAACACTGTCGCAAGGGGAAAACCAGCCCACTTCCATCATGGGTGTGGAATTTGTGAAGTCAACAGTTCTGTCGAAGACAATCGCTCACGCAGCCAGAAAGAAGGCTCCACCGAGATGTGAACTCGGATTGCTGGATTCAGAGTCCAGAGTGCTCACCAGTACACCATGGAAGCCTGAGACAGCAGGGGCTGCCGAACCACTGCTCAAGGATGTTTGCCTCCTTCGTCAAGCGTGGAAACAGCAACGACAAGGATCACAATGGCGACTGTGGATCTGCTGATCCAGCAGCTCGTGCACTCGGTCTTTCGCAAGTGCAACCACGCTGTCTCGGCCTGCTGCCCTGTAAGGCCGGTCGCCCTCGCCTCCGAAATCCACTTTGCCGAAGTTTCCGAAAGCAGCTCGGGCCGTGCCAGATATGCCGACCTGTCCGCGAAACCTAGTTTCTCAGCGGGAGCAGGGCTGCTGTCGGCCATGAACAACTCTGAGCCGGGCTACTGCTCGCTAATCTCTCTCACTGGCAAACTTTCAAGCTGCTGGACAATCGCCTCGCCAGCAATTCACTTTGGCTTCAGCTTTCTCACCTCACAGTTAGCCTTCCTTCTGCTAAGTACAGCTGTAGGACAAGTCGCACATCTGCAGTACAGCTGCCTATTCAAACAGCACCGCTGCTGTTTCTCTCCCTTACCGGCGGCCATCGCTGTGTCAGCGCTGCGATGAGCAATGCTTTTAAGCAAAGTGAGATCTCAGACGGACTGTGTTCAAGAGCACGTGTCCCTGGCTTTCCGGGAGTCTGCATTGTATGCACTGTTTTTGATGTCGTTGGACTGCCTTGTACGTACAAATGTCATTGTTACCGTTTTGTAGTGATTGAAACTGGGATTTGAGGTTCCTGGTTTCCCTGAAAACTGGTTGAACGGTAGGGCTCGGGGCCTGGCTTTGCCGCTCCTCTCCCTGGTAAAATTGCGGTTTCTCTGTGTCCAGCTGTTCCTGTGAATTGTTGAATCAAATTAAAGAAAAGAGCACCTGTCCAGCATGCGCCTCATTTCAATTCCTGTCACCTTTTCACCAGCTGTCTGTGGAACACAGAGAGGAGCTCCAAAAACAACACCGCTTGACTGCAGCTTGTCTCTTAATGCTGTGTCCTTCGAAGAAAACACATCCGTGGTTCAGGAGAGAGCAAAAGCAGGCACCGGTGGCGAGCTTAAGACGCCACCTCGGGATTGGCATCATCGCGTTCTGGCAGAAATGCGATGAGATCTGACTCCAAGGTGCTAAAAGGGCTGCTCTTACAATTGGCCCGTAGGCAGATTTCACTCGCGCGTCCCACATTAAACAAGGGCCGGGACGAAGCAAGTCAAGGTTCCGCCGAGATTTGAACTCGGATCGCTGGATTCAAAGTCCAGACTGCTAACCATTACACCACAGAACCAGCAGTGCTGCCGCCTCTGGCAGGCCTGAGCTTTCCTGCATTCACACTTGCAGCAACGCTCTCAGAATCTGGTCTCTCGCTGCTGCGTCCTTGGCAGGGAATACTTGCGTGGTACAGGGCAGAGCAAAAGCAGCGAGCGCGCTCGACGCAGGAGCATCGCAAACACTGTCGCAAGGGGAAAACCAGCCCACTTCCATCATGGGTGTGGAATTTGTGAAGTCAACAGTTCTGTCGAAGACAATCGCTCACGCAGCCAGAAAGAAGGCTCCACCGAGATTTGAACTCGGATCGCAGGATTCAGAGTCCAGAGTGCTCACCATTACACCATGGAACCCTGAGACAGCAGGGGCTGCCGAACCACTGCTCAAGGATGTTTGCCTCCTTCGTCAAGCGTGGAAACAGCAACGACAAGGATCACAATGGCGACTGTGGATCTGCTGATCCAGCAGCTCGTGCACTCGGTCTTTCGCAAGTGCAACCACGCTGTCTCGGCCTGCTGCCCTGTAAGGCCGGTCGCCCTTGCCTCCGAAATCCACTTTGCCGAAGTTTCCGAAAGCAGCTCGGGCCGTGCCAGATATGCCGACCTGTCCGCGAAACCTAGTTTCTCAGCGGGAGCAGGGCTGCTGTCGGCCATGAACAACTCTGAGCCGGGCTACTGCTCGCTAATCTCTCTCACTGGCAAACTTTCAAGCTGCTGGACAATCGCCTCGCCAGCATTTCACTTTGGCTTCAGCTTTCTCACCTCACAGTTAGCCTTCCTTCTGCTAAGTACAGCTGTAGGACAAGTCGCACATCTGCAGTACAGCTGCCTATTCAAACAGCACCGCTGCTGTTTCTCTCCCTTACCGGCGGCCATCGCTGTGTCAGCGCTGCGATGAGCAATGCTTTTAAGCAAAGTGAGATCTCAGACGGACTGTGTTCAAGAGCACGTGTCCCTGGCTTTCCGGGAGTCTGTATTGTATGCACTGTTTTTGATGTCGTTGGACTGCCTTGTACGTACAAATGTCATTGTTACCGTTTTGTAGTGATTGAAACTGGGATTTGAGGTTCCTGGTTTCCCTGAAAACTGGTTGAACGGTAGGGCTCGGGGCCTGGCTTTGCCGCTCCTCTCCCTGGTAAAATTGCGGTTTCTCTGTGTCCAGCTGTTCCTGTGAATTGTTGAATCAAATTAAAGAAAAGAGCACCTGTCCAGCATGCGCCTCATTTCAATTCCTGTCACCTTTTCACCAGCTGTCTGTGGAACACAGAGAGGAGCTCCAAAAACAACACCGCTTGACTGCAGCTTGTCTCTTAATGCTGTGTCCTTCGAAGAAAACACATCCGTGGTTCAGGAGAGAGCAAAAGCAGGCACCGGTGGCGAGCTTAAGACGCCACCTCGGGATTGGCATCATCCCGTTCTGGCAGAAATGCGATGAGATCTGACTCCAAGGTGCTAAAAGGGCTGCTCTTACAATTGGCCCGTAGGCAGATTTCACTCGCGCGTCCCACATTAAACAAGGGCCGGGACGAAGCAAGTCAAGGTTCCGCCGAGATTCGAACTCGGATCGCTGGATTCAAAGTCCAGAGTGCTAGCCATTACACCACGGAACCAGCAGTGCTGCCGCCTCTGGCGGGCCTGAGCTTTCCTGCATTCACACTTGCAGCAACGCTCTCAGAATCTGGTCTCTCGCTGCTGCGTCCTTGGCAGGGAATACTTGCGTGGTACAGGGCAGAGCAAAAGCAGCTCGCGCGCTCGACGCAGGAGCATCGCAAACACTGTCGCAAGGGGAAAACCAGCCCACTTCTATCATGGGTGTGGAATTTGTGAAGTCAACAGTTCTGTCGAAGACAATCGCTCACGCTGCCAGAAAGAAGGCTCCACCGAGATTTGAACTCGGATCGCAGGATTCAGAGTCCAGAGTGCTCACCATTACACCATGGAACCCTGAGACAGCGGGGGCTGCCGAACCACTGCTCAAGGATGTTTGCCTCCTTCGTCAAGCGTGGAAACAGCAACGACAAGGATCACAATGGCGACTGTGGATCTGCTGATCCAGCAGCTCGTGCACTCGGTCTTTCGCAAGTGCAACCACGCTGTCTCGGCCTGCTGCCCTGTAAGGCCGGTCGCCCTCGCCTCCGAAATCCACTTTGCCGAAGTTTCCGAAAGCAGCTCGGGCCGTGCCAGATATGCCGACCTGTCCGCGAAACCTAGTTTCTCAGCGGGAGCAGGGCTGCTGTCGGCCATGAACAACTCTGAGCCGGGCTACTGCTCGCTAATCTCTCTCACTGGCAAACTTTCAAGCTGCTGGACAATCGCCTCGCCAGCATTTCACTTTGGCTTCAGCTTTCTCACCTCACAGTTAGCCTTCCTTCTGCTAAGTACAGCTGTAGGACAAGTCGCACATCTGCAGTACAGCTGCCTATTCAAACAGCACCGCTGCTGTTTCTCTCCCTTACCGGCGGCCATCGCTGTGTCAGCGCTGCGATGAGCAATGCTTTTAAGCAAAGTGAGATCTCAGACGGACTGTGTTCAAGAGCACGTGTCCCTGGCTTTCCGGGAGTCTGTATTGTATGCACTGTTTTTGATGTCGTTGGACTGCCTTGTACGTACAAATGTCATTGTTACCGTTTTGTAGTGATTGAAACTGGGATTTGAGGTTCCTGGTTTCCCTGAAAACTGGTTGAACGGTAGGGCTCGGGGCCTGGCTTTGCCGCTCCTCTCCCTGGTAAAATTGCGGTTTCTCTGTGTCCAGCTGTTCCTGTGAATTGTTGAATCAAATTAAAGAAAAGAGCACCTGTCCAGCATGCGCCTCATTTCAATTCCTGTCACCTTTTCACCAGCTGTCTGTGGAACACAGAGAGGAGCTCCAAAAACAACACCGCTTGACTGCAGCTTGTCTCTTAATGCTGTGTCCTTCGAAGAAAACACATCCGTGGTTCAGGAGAGAGCAAAAGCAGGCACCGGTGGCGAGCTTAAGACGCCACCTCGGGATTGGCATCATCCCGTTCTGGCAGAAATGCGATGAGATCTGACTCCAAGGTGCTAAAAGGGCTGCTCTTACAATTGGCCCGTAGGCAGATTTCACTCGCGCGTCCCACATTAAACAAGGGCCGGGACGAAGCAAGTCAAGGTTCCGCCGAGATTCGAACTCGGATCGCTGGATTCAAAGTCCAGAGTGCTAGCCATTACACCACGGAACCAGCAGTGCTGCCGCCTCAGGCAGGCCTGAGCTTTCCTGCATTCACACTTGCAGCAACGCTCTCAGAATCTGGTCTCTCGCTGCTGCGTCCTTGGCAGGGAATACTTGCGTGGTACAGGGCAGAGCAAAAGCAGCGAGCGCGCTCGACGCAGGAGCATCGCAAACACTGTCGCAAGGGGAAAACCAGCCCACTTCCATCATGGGTGTGGAATTTGTGAAGTCAACAGTTCTGTCGAAGACAATCGCTCACGCAGCCAGAAAGAAGGCTCCACCGAGATTTGAACTCGGATCGCTGGATTCAGAGTCCAGAGTGCTCACCATTACACCATGGAACCCTGAGACAGCAGGGGCTGCCGAACCACTGCTCAAGGATGTTTGCCTCCTTCGTCAAGCGTGGAAACAGCAACGACAAGGATCACAATGGCGACTGTGGATCTGCTGATCCAGCAGCTCGTGCACTCGGTCTTTCGCAAGTGCAACCACGCTGTCTCGGCCTGCTGCCCTGTAAGGCCGGTCGCCCTCGCCTCCGAAATCCACTTTGCCGAAGTTTCCGAAAGCAGCTCGGGCCGTGCCAGATATGCCGACCTGTCCGCGAAACCTAGTTTCTCAGCGGGAGCAGGGCTGCTGTCGGCCATGAACAACTCTGAGCCGGGCTACTGCTCGCTAATCTCTCTCACTGGCAAACTTTCAAGCTGCTGGACAATCGCCTCGCCAGCAATTCACTTTGGCTTCAGCTTTCTCACCTCACAGTTAGCCTTCCTTCTGCTAAGTACAGCTGTAGGACAAGTCGCACATCTGCAGTACAGCTGCCTATTCAAACAGCACCGCTGCTGTTTCTCTCCCTTACCGGCGGCCATCGCTGTGTCAGCGCTGCGATGAGCAATGCTTTTAAGCAAAGTGAGATCTCAGACGGACTGTGTTCAAGAGCACGTGTCCCTGGCTTTCCGGGAGTCTGTATTGTATGCACTGTTTTTGATGTCGTTGGACTGCCTTGTACGTACAAATGTCATTGTTACCGTTTTGTAGTGATTGAAACTGGGATTTGAGGTTCCTGGTTTCCCTGAAAACTGGTTGAATGGTAGGGCTCGGGGCCTGGCTTTGCCGCTCCTCTCCCTGGTAAAATTGCGGTTTCTCTGTGTCCAGCTGTTCCTGTGAATTGTTGAATCAAATTAAAGAAAAGAGCACCTGTCCAGCATGCGCCTCATTTCAATTCCTGTCACCTTTTCACCAGCTGTCTGTGGAACACAGAGAGGAGCTCCAAAAACAACACCGCTTGACTGCAGCTTGTCTCTTAATGCTGTGTCCTTCGAAGAAAACACATCCGTGGTTCAGGAGAGAGCAAAAGCAGGCACCGGTGGCGAGCTTAAGACGCCACCTCGGGATTGGCATCATCCCGTTCTGGCAGAAATGCGATGAGATCTGACTCCAAGGTGCTAAAAGGGCTGCTCTTACAATTGGCCCGTAGGCAGATTTCACTCGCGCATCCCACATTAAACAAGGGCCGGGACGAAGCAAGTCAAGGTTGCGCCGAGATTCGAACTCGGATCGCTGGATTCAAAGTCCAGAGTGCTAGCCATTACACCACGGAACCAGCAGTGCTGCCGCCTCTGGCAGGCCTGAGCTTTCCTGCATTCACACTTGCAGCAACGCTCTCAGAATCTGGTCTCTCGCTGCTGCGTCCTTGGCAGGGAATACTTGCGTGGTACAGGGCAGAGCAAAAGCAGCGAGCGCGCTCGACGCAGGAGCATCGCAAACACTGTCGCAAGGGGAAAACCAGCCCACTTCCATCATGGGTGTGGAATTTGTGAAGTCAACAGTTCTGTCGAAGACAATCGCTCACGCAGCCAGAAAGAAGGCTCCACCGAGATTTGAACTCGGATCGCTGGATTCAGAGTCCAGAGTGCTCACCATTACACCATGGAACCCTGAGACAGCAGGGGCTGCCGAACCACTGCTCAAGGATGTTTGCCTCCTTCGTCAAGCGTGGAAACAGCAACGACAAGGATCACAATGGCGACTGTGGATCTGCTGATCCAGCAGCTCGTGCACTCGGTCTTTCGCAAGTGCAACCACGCTGTCTCGGCCTGCTGCCCTGTAAGGCCGGTCGCCCTCGCCTCCGAAATCCACTTTGCCGAAGTTTCCGAAAGCAGCTCGGGCCGTGCCAGATATGCCGACCTGTCCGCGAAACCTAGTTTCTCAGCGGGAGCAGGGCTGCTGTCGGCCATGAACAACTCTGAGCCGGGCTACTGCTCGCTAATCTCTCTCACTGGCAAACTTTCAAGCTGCTGGACAATCGCCTCGCCAGCAATTCACTTTGGCTTCAGCTTTCTCACCTCACAGTTAGCCTTCCTTCTGCTAAGTACAGCTGTAGGACAAGTCGCACATCTGCAGTACAGCTGCCTATTCAAACAGCACCGCTGCTGTTTCTCTCCCTTACCGGCGGCCATCGCTGTGTCAGCGCTGCGATGAGCAATGCTTTTAAGCAAAGTGAGATCTCAGACGGACTGTGTTCAAGAGCACGTGTCCCTGGCTTTCCGGGAGTCTGTATTGTATGCACTGTTTTTGATGTCGTTGGACTGCCTTGTACGTACAAATGTCATTGTTACCGTTTTGTAGTGATTGAAACTGGGATTTGAGGTTCCTGGTTTCCCTGAAAACTGGTTGAACGGTAGGGCTCGGGGCCTGGCTTTGCCGCTCCTCTCCCTGGTAAAATTGCGGTTTCTCTGTGTCCAGCTGTTCCTGTGAATTGTTGAATCAAATTAAAGAAAAGAGCACCTGTCCAGCATGCGCCTCATTTCAATTCCTGTCACCTTTTCACCAGCTGTCTGTGGAACACAGAGAGGAGCTCCAAAAACAACACCGCTTGACTGCAGCTTGTCTCTTAATGCTGTGTCCTTCGAAGAAAACACATCCGTGGTTCAGGAGAGAGCAAAAGCAGGCACCGGTGGCGAGCTTAAGACGCCACCTCGGGATTGGCATCATCCCGTTCTGGCAGAAATGCGATGAGATCTGACTCCAAGGTGCTAAAAGGGCTGCTCTTACAATTGGCCCGTAGGCAGATTTCACTCGCGCATCCCACATTAAACAAGGGCCGGGACGAAGCAAGTCAAGGTTGCGCCGAGATTCGAACTCGGATCGCTGGATTCAAAGTCCAGAGTGCTAGCCATTACACCACGGAACCAGCAGTGCTGCCGCCTCTGGCAGGCCTGAGCTTTCCTGCATTCACACTTGCAGCAACGCTCTCAGAATCTGGTCTCTCGCTGCTGCGTCCTTGGCAGGGAATACTTGCGTGGTACAGGGCAGAGCAAAAGCAGCGAGCGCGCTCGACGCAGGAGCATCGCAAACACTGTCGCAAGGGGAAAACCAGCCCACTTCCATCATGGGTGTGGAATTTGTGAAGTCAACAGTTCTGTCGAAGACAATCGCTCACGCAGCCAGAAAGAAGGCCCCACCGAGATTTGAACTCGGATCGCTGGATTCAGAGTCCAGAGTGCTCACCATTACACCATGGAACCCTGAGACAGCAGGGGCTGCCGAACCACTGCTCAAGGATGTTTGCCTCCTTCGTCAAGCGTGGAAACAGCAACGACAAGGATCACAATGGCGACTGTGGATCTGCTGATCCAGCAGCTCGTGCACTCGGTCTTTCGCAAGTGCAACCACGCTGTCTCGGCCTGCTGCCCTGTAAGGCCGGTCGCCCTCGCCTCCGAAATCCACTTTGCCGAAGTTTCCGAAAGCAGCTCGGGCCGTGCCAGATATGCCGACCTGTCCGCGAAACCTAGTTTCTCAGCGGGAGCAGGGCTGCTGTCGGCCATGAACAACTCTGAGCCGGGCTACTGCTCGCTAATCTCTCTCACTGGCAAACTTTCAAGCTGCTGGACAATCGCCTCGCCAGCATTTCACTTTGGCTTCAGCTTTCTCACCTCACAGTTAGCCTTCCTTCTGCTAAGTACAGCTGTAGGACAAGTCGCACATCTGCAGTACAGCTGCCTATTCAAACAGCACCGCTGCTGTTTCTCTCCCTTACCGGCGGCCATCGCTGTGTCAGCGCTGCGATGAGCAATGCTTTTAAGCAAAGTGAGATCTCAGACGGACTGTGTTCAAGAGCACGTGTCCCTGGCTTTCCGGGAGTCTGTATTGTATGCACTGTTTTTGATGTCGTTGGACTGCCTTGTACGTACAAATGTCATTGTTACCGTTTTGTAGTGATTGAAACTGGGATTTGAGGTTCCTGGTTTCCCTGAAAACTGGTTGAACGGTAGGGCTCGGGGCCTGGCTTTGCCGCTCCTCTCCCTGGTAAAATTGCGGTTTCTCTGTGTCCAGCTGTTCCTGTGAATTGTTGAATCAAATTAAAGAAAAGAGCACCTGTCCAGCATGCGCCTCATTTCAATTCCTGTCACCTTTTCACCAGCTGTCTGTGGAACACAGAGAGGAGCTCCAAAAACAACACCGCTTGACTGCAGCTTGTCTCTTAATGCTGTGTCCTTCGAAGAAAACACATCCGTGGTTCAGGAGAGAGCAAAAGCAGGCACCGGTGGCGAGCTTAAGACGCCACCTCGGGATTGGCATCATCCCGTTCTGGCAGAAATGCGATGAGATCTGACTCCAAGGTGCTAAAAGGGCTGCTCTTACAATTGGCCCGTAGGCAGATTTCACTCGCGCATCCCACATTAAACAAGGGCCGGGACGAAGCAAGTCAAGGTTGCGCCGAGATTCGAACTCGGATCGCTGGATTCAAAGTCCAGAGTGCTAGCCATTACACCACGGAACCAGCAGTGCTGCCGCCTCTGGCAGGCCTGAGCTTTCCTGCATTCACACTTGCAGCAACGCTCTCAGAATCTGGTCTCTCGCTGCTGCGTCCTTGGCAGGGAATACTTGCGTGGTACAGGGCAGAGCAAAAGCAGCGAGCGCGCTCGACGCAGGAGCATCGCAAACACTGTCGCAAGGGGAAAACCAGCCCACTTCCATCATGGGTGTGGAATTTGTGAAGTCAACAGTTCTGTCGAAGACAATCGCTCACGCAGCCAGAAAGAAGGCTCCACCGAGATTTGAACTCGGATCGCTGGATTCAGAGTCCAGAGTGCTCACCATTACACCATGGAACCCTGAGACAGCAGGGGCTGCCGAACCACTGCTCAAGGATGTTTGCCTCCTTCGTCAAGCGTGGAAACAGCAACGACAAGGATCACAATGGCGACTGTGGATCTGCTGATCCAGCAGCTCGTGCACTCGGTCTTTCGCAAGTGCAACCACGCTGTCTCGGCCTGCTGCCCTGTAAGGCCGGTCGCC
The DNA here is from genome assembly GCF_047496795.1 of Chiloscyllium punctatum. Taxonomy (NCBI): domain Eukaryota; kingdom Metazoa; phylum Chordata; class Chondrichthyes; order Orectolobiformes; family Hemiscylliidae; genus Chiloscyllium; species Chiloscyllium punctatum. The sequence goes on along the minus strand of NC_092759.1, from coordinate 15,274,559 downwards.
CTCGCCTCCGAAATCCACTTTGCCGAAGTTTCCGAAAGCAGCTCGGGCCGTGCCAGATATGCCGACCTGTCCGCGAAACCTAGTTTCTCAGCGGGAGCAGGGCTGCTGTCGGCCATGAACAACTCTGAGCCGGGCTACTGCTCGCTAATCTCTCTCACTGGCAAACTTTCAAGCTGCTGGACAATCGCCTCGCCAGCAATTCACTTTGGCTTCAGCTTTCTCACCTCACAGTTAGCCTTCCTTCTGCTAAGTACAGCTGTAGGACAAGTCGCACATCTGCAGTACAGCTGCCTATTCAAACAGCACCGCTGCTGTTTCTCTCCCTTACCGGCGGCCATCGCTGTGTCAGCGCTGCGATGAGCAATGCTTTTAAGCAAAGTGAGATCTCAGACGGACTGTGTTCAAGAGCACGTGTCCCTGGCTTTCCGGGAGTCTGTATTGTATGCACTGTTTTTGATGTCGTTGGACTGCCTTGTACGTACAAATGTCATTGTTACCGTTTTGTAGTGATTGAAACTGGGATTTGAGGTTCCTGGTTTCCCTGAAAACTGGTTGAACGGTAGGGCTCGGGGCCTGGCTTTGCCGCTCCTCTCCCTGGTAAAATTGCGGTTTCTCTGTGTCCAGCTGTTCCTGTGAATTGTTGAATCAAATTAAAGAAAAGAGCACCTGTCCAGCATGCGCCTCATTTCAATTCCTGTCACCTTTTCACCAGCTGTCTGTGGAACACAGAGAGGAGCTCCAAAAACAACACCGCTTGACTGCAGCTTGTCTCTTAATGCTGTGTCCTTCGAAGAAAACACATCCGTGGTTCAGGAGAGAGCAAAAGCAGGCACCGGTGGCGAGCTTAAGACGCCACCTCGGGATTGGCATCATCCCGTTCTGGCAGAAATGCGATGAGATCTGACTCCAAGGTGCTAAAAGGGCTGCTCTTACAATTGGCCCGTAGGCAGATTTCACTCGCGCATCCCACATTAAACAAGGGCCGGGACGAAGCAAGTCAAGGTTGCGCCGAGATTCGAACTCGGATCGCTGGATTCAAAGTCCAGAGTGCTAGCCATTACACCACGGAACCAGCAGTGCTGCCGCCACTGGCAGGCCTGAGCTTTCCTGCATTCACACTTGCAGCAACGCTCTCAGAATCTGGTCTCTCGCTGCTGCGTCCTTGGCAGGGAATACTTGCGTGGTACAGGGCAGAGCAAAAGCAGCGAGCGCGCTCGACGCAGGAGCATCGCAAACACTGTCGCAAGGGGAAAACCAGCCCACTTCCATCATGGGTGTGGAATTTGTGAAGTCAACAGTTCTGTCGAAGACAATCGCTCACGCAGCCAGAAAGAAGGCCCCACCGAGATTTGAACTCGGATCGCTGGATTCAGAGTCCAGAGTGCTCACCATTACACCATGGAACCCTGAGACAGCAGGGGCTGCCGAACCACTGCTCAAGGATGTTTGCCTCCTTCGTCAAGCGTGGAAACAGCAACGACAAGGATCACAATGGCGACTGTGGATCTGCTGATCCAGCAGCTCGTGCACTCGGTCTTTCGCAAGTGCAACCACGCTGTCTCGGCCTGCTGCCCTGTAAGGCCGGTCGCCCTCGCCTCCGAAATCCACTTTGCCGAAGTTTCCGAAAGCAGCTCGGGCCGTGCCAGATATGCCGACCTGTCCGCGAAACCTAGTTTCTCAGCGGGAGCAGGGCTGCTGTCGGCCATGAACAACTCTGAGCCGGGCTACTGCTCGCTAATCTCTCTCACTGGCAAACTTTCAAGCTGCTGGACAATCGCCTCGCCAGCATTTCACTTTGGCTTCAGCTTTCTCACCTCACAGTTAGCCTTCCTTCTGCTAAGTACAGCTGTAGGACAAGTCGCACATCTGCAGTACAGCTGCCTATTCAAACAGCACCGCTGCTGTTTCTCTCCCTTACCGGCGGCCATCGCTGTGTCAGCGCTGCGATGAGCAATGCTTTTAAGCAAAGTGAGATCTCAGACGGACTGTGTTCAAGAGCACGTGTCCCTGGCTTTCCGGGAGTCTGTATTGTATGCACTGTTTTTGATGTCGTTGGACTGCCTTGTACGTACAAATGTCATTGTTACCGTTTTGTAGTGATTGAAACTGGGATTTGAGGTTCCTGGTTTCCCTGAAAACTGGTTGAACGGTAGGGCTCGGGGCCTGGCTTTGCCGCTCCTCTCCCTGGTAAAATTGCGGTTTCTCTGTGTCCAGCTGTTCCTGTGAATTGTTGAATCAAATTAAAGAAAAGAGCACCTGTCCAGCATGCGCCTCATTTCAATTCCTGTCACCTTTTCACCAGCTGTCTGTGGAACACAGAGAGGAGCTCCAAAAACAACACCGCTTGACTGCAGCTTGTCTCTTAATGCTGTGTCCTTCGAAGAAAACACATCCGTGGTTCAGGAGAGAGCAAAAGCAGGCACCGGTGGCGAGCTTAAGACGCCACCTCGGGATTGGCATCATCCCGTTCTGGCAGAAATGCGATGAGATCTGACTCCAAGGTGCTAAAAGGGCTGCTCTTACAATTGGCCCGTAGGCAGATTTCACTCGCGCATCCCACATTAAACAAGGGCCGGGACGAAGCAAGTCAAGGTTGCGCCGAGATTCGAACTCGGATCGCTGGATTCAAAGTCCAGAGTGCTAGCCATTACACCACGGAACCAGCAGTGCTGCCGCCTCTGGCAGGCCTGAGCTTTCCTGCATTCACACTTGCAGCAACGCTCTCAGAATCTGGTCTCTCGCTGCTGCGTCCTTGGCAGGGAATACTTGCGTGGTACAGGGCAGAGCAAAAGCAGCGAGCGCGCTCGACGCAGGAGCATCGCAAACACTGTCGCAAGGGGAAAACCAGCCCACTTCCATCATGGGTGTGGAATTTGTGAAGTCAACAGTTCTGTCGAAGACAATCGCTCACGCAGCCAGAAAGAAGGCTCCACCGAGATTTGAACTCGGATCGCTGGATTCAGAGTCCAGAGTGCTCACCATTACACCATGGAACCCTGAGACAGCAGGGGCTGCCGAACCACTGCTCAAGGATGTTTGCCTCCTTCGTCAAGCGTGGAAACAGCAACGACAAGGATCACAATGGCGACTGTGGATCTGCTGATCCAGCAGCTCGTGCACTCGGTCTTTCGCAAGTGCAACCACGCTGTCTCGGCCTGCTGCCCTGTAAGGCCGGTCGCCCTCGCCTCCGAAATCCACTTTGCCGAAGTTTCCGAAAGCAGCTCGGGCCGTGCCAGATATGCCGACCTGTCCGCGAAACCTAGTTTCTCAGCGGGAGCAGGGCTGCTGTCGGCCATGAACAACTCTGAGCCGGGCTACTGCTCGCTAATCTCTCTCACTGGCAAACTTTCAAGCTGCTGGACAATCGCCTCGCCAGCAATTCACTTTGGCTTCAGCTTTCTCACCTCACAGTTAGCCTTCCTTCTGCTAAGTACAGCTGTAGGACAAGTCGCACATCTGCAGTACAGCTGCCTATTCAAACAGCACCGCTGCTGTTTCTCTCCCTTACCGGCGGCCATCGCTGTGTCAGCGCTGCGATGAGCAATGCTTTTAAGCAAAGTGAGATCTCAGACGGACTGTGTTCAAGAGCACGTGTCCCTGGCTTTCCGGGAGTCTGTATTGTATGCACTGTTTTTGATGTCGTTGGACTGCCTTGTACGTACAAATGTCATTGTTACCGTTTTGTAGTGATTGAAACTGGGATTTGAGGTTCCTGGTTTCCCTGAAAACTGGTTGAACGGTAGGGCTCGGGGCCTGGCTTTGCCGCTCCTCTCCCTGGTAAAATTGCGGTTTCTCTGTGTCCAGCTGTTCCTGTGAATTGTTGAATCAAATTAAAGAAAAGAGCACCTGTCCAGCATGCGCCTCATTTCAATTCCTGTCACCTTTTCACCAGCTGTCTGTGGAACACAGAGAGGAGCTCCAAAAACAACACCGCTTGACTGCAGCTTGTCTCTTAATGCTGTGTCCTTCGAAGAAAACACATCCGTGGTTCAGGAGAGAGCAAAAGCAGGCACCGGTGGCGAGCTTAAGACGCCACCTCGGGATTGGCATCATCCCGTTCTGGCAGAAATGCGATGAGATCTGACTCCAAGGTGCTAAAAGGGCTGCTCTTACAATTGGCCCGTAGGCAGATTTCACTCGCGCATCCCACATTAAACAAGGGCCGGGACGAAGCAAGTCAAGGTTGCGCCGAGATTCGAACTCGGATCGCTGGATTCAAAGTCCAGAGGGCTAGCCATTACACCACGGAACCAGCAGTGCTGCCGCCTCTGGCAGGCCTGAGCTTTCCTGCATTCACACTTGCAGCAACGCTCTCAGAATCTGGTCTCTCGCTGCTGCGTCCTTGGCAGGGAATACTTGCGTGGTACAGGGCAGAGCAAAAGCAGCGAGCGCGCTCGACGCAGGAGCATCGCAAACACTGTCGCAAGGGGAAAACCAGCCCACTTCCATCATGGGTGTGGAATTTGTGAAGTCAACAGTTCTGTCGAAGACAATCGCTCACGCAGCCAGAAAGAAGGCTCCACCGAGATTTGAACTCGGATCGCTGGATTCAGAGTCCAGAGTGCTCACCATTACACCATGGAACCCTGAGACAGCAGGGGCTGCCGAACCACTGCTCAAGGATGTTTGCCTCCTTCGTCAAGCGTGGAAACAGCAACGACAAGGATCACAATGGCGACTGTGGATCTGCTGATCCAGCAGCTCGTGCACTCGGTCTTTCGCAAGTGCAACCACGCTGTCTCGGCCTGCTGCCCTGTAAGGCCGGTCGCCCTCGCCTCCGAAATCCACTTTGCCGAAGTTTCCGAAAGCAGCTCGGGCCGTGCCAGATATGCCGACCTGTCCGCGAAACCTAGTTTCTCAGCGGGAGCAGGGCTGCTGTCGGCCATGAACAACTCTGAGCCGGGCTACTGCTCGCTAATCTCTCTCACTGGCAAACTTTCAAGCTGCTGGACAATCGCCTCGCCAGCAATTCACTTTGGCTTCAGCTTTCTCACCTCACAGTTAGCCTTCCTTCTGCTAAGTACAGCTGTAGGACAAGTCGCACATCTGCAGTACAGCTGCCTATTCAAACAGCACCGCTGCTGTTTCTCTCCCTTACCGGCGGCCATCGCTGTGTCAGCGCTGCGATGAGCAATGCTTTTAAGCAAAGTGAGATCTCAGACGGACTGTGTTCAAGAGCACGTGTCCCTGGCTTTCCGGGAGTCTGTATTGTATGCACTGTTTTTGATGTCGTTGGACTGCCTTGTACGTACAAATGTCATTGTTACCGTTTTGTAGTGATTGAAACTGGGATTTGAGGTTCCTGGTTTCCCTGAAAACTGGTTGAACGGTAGGGCTCAGGGCCTGGCTTTGCCGCTCCTCTCCCTGGTAAAATTGCGGTTTCTCTGTGTCCAGCTGTTCCTGTGAATTGTTGAATCAAATTAAAGAAAAGAGCACCTGTCCAGCATGCGCCTCATTTCAATTCCTGTCACCTTTTCACCAGCTGTCTGTGGAACACAGAGAGGAGCTCCAAAAACAACACCGCTTGACTGCAGCTTGTCTCTTAATGCTGTGTCCTTCGAAGAAAACACATCCGTGGTTCAGGAGAGAGCAAAAGCAGGCACCGGTGGCGAGCTTAAGACGCCACCTCGGGATTGGCATCATCCCGTTCTGGCAGAAATGCGATGAGATCTGACTCCAAGGTGCTAAAAGGGCTGCTCTTACAATTGGCCCGTAGGCAGATTTCACTCGCGCATCCCACATTAAACAAGGGCCGGGACGAAGCAAGTCAAGGTTCCGCCGAGATTCGAACTCGGATCGCTGGATTCAAAGTCCAGAGTGCTAGCCATTACACCACGGAACCAGCAGCGCTGCCGCCTCTGGCAGGCCTGAGCTTTCCTGCATTCACACTTGCAGCAACGCTCTCAGAATCTGGTCTCTCGCTGCTGCGTCCTTGGCAGGGAATACTTGCGTGGTACAGGGCAGAGCAAAAGCAGCGAGCGCGCTCGACGCAGGAGCATCGCAAACACTGTCGCAAGGGGAAAACCAGCCCACTTCCATCATGGGTGTGGAATTTGTGAAGTCAACAGTTCTGTCGAAGACAATCGCTCACGCAGCCAGAAAGAAGGCTCCACCGAGATTTGAACTCGGATCGCTGGATTCAGAGTCCAGAGTGCTCACCATTACACCATGGAACCCTGAGACAGCAGGGGCTGCCGAACCACTGCTCAAGGATGTTTGCCTCCTTCGTCAAGCGTGGAAACAGCAACGACAAGGATCACAATGGCGACTGTGGATCTGCTGATCCAGCAGCTCGTGCACTCGGTCTTTCGCAAGTGCAACCACGCTGTCTCGGCCTGCTGCCCTGTAAGGCCGGTCGCCCTCGCCTCCGAAATCCACTTTGCCGAAGTTTCCGAAAGCAGCTCGGGCCGTGCCAGATATGCCGACCTGTCCGCGAAACCTAGTTTCTCAGCGGGAGCAGGGCTGCTGTCGGCCATGAACAACTCTGAGCCGGGCTACTGCTCGCTAATCTCTCTCACTGGCAAACTTTCAAGCTGCTGGACAATCGCCTCGCCAGCATTTCACTTTGGCTTCAGCTTTCTCACCTCACAGTTAGCCTTCCTTCTGCTAAGTACAGCTGTAGGACAAGTCGCACATCTGCAGTACAGCTGCCTATTCAAACAGCACCGCTGCTGTTTCTCTCCCTTACCGGCGGCCATCGCTGTGTCAGCGCTGCGATGAGCAATGCTTTTAAGCAAAGTGAGATCTCAGACGGACTGTGTTCAAGAGCACGTGTCCCTGGCTTTCCGGGAGTCTGTATTGTATGCACTGTTTTTGATGTCGTTGGACTGCCTTGTACGTACAAATGTCATTGTTACCGTTTTGTAGTGATTGAAACTGGGATTTGAGGTTCCTGGTTTCCCTGAAAACTGGTTGAACGGTAGGGCTCGGGGCCTGGCTTTGCCGCTCCTCTCCCTGGTAAAATTGCGGTTTCTCTGTGTCCAGCTGTTCCTGTGAATTGTTGAATCAAATTAAAGAAAAGAGCACCTGTCCAGCATGCGCCTCATTTCAATTCCTGTCACCTTTTCACCAGCTGTCTGTGGAACACAGAGAGGAGCTCCAAAAACAACACCGCTTGACTGCAGCTTGTCTCTTAATGCTGTGTCCTTCGAAGAAAACACATCCGTGGTTCAGGAGAGAGCAAAAGCAGGCACCGGTGGCGAGCTTAAGACGCCACCTCGGGATTGGCATCATCCCGTTCTGGCAGAAATGCGATGAGATCTGACTCCAAGGTGCTAAAAGGGCTGCTCTTACAATTGGCCCGTAGGCAGATTTCACTCGCTCGTCCCACATTAAACAAGGGCCGGGACGAAGCAAGTCAAGGTTCCGCCGAGATTCGAACTCGGATCGCTGGATTCAAAGTCCAGAGTGCTAGCCATTACACCACGGAACCAGCAGTGCTGCCGCCTCTGGCGGGCCTGAGCTTTCCTGCATTCACACTTGCAGCAACGCTCTCAGAATCTGGTCTCTCGCTGCTGCGTCCTTGGCAGGGAATACTTGCGTGGTACAGGGCAGAGCAAAAGCAGCTCGCGCGCTCGACGCAGGAGCATCGCAAACACTGTCGCAAGGGGAAAACCAGCCCACTTCCATCATGGGTGTGGAATTTGTGAAGTCAACAGTTCTGTCGAAGACAATCGCTCACGCAGCCAGAAAGAAGGCTCCACCGAGATTGGAACTCGGATCGCTGGATTCAGAGTCCAGAGTGCTCACCATTACACCATGGAACCCTGAGACAGCAGGGGCTGCCGAACCACTGCTCAAGGATGTTTGCCTCCTTCGTCAAGCGTGGAAACAGCAACGACAAGGATCACAATGGCGACTGTGGATCTGCTGATCCAGCAGCTCGTGCACTCGGTCTTTCGCAAGTGCAACCACGCTGTCTCGGCCTGCTGCCCTGTAAGGCCGGTCGCCCTCGCCTCCGAAATCCACTTTGCCGAAGTTTCCGAAAGCAGCTCGGGCCGTGCCAGATATGCCGACCTGTCCGCGAAACCTAGTTTCTCAGCGGGAGCAGGGCTGCTGTCGGCCATGAACAACTCTGAGCCGGGCTACTGCTCGCTAATCTCTCTCACTGGCAAACTTTCAAGCTGCTGGACAATCGCCTCGCCAGCATTTCACTTTGGCTTCAGCTTTCTCACCTCACAGTTAGCCTTCCTTCTGCTAAGTACAGCTGTAGGACAAGTCGCACATCTGCAGTACAGCTGCCTATTCAAACAGCACCGCTGCTGTTTCTCTCCCTTACCGGCGGCCATCGCTGTGTCAGCGCTGCGATGAGCAATGCTTTTAAGCAAAGTGAGATCTCAGACGGACTGTGTTCAAGAGCACGTGTCCCTGGCTTTCCGGGAGTCTGTATTGTATGCACTGTTTTTGATGTCGTTGGACTGCCTTGTACGTACAAATGTCATTGTTACCGTTTTGTAGTGATTGAAACTGGGATTTGAGGTTCCTGGTTTCCCTGAAAACTGGTTGAACGGTAGGGCTCGGGGCCTGGCTTTGCCGCTCCTCTCCCTGGTAAAATTGCGGTTTCTCTGTGTCCAGCTGTTCCTGTGAATTGTTGAATCAAATTAAAGAAAAGAGCACCTGTCCAGCATGCGCCTCATTTCAATTCCTGTCACCTTTTCACCAGCTGTCTGTGGAACACAGAGAGGAGCTCCAAAAACAACACCGCTTGACTGCAGCTTGTCTCTTAATGCTGTGTCCTTCGAAGAAAACACATCCGTGGTTCAGGAGAGAGCAAAAGCAGGCACCGGTGGCGAGCTTAAGACGCCACCTCGGGATTGGCATCATCCCGTTCTGGCAGAAATGCGATGAGATCTGACTCCAAGGTGCTAAAAGGGCTGCTCTTACAATTGGCCCGTAGGCAGATTTCACTCGCGCGTCCCACATTACACAAGGGCCGGGACGAAGCAAGTCAAGGTTCCGCCGAGATTCGAACTCGGATCGCTGGATTCAAAGTCCAGAGTGCTAGCCATTACACCACGGAACCAGCAGTGCTGCCGCCTCTGGCGGGCCTGAGCTTTCCTGCATTCACACTTGCAGCAACGCTCTCAGAATCTGGTCTCTCGCTGCTGCGTCCTTGGCAGGGAATACTTGCGTGGTACAGGGCAGAGCAAAAGCAGCTCGCGCGCTCGACGCAGGAGCATCGCAAACACTGTCGCAAGGGGAAAACCAGCCCACTTCCATCATGGGTGTGGAATTTGTGAAGTCAACAGTTCTGTCGAAGACAATCGCTCACGCAGCCAGAAAGAAGGCTCCACCGAGATTGGAACTCGGATCGCTGGATTCAGAGTCCAGAGTGCTCACCATTACACCATGGAACCCTGAGACAGCAGGGGCGGCCGAACCACTGCTCAAGGATGTTTGCCTCCTTCGTCAAGCGTGGAAACAGCAACGACAAGGATCACAATGGCGACTGTGGATCTGCTGATCCAGCAGCTCGTGCACTCGGTCTTTCGCAAGTGCAACCACGCTGTCTCGGCCTGCTGCCCTGTAAGGCCGGTCGCCCTCGCCTCCGAAATCCACTTTGCCGAAGTTTCCGAAAGCAGCTCGGGCCGTGCCAGATATGCCGACCTGTCCGCGAAACCTAGTTTCTCAGCGGGAGCAGGGCTGCTGTCGGCCATGAACAACTCTGAGCCGGGCTACTGCTCGCTAATCTCTCTCACTGGCAAACTTTCAAGCTGCTGGACAATCGCCTCGCCAGCATTTCACTTTGGCTTCAGCTTTCTCACCTCACTGTTAGCCTTCCTTCTGCTAAGTACAGCTGTAGGACAAGTCGCACATCTGCAGTACAGCTGCCTATTCAAACAGCACCGCTGCTGTTTCTCTCCCTTACCGGCGGCCATCGCTGTGTCAGCGCTGCGATGAGCAATGCTTTTAAGCAAAGTGAGATCTCAGACGGACTGTGTTCAAGAGCACGTGTCCCTGGCTTTCCGGGAGTCTGCATTGTATGCACTGTTTTTGATGTCGTTGGACTGCCTTGTACGTACAAATGTCATTGTTACCGTTTTGTAGTGATTGAAACTGGGATTTGAGGTTCCTGGTTTCCCTGAAAACTGGTTGAACGGTAGGGCTCGGGGCCTGGCTTTGCCGCTCCTCTCCCTGGTAAAATTGCGGTTTCTCTGTGTCCAGCTGTTCCTGTGAATTGTTGAATCAAATTAAAGAAAAGAGCACCTGTCCAGCATGCGCCTCATTTCAATTCCTGTCACCTTTTCACCAGCTGTCTGTGGAACACAGAGAGGAGCTCCAAAAACAACACCGCTTGACTGCAGCTTGTCTCTTAATGCTGTGTCCTTCGAAGAAAACACATCCGTGGTTCAGGAGAGAGCAAAAGCAGGCACCGGTGGCGAGCTTAAGACGCCACCTCGGGATTGGCATCATCCCGTTCTGGCAGAAATGCGATGAGATCTGACTCCAAGGTGCTAAAAGGGCTGCTCTTACAATTGGCCCGTAGGCAGATTTCACTCGCGCGTCCCACATTAAACAAGGGCCGGGACGAAGCAAGTCAAGGTTCCGCCGAGATTCGAACTCGGATCGCTGGATTCAAAGTCCAGAGTGCTAGCCATTACACCACGGAACCAGCAGTGCTGCCGCCTCAGGCAGGCCTGAGCTTTCCTGCATTCACACTTGCAGCAACGCTCTCAGAATCTGGTCTCTCGCTGCTGCGTCCTTGGCAGGGAATACTTGCGTGGTACAGGGCAGAGCAAAAGCAGCTCGCGCGCTCGACGCAGGAGCATCGCAAACACTGTCGCAAGGGGAAAACCAGCCCACTTCCATCATGGGTGTGGAATTTGTGAAGTCAACAGTTCTGTCGAAGACAATCGCTCACGCAGCCAGAAAGAAGGCTCCACCGAGATTGGAACTCGGATCGCTGGATTCAGAGTCCAGAGTGCTCACCATTACACCATGGAACCCTGAGACAGCAGGGGCTGCCGAACCACTGCTCAAGGATGTTTGCCTCCTTCGTCAAGCGTGGAAACAGCAACGACAAGGATCACAATGGCGACTGTGGATCTGCTGATCCAGCAGCTCGTGCACTCGGTCTTTCGCAAGTGCAACCACGCTGTCTCGGCCTGCTGCCCTGTAAGGCCGGTCGCCCTCGCCTCCGAAATCCACTTTGCCGAAGTTTCCGAAAGCAGCTCGGGCCGTGCCAGATATGCCGACCTGTCCGCGAAACCTAGTTTCTCAGCGGGAGCAGGGCTGCTGTCGGCCATGAACAACTCTGAGCCGGGCTACTGCTCGCTAATCTCTCTCACTGGCAAACTTTCAAGCTGCTGGACAATCGCCTCGCCAGCATTTCACTTTGGCTTCAGCTTTCTCACCTCACAGTTAGCCTTCCTTCTGCTAAGTACAGCTGTAGGACAAGTCGCACATCTGCAGTACAGCTGCCTATTCAAACAGCACCGCTGCTGTTTCTCTCCCTTACCGGCGGCCATCGCTGTGTCAGCGCTGCGATGAGCAATGCTTTTAAGCAAAGTGAGATCTCAGACGGACTGTGTTCAAGAGCACGTGTCCCTGGCTTTCCGGGAGTCTGCATTGTATGCACTGTTTTTGATGTCGTTGGACTGCCTTGTACGTACAAATGTCATTGTTACCGTTTTGTAGTGATTGAAACTGGGATTTGAGGTTCCTGGTTTCCCTGAAAACTGGTTGAACGGTAGGGCTCGGGGCCTGGCTTTGCCGCTCCTCTCCCTGGTAAAATTGCGGTTTCTCTGTGTCCAGCTGTTCCTGTGAATTGTTGAATCAAATTAAAGAAAAGAGCACCTGTCCAGCATGCGCCTCATTTCAATTCCTGTCACCTTTTCACCAGCTGTCTGTGGAACACAGAGAGGAGCTCCAAAAACAACACCGCTTGACTGCAGCTTGTCTCTTAATGCTGTGTCCTTCGAAGAAAACACATCCGTGGTTCAGGAGAGAGCAAAAGCAGGCACCGGTGGCGAGCTTAAGACGCCACCTCGGGATTGGCATCATCCCGTTCTGGCAGAAATGCGATGAGATCTGACTCCAAGGTGCTAAAAGGGCTGCTCTTACAATTGGCCCGTAGGCAGATTTCACTCGCGCGTCCCACATTAAACAAGGGCCGGGACGAAGCAAGTCAAGGTTCCGCCGAGATTCGAACTCGGATCGCTGGATTCAAAGTCCAGAGTGCTAGCCATTACACCACGGAACCAGCAGTGCTGCCGCCTCAGGCAGGCCTGAGCTTTCCTGCATTCACACTTGCAGCAACGCTCTCAGAATCTGGTCTCTCGCTGCTGCGTCCTTGGCAGGGAATACTTGCGTGGTACAGGGCAGAGCAAAAGCAGCGAGCGCGCTCGACGCAGGAGCATCGCAAACACTGTCGCAAGGGGAAAACCAGCCCACTTCCATCATGGGTGTGGAATTTGTGAAGTCAACAGTTCTGTCGAAGACAATCGCTCACGCAGCCAAAAAGAAGGCTCCACCGAGATTTGAACTCGGATCGCAGGATTCAGAGTCCAGAGTGCTCACCATTACACCATGGAACCCTGAGACAGCAGGGGCTGCCGAACCACTGCTCAAGGATGTTTGCCTCCTTCGTCAAGCGTGGAAACAGCAACGACAAGGATCACAATGGCGACTGTGGATCTGCTGATCCAGCAGCTCGTGCACTCGGTCTTTCGCAAGTGCAACCACGCTGTCTCGGCCTGCTGCCCTGTAAGGCCGGTCGCCCTCGCCTCCGAAATCCACTTTGCCGAAGTTTCCGAAAGCAGCTCGGGCCGTGCCAGATATGCCGACCTGTCCGCGAAACCTAGTTTCTCAGCGGGAGCAGGGCTGCTGTCGGCCATGAACAACTCTGAGCCGGGCTACTGCTCGCTAATCTCTCTCACTGGCAAACTTTCAAGCTGCTGGACAATCGCCTCGCCAGCATTTCACTTTGGCTTCAGCTTTCTCACCTCACAGTTAGCCTTCCTTCTGCTAAGTACAGCTGTAGGACAAGTCGCACATCTGCAGTACAGCTGCCTATTCAAACAGCACCGCTGCTGTTTCTCTCCCTTACCGGCGGCCATCGCTGTGTCAGCGCTGCGATGAGCAATGCTTTTAAGCAAAGTGAGATCTCAGACGGACTGTGTTCAAGAGCACGTGTCCCTGGCTTTCCGGGAGTCTGTATTGTATGCACTGTTTTTGATGTCGTTGGACTGCCTTGTACGTACAAATGTCATTGTTACCGTTTTGTAGTGATTGAAACTGGGATTTGAGGTTCCTGGTTTCCCTGAAAACTGGTTGAACGGTAGGGCTCGGGGCCTGGCTTTGCCGCTCCTCTCCCTGGTAAAATTGCGGTTTCTCTGTGTCCAGCTGTTCCTGTGAATTGTTGAATCAAATTAAAGAAAAGAGCACCTGTCCAGCATGCGCCTCATTTCAATTCCTGTCACCTTTTCACCAGCTGTCTGTGGAACACAGAGAGGAGCTCCAAAAACAACACCGCTTGACTGCAGCTTGTCTCTTAATGCTGTGTCCTTCGAAGAAAACACATCCGTGGTTCAGGAGAGAGCAAAAGCAGGCACCGGTGGCGAGCTTAAGACGCCACCTCGGGATTGGCATCATCCCGTTCTGGCAGAAATGCGATGAGATCTGACTCCAAGGTGCTAAAAGGGCTGCTCTTACAATTGGCCCGTAGGCAGATTTCACTCGCGCGTCCCACATTAAACAAGGGCCGGGACGAAGCAAGTCAAGGTTCCGCCGAGATTCGAACTCGGATCGCTGGATTCAAAGTCCAGAGTGCTAGCCATTACACCACGGAACCAGCAGTGCTGCCGCCTCAGGCAGGCCTGAGCTTTCCTGCATTCACACTTGCAGCAACGCTCTCAGAATCTGGTCTCTCGCTGCTGCGTCCTTGGCAGGGAATACTTGCGTGGTACAGGGCAGAGCAAAAGCAGCTCGCGCGCTCGACGCAGGAGCATCGCAAACACTGTCGCAAGGGGAAAACCAGCCCACTTCCATCATGGGTGTGGAATTTGTGAAGTCAACAGTTCTGTCGAAGACAATCGCTCACGCAGCCAGAAAGAAGGCTCCACCGAGATTGGAACTCGGATCGCTGGATTCAGAGTCCAGAGTGCTCACCATTACACCATGGAACCCTGAGACAGCAGGGGCTGCCGAACCACTGCTCAAGGATGTTTGCCTCCTTCGTCAAGCGTGGAAACAGCAACGACAAGGATCACAATGGCGACTGTGGATCTGCTGATCCAGCAGCTCGTGCACTCGGTCTTTCGCAAGTGCAACCACGCTGTCTCGGCCTGCTGCCCTGTAAGGCCGGTCGCCCTCGCCTCCGAAATCCACTTTGCCGAAGTTTCCGAAAGCAGCTCGGGCCGTGCCAGATATGCCGACCTGTCCGCGAAACCTAGTTTCTCAGCGGGAGCAGGGCTGCTGTCGGCCATGAACAACTCTGAGCCGGGCTACTGCTCGCTAATCTCTCTCACTGGCAAACTTTCAAGCTGCTGGACAATCGCCTCGCCAGCATTTCACTTTGGCTTCAGCTTTCTCACCTCACAGTTAGCCTTCCTTCTGCTAAGTACAGCTGTAGGACAAGTCGCACATCTGCAGTACAGCTGCCTATTCAAACAGCACCGCTGCTGTTTCTCTCCCTTACCGGCGGCCATCGCTGTGTCAGCGCTGCGATGAGCAATGCTTTTAAGCAAAGTGAGATCTCAGACGGACTGTGTTCAAGAGCACGTGTCCCTGGCTTTCCGGGAGTCTGCATTGTATGCACTGTTTTTGATGTCGTTGGACTGCCTTGTACGTACAAATGTCATTGTTACCGTTTTGTAGTGATTGAAACTGGGATTTGAGGTTCCTGGTTTCCCTGAAAACTGGTTGAACGGTAGGGCTCGGGGCCTGGCTTTGCCGCTCCTCTCCCTGGTAAAATTGCGGTTTCTCTGTGTCCAGCTGTTCCTGTGAATTGTTGAATCAAATTAAAGAAAAGAGCACCTGTCCAGCATGCGCCTCATTTCAATTCCTGTCACCTTTTCACCAGCTGTCTGTGGAACACAGAGAGGAGCTCCAAAAACAACACCGCTTGACTGCAGCTTGTCTCTTAATGCTGTGTCCTTCGAAGAAAACACATCCGTGGTTCAGGAGAGAGCAAAAGCAGGCACCGGTGGCGAGCTTAAGACGCCACCTCGGGATTGGCATCATCCCGTTCTGGCAGAAATGCGATGAGATCTGACTCCAAGGTGCTAAAAGGGCTGCTCTTACAATTGGCCCGTAGGCAGATTTCACTCGCGCGTCCCACATTAAACAAGGGCCGGGACGAAGCAAGTCAAGGTTCCGCCGAGATTCGAACTCGGATCGCTGGATTCAAAGTCCAGAGTGCTAGCCATTACACCACGGAACCAGCAGTGCTGCCGCCTCAGGCAGGCCTGAGCTTTCCTGCATTCACACTTGCAGCAACGCTCTCAGAATCTGGTCTCTCGCTGCTGCGTCCTTGGCAGGGAATACTTGCGTGGTACAGGGCAGAGCAAAAGCAGCGAGCGCGCTCGACGCAGGAGCATCGCAAACACTGTCGCAAGGGGAAAACCAGCCCACTTCCATCATGGGTGTGGAATTTGTGAAGTCAACAGTTCTGTCGAAGACAATCGCTCACGCAGCCAAAAAGAAGGCTCCACCGAGATTTGAACTCGGATCGCAGGATTCAGAGTCCAGAGTGCTCACCATTACACCATGGAACCCTGAGACAGCAGGGGCTGCCGAACCACTGCTCAAGGATGTTTGCCTCCTTCGTCAAGCGTGGAAACAGCAACGACAAGGATCACAATGGCGACTGTGGATCTGCTGATCCAGCAGCTCGTGCACTCGGTCTTTCGCAAGTGCAACCACGCTGTCTCGGCCTGCTGCCCTGTAAGGCCGGTCGCCCTCGCCTCCGAAATCCACTTTGCCGAAGTTTCCGAAAGCAGCTCGGGCCGTGCCAGATATGCCGACCTGTCCGCGAAACCTAGTTTCTCAGCGGGAGCAGGGCTGCTGTCGGCCATGAACAACTCTGAGCCGGGCTACTGCTCGCTAATCTCTCTCACTGGCAAACTTTCAAGCTGCTGGACAATCGCCTCGCCAGCATTTCACTTTGGCTTCAGCTTTCTCACCTCACAGTTAGCCTTCCTTCTGCTAAGTACAGCTGTAGGACAAGTCGCACATCTGCAGTACAGCTGCCTATTCAAACAGCACCGCTGCTGTTTCTCTCCCTTACCGGCGGCCATCGCTGTGTCAGCGCTGCGATGAGCAATGCTTTTAAGCAAAGTGAGATCTCAGACGGACTGTGTTCAAGAGCACGTGTCCCTGGCTTTCCGGGAGTCTGTATTGTATGCACTGTTTTTGATGTCGTTGGACTGCCTTGTACGTACAAATGTCATTGTTACCGTTTTGTAGTGATTGAAACTGGGATTTGAGGTTCCTGGTTTCCCTGAAAACTGGTTGAACGGTAGGGCTCGGGGCCTGGCTTTGCCGCTCCTCTCCCTGGTAAAATTGCGGTTTCTCTGTGTCCAGCTGTTCCTGTGAATTGTTGAATCAAATTAAAGAAAAGAGCACCTGTCCAGCATGCGCCTCATTTCAATTCCTGTCACCTTTTCACCAGCTGTCTGTGGAACACAGAGAGGAGCTCCAAAAACAACACCGCTTGACTGCAGCTTGTCTCTTAATGCTGTGTCCTTCGAAGAAAACACATCCGTGGTTCAGGAGAGAGCAAAAGCAGGCACCGGTGGCGAGCTTAAGACGCCACCTCGGGATTGGCATCATCCCGTTCTGGCAGAAATGCGATGAGATCTGACTCCAAGGTGCTAAAAGGGCTGCTCTTACAATTGGCCCGTAGGCAGATTTCACTCGCGCGTCCCACATTAAACAAGGGCCGGGACGAAGCAAGTCAAGGTTCCGCCGAGATTCGAACTCGGATCGCTGGATTCAAAGTCCAGAGTGCTAGCCATTACACCACGGAACCAGCAGTGCTGCCGCCTCAGGCAGGCCTGAGCTTTCCTGCATTCACACTTGCAGCAACGCTCTCAGAATCTGGTCTCTCGCTGCTGCGTCCTTGGCAGGGAATACTTGCGTGGTACAGGGCAGAGCAAAAGCAGCGAGCGCGCTCGACGCAGGAGCATCGCAAACACTGTCGCAAGGGGAAAACCAGCCCACTTCCATCATGGGTGTGGAATTTGTGAAGTCAACAGTTCTGTCGAAGACAATCGCTCACGCAGCCAGAAAGAAGGCTCCACCGAGATTTGAACTCGGATCACTGGATTCAGAGTCCAGAGTGCTCACCATTACACCATGGAACCCTGAGACAGCAGGGGCTGCCGAACCACTGCTCAAGGATGTTTGCCTCCTTCGTCAAGCGTGGAAACAGCAACGACAAGGATCACAATGGCGACTGTGGATCTGCTGATCCAGCAGCTCGTGCACTCGGTCTTTCGCAAGTGCAACCACGCTGTCTCGGCCTGCTGCCCTGTAAGGCCGGTCGCCCTCGCCTCCGAAATCCACTTTGCCGAAGTTTCCGAAAGCAGCTCGGGCCGTGCCAGATATGCCGACCTGTCCGCGAAACCTAGTTTCTCAGCGGGAGCAGGGCTGCTGTCGGCCATGAACAACTCTGAGCCGGGCTACTGCTCGCTAATCTCTCTCACTGGCAAACTTTCAAGCTGCTGGACAATCGCCTCGCCAGCATTTCACTTTGGCTTCAGCTTTCTCACCTCACAGTTAGCCTTCCTTCTGCTAAGTACAGCTGTAGGACAAGTCGCACATCTGCAGTACAGCTGCCTATTCAAACAGCACCGCTGCTGTTTCTCTCCCTTACCGGCGGCCATCGCTGTGTCAGCGCTGCGATGAGCAATGCTTTTAAGCAAAGTGAGATCTCAGACGGACTGTGTTCAAGAGCACGTGTCCCTGGCTTTCCGGGAGTCTGTATTGTATGCACTGTTTTTGATGTCGTTGGACTGCCTTGTACGTACAAATGTCATTGTTACCGTTTTGTAGTGATTGAAACTGGGATTTGAGGTTCCTGGTTTCCCTGAAAACTGGTTGAACGGTAGGGCTCGGGGCCTGGCTTTGCCGCTCCTCTCCCTGGTAAAATTGCGGTTTCTCTGTGTCCAGCTGTTCCTGTGAATTGTTGAATCAAATTAAAGAAAAGAGCACCTGTCCAGCATGCGCCTCATTTCAATTCCTGTCACCTTTTCACCAGCTGTCTGTGGAACACAGAGAGGAGCTCCAAAAACAACACCGCTTGACTGCAGCTTGTCTCTTAATGCTGTGTCCTTCGAAGAAAACACATCCGTGGTTCAGGAGAGAGCAAAAGCAGGCACCGGTGGCGAGCTTAAGACGCCACCTCGGGATTGGCATCATCCCGTTCTGGCAGAAATGCGATGAGATCTGACTCCAAGGTGCTAAAAGGGCTGCTCTTACAATTGGCCCGTAGGCAGATTTCACTCGCGCGTCCCACATTAAACAAGGGCCGGGACGAAGCAAGTCAAGGTTCCGCCGAGATTCGAACTCGGATCGCTGGATTCAAAGTCCAGAGTGCTAGCCATTACACCACGGAACCAGCAGTGCTGCCGCCTCAGGCAGGCCTGAGCTTTCCTGCATTCACACTTGCAGCAACGCTCTCAGAATCTGGTCTCTCGCTGCTGCGTCCTTGGCAGGGAATACTTGCGTGGTACAGGGCAGAGCAAAAGCAGCTCGCGCGCTCGACGCAGGAGCATCGCAAACACTGTCGCAAGGGGAAAACCAGCCCACTTCCATCATGGGTGTGGAATTTGTGAAGTCAACAGTTCTGTCGAAGACAATCGCTCACGCAGCCAGAAAGAAGGCTCCACCGAGATTTGAACGCGGATCGCTGGATTACAGAGTCCAGAGTGCTCACCATTACACCATGGAACCCTGAGACAGCAGGTGCTGCCGAACCACTGCTCAAGGATGTTTGCCTCCTTCGTCAAGCGTGGAAACAGCAACGACAAGGATCACAATGGCGACTGTGGATCTGCTGATCCAGCAGCTCGTGCACTCGGTCTTTCGCAAGTGCAACTACGCTGTCTCGGCCTGCTGCCCTGTAAGGCCGGTCGCCCTCGCCTCCGAAATCCACTTTGCCGAAGTTTCCGAAAGCAGCTCGGGCCGTGCCAGATATGCCGACCTGTCCGCGAAACCTAGTTTCTCAGCGGGAGCAGGGCTGCTGTCGGCCATGAACAACTCTGAGCCGGGCTACTGCTCGCTAATCTCTCTCACTGGCAAACTTTCAAGCTGCTGGACAATCGCCTCGCCAGCAATTCACTTTGGCTTCAGCTTTCTCACCTCACAGTTAGCCTTCCTTCTGCTAAGTCCAGCTGTAGGACAAGTCGCACATCTGCAGTACAGCTGCCTATTCAAACAGCACCGCTGCTGTTTCTCTCCCTTACCGGCGGCCATCGCTGTGTCAGCGCTGCGATGAGCAATGCTTTTAAGCAAAGTGAGATCTCAGACGGACTGTGTTCAAGAGCACGTGTCCCTGGCTTTCCGGGAGTCTGCATTGTATGCACTGTTTTTGATGTCATTGGACTGCCTTGTACGTACAAATGTCATTGTTACCGTTTTGTAGTGATTGAAACTGGGATTTGAGGTTCCTGGTTTCCCTGAAAACTGGTTGAACGGTAGGGCTCGGGGCCTGGCTTTGCCGCTCCTCTCCCTGGTAAAATTGCGGTTTCTCTGTGTCCAGCTGTTCCTGTGAATTGTTGAATCAAATTAAAGAAAAGAGCACCTGTCCAGCATGCGCCTCATTTCAATTCCTGTCACCTTTTCACCAGCTGTCTGTGGAACACAGAGAGGAGCTCCAAAAACAACACCGCTTGACTGCAGCTTGTCTCTTAATGCTGTGTCCTTCGAAGAAAACACATCCGTGGTTCAGGAGAGAGCAAAAGCAGGCACCGGTGGCGAGCTTAAGACTCCACCTCGGGATTGGCATCATCCCGTTCTGGCAGAAATGCGATGAGATCTGACTCCAAGGTGCTAAAAGGGCTGCTCTTACAATTGGCCCGTAGGCAGATTTCACTCGCGCGTCCCACATTAAACAAGGGCCGGGACGAAGCAAGTCAAGGTTCCGCCGAGATTCGAACTCGGATCGCTGGATTCAAAGTCCAGAGTGCTAGCCATTACACCACGGAACCAGCAGTGCTGCCGCCTCTGGCGGGCCTGAGCTTTCCTGCATTCACACTTGCAGCAACGCTCTCAGAATCTGGTCTCTCGCTGCTGCGTCCTTGGCAGGGAATACTTGCGTGGTACAGGGCAGAGCAAAAGCAGCTCGCGCGCTCGACGCAGGAGCATCGCAAACACTGTCGCAAGGGGAAAACCAGCCCACTTCCATCATGGGTGTGGAATTTGTGAAGTCAACAGTTCTGTCGAAGACAATCGCTCACGCAGCCAGAAAGAAGGCTCCACCGAGATTTGAACGCGGATCGCTGGATTACAGAGTCCAGAGTGCTCACCATTACACCATGGAACCCTGAGACAGCAGGTGCTGCCGAACCACTGCTCAAGGATGTTTGCCTCCTTCGTCAAGCGTGGAAACAGCAACGACAAGGATCACAATGGCGACTGTGGATCTGCTGATCCAGCAGCTCGTGCACTCGGTCTTTCGCAAGTGCAACTACGCTGTCTCGGCCTGCTGCCCTGTAAGGCCGGTCGCCCTCGCCTCCGAAATCCACTTTGCCGAAGTTTCCGAAAGCAGCTCGGGCCGTGCCAGATATGCCGACCTGTCCGCGAAACCTAGTTTCTCAGCGGGAGCAGGGCTGCTGTCGGCCATGAACAACTCTGAGCCGGGCTACTGCTCGCTAATCTCTCTCACTGGCAAACTTTCAAGCTGCTGGACAATCGCCTCGCCAGCAATTCACTTTGGCTTCAGCTTTCTCACCTCACAGTTAGCCTTCCTTCTGCTAAGTCCAGCTGTAGGACAAGTCGCACATCTGCAGTACAGCTGCCTATTCAAACAGCACCGCTGCTGTTTCTCTCCCTTACCGGCGGCCATCGCTGTGTCAGCGCTGCGATGAGCAATGCTTTTAAGCAAAGTGAGATCTCAGACGGACTGTGTTCAAGAGCACGTGTCCCTGGCTTTCCGGGAGTCTGCATTGTATGCACTGTTTTTGATGTCATTGGACTGCCTTGTACGTACAAATGTCATTGTTACCGTTTTGTAGTGATTGAAACTGGGATTTGAGGTTCCTGGTTTCCCTGAAAACTGGTTGAACGGTAGGGCTCGGGGCCTGGCTTTGCCGCTCCTCTCCCTGGTAAAATTGCGGTTTCTCTGTGTCCAGCTGTTCCTGTGAATTGTTGAATCAAATTAAAGAAAAGAGCACCTGTCCAGCATGCGCCTCATTTCAATTCCTGTCACCTTTTCACCAGCTGTCTGTGGAACACAGAGAGGAGCTCCAAAAACAACACCGCTTGACTGCAGCTTGTCTCTTAATGCTGTGTCCTTCGAAGAAAACACATCCGTGGTTCAGGAGAGAGCAAAAGCAGGCACCGGTGGCGAGCTTAAGACGCCACCTCGGGATTGGCATCATCCCGTTCTGGCAGAAATGCGATGAGATCTGACTCCAAGGTGCTAAAAGGGCTGCTCTTACAATTGGCCCGTAGGCAGATTTCACTCGCGCGTCCCACATTAAACAAGGGCCGGGACGAAGCAAGTCAAGGTTCCGCCGAGATTCGAACTCGGATCACTGGATTCAAAGTCCAGAGTGCTAGCCATTACACCACGGAACCAGCAGGGCTGCCGCCTCTGGCGGGCCTGAGCTTTCCTGCATTCACACTTGCAGCAACGCTCTCAGAATCTGGTCTCTCGCTGCTGCGTCCTTGGCAGGGAATACTTGCGTGGTACAGGGCAGAGCAAAAGCAGCGAGCGCGCTCGACGCAGGAGCATCGCAAACACTGTCGCAAGGGGAAAACCAGCCCACTTCCATCATGGGTGTGGAATTTGTGAAGTCAACAGTTCTGTCGAAGACAATCGCTCACGCAGCCAAAAAGAAGGCTCCACCGAGATTTGAACTCGGATCGCAGGATTCAGAGTCCAGAGTGCTCACCATTACACCATGGAACCCTGAGACAGCAGGGGCTGCCGAACCACTGCTCAAGGATGTTTGCCTCCTTCGTCAAGCGTGGAAACAGCAACGACAAGGATCACAATGGCGACTGTGGATCTGCTGATCCAGCAGCTCGTGCACTCGGTCTTTCGCAAGTGCAACCACGCTGTCTCGGCCTGCTGCCCTGTAAGGCCGGTCGCCCTCGCCTCCGAAATCCACTTTGCCGAAGTTTCCGAAAGCAGCTCGGGCCGTGCCAGATATGCCGACCTGTCCGCGAAACCTAGTTTCTCAGCGGGAGCAGGGCTGCTGTCGGCCATGAACAACTCTGAGCCGGGCTACTGCTCGCTAATCTCTCTCACTGGCAAACTTTCAAGCTGCTGGACAATCGCCTCGCCAGCATTTCACTTTGGCTTCAGCTTTCTCACCTCACAGTTAGCCTTCCTTCTGCTAAGTACAGCTGTAGGACAAGTCGCACATCTGCAGTACAGCTGCCTATTCAAACAGCACCGCTGCTGTTTCTCTCCCTTACCGGCGGCCATCGCTGTGTCAGCGCTGCGATGAGCAATGCTTTTAAGCAAAGTGAGATCTCAGACGGACTGTGTTCAAGAGCACGTGTCCCTGGCTTTCCGGGAGTCTGTATTGTATGCACTGTTTTTGATGTCGTTGGACTGCCTTGTACGTACAAATGTCATTGTTACCGTTTTGTAGTGATTGAAACTGGGATTTGAGGTTCCTGGTTTCCCTGAAAACTGGTTGAACGGTAGGGCTCGGGGCCTGGCTTTGCCGCTCCTCTCCCTGGTAAAATTGCGGTTTCTCTGTGTCCAGCTGTTCCTGTGAATTGTTGAATCAAATTAAAGAAAAGAGCACCTGTCCAGCATGCGCCTCATTTCAATTCCTGTCACCTTTTCACCAGCTGTCTGTGGAACACAGAGAGGAGCTCCAAAAACAACACCGCTTGACTGCAGCTTGTCTCTTAATGCTGTGTCCTTCGAAGAAAACACATCCGTGGTTCAGGAGAGAGCAAAAGCAGGCACCGGTGGCGAGCTTAAGACGCCACCTCGGGATTGGCATCATCCCGTTCTGGCAGAAATGCGATGAGATCTGACTCCAAGGTGCTAAAAGGGCTGCTCTTACAATTGGCCCGTAGGCAGATTTCACTCGCGCGTCCCACATTAAACAAGGGCCGGGACGAAGCAAGTCAAGGTTCCGCCGAGATTCGAACTCGGATCGCTGGATTCAAAGTCCAGAGTGCTAGCCATTACACCACGGAACCAGCAGCGCTGCCGCCTCTGGCGGGCCTGAGCTTTCCTGCATTCACACTTGCAGCAACGCTCTCAGAATCTGGTCTCTCGCTGCTGCGTCCTTGGCAGGGAATACTTGCGTGGTACAGGGCAGAGCAAAAGCAGCGAGCGCGCTCGACGCAGGAGCATCGCAAACACTGTCGCAAGGGGAAAACCAGCCCACTTCCATCATGGGTGTGGAATTTGTGAAGTCAACAGTTCTGTCGAAGACAATCGCTCACGCAGCCAAAAAGAAGGCTCCACCGAGATTTGAACTCGGATCGCAGGATTCAGAGTCCAGAGTGCTCACCATTACACCATGGAACCCTGAGACAGCAGGGGCTGCCGAACCACTGCTCAAGGATGTTTGCCTCCTTCGTCAAGCGTGGAAACAGCAACGACAAGGATCACAATGGCGACTGTGGATCTGCTGATCCAGCAGCTCGTGCACTCGGTCTTTCGCAAGTGCAACCACGCTGTCTCGGCCTGCTGCCCTGTAAGGCCGGTCGCCCTCGCCTCCGAAATCCACTTTGCCGAAGTTTCCGAAAGCAGCTCGGGCCGTGCCAGATATGCCGACCTGTCCGCGAAACCTAGTTTCTCAGCGGGAGCAGGGCTGCTGTCGGCCATGAACAACTCTGAGCCGGGCTACTGCTCGCTAATCTCTCTCACTGGCAAACTTTCAAGCTGCTGGACAATCGCCTCGCCAGCATTTCACTTTGGCTTCAGCTTTCTCACCTCACAGTTAGCCTTCCTTCTGCTAAGTACAGCTGTAGGACAAGTCGCACATCTGCAGTACAGCTGCCTATTCAAACAGCACCGCTGCTGTTTCTCTCCCTTACCGGCGGCCATCGCTGTGTCAGCGCTGCGATGAGCAATGCTTTTAAGCAAAGTGAGATCTCAGACGGACTGTGTTCAAGAGCACGTGTCCCTGGCTTTCCGGGAGTCTGTATTGTATGCACTGTTTTTGATGTCGTTGGACTGCCTTGTACGTACAAATGTCATTGTTACCGTTTTGTAGTGATTGAAACTGGGATTTGAGGTTCCTGGTTTCCCTGAAAACTGGTTGAACGGTAGGGCTCGGGGCCTGGCTTTGCCGCTCCTCTCCCTGGTAAAATTGCGGTTTCTCTGTGTCCAGCTGTTCCTGTGAATTGTTGAATCAAATTAAAGAGCACCTGTCCAGCATGCGCCTCATTTCAATTCCTGTCACCTTTTCACCAGCTGTCTGTGGAACACAGAGAGGAGCTCCAAAAACAACACCGCTTGACTGCAGCTTGTCTCTTAATGCTGTGTCCTTCGAAGAAAACACATCCGTGGTTCAGGAGAGAGCAAAAGCAGGCACCGGTGGCGAGCTTAAGACGCCACCTCGGGATTGGCATCATCCCGTTCTGGCAGAAATGCGATGAGATCTGACTCCAAGGTGCTAAAAGGGCTGCTCTTACAATTGGCCCGTAGGCAGATTTCACTCGCGCATCCCACATTAAACAAGGGCCGGGACGAAGCAAGTCAAGGTTCCGCCGAGATTCGAACTCGGATCGCTGGATTCAAAGTCCAGAGTGCTAGCCATTACACCACGGAACCAGCAGTGCTGCCGCCTCAGGCAGGCCTGAGCTTTCCTGCATTCACACTTGCAGCAACGCTCTCAGAATCTGGTCTCTCGCTGCTGCGTCCTTGGCAGGGAATACTTGCGTGGTACAGGGCAGAGCAAAAGCAGCTCGCGCGCTCGACGCAGGAGCATCGCAAACACTGTCGCAAGGGGAAAACCAGCCCACTTCCATCATGGGTGTGGAATTTGTGAAGTCAACAGTTCTGTCGAAGACAATCGCTCACGCAGCCAGAAAGAAGGCTCCACCGAGATTTGAACGCGGATCGCTGGATTACAGAGTCCAGAGTGCTCACCATTACACCATGGAACCCTGAGACAGCAGGTGCTGCCGAACCACTGCTCAAGGATGTTTGCCTCCTTCGTCAAGCGTGGAAACAGCAACGACAAGGATCACAATGGCGACTGTGGATCTGCTGATCCAGCAGCTCGTGCACTCGGTCTTTCGCAAGTGCAACTACGCTGTCTCGGCCTGCTGCCCTGTAAGGCCGGTCGCCCTCGCCTCCGAAATCCACTTTGCCGAAGTTTCCGAAAGCAGCTCGGGCCGTGCCAGATATGCCGACCTGTCCGCGAAACCTAGTTTCTCAGCGGGAGCAGGGCTGCTGTCGGCCATGAACAACTCTGAGCCGGGCTACTGCTCGCTAATCTCTCTCACTGGCAAACTTTCAAGCTGCTGGACAATCGCCTCGCCAGCAATTCACTTTGGCTTCAGCTTTCTCACCTCACAGTTAGCCTTCCTTCTGCTAAGTCCAGCTGTAGGACAAGTCGCACATCTGCAGTACAGCTGCCTATTCAAACAGCACCGCTGCTGTTTCTCTCCCTTACCGGCGGCCATCGCTGTGTCAGCGCTGCGATGAGCAATGCTTTTAAGCAAAGTGAGATCTCAGACGGACTGTGTTCAAGAGCACGTGTCCCTGGCTTTCCGGGAGTCTGCATTGTATGCACTGTTTTTGATGTCATTGGACTGCCTTGTACGTACAAATGTCATTGTTACCGTTTTGTAGTGATTGAAACTGGGATTTGAGGTTCCTGGTTTCCCTGAAAACTGGTTGAACGGTAGGGCTCGGGGCCTGGCTTTGCCGCTCCTCTCCCTGGTAAAATTGCGGTTTCTCTGTGTCCAGCTGTTCCTGTGAATTGTTGAATCAAATTAAAGAAAAGAGCACCTGTCCAGCATGCGCCTCATTTTAATTCCTGTCACCTTTTCACCAGCTGTCTGTGGAACACAGAGAGGAGCTCCAAAAACAACACCGCTTGACTGCAGCTTGTCTCTTAATGCTGTGTCCTTCGAAGAAAACACATCCGTGGTTCAGGAGAGAGCAAAAGCAGGCACCGGTGGCGAGCTTAAGACGCCACCTCGGGATTGGCATCATCCCGTTCTGGCAGAAATGCGATGAGATCTGACTCCAAGGTGCTAAAAGGGCTGCTCTTACAATTGGCCCGTAGGCAGATTTCACTCGCGCGTCCCACATTAAACAAGGGCCGGGACGAAGCAAGTCAAGGTTCCGCCGAGATTCGAACTCGGATCGCTGGATTCAAAGTCCAGAGTGCTAGCCATTACACCACGGAACCAGCAGGGCTGCCGCCTCTGGCGGGCCTGAGCTTTCCTGCATTCACACTTGCAGCAACGCTCTCAGAATCTGGTCTCTCGCTGCTGCGTCCTTGGCAGGGAATACTTGCGTGGTACAGGGCAGAGCAAAAGCAGCGAGCGCGCTCGACGCAGGAGCATCGCAAACACTGTCGCAAGGGGAAAACCAGCCCACTTCCATCATGGGTGTGGAATTTGTGAAGTCAACAGTTCTGTCGAAGACAATCGCTCACGCAGCCAAAAAGAAGGCTCCACCGAGATTTGAACTCGGATCGCAGGATTCAGAGTCCAGAGTGCTCACCATTACACCATGGAACCCTGAGACAGCAGGGGCTGCCGAACCACTGCTCAAGGATGTTTGCCTCCTTCGTCAAGCGTGGAAACAGCAACGACAAGGATCACAATGGCGACTGTGGATCTGCTGATCCAGCAGCTCGTGCACTCGGTCTTTCGCAAGTGCAACCACGCTGTCTCGGCCTGCTGCCCTGTAAGGCCGGTCGCCCTCGCCTCCGAAATCCACTTTGCCGAAGTTTCCGAAAGCAGCTCGGGCCGTGCCAGATATGCCGACCTGTCCGCGAAACCTAGTTTCTCAGCGGGAGCAGGGCTGCTGTCGGCCATGAACAACTCTGAGCCGGGCTACTGCTCGCTAATCTCTCTCACTGGCAAACTTTCAAGCTGCTGGACAATCGCCTCGCCAGCATTTCACTTTGGCTTCAGCTTTCTCACCTCACAGTTAGCCTTCCTTCTGCTAAGTACAGCTGTAGGACAAGTCGCACATCTGCAGTACAGCTGCCTATTCAAACAGCACCGCTGCTGTTTCTCTCCCTTACCGGCGGCCATCGCTGTGTCAGCGCTGCGATGAGCAATGCTTTTAAGCAAAGTGAGATCTCAGACGGACTGTGTTCAAGAGCACGTGTCCCTGGCTTTCCGGGAGTCTGTATTGTATGCACTGTTTTTGATGTCGTTGGACTGCCTTGTACGTACAAATGTCATTGTTACCGTTTTGTAGTGATTGAAACTGGGATTTGAGGTTCCTGGTTTCCCTGAAAACTGGTTGAACGGTAGGGCTCGGGGCCTGGCTTTGCCGCTCCTCTCCCTGGTAAAATTGCGGTTTCTCTGTGTCCAGCTGTTCCTGTGAATTGTTGAATCAAATTAAAGAAAAGAGCACCTGTCCAGCATGCGCCTCATTTCAATTCCTGTCACCTTTTCACCAGCTGTCTGTGGAACACAGAGAGGAGCTCCAAAAACAACACCGCTTGACTGCAGCTTGTCTCTTAATGCTGTGTCCTTCGAAGAAAACACATCCGTGGTTCAGGAGAGAGCAAAAGCAGGCACCGGTGGCGAGCTTAAGACGCCACCTCGGGATTGGCATCATCCCGTTCTGGCAGAAATGCGATGAGATCTGACTCCAAGGTGCTAAAAGGGCTGCTCTTACAATTGGCCCGTAGGCAGATTTCACTCGCGCATCCCACATTAAACAAGGGCCGGGACGAAGCAAGTCAAGGTTCCGCCGAGATTCGAACTCGGATCGCTGGATTCAAAGTCCAGAGTGCTAGCCATTACACCACGGAACCAGCAGTGCTGCCGCCTCAGGCAGGCCTGAGCTTTCCTGCATTCACACTTGCAGCAACGCTCTCAGAATCTGGTCTCTCGCTGCTGCGTCCTTGGCAGGGAATACTTGCGTGGTACAGGGCAGAGCAAAAGCAGCGAGCGCGCTCGACGCAGGAGCATCGCAAACACTGTCGCAAGGGGAAAACCAGCCCACTTCCATCATGGGTGTGGAATTTGTGAAGTCAACAGTTCTGTCGAAGACAATCGCTCACGCAGCCAAAAAGAAGGCTCCACCGAGATTTGAACTCGGATCGCAGGATTCAGAGTCCAGAGTGCTCACCATTACACCATGGAACCCTGAGACAGCAGGGGCTGCCGAACCACTGCTCAAGGATGTTTGCCTCCTTCGTCAAGCGTGGAAACAGCAACGACAAGGATCACAATGGCGACTGTGGATCTGCTGATCCAGCAGCTCGTGCACTCGGTCTTTCGCAAGTGCAACCACGCTGTCTCGGCCTGCTGCCCTGTAAGGCCGGTCGCCCTCGCCTCCGAAATCCACTTTGCCGAAGTTTCCGAAAGCAGCTCGGGCCGTGCCAGATATGCCGACCTGTCCGCGAAACCTAGTTTCTCAGCGGGAGCAGGGCTGCTGTCGGCCATGAACAACTCTGAGCCGGGCTACTGCTCGCTAATCTCTCTCACTGGCAAACTTTCAAGCTGCTGGACAATCGCCTCGCCAGCATTTCACTTTGGCTTCAGCTTTCTCACCTCACAGTTAGCCTTCCTTCTGCTAAGTACAGCTGTAGGACAAGTCGCACATCTGCAGTACAGCTGCCTATTCAAACAGCACCGCTGCTGTTTCTCTCCCTTACCGGCGGCCATCGCTGTGTCAGCGCTGCGATGAGCAATGCTTTTAAGCAAAGTGAGATCTCAGACGGACTGTGTTCAAGAGCACGTGTCCCTGGCTTTCCGGGAGTCTGTATTGTATGCACTGTTTTTGATGTCGTTGGACTGCCTTGTACGTACAAATGTCATTGTTACCGTTTTGTAGTGATTGAAACTGGGATTTGAGGTTCCTGGTTTCCCTGAAAACTGGTTGAACGGTAGGGCTCGGGGCCTGGCTTTGCCGCTCCTCTCCCTGGTAAAATTGCGGTTTCTCTGTGTCCAGCTGTTCCTGTGAATTGTTGAATCAAATTAAAGAAAAGAGCACCTGTCCAGCATGCGCCTCATTTCAATTCCTGTCACCTTTTCACCAGCTGTCTGTGGAACACAGAGAGGAGCTCCAAAAACAACACCGCTTGACTGCAGCTTGTCTCTTAATGCTGTGTCCTTCGAAGAAAACACATCCGTGGTTCAGGAGAGAGCAAAAGCAGGCACCGGTGGCGAGCTTAAGACGCCACCTCGGGATTGGCATCATCCCGTTCTGGCAGAAATGCGATGAGATCTGACTCCAAGGTGCTAAAAGGGCTGCTCTTACAATTGGCCCGTAGGCAGATTTCACTCGCGCATCCCACATTAAACAAGGGCCGGGACGAAGCAAGTCAAGGTTCCGCCGAGATTCGAACTCGGATCGCTGGATTCAAAGTCCAGAGTGCTAGCCATTACACCACGGAACCAGCAATGCTGCCGCCTCTGGCAGGCCTGAGCTTTCCTGCATTCACACTTGCAGCAACGCTCTCAGAATCTGGTCTCTCGCTGCTGCGTCCTTGGCAGGGAATACTTGCGTGGTACAGGGCAGAGCAAAAGCAGCGAGCGCGCTCGACGCAGGAGCATCGCAAACACTGTCGCAAGGGGAAAACCAGCCCACTTCCATCATGGGTGTGGAATTTGTGAAGTCAACAGTTCTGTCGAAGACAATCGCTCACGCAGCCAGAAAGAAGGCTCCACCGAGATTTGAACGCGGATCGCTGGATTCAGAGTCCAGAGTGCTCACCATTACACCATGGAACCCTGAGACAGCAGGTGCTGCCGAACCACTGCTCAAGGATGTTTGCCTCCTTCGTCAAGCGTGGAAACAGCAACGACAAGGATCACAATGGCGACTGTGGATCTGCTGATCCAGCAGCTCGTGCACTCGGTCTTTCGCAAGTGCAACTACGCTGTCTCGGCCTGCTGCCCTGTAAGGCCGGTCGCCCTCGCCTCCGAAATCCACTTTGCCGAAGTTTCCGAAAGCAGCTCGGGCCGTGCCAGATATGCCGACCTGTCCGCGAAACCTAGTTTCTCAGCGGGAGCAGGGCTGCTGTCGGCCATGAACAACTCTGAGCCGGGCTACTGCTCGCTAATCTCTCTCACTGGCAAACTTTCAAGCTGCTGGACAATCGCCTCGCCAGCATTTCACTTTGGCTTCAGCTTTCTCACCTCACAGTTAGCCTTCCTTCTGCTAAGTACAGCTGTAGGACAAGTCGCACATCTGCAGTACAGCTGCCTATTCAAACAGCACCGCTGCTGTTTCTCTCCCTTACCGGCGGCCATCGCTGTGTCAGCGCTGCGATGAGCAATGCTTTTAAGCAAAGTGAGATCTCAGACGGACTGTGTTCAAGAGCACGTGTCCCTGGCTTTCCGGGAGTCTGTATTGTATGCACTGTTTTTGATGTCGTTGGACTGCCTTGTACGTACAAATGTCATTGTTACCGTTTTGTAGTGATTGAAACTGGGATTTGAGGTTCCTGGTTTCCCTGAAAACTGGTTGAACGGTAGGGCTCGGGGCCTGGCTTTGCCGCTCCTCTCCCTGGTAAAATTGCGGTTTCTCTGTGTCCAGCTGTTCCTGTGAATTGTTGAATCAAATTAAAGAGCACCTGTCCAGCATGCGCCTCATTTCAATTCCTGTCACCTTTTCACCAGCTGTCTGTGGAACACAGAGAGGAGCTCCAAAAACAACACCGCTTGACTGCAGCTTGTCTCTTAATGCTGTGTCCTTCGAAGAAAACACATCCGTGGTTCAGGAGAGAGCAAAAGCAGGCACCGGTGGCGAGCTTAAGACGCCACCTCGGGATTGACATCATCCCGTTCTGGCAGAAATGCGATGAGATCTGACTCCAAGGTGCTAAAAGGGCTGCTCTTACAATTGGCCCGTAGGCAGATTTCACTCGCGCGTCCCACATTAAACAAGGGCCGGGACGAAGCAAGTCAAGGTTCCGCCGAGATTCGAACTCGGATCGCTGGATTCAAAGCCCAGAGTGCTAGCCATTACACCACGGAACCAGCAGTGCTGCCGCCTCAGGCAGGCCTGAGCTTTCCTGCATTCACACTTGCAGCAACGCTCTCAGAATCTGGTCTCTCGCTGCTGCGTCCTTGGCAGGGAATACTTGCGTGGTACAGGGCAGAGCAAAAGCAGCTCGCGCGCTCGACGCAGGAGCATCGCAAACACTGTCGCAAGGGGAAAACCAGCCCACTTCCATCATGGGTGTGGAATTTGTGAAGTCAACAGTTCTGTCGAAGACAATCGCTCACGCAGCCAGAAAGAAGGCTCCACCGAGATTTGAACGCGGATCGCTGGATTCAGAGTCCAGAGTGCTCACCATTACACCATGGAACCCTGAGACAGCAGGTGCTGCCGAACCACTGCTCAAGGATGTTTGCCTCCTTCGTCAAGCGTGGAAACAGCAACGACAAGGATCACAATGGCGACTGTGGATCTGCTGATCCAGCAGCTCGTGCACTCGGTCTTTCGCAAGTGCAACTACGCTGTCTCGGCCTGCTGCCCTGTAAGGCCGGTCGCCCTCGCCTCCGAAATCCACTTTGCCGAAGTTTCCGAAAGCAGCTCGGGCCGTGCCAGATATGCCGACCTGTCCGCGAAACCTAGTTTCTCAGCGGGAGCAGGGCTGCTGTCGGCCATGAACAACTCTGAGCCGGGCTACTGCTCGCTAATCTCTCTCACTGGCAAACTTTCAAGCTGCTGGACAATCGCCTCGCCAGCATTTCACTTTGGCTTCAGCTTTCTCACCTCACAGTTAGCCTTCCTTCTGCTAAGTACAGCTGTAGGACAAGTCGCACATCTGCAGTACAGCTGCCTATTCAAACAGCACCGCTGCTGTTTCTCTCCCTTACCGGCGGCCATCGCTGTGTCAGCGCTGCGATGAGCAATGCTTTTAAGCAAAGTGAGATCTCAGACGGACTGTGTTCAAGAGCACGTGTCCCTGGCTTTCCGGGAGTCTGTATTGTATGCACTGTTTTTGATGTCGTTGGACTGCCTTGTACGTACAAATGTCATTGTTACCGTTTTGTAGTGATTGAAACTGGGATTTGAGGTTCCTGGTTTCCCTGAAAACTGGTTGAACGGTAGGGCTCGGGGCCTGGCTTTGCCGCTCCTCTCCCTGGTAAAATTGCGGTTTCTCTGTGTCCAGCTGTTCCTGTGAATTGTTGAATCAAATTAAAGAAAAGAGCACCTGTCCAGCATGCGCCTCATTTCAATTCCTGTCACCTTTTCACCAGCTGTCTGTGGAACACAGAGAGGAGCTCCAAAAACAACACCGCTTGACTGCAGCTTGTCTCTTAATGCTGTGTCCTTCGAAGAAAACACATCCGTGGTTCAGGAGAGAGCAAAAGCAGGCACCGGTGGCGAGCTTAAGACGCCACCTCGGGATTGGCATCATCCCGTTCTGGCAGAAATGCGATGAGATCTGACTCCAAGGTGCTAAAAGGGCTGCTCTTACAATTGGCCCGTAGGCAGATTTCACTGGCGCGTCCCACATTAAACAAGGGCCGGGACGAAGCAAGTCAAGGTTCCGCCGAGATTCGAACTCGGATCGCTGGATTCAAAGTCCAGAGTGCTAGCCATTACACCACGGAACCAGCAGTGCTGCCGCCTCAGGCAGGCCTGAGCTTTCCTGCATTCACACTTGCAGCAACGCTCTCAGAATCTGGTCTCTCGCTGCTGCGTCCTTGGCAGGGAATACTTGCGTGGTACAGGGCAGAGCAAAAGCAGCTCGCGCGCTCGACGCAGGAGCATCGCAAACACTGTCGCAAGGGGAAAACCAGCCCACTTCCATCATGGGTGTGGAATTTGTGAAGTCAACAGTTCTGTCGAAGACAATCGCTCACGCAGCCAGAAAGAGGGCTCCACCGAGATTTGAACGCGGATCGCTGGATTCAGAGTCCAGAGTGCTCACCATTACACCATGGAACCCTGAGACAGCAGGTGCTGCCGAACCACTGCTCAAGGATGTTTGCCTCCTTCGTCAAGCGTGGAAACAGCAACGACAAGGATCACAATGGCGACTGTGGATCTGCTGATCCAGCAGCTCGTTCACTCGGTCTTTCGCAAGTGCAACTACGCTGTCTCGGCCTGCTGCCCTGTAAGGCCGGTCGCCCTCGCCTCCGAAATCCACTTTGCCGAAGTTTCCGAAAGCAGCTCGGGCCGTGCCAGATATGCCGACCTGTCCGCGAAACCTAGTTTCTCAGCGGGAGCAGGGCTGCTGTCGGCCATGAACAACTCTGAGCCGGGCTACTGCTCGCTAATCTCTCTCACTGGCAAACTTTCAAGCTGCTGGACAATCGCCTCGCCAGCAATTCACTTTGGCTTCAGCTTTCTCACCTCACAGTTAGCCTTCCTTCTGCTAAGTACAGCTGTAGGACAAGTCGCACATCTGCAGTACAGCTGCCTATTCAAACAGCACCGCTGCTGTTTCTCTCCCTTACCGGCGGCCATCGCTGTGTCAGCGCTGCGATGAGCAATGCTTTTAAGCAAAGTGAGATCTCAGACGGACTGTGTTCAAGAGCACGTGTCCCTGGCTTTCCGGGAGTCTGCATTGTATGCACTGTTTTTGATGTCATTGGACTGCCTTGTACGTACAAATGTCATTGTTACCGTTTTGTAGTGATTGAAACTGGGATTTGAGGTTCCTGGTTTCCCTGAAAACTGGTTGAACGGTAGGGCTCGGGGCCTGGCTTTGCCGCTCCTCTCCCTGGTAAAATTGCGGTTTCTCTGTGTCCAGCTGTTCCTGTGAATTGTTGAATCAAATTAAAGAAAAGAGCACCTGTCCAGCATGCGCCTCATTTCAATTCCTGTCACCTTTTCACCAGCTGTCTGTGGAACACAGAGAGGAGCTCCAAAAACAACACCGCTTGACTGCAGCTTGTCTCTTAATGCTGTGTCCTTCGAAGAAAACACATCCGTGGTTCAGGAGAGAGCAAAAGCAGGCACCGGTGGCGAGCTTAAGACGCCACCTCGGGATTGGCATCATCCCGTTCTGGCAGAAATGCGATGAGATCTGACTCCAAGGTGCTAAAAGGGCTGCTCTTACAATTGGCCCGTAGGCAGATTTCACTCGCGCGTCCCACATTAAACAAGGGCCGGGACGAAGCAAGTCAAGGTTCCGCCGAGATTCGAACTCGGATCGCTGGATTCAAAGTCCAGAGTGCTAGCCATTACACCACGGAACCAGCAGCGCTGCCGCCTCTGGCGGGCCTGAGCTTTCCTGCATTCACACTTGCAGCAACGCTCTCAGAATCTGGTCTCTCGCTGCTGCGTCCTTGGCAGGGAATACTTGCGTGGTACAGGGCAGAGCAAAAGCAGCGAGCGCGCTCGACGCAGGAGCATCGCAAACACTGTCGCAAGGGGAAAACCAGCCCACTTCCATCATGGGTGTGGAATTTGTGAAGTCAACAGTTCTGTCGAAGACAATCGCTCACGCAGCCAGAAAGAAGGCTCCACCGAGATTTGAACTCGGATCACTGGATTCAGAGTCCAGAGTGCTCACCATTACACCATGGAACCCTGAGACAGCAGGGGCTGCCGAACCACTGCTCAAGGATGTTTGCCTCCTTCGTCAAGCGTGGAAACAGCAACGACAAGGATCACAATGGCGACTGTGGATCTGCTGATCCAGCAGCTCGTGCACTCGGTCTTTCGCAAGTGCAACCACGCTGTCTCGGCCTGCTGCCCTGTAAGGCCGGTCGCCCTCGCCTCCGAAATCCACTTTGCCGAAGTTTCCGAAAGCAGCTCGGGCCGTGCCAGATATGCCGACCTGTCCGCGAAACCTAGTTTCTCAGCGGGAGCAGGGCTGCTGTCGGCCATGAACAACTCTGAGCCGGGCTACTGCTCGCTAATCTCTCTCACTGGCAAACTTTCAAGCTGCTGGACAATCGCCTCGCCAGCATTTCACTTTGGCTTCAGCTTTCTCACCTCACAGTTAGCCTTCCTTCTGCTAAGTACAGCTGTAGGACAAGTCGCACATCTGCAGTACAGCTGCCTATTCAAACAGCACCGCTGCTGTTTCTCTCCCTTACCGGCGGCCATCGCTGTGTCAGCGCTGCGATGAGCAATGCTTTTAAGCAAAGTGAGATCTCAGACGGACTGTGTTCAAGAGCACGTGTCCCTGGCTTTCCGGGAGTCTGTATTGTATGCACTGTTTTTGATGTCGTTGGACTGCCTTGTACGTACAAATGTCATTGTTACCGTTTTGTAGTGATTGAAACTGGGATTTGAGGTTCCTGGTTTCCCTGAAAACTGGTTGAACGGTAGGGCTCGGGGCCTGGCTTTGCCGCTCCTCTCCCTGGTAAAATTGCGGTTTCTCTGTGTCCAGCTGTTCCTGTGAATTGTTGAATCAAATTAAAGAAAAGAGCACCTGTCCAGCATGCGCCTCATTTCAATTCCTGTCACCTTTTCACCAGCTGTCTGTGGAACACAGAGAGGAGCTCCAAAAACAACACCGCTTGACTGCAGCTTGTCTCTTAATGCTGTGTCCTTCGAAGAAAACACATCCGTGGTTCAGGAGAGAGCAAAAGCAGGCACCGGTGGCGAGCTTAAGACGCCACCTCGGGATTGGCATCATCCCGTTCTGGCAGAAATGCGATGAGATCTGACTCCAAGGTGCTAAAAGGGCTGCTCTTACAATTGGCCCGTAGGCAGATTTCACTCGCGCGTCCCACATTAAACAAGGGCCGGGACGAAGCAAGTCAAGGTTCCGCCGAGATTCGAACTCGGATCGCTGGATTCAAAGTCCAGAGTGCTAGCCATTACACCACGGAACCAGCAGTGCTGCCGCCTCAGGCAGGCCTGAGCTTTCCTGCATTCACACTTGCAGCAACGCTCTCAGAATCTGGTCTCTCGCTGCTGCGTCCTTGGCAGGGAATACTTGCGTGGTACAGGGCAGAGCAAAAGCAGCTCGCGCGCTCGACGCAGGAGCATCGCAAACACTGTCGCAAGGGGAAAACCAGCCCACTTCCATCATGGGTGTGGAATTTGTGAAGTCAACAGTTCTGTCGAAGACAATCGCTCACGCAGCCAGAAAGAAGGCTCCACCGAGATTTGAACGCGGATCGCTGGATTACAGAGTCCAGAGTGCTCACCATTACACCATGGAACCCTGAGACAGCAGGTGCTGCCGAACCACTGCTCAAGGATGTTTGCCTCCTTCGTCAAGCGTGGAAACAGCAACGACAAGGATCACAATGGCGACTGTGGATCTGCTGATCCAGCAGCTCGTGCACTCGGTCTTTCGCAAGTGCAACTACGCTGTCTCGGCCTGCTGCCCTGTAAGGCCGGTCGCCCTCGCCTCCGAAATCCACTTTGCCGAAGTTTCCGAAAGCAGCTCGGGCCGTGCCAGATATGCCGACCTGTCCGCGAAACCTAGTTTCTCAGCGGGAGCAGGGCTGCTGTCGGCCATGAACAACTCTGAGCCGGGCTACTGCTCGCTAATCTCTCTCACTGGCAAACTTTCAAGCTGCTGGACAATCGCCTCGCCAGCAATTCACTTTGGCTTCAGCTTTCTCACCTCACAGTTAGCCTTCCTTCTGCTAAGTACAGCTGTAGGACAAGTCGCACATCTGCAGTACAGCTGCCTATTCAAACAGCACCGCTGCTGTTTCTCTCCCTTACCGGCGGCCATCGCTGTGTCAGCGCTGCGATGAGCAATGCTTTTAAGCAAAGTGAGATCTCAGACGGACTGTGTTCAAGAGCACGTGTCCCTGGCTTTCCGGGAGTCTGCATTGTATGCACTGTTTTTGATGTCATTGGACTGCCTTGTACGTACAAATGTCATTGTTACCGTTTTGTAGTGATTGAAACTGGGATTTGAGGTTCCTGGTTTCCCTGAAAACTGGTTGAACGGTAGGGCTCGGGGCCTGGCTTTGCCGCTCCTCTCCCTGGTAAAATTGCGGTTTCTCTGTGTCCAGCTGTTCCTGTGAATTGTTGAATCAAATTAAAGAAAAGAGCACCTGTCCAGCATGCGCCTCATTTCAATTCCTGTCACCTTTTCACCAGCTGTCTGTGGAACACAGAGAGGAGCTCCAAAAACAACACCGCTTGACTGCAGCTTGTCTCTTAATGCTGTGTCCTTCGAAGAAAACACATCCGTGGTTCAGGAGAGAGCAAAAGCAGGCACCGGTGGCGAGCTTAAGACGCCACCTCGGGATTGGCATCATCCCGTTCTGGCAGAAATGCGATGAGATCTGACTCCAAGGTGCTAAAAGGGCTGCTCTTACAATTGGCCCGTAGGCAGATTTCACTCGCGCGTCCCACATTAAACAAGGGCCGGGACGAAGCAAGTCAAGGTTCCGCCGAGATTCGAACTCGGATCGCTGGATTCAAAGTCCAGAGTGCTAGCCATTACACCACGGAACCAGCAGTGCTGCCGCCTCTGGCGGGCCTGAGCTTTCCTGCATTCACACTTGCAGCAACGCTCTCAGAATCTGGTCTCTCGCTGCTGCGTCCTTGGCAGGGAATACTTGCGTGGTACAGGGCAGAGCAAAAGCAGCGAGCGCGCTCGACGCAGGAGCATCGCAAACACTGTCGCAAGGGGAAAACCAGCCCACTTCCATCATGGGTGTGGAATTTGTGAAGTCAACAGTTCTGTCGAAGACAATCGCTCACGCAGCCAAAAAGAAGGCTCCACCGAGATTTGAACTCGGATCGCAGGATTCAGAGTCCAGAGTGCTCACCATTACACCATGGAACCCTGAGACAGCAGGGGCTGCCGAACCACTGCTCAAGGATGTTTGCCTCCTTCGTCAAGCGTGGAAACAGCAACGACAAGGATCACAATGGCGACTGTGGATCTGCTGATCCAGCAGCTCGTGCACTCGGTCTTTCGCAAGTGCAACCACGCTGTCTCGGCCTGCTGCCCTGTAAGGCCGGTCGCCCTCGCCTCCGAAATCCACTTTGCCGAAGTTTCCGAAAGCAGCTCGGGCCGTGCCAGATATGCCGACCTGTCCGCGAAACCTAGTTTCTCAGCGGGAGCAGGGCTGCTGTCGGCCATGAACAACTCTGAGCCGGGCTACTGCTCGCTAATCTCTCTCACTGGCAAACTTTCAAGCTGCTGGACAATCGCCTCGCCAGCATTTCACTTTGGCTTCAGCTTTCTCACCTCACAGTTAGCCTTCCTTCTGCTAAGTACAGCTGTAGGACAAGTCGCACATCTGCAGTACAGCTGCCTATTCAAACAGCACCGCTGCTGTTTCTCTCCCTTACCGGCGGCCATCGCTGTGTCAGCGCTGCGATGAGCAATGCTTTTAAGCAAAGTGAGATCTCAGACGGACTGTGTTCAAGAGCACGTGTCCCTGGCTTTCCGGGAGTCTGTATTGTATGCACTGTTTTTGATGTCGTTGGACTGCCTTGTACGTACAAATGTCATTGTTACCGTTTTGTAGTGATTGAAACTGGGATTTGAGGTTCCTGGTTTCCCTGAAAACTGGTTGAACGGTAGGGCTCGGGGCCTGGCTTTGCCGCTCCTCTCCCTGGTAAAATTGCGGTTTCTCTGTGTCCAGCTGTTCCTGTGAATTGTTGAATCAAATTAAAGAAAAGAGCACCTGTCCAGCATGCGCCTCATTTCAATTCCTGTCACCTTTTCACCAGCTGTCTGTGGAACACAGAGAGGAGCTCCAAAAACAACACCGCTTGACTGCAGCTTGTCTCTTAATGCTGTGTCCTTCGAAGAAAACACATCCGTGGTTCAGGAGAGAGCAAAAGCAGGCACCGGTGGCGAGCTTAAGACGCCACCTCGGGATTGGCATCATCCCGTTCTGGCAGAAATGCGATGAGATCTGACTCCAAGGTGCTAAAAGGGCTGCTCTTACAATTGGCCCGTAGGCAGATTTCACTCGCGCATCCCACATTAAACAAGGGCCGGGACGAAGCAAGTCAAGGTTCCGCCGAGATTCGAACTCGGATCGCTGGATTCAAAGTCCAGAGTGCTAGCCATTACACCACGGAACCAGCAGTGCTGCCGCCTCTGGCAGGCCTGAGCTTTCCTGCATTCACACTTGCAGCAACGCTCTCAGAATCTGGTCTCTCGCTGCTGCGTCCTTGGCAGGGAATACTTGCGTGGTACAGGGCAGAGCAAAAGCAGCGAGCGCGCTCGACGCAGGAGCATCGCAAACACTGTCGCAAGGGGAAAACCAGCCCACTTCCATCATGGGTGTGGAATTTGTGAAGTCAACAGTTCTGTCGAAGACAATCGCTCACGCAGCCAAAAAGAAGGCTCCACCGAGATTTGAACTCGGATCGCAGGATTCAGAGTCCAGAGTGCTCACCATTACACCATGGAACCCTGAGACAGCAGGGGCTGCCGAACCACTGCTCAAGGATGTTTGCCTCCTTCGTCAAGCGTGGAAACAGCAACGACAAGGATCACAATGGCGACTGTGGATCTGCTGATCCAGCAGCTCGTGCACTCGGTCTTTCGCAAGTGCAACCACGCTGTCTCGGCCTGCTGCCCTGTAAGGCCGGTCGCCCTCGCCTCCGAAATCCACTTTGCCGAAGTTTCCGAAAGCAGCTCGGGCCGTGCCAGATATGCCGACCTGTCCGCGAAACCTAGTTTCTCAGCGGGAGCAGGGCTGCTGTCGGCCATGAACAACTCTGAGCCGGGCTACTGCTCGCTAATCTCTCTCACTGGCAAACTTTCAAGCTGCTGGACAATCGCCTCGCCAGCATTTCACTTTGGCTTCAGCTTTCTCACCTCACAGTTAGCCTTCCTTCTGCTAAGTACAGCTGTAGGACAAGTCGCACATCTGCAGTACAGCTGCCTATTCAAACAGCACCGCTGCTGTTTCTCTCCCTTACCGGCGGCCATCGCTGTGTCAGCGCTGCGATGAGCAATGCTTTTAAGCAAAGTGAGATCTCAGACGGACTGTGTTCAAGAGCACGTGTCCCTGGCTTTCCGGGAGTCTGTATTGTATGCACTGTTTTTGATGTCGTTGGACTGCCTTGTACGTACAAATGTCATTGTTACCGTTTTGTAGTGATTGAAACTGGGATTTGAGGTTCCTGGTTTCCCTGAAAACTGGTTGAACGGTAGGGCTCGGGGCCTGGCTTTGCCGCTCCTCTCCCTGGTAAAATTGCGGTTTCTCTGTGTCCAGCTGTTCCTGTGAATTGTTGAATCAAATTAAAGAAAAGAGCACCTGTCCAGCATGCGCCTCATTTCAATTCCTGTCACCTTTTCACCAGCTGTCTGTGGAACACAGAGAGGAGCTCCAAAAACAACACCGCTTGACTGCAGCTTGTCTCTTAATGCTGTGTCCTTCGAAGAAAACACATCCGTGGTTCAGGAGAGAGCAAAAGCAGGCACCGGTGGCGAGCTTAAGACGCCACCTCGGGATTGGCATCATCCCGTTCTGGCAGAAATGCGATGAGATCTGACTCCAAGGTGCTAAAAGGGCTGCTCTTACAATTGGCCCGTAGGCAGATTTCACTCGCGCATCCCACATTAAACAAGGGCCGGGACGAAGCAAGTCAAGGTTCCGCCGAGATTCGAACTCGGATCGTTGGATTCAAAGTCCAGAGTGCTAGCCATTACACCACGGAACCAGCAGTGCTGCCGCCTCAGGCAGGCCTGAGCTTTCCTGCATTCACACTTGCAGCAACGCTCTCAGAATCTGGTCTCTCGCTGCTGCGTCCTTGGCAGGGAATACTTGCGTGGTACAGGGCAGAGCAAAAGCAGCTCGCGCGCTCGACGCAGGAGCATCGCAAACACTGTCGCAAGGGGAAAACCAGCCCACTTCCATCATGGGTGTGGAATTTGTGAAGTCAACAGTTCTGTCGAAGACAATCGCTCACGCAGCCAGAAAGAAGGCTCCACCGAGATTTGAACGCGGATCGCTGGATTCAGAGTCCAGAGTGCTCACCATTACACCATGGAACCCTGAGACAGCAGGGGCTGCCGAACCAC
This sequence comes from Chiloscyllium punctatum, assembly GCF_047496795.1. Classification (NCBI taxonomy): domain Eukaryota; kingdom Metazoa; phylum Chordata; class Chondrichthyes; order Orectolobiformes; family Hemiscylliidae; genus Chiloscyllium; species Chiloscyllium punctatum. Next base: position 15,233,382 of record NC_092759.1, on the reverse strand, counting down.
TGCTCAAGGATGTTTGCCTCCTTCGTCAAGCGTGGAAACAGCAACGACAAGGATCACAATGGCGACTGTGGATCTGCTGATCCAGCAGCTCGTGCACTCGGTCTTTCGCAAGTGCAACCACGCTGTCTCGGCCTGCTGCCCTGTAAGGCCGGTCGCCCTCGCCTCCGAAATCCACTTTGCCGAAGTTTCCGAAAGCAGCTCGGGCCGTGCCAGATATGCCGACCTGTCCGCGAAACCTAGTTTCTCAGCGGGAGCAGGGCTGCTGTCGGCCATGAACAACTCTGAGCCGGGCTACTGCTCGCTAATCTCTCTCACTGGCAAACTTTCAAGCTGCTGGACAATCGCCTCGCCAGCATTTCACTTTGGCTTCAGCTTTCTCACCTCACAGTTAGCCTTCCTTCTGCTAAGTACAGCTGTAGGACAAGTCGCACATCTGCAGTACAGCTGCCTATTCAAACAGCACCGCTGCTGTTTCTCTCCCTTACCGGCGGCCATCGCTGTGTCAGCGCTGCGATGAGCAATGCTTTTAAGCAAAGTGAGATCTCAGACGGACTGTGTTCAAGAGCACGTGTCCCTGGCTTTCCGGGAGTCTGTATTGTATGCACTGTTTTTGATGTCGTTGGACTGCCTTGTACGTACAAATGTCATTGTTACCGTTTTGTAGTGATTGAAACTGGGATTTGAGGTTCCTGGTTTCCCTGAAAACTGGTTGAACGGTAGGGCTCGGGGCCTGGCTTTGCCGCTCCTCTCCCTGGTAAAATTGCGGTTTCTCTGTGTCCAGCTGTTCCTGTGAATTGTTGAATCAAATTAAAGAAAAGAGCACCTGTCCAGCATGCGCCTCATTTCAATTCCTGTCACCTTTTCACCAGCTGTCTGTGGAACACAGAGAGGAGCTCCAAAAACAACACCGCTTGACTGCAGCTTGTCTCTTAATGCTGTGTCCTTCGAAGAAAACACATCCGTGGTTCAGGAGAGAGCAAAAGCAGGCACCGGTGGCGAGCTTAAGACGCCACCTCGGGATTGGCATCATCCCGTTCTGGCAGAAATGCGATGAGATCTGACTCCAAGGTGCTAAAAGGGCTGCTCTTACAATTGGCCCGTAGGCAGATTTCACTCGCGCGTCCCACATTAAACAAGGGCCGGGACGAAGCAAGTCAAGGTTCCGCCGAGATTCGAACTCGGATCGCTGGATTCAAAGTCCAGAGTGCTAGCCATTACACCACGGAACCAGCAGTGCTGCCGCCTCAGGCAGGCCTGAGCTTTCCTGCATTCACACTTGCAGCAACGCTCTCAGAATCTGGTCTCTCGCTGCTGCGTCCTTGGCAGGGAATACTTGCGTGGTACAGGGCAGAGCAAAAGCAGCTCGCGCGCTCGACGCAGGAGCATCGCAAACACTGTCGCAAGGGGAAAATCAGCCCACTTCCATCATGGGTGTGGAATTTGTGAAGTCAACAGTTCTGTCGAAGACAATCGCTCACGCAGCCAGAAAGAAGGCTCCACCGAGATTTGAACGCGGATCGCTGGATTACAGAGTCCAGAGTGCTCACCATTACACCATGGAACCCTGAGACAGCAGGTGCTGCCGAACCACTGCTCAAGGATGTTTGCCTCCTTCGTCAAGCGTGGAAACAGCAACGACAAGGATCACAATGGCGACTGTGGATCTGCTGATCCAGCAGCTCGTGCACTCGGTCTTTCGCAAGTGCAACTACGCTGTCTCGGCCTGCTGCCCTGTAAGGCCGGTCGCCCTCGCCTCCGAAATCCACTTTGCCGAAGTTTCCGAAAGCAGCTCGGGCCGTGCCAGATATGCCGACCTGTCCGCGAAACCTAGTTTCTCAGCGGGAGCAGGGCTGCTGTCGGCCATGAACAACTCTGAGCCGGGCTACTGCTCGCTAATCTCTCTCACTGGCAAACTTTCAAGCTGCTGGACAATCGCCTCGCCAGCAATTCACTTTGGCTTCAGCTTTCTCACCTCACAGTTAGCCTTCCTTCTGCTAAGTACAGCTGTAGGACAAGTCGCACATCTGCAGTACAGCTGCCTATTCAAACAGCACCGCTGCTGTTTCTCTCCCTTACCGGCGGCCATCGCTGTGTCAGCGCTGCGATGAGCAATGCTTTTAAGCAAAGTGAGATCTCAGACGGACTGTGTTCAAGAGCACGTGTCCCTGGCTTTCCGGGAGTCTGTATTGTATGCACTGTTTTTGATGTCGTTGGACTGCCTTGTACGTACAAATGTCATTGTTACCGTTTTGTAGTGATTGAAACTGGGATTTGAGGTTCCTGGTTTCCCTGAAAACTGGTTGAACGGTAGGGCTCGGGGCCTGGCTTTGCCGCTCCTCTCCCTGGTAAAATTGCGGTTTCTCTGTGTCCAGCTGTTCCTGTGAATTGTTGAATCAAATTAAAGAAAAGAGCACCTGTCCAGCATGCGCCTCATTTCAATTCCTGTCACCTTTTCACCAGCTGTCTGTGGAACACAGAGAGGAGCTCCAAAAACAACACCGCTTGACTGCAGCTTGTCTCTTAATGCTGTGTCCTTCGAAGAAAACACATCCGTGGTTCAGGAGAGAGCAAAAGCAGGCACCGGTGGCGAGCTTAAGACGCCACCTCGGGATTGGCATCATCCCGTTCTGGCAGAAATGCGATGAGATCTGACTCCAAGGTGCTAAAAGGGCTGCTCTTACAATTGGCCCGTAGGCAGATTTCACTCGCGCGTCCCACATTAAACAAGGGCCGGGATGAAGCAAGTCAAGGTTCCGCCGAGATTCGAACTCGGATCGCTAGATTCAAAGTCCAGAGTGCTAGCCATTACACCACGGAACCAGCAGTGCTGCCGCCTCTGGCGGGCCTGAGCTTTCCTGCATTCACACTTGCAGCAACGCTCTCAGAATCTGGTCTCTCGCTGCTGCGTCCTTGGCAGGGAATACTTGCGTGGTACAGGGCAGAGCAAAAGCAGCGAGCGCGCTCGACGCAGGAGCATCGCAAACACTGTCGCAAGGGGAAAACCAGCCCACTTCCATCATGGGTGTGGAATTTGTGAAGTCAACAGTTCTGTCGAAGACAATCGCTCACGCAGCCAAAAAGAAGGCTCCACCGAGATTTGAACTCGGATCGCAGGATTCAGAGTCCAGAGTGCTCACCATTACACCATGGAACCCTGAGACAGCAGGGGCTGCCGAACCACTGCTCAAGGATGTTTGCCTCCTTCGTCAAGCGTGGAAACAGCAACGACAAGGATCACAATGGCGACTGTGGATCTGCTGATCCAGCAGCTCGTGCACTCGGTCTTTCGCAAGTGCAACCACGCTGTCTCGGCCTGCTGCCCTGTAAGGCCGGTCGCCCTCGCCTCCGAAATCCACTTTGCCGAAGTTTCCGAAAGCAGCTCGGGCCGTGCCAGATATGCCGACCTGTCCGCGAAACCTAGTTTCTCAGCGGGAGCAGGGCTGCTGTCGGCCATGAACAACTCTGAGCCGGGCTACTGCTCGCTAATCTCTCTCACTGGCAAACTTTCAAGCTGCTGGACAATCGCCTCGCCAGCATTTCACTTTGGCTTCAGCTTTCTCACCTCACAGTTAGCCTTCCTTCTGCTAAGTACAGCTGTAGGACAAGTCGCACATCTGCAGTACAGCTGCCTATTCAAACAGCACCGCTGCTGTTTCTCTCCCTTACCGGCGGCCATCGCTGTGTCAGCGCTGCGATGAGCAATGCTTTTAAGCAAAGTGAGATCTCAGACGGACTGTGTTCAAGAGCACGTGTCCCTGGCTTTCCGGGAGTCTGTATTGTATGCACTGTTTTTGATGTCGTTGGACTGCCTTGTACGTACAAATGTCATTGTTACCGTTTTGTAGTGATTGAAACTGGGATTTGAGGTTCCTGGTTTCCCTGAAAACTGGTTGAACGGTAGGGCTCGGGGCCTGGCTTTGCCGCTCCTCTCCCTGGTAAAATTGCGGTTTCTCTGTGTCCAGCTGTTCCTGTGAATTGTTGAATCAAATTAAAGAAAAGAGCACCTGTCCAGCATGCGCCTCATTTCAATTCCTGTCACCTTTTCACCAGCTGTCTGTGGAACACAGAGAGGAGCTCCAAAAACAACACCGCTTGACTGCAGCTTGTCTCTTAATGCTGTGTCCTTCGAAGAAAACACATCCGTGGTTCAGGAGAGAGCAAAAGCAGGCACCGGTGGCGAGCTTAAGACGCCACCTCGGGATTGGCATCATCCCGTTCTGGCAGAAATGCGATGAGATCTGACTCCAAGGTGCTAAAAGGGCTGCTCTTACAATTGGCCCGTAGGCAGATTTCACTCGCGCATCCCACATTAAACAAGGGCCGGGACGAAGCAAGTCAAGGTTCCGCCGAGATTCGAACTCGGATCGCTGGATTCAAAGTCCAGAGTGCTAGCCATTACACCACGGAACCAGCAATGCTGCCGCCTCTGGCAGGCCTGAGCTTTCCTGCATTCACACTTGCAGCAACGCTCTCAGAATCTGGTCTCTCGCTGCTGCGTCCTTGGCAGGGAATACTTGCGTGGTACAGGGCAGAGCAAAAGCAGCGAGCGCGCTCGACGCAGAAGCATCGCAAACACTGTCGCAAGGGGAAAACCAGCCCACTTCCATCATGGGTGTGGAATTTGTGAAGTCAACAGTTCTGTCGAAGACAATCGCTCACGCAGCCAGAAAGAAGGCTCCACCGAGATTTGAACGCGGATCGCTGGATTCAGAGTCCAGAGTGCTCACCATTACACCATGGAACCCTGAGACAGCAGGTGCTGCCGAACCACTGCTCAAGGATGTTTGCCTCCTTCGTCAAGCGTGGAAACAGCAACGACAAGGATCACAATGGCGACTGTGGATCTGCTGATCCAGCAGCTCGTGCACTCGGTCTTTCGCAAGTGCAACCACGCTGTCTCGGCCTGCTGCCCTGTAAGGCCGGTCGCCCTCGCCTCCGAAATCCACTTTGCCGAAGTTTCCGAAAGCAGCTCGGGCCGTGCCAGATATGCCGACCTGTCCGCGAAACCTAGTTTCTCAGCGGGAGCAGGGCTGCTGTCGGCCATGAACAACTCTGAGCCGGGCTACTGCTCGCTAATCTCTCTCACTGGCAAACTTTCAAGCTGCTGGACAATCGCCTCGCCAGCATTTCACTTTGGCTTCAGCTTTCTCACCTCACAGTTAGCCTTCCTTCTGCTAAGTACAGCTGTAGGACAAGTCGCACATCTGCAGTACAGCTGCCTATTCAAACAGCACCGCTGCTGTTTCTCTCCCTTACCGGCGGCCATCGCTGTGTCAGCGCTGCGATGAGCAATGCTTTTAAGCAAAGTGAGATCTCAGACGGACTGTGTTCAAGAGCACGTGTCCCTGGCTTTCCGGGAGTCTGTATTGTATGCACTGTTTTTGATGTCGTTGGACTGCCTTGTACGTACAAATGTCATTGTTACCGTTTTGTAGTGATTGAAACTGGGATTTGAGGTTCCTGGTTTCCCTGAAAACTGGTTGAACGGTAGGGCTCGGGGCCTGGCTTTGCCGCTCCTCTCCCTGGTAAAATTGCGGTTTCTCTGTGTCCAGCTGTTCCTGTGAATTGTTGAATCAAATTAAAGAAAAGAGCACCTGTCCAGCATGCGCCTCATTTCAATTCCTGTCACCTTTTCACCAGCTGTCTGTGGAACACAGAGAGGAGCTCCAAAAACAACACCGCTTGACTGCAGCTTGTCTCTTAATGCTGTGTCCTTCGAAGAAAACACATCCGTGGTTCAGGAGAGAGCAAAAGCAGGCACCGGTGGCGAGCTTAAGACGCCACCTCGGGATTGGCATCATCCCGTTCTGGCAGAAATGCGATGAGATCTGACTCCAAGGTGCTAAAAGGGCTGCTCTTACAATTGGCCCGTAGGCAGATTTCACTCGCGCATCCCACATTAAACAAGGGCCGGGACGAAGCAAGTCAAGGTTCCGCCGAGATTCGAACTCGGATCGCTGGATTCAAAGTCCAGAGTGCTAGCCATTACACCACGGAACCAGCAATGCTGCCGCCTCTGGCAGGCCTGAGCTTTCCTGCATTCACACTTGCAGCAACGCTCTCAGAATCTGGTCTCTCGCTGCTGCGTCCTTGGCAGGGAATACTTGCGTGGTACAGGGCAGAGCAAAAGCAGCGAGCGCGCTCGACGCAGGAGCATCGCAAACACTGTCGCAAGGGGAAAACCAGCCCACTTCCATCATGGGTGTGGAATTTGTGAAGTCAACAGTTCTGTCGAAGACAATCGCTCACGCAGCCAGAAAGAAGGCTCCACCGAGATTTGAACGCGGATCGCTGGATTCAGAGTCCAGAGTGCTCACCATTACACCATGGAACCCTGAGACAGCAGGTGCTGCCGAACCACTGCTCAAGGATGTTTGCCTCCTTCGTCAAGCGTGGAAACAGCAACGACAAGGATCACAATGGCGACTGTGGATCTGCTGATCCAGCAGCTCGTGCACTCGGTCTTTCGCAAGTGCAACTACGCTGTCTCGGCCTGCTGCCCTGTAAGGCCGGTCGCCCTCGCCTCCGAAATCCACTTTGCCGAAGTTTCCGAAAGCAGCTCGGGCCGTGCCAGATATGCCGACCTGTCCGCGAAACCTAGTTTCTCAGCGGGAGCAGGGCTGCTGTCGGCCATGAACAACTCTGAGCCGGGCTACTGCTCGCTAATCTCTCTCACTGGCAAACTTTCAAGCTGCTGGACAATCGCCTCGCCAGCATTTCACTTTGGCTTCAGCTTTCTCACCTCACAGTTAGCCTTCCTTCTGCTAAGTACAGCTGTAGGACAAGTCGCACATCTGCAGTACAGCTGCCTATTCAAACAGCACCGCTGCTGTTTCTCTCCCTTACCGGCGGCCATCGCTGTGTCAGCGCTGCGATGAGCAATGCTTTTAAGCAAAGTGAGATCTCAGACGGACTGTGTTCAAGAGCACGTGTCCCTGGCTTTCCGGGAGTCTGTATTGTATGCACTGTTTTTGATGTCGTTGGACTGCCTTGTACGTACAAATGTCATTGTTACCGTTTTGTAGTGATTGAAACTGGGATTTGAGGTTCCTGGTTTCCCTGAAAACTGGTTGAACGGTAGGGCTCGGGGCCTGGCTTTGCCGCTCCTCTCCCTGGTAAAATTGCGGTTTCTCTGTGTCCAGCTGTTCCTGTGAATTGTTGAATCAAATTAAAGAGCACCTGTCCAGCATGCGCCTCATTTCAATTCCTGTCACCTTTTCACCAGCTGTCTGTGGAACACAGAGAGGAGCTCCAAAAACAACACCGCTTGACTGCAGCTTGTCTCTTAATGCTGTGTCCTTCGAAGAAAACACATCCGTGGTTCAGGAGAGAGCAAAAGCAGGCACCGGTGGCGAGCTTAAGACGCCACCTCGGGATTGGCATCATCCCGTTCTGGCAGAAATGCGATGAGATCTGACTCCAAGGTGCTAAAAGGGCTGCTCTTACAATTGGCCCGTAGGCAGATTTCACTCGCGCGTCCCACATTAAACAAGGGCCGGGACGAAGCAAGTCAAGGTTCCGCCGAGATTCGAACTCGGATCGCTGGATTCAAAGCCCAGAGTGCTAGCCATTACACCACGGAACCAGCAGTGCTGCCGCCTCAGGCAGGCCTGAGCTTTCCTGCATTCACACTTGCAGCAACGCTCTCAGAATCTGGTCTCTCGCTGCTGCGTCCTTGGCAGGGAATACTTGCGTGGTACAGGGCAGAGCAAAAGCAGCTCGACGCAGGAGCATCGCAAACACTGTCGCAAGGGGAAAACCAGCCCACTTCCATCATGGGTGTGGAATTTGTGAAGTCAACAGTTCTGTCGAAGACAATCGCTCACGCAGCCAGAAAGAAGGCTCCACCGAGATTTGAACGCGGATCGCTGGATTCAGAGTCCAGAGTGCTCACCATTACACCATGGAACCCTGAGACTGCAGGGGCTGCCGAACCACTGCTCAAGGATGTTTGCCTCCTTCGTCAAGCGTGGAAACAGCAACGACAAGGATCACAATGGCGACTGTGGATCTGCTGATCCAGCAGCTCGTGCACTCGGTCTTTCGCAAGTGCAACTACGCTGTCTCGGCCTGCTGCCCTGTAAGGCCGGTCGCCCTCGCCTCCGAAATCCACTTTGCCGAAGTTTCCGAAAGCAGCTCGGGCCGTGCCAGATATGCCGACCTGTCCGCGAAACCTAGTTTCTCAGCGGGAGCAGGGCTGCTGTCGGCCATGAACAACTCTGAGCCGGGCTACTGCTCGCTAATCTCTCTCACTGGCAAACTTTCAAGCTGCTGGACAATCGCCTCGCCAGCATTTCACTTTGGCTTCAGCTTTCTCACCTCACAGTTAGCCTTCCTTCTGCTAAGTACAGCTGTAGGACAAGTCGCACATCTGCAGTACAGCTGCCTATTCAAACAGCACCGCTGCTGTTTCTCTCCCTTACCGGCGGCCATCGCTGTGTCAGCGCTGCGATGAGCAATGCTTTTAAGCAAAGTGAGATCTCAGACGGACTGTGTTCAAGAGCACGTGTCCCTGGCTTTCCGGGAGTCTGCATTGTATGCACTGTTTTTGATGTCGTTGGACTGCCTTGTACGTACAAATGTCATTGTTACCGTTTTGTAGTGATTGAAACTGGGATTTGAGGTTCCTGGTTTCCCTGAAAACTGGTTGAACGGTAGGGCTCGGGGCCTGGCTTTGCCGCTCCTCTCCCTGGTAAAATTGCGGTTTCTCTGTGTCCAGCTGTTCCTGTGAATTGTTGAATCAAATTAAAGAAAAGAGCACCTGTCCAGCATGCGCCTCATTTCAATTCCTGTCACCTTTTCACCAGCTGTCTGTGGAACACAGAGAGGAGCTCCAAAAACAACACCGCTTGACTGCAGCTTGTCTCTTAATGCTGTGTCCTTCGAAGAAAACACATCCGTGGTTCAGGAGAGAGCAAAAGCAGGCACCGGTGGCGAGCTTAAGACGCCACCTCGGGATTGGCATCATCCCGTTCTGGCAGAAATGCGATGAGATCTGACTCCAAGGTGCTAAAAGGGCTGCTCTTACAATTGGCCCGTAGGCAGATTTCACTCGCGCATCCCACATTAAACAAGGGCCGGGACGAAGCAAGTCAAGGTTCCGCCGAGATTCGAACTCGGATCGCTGGATTCAAAGTCCAGAGTGCTAGCCATTACACCACGGAACCAGCAATGCTGCCGCCTCTGGCAGGCCTGAGCTTTCCTGCATTCACACTTGCAGCAACGCTCTCAGAATCTGGTCTCTCGCTGCTGCGTCCTTGGCAGGGAATACTTGCGTGGTACAGGGCAGAGCAAAAGCAGCTCGCGCGCTCGACGCAGGAGCATCGCAAACACTGTCGCAAGGGGAAAACCAGCCCACTTCCATCATGGGTGTGGAATTTGTGAAGTCAACAGTTCTGTCGAAGACAATCGCTCACGCAGCCAGAAAGAAGGCTCCACCGAGATTTGAACGCGGATCGCTGGATTCAGAGTCCAGAGTGCTCACCATTACACCATGGAACCCTGAGACAGCAGGTGCTGCCGAACCACTGCTCAAGGATGTTTGCCTCCTTCGTCAAGCGTGGAAACAGCAACGACAAGGATCACAATGGCGACTGTGGATCTGCTGATCCAGCAGCTCGTGCACTCGGTCTTTCGCAAGTGCAACTACGCTGTCTCGGCCTGCTGCCCTGTAAGGCCGGTCGCCCTCGCCTCCGAAATCCACTTTGCCGAAGTTTCCGAAAGCAGCTCGGGCCGTGCCAGATATGCCGACCTGTCCGCGAAACCTAGTTTCTCAGCGGGAGCAGGGCTGCTGTCGGCCATGAACAACTCTGAGCCGGGCTACTGCTCGCTAATCTCTCTCACTGGCAAACTTTCAAGCTGCTGGACAATCGCCTCGCCAGCATTTCACTTTGGCTTCAGCTTTCTCACCTCACAGTTAGCCTTCCTTCTGCTAAGTACAGCTGTAGGACAAGTCGCACATCTGCAGTACAGCTGCCTATTCAAACAGCACCGCTGCTGTTTCTCTCCCTTACCGGCGGCCATCGCTGTGTCAGCGCTGCGATGAGCAATGCTTTTAAGCAAAGTGAGATCTCAGACGGACTGTGTTCAAGAGCACGTGTCCCTGGCTTTCCGGGAGTCTGTATTGTATGCACTGTTTTTGATGTCGTTGGACTGCCTTGTACGTACAAATGTCATTGTTACCGTTTTGTAGTGATTGAAACTGGGATTTGAGGTTCCTGGTTTCCCTGAAAACTGGTTGAACGGTAGGGCTCGGGGCCTGGCTTTGCCGCTCCTCTCCCTGGTAAAATTGCGGTTTCTCTGTGTCCAGCTGTTCCTGTGAATTGTTGAATCAAATTAAAGAAAAGAGCACCTGTCCAGCATGCGCCTCATTTCAATTCCTGTCACCTTTTCACCAGCTGTCTGTGGAACACAGAGAGGAGCTCCAAAAACAACACCGCTTGACTGCAGCTTGTCTCTTAATGCTGTGTCCTTCGAAGAAAACACATCCGTGGTTCAGGAGAGAGCAAAAGCAGGCACCGGTGGCGAGCTTAAGACGCCACCTCGGGATTGGCATCATCCCGTTCTGGCAGAAATGCGATGAGATCTGACTCCAAGGTGCTAAAAGGGCTGCTCTTACAATTGGCCCGTAGGCAGATTTCACTCGCGCATCCCACATTAAACAAGGGCCGGGACGAAGCAAGTCAAGGTTCCGCCGAGATTCGAACTCGGATCGCTGGATTCAAAGTCCAGAGTGCTAGCCATTACACCACGGAACCAGCAATGCTGCCGCCTCTGGCAGGCCTGAGCTTTCCTGCATTCACACTTGCAGCAACGCTCTCAGAATCTGGTCTCTCGCTGCTGCGTCCTTGGCAGGGAATACTTGCGTGGTACAGGGCAGAGCAAAAGCAGCTCGCGCGCTCGACGCAGGAGCATCGCAAACACTGTCGCAAGGGGAAAACCAGCCCACTTCCATCATGGGTGTGGAATTTGTGAAGTCAACAGTTCTGTCGAAGACAATCGCTCACGCAGCCAGAAAGAAGGCTCCACCGAGATTTGAACGCGGATCGCTGGATTCAGAGTCCAGAGTGCTCACCATTACACCATGGAACCCTGAGACAGCAGGTGCTGCCGAACCACTGCTCAAGGATGTTTGCCTCCTTCGTCAAGCGTGGAAACAGCAACGACAAGGATCACAATGGCGACTGTGGATCTGCTGATCCAGCAGCTCGTGCACTCGGTCTTTCGCAAGTGCAACCACGCTGTCTCGGCCTGCTGCCCTGTAAGGCCGGTCGCCCTCGCCTCCGAAATCCACTTTGCCGAAGTTTCCGAAAGCAGCTCGGGCCGTGCCAGATATGCCGACCTGTCCGCGAAACCTAGTTTCTCAGCGGGAGCAGGGCTGCTGTCGGCCATGAACAACTCTGAGCCGGGCTACTGCTCGCTAATCTCTCTCACTGGCAAACTTTCAAGCTGCTGGACAATCGCCTCGCCAGCATTTCACTTTGGCTTCAGCTTTCTCACCTCACAGTTAGCCTTCCTTCTGCTAAGTACAGCTGTAGGACAAGTCGCACATCTGCAGTACAGCTGCCTATTCAAACAGCACCGCTGCTGTTTCTCTCCCTTACCGGCGGCCATCGCTGTGTCAGCGCTGCGATGAGCAATGCTTTTAAGCAAAGTGAGATCTCAGACGGACTGTGTTCAAGAGCACGTGTCCCTGGCTTTCCGGGAGTCTGTATTGTATGCACTGTTTTTGATGTCGTTGGACTGCCTTGTACGTACAAATGTCATTGTTACCGTTTTGTAGTGATTGAAACTGGGATTTGAGGTTCCTGGTTTCCCTGAAAACTGGTTGAACGGTAGGGCTCGGGGCCTGGCTTTGCCGCTCCTCTCCCTGGTAAAATTGCGGTTTCTCTGTGTCCAGCTGTTCCTGTGAATTGTTGAATCAAATTAAAGAAAAGAGCACCTGTCCAGCATGCGCCTCATTTCAATTCCTGTCACCTTTTCACCAGCTGTCTGTGGAACACAGAGAGGAGCTCCAAAAACAACACCGCTTGACTGCAGCTTGTCTCTTAATGCTGTGTCCTTCGAAGAAAACACATCCGTGGTTCAGGAGAGAGCAAAAGCAGGCACCGGTGGCGAGCTTAAGACGCCACCTCGGGATTGGCATCATCCCGTTCTGGCAGAAATGCGATGAGATCTGACTCCAAGGTGCTAAAAGGGCTGCTCTTACAATTGGCCCGTAGGCAGATTTCACTCGCGCATCCCACATTAAACAAGGGCCGGGACGAAGCAAGTCAAGGTTCCGCCGAGATTCGAACTCGGATCGCTGGATTCAAAGTCCAGAGTGCTAGCCATTACACCACGGAACCAGCAATGCTGCCGCCTCTGGCAGGCCTGAGCTTTCCTGCATTCACACTTGCAGCAACGCTCTCAGAATCTGGTCTCTCGCTGCTGCGTCCTTGGCAGGGAATACTTGCGTGGTACAGGGCAGAGCAAAAGCAGCTCGCGCGCTCGACGCAGGAGCATCGCAAACACTGTCGCAAGGGGAAAACCAGCCCACTTCCATCATGGGTGTGGAATTTGTGAAGTCAACAGTTCTGTCGAAGACAATCGCTCACGCAGCCAGAAAGAAGGCTCCACCGAGATTTGAACGCGGATCGCTGGATTCAGAGTCCAGAGTGCTCACCATTACACCATGGAACCCTGAGACAGCAGGTGCTGCCGAACCACTGCTCAAGGATGTTTGCCTCCTTCGTCAAGCGTGGAAACAGCAACGACAAGGATCACAATGGCGACTGTGGATCTGCTGATCCAGCAGCTCGTGCACTCGGTCTTTCGCAAGTGCAACTACGCTGTCTCGGCCTGCTGCCCTGTAAGGCCGGTCGCCCTCGCCTCCGAAATCCACTTTGCCGAAGTTTCCGAAAGCAGCTCGGGCCGTGCCAGATATGCCGACCTGTCCGCGAAACCTAGTTTCTCAGCGGGAGCAGGGCTGCTGTCGGCCATGAACAACTCTGAGCCGGGCTACTGCTCGCTAATCTCTCTCACTGGCAAACTTTCAAGCTGCTGGACAATCGCCTCGCCAGCATTTCACTTTGGCTTCAGCTTTCTCACCTCACAGTTAGCCTTCCTTCTGCTAAGTACAGCTGTAGGACAAGTCGCACATCTGCAGTACAGCTGCCTATTCAAACAGCACCGCTGCTGTTTCTCTCCCTTACCGGCGGCCATCGCTGTGTCAGCGCTGCGATGAGCAATGCTTTTAAGCAAAGTGAGATCTCAGACGGACTGTGTTCAAGAGCACGTGTCCCTGGCTTTCCGGGAGTCTGTATTGTATGCACTGTTTTTGATGTCGTTGGACTGCCTTGTACGTACAAATGTCATTGTTACCGTTTTGTAGTGATTGAAACTGGGATTTGAGGTTCCTGGTTTCCCTGAAAACTGGTTGAACGGTAGGGCTCGGGGCCTGGCTTTGCCGCTCCTCTCCCTGGTAAAATTGCGGTTTCTCTGTGTCCAGCTGTTCCTGTGAATTGTTGAATCAAATTAAAGAAAAGAGCACCTGTCCAGCATGCGCCTCATTTCAATTCCTGTCACCTTTTCACCAGCTGTCTGTGGAACACAGAGAGGAGCTCCAAAAACAACACCGCTTGACTGCAGCTTGTCTCTTAATGCTGTGTCCTTCGAAGAAAACACATCCGTGGTTCAGGAGAGAGCAAAAGCAGGCACCGGTGGCGAGCTTAAGACTCCACCTCGGGATTGGCATCATCCCGTTCTGGCAGAAATGCGATGAGATCTGACTCCAAGGTGCTAAATGGGCTGCTCTTACAATTGGCCCGTAGGCAGATTTCACTCGCGCGTCCCACATTAAACAAGGGCCGGGACGAAGCAAGTCAAGGTTCCGCCGAGATTCGAACTCGGATCGCTGGATTCAAAGTCCAGAGTGCTAGCCATTACACCACGGAACCAGCAGTGCTGCCGCCTCTGGCGGGCCTGAGCTTTCCTGCATTCACACTTGCAGCAACGCTCTCAGAATCTGGTCTCTCGCTGCTGCGTCCTTGGCAGGGAATACTTGCGTGGTACAGGGCAGAGCAAAAGCAGCTCGCGCGCTCGACGCAGGAGCATCGCAAACACTGTCGCAAGGGGAAAACCAGCCCACTTCCATCATGGGTGTGGAATTTGTGAAGTCAACAGTTCTGTCGAAGACAATCGCTCACGCAGCCAAAAAGAAGGCTCCACCGAGATTTGAACTCGGATCGCTGGATTCAGAGTCCAGAGTGCTCACCATTACACCATGGAACCCTGAGACAGCAGGGGCTGCCGAACCACTGCTCAAGGATGTTTGCCTCCTTCGTCAAGCGTGGAAACAGCAACGACAAGGATCACAATGGCGACTGTGGATCTGCTGATCCAGCAGCTCGTGCACTCGGTCTTTCGCAAGTGCAACCACGCTGTCTCGGCCTGCTGCCCTGTAAGGCCGGTCGCCCTCGCCTCCGAAATCCACTTTGCCGAAGTTTCCAAAAGCAGCTCGGGCCGTGCCAGATATGCCGACCTGTCCGCGAAACCTAGTTTCTCAGCGGGAGCAGGGCTGCTGTCGGCCATGAACAACTCTGAGCCGGGCTACTGCTCGCTAATCTCTCTCACTGGCAAACTTTCAAGCTGCTGGACAATCGCCTCGCCAGCATTTCACTTTGGCTTCAGCTTTCTCACCTCACAGTTAGCCTTCCTTCTGCTAAGTACAGCTGTAGGACAAGTCGCACATCTGCAGTACAGCTGCCTATTCAAACAGCACCGCTGCTGTTTCTCTCCCTTACCGGCGGCCATCGCTGTGTCAGCGCTGCGATGAGCAATGCTTTTAAGCAAAGTGAGATCTCAGACGGACTGTGTTCAAGAGCACGTGTCCCTGGCTTTCCGGGAGTCTGTATTGTATGCACTGTTTTTGATGTCGTTGGACTGCCTTGTACGTACAAATGTCATTGTTACCGTTTTGTAGTGATTGAAACTGGGATTTGAGGTTCCTGGTTTCCCTGAAAACTGGTTGAACGGTAGGGCTCGGGGCCTGGCTTTGCCGCTCCTCTCCCTGGTAAAATTGCTGTTTCTCTGTGTCCAGCTGTTCCTGTGAATTGTTGAATCAAATTAAAGAAAAGAGCACCTGTCCAGCATGCGCCTCATTTCAATTCCTGTCACCTTTTCACCAGCTGTCTGTGGAACACAGAGAGGAGCTCCAAAAACAACACCGCTTGACTGCAGCTTGTCTCTTAATGCTGTGTCCTTCGAAGAAAACACATCCGTGGTTCAGGAGAGAGCAAAAGCAGGCACCGGTGGCGAGCTTAAGACGCCACCTCGGGATTGGCATCATCCCGTTCTGGCAGAAATGCGATGAGATCTGACTCCAAGGTGCTAAAAGGGCTGCTCTTACAATTGGCCCGTAGGCAGATTTCACTCGCGCGTCCCACATTAAACAAGGGCCGGGACGAAGCAAGTCAAGGTTCCGCCGAGATTCGAACTCGGATCGCTGGATTCAAAGTCCAGAGTGCTAGCCATTACACCACGGAACCAGCAGTGCTGCCGCCTCAGGCAGGCCTGAGCTTTCCTGCATTCACACTTGCAGCAACGCTCTCAGAATCTGGTCTCTCGCTGCTGCGTCCTTGGCAGGGAATACTTGCGTGGTACAGGGCAGAGCAAAAGCAGCTCGCGCGCTCGACGCAGGAGCATCGCAAACACTGTCGCAAGGGGAAAACCAGCCCACTTCCATCATGGGTGTGGAATTTGTGAAGTCAACAGTTCTGTCGAAGACAATCGCTCACGCAGCCAGAAAGAAGGCTCCACCGAGATTTGAACGCGGATCGCTGGATTCAGAGTCCAGAGTGCTCACCATTACACCATGGAACCCTGAGACAGCCGGTGCTGCCGAACCACTGCTCAAGGATGTTTGCCTCCTTCGTCAAGCGTGGAAACAGCAACGACAAGGATCACAATGGCGACTGTGGATCTGCTGATCCAGCAGCTCGTGCACTCGGTCTTTCGCAAGTGCAACTACGCTGTCTCGGCCTGCTGCCCTGTAAGGCCGGTCGCCCTCGCCTCCGAAATCCACTTTGCCGAAGTTTCCGAAAGCAGCTCGGGCCGTGCCAGATATGCCGACCTGTCCGCGAAACCTAGTTTCTCAGCGGGAGCAGGGCTGCTGTCGGCCATGAACAACTCTGAGCCGGGCTACTGCTCGCTAATCTCTCTCACTGGCAAACTTTCAAGCTGCTGGACAATCGCCTCGCCAGCAATTCACTTTGGCTTCAGCTTTCTCACCTCACAGTTAGCCTTCCTTCTGCTAAGTACAGCTGTAGGACAAGTCGCACATCTGCAGTACAGCTGCCTATTCAAACAGCACCGCTGCTGTTTCTCTCCCTTACCGGCGGCCATCGCTGTGTCAGCGCTGCGATGAGCAATGCTTTTAAGCAAAGTGAGATCTCAGACGGACTGTGTTCAAGAGCACGTGTCCCTGGCTTTCCGGGAGTCTGTATTGTATGCACTGTTTTTGATGTCGTTGGACTGCCTTGTACGTACAAATGTCATTGTTACCGTTTTGTAGTGATTGAAACTGGGATTTGAGGTTCCTGGTTTCCCTGAAAACTGGTTGAACGGTAGGGCTCGGGGCCTGGCTTTGCCGCTCCTCTCCCTGGTAAAATTGCGGTTTCTCTGTGTCCAGCTGTTCCTGTGAATTGTTGAATCAAATTAAAGAAAAGAGCACCTGTCCAGCATGCGCCTCATTTCAATTCCTGTCACCTTTTCACCAGCTGTCTGTGGAACACAGAGAGGAGCTCCAAAAACAACACCGCTTGACTGCAGCTTGTCTCTTAATGCTGTGTCCTTCGAAGAAAACACATCCGTGGTTCAGGAGAGAGCAAAAGCAGGCACCGGTGGCGAGCTTAAGACGCCACCTCGGGATTGGCATCATCCCGTTCTGGCAGAAATGCGATGAGATCTGACTCCAAGGTGCTAAAAGGGCTGCTCTTACAATTGGCCCGTAGGCAGATTTCACTCGCGCGTCCCACATTAAACAAGGGCCGGGACGAAGCAAGTCAAGGTTCCGCCGAGATTCGAACTCGGATCGCTGGATTCAAAGTCCAGAGTGCTAGCCATTACACCACGGAACCAGCAGTGCTGCCGCCTCTGGCAGGCCTGAGCTTTCCTGCATTCACACTTGCAGCAACGCTCTCAGAATCTGGTCTCTCGCTGCTGCGTCCTTGGCAGGGAATACTTGCGTGGTACAGGGCAGAGCAAAAGCAGCTCGCGCGCTCGACGCAGGAGCATCGCAAACACTGTCGCAAGGGGAAAACCAGCCCACTTCCATCATGGGTGTGGAATTTGTGAAGTCAACAGTTCTGTCGAAGACAATCGCTCACGCAGCCAGAAAGAAGGCTCCACCGAGATTTGAACTCGGATCGCTGGATTCAGAGTCCAGAGTGCTCACCATTACACCATGGAACCCTGAGACAGCAGGGGCTGCCGAACCACTGCTCAAGGATGTTTGCCTCCTTCGTCAAGCGTGGAAACAGCAACGACAAGGATCACAATGGCGACTGTGGATCTGCTGATCCAGCAGCTCGTGCACTCGGTCTTTCGCAAGTGCAACCACGCTGTCTCGGCCTGCTGCCCTGTAAGGCCGGTCGCCCTCGCCTCCGAAATCCACTTTGCCGAAGTTTCCAAAAGCAGCTCGGGCCGTGCCAGATATGCCGACCTGTCCGCGAAACCTAGTTTCTCAGCGGGAGCAGGGCTGCTGTCGGCCATGAACAACTCTGAGCCGGGCTACTGCTCGCTAATCTCTCTCACTGGCAAACTTTCAAGCTGCTGGACAATCGCCTCGCCAGCATTTCACTTTGGCTTCAGCTTTCTCACCTCACAGTTAGCCTTCCTTCTGCTAAGTACAGCTGTAGGACAAGTCGCACATCTGCAGTACAGCTGCCTATTCAAACAGCACCGCTGCTGTTTCTCTCCCTTACCGGCGGCCATCGCTGTGTCAGCGCTGCGATGAGCAATGCTTTTAAGCAAAGTGAGATCTCAGACGGACTGTGTTCAAGAGCACGTGTCCCTGGCTTTCCGGGAGTCTGTATTGTATGCACTGTTTTTGATGTCGTTGGACTGCCTTGTACGTACAAATGTCATTGTTACCGTTTTGTAGTGATTGAAACTGGGATTTGAGGTTCCTGGTTTCCCTGAAAACTGGTTGAACGGTAGGGCTCGGGGCCTGGCTTTGCCGCTCCTCTCCCTGGTAAAATTGCTGTTTCTCTGTGTCCAGCTGTTCCTGTGAATTGTTGAATCAAATTAAAGAAAAGAGCACCTGTCCAGCATGCGCCTCATTTCAATTCCTGTCACCTTTTCACCAGCTGTCTGTGGAACACAGAGAGGAGCTCCAAAAACAACACCGCTTGACTGCAGCTTGTCTCTTAATGCTGTGTCCTTCGAAGAAAACACATCCGTGGTTCAGGAGAGAGCAAAAGCAGGCACCGGTGGCGAGCTTAAGACGCCACCTCGGGATTGGCATCATCCCGTTCTGGCAGAAATGCGATGAGATCTGACTCCAAGGTGCTAAAAGGGCTGCTCTTACAATTGGCCCGTAGGCAGATTTCACTCGCGCGTCCCACATTAAACAAGGGCCGGGACGAAGCAAGTCAAGGTTCCGCCGAGATTCGAACTCGGATCGCTGGATTCAAAGTCCAGAGTGCTAGCCATTACACCACGGAACCAGCAGTGCTGCCGCCTCAGGCAGGCCTGAGCTTTCCTGCATTCACACTTGCAGCAACGCTCTCAGAATCTGGTCTCTCGCTGCTGCGTCCTTGGCAGGGAATACTTGCGTGGTACAGGGCAGAGCAAAAGCAGCTCGCGCGCTCGACGCAGGAGCATCGCAAACACTGTCGCAAGGGGAAAACCAGCCCACTTCCATCATGGGTGTGGAATTTGTGAAGTCAACAGTTCTGTCGAAGACAATCGCTCACGCAGCCAGAAAGAAGGCTCCACCGAGATTTGAACGCGGATCGCTGGATTCAGAGTCCAGAGTGCTCACCATTACACCATGGAACCCTGAGACAGCCGGTGCTGCCGAACCACTGCTCAAGGATGTTTGCCTCCTTCGTCAAGCGTGGAAACAGCAACGACAAGGATCACAATGGCGACTGTGGATCTGCTGATCCAGCAGCTCGTGCACTCGGTCTTTCGCAAGTGCAACTACGCTGTCTCGGCCTGCTGCCCTGTAAGGCCGGTCGCCCTCGCCTCCGAAATCCACTTTGCCGAAGTTTCCGAAAGCAGCTCGGGCCGTGCCAGATATGCCGACCTGTCCGCGAAACCTAGTTTCTCAGCGGGAGCAGGGCTGCTGTCGGCCATGAACAACTCTGAGCCGGGCTACTGCTCGCTAATCTCTCTCACTGGCAAACTTTCAAGCTGCTGGACAATCGCCTCGCCAGCAATTCACTTTGGCTTCAGCTTTCTCACCTCACAGTTAGCCTTCCTTCTGCTAAGTACAGCTGTAGGACAAGTCGCACATCTGCAGTACAGCTGCCTATTCAAACAGCACCGCTGCTGTTTCTCTCCCTTACCGGCGGCCATCGCTGTGTCAGCGCTGCGATGAGCAATGCTTTTAAGCAAAGTGAGATCTCAGACGGACTGTGTTCAAGAGCACGTGTCCCTGGCTTTCCGGGAGTCTGTATTGTATGCACTGTTTTTGATGTCGTTGGACTGCCTTGTACGTACAAATGTCATTGTTACCGTTTTGTAGTGATTGAAACTGGGATTTGAGGTTCCTGGTTTCCCTGAAAACTGGTTGAACGGTAGGGCTCGGGGCCTGGCTTTGCCGCTCCTCTCCCTGGTAAAATTGCGGTTTCTCTGTGTCCAGCTGTTCCTGTGAATTGTTGAATCAAATTAAAGAAAAGAGCACCTGTCCAGCATGCGCCTCATTTCAATTCCTGTCACCTTTTCACCAGCTGTCTGTGGAACACAGAGAGGAGCTCCAAAAACAACACCGCTTGACTGCAGCTTGTCTCTTAATGCTGTGTCCTTCGAAGAAAACACATCCGTGGTTCAGGAGAGAGCAAAAGCAGGCACCGGTGGCGAGCTTAAGACGCCACCTCGGGATTGGCATCATCCCGTTCTGGCAGAAATGCGATGAGATCTGACTCCAAGGTGCTAAAAGGGCTGCTCTTACAATTGGCCCGTAGGCAGATTTCACTCGCGCGTCCCACATTAAACAAGGGCCGGGACGAAGCAAGTCAAGGTTCCGCCGAGATTCGAACTCGGATCGCTGGATTCAAAGTCCAGAGTGCTAGCCATTACACCACGGAACCAGCAGTGCTGCCGCCTCTGGCAGGCCTGAGCTTTCCTGCATTCACACTTGCAGCAACGCTCTCAGAATCTGGTCTCTCGCTGCTGCGTCCTTGGCAGGGAATACTTGCGTGGTACAGGGCAGAGCAAAAGCAGCTCGCGCGCTCGACGCAGGAGCATCGCAAACACTGTCGCAAGGGGAAAACCAGCCCACTTCCATCATGGGTGTGGAATTTGTGAAGTCAACAGTTCTGTCGAAGACAATCGCTCACGCAGCCAGAAAGAAGGCTCCACCGAGATTTGAACGCGGATCGCTGGATTCAGAGTCCAGAGTGCTCACCATTACACCATGGAACCCTGAGACAGCCGGTGCTGCCGAACCACTGCTCAAGGATGTTTGCCTCCTTCGTCAAGCGTGGAAACAGCAACGACAAGGATCACAATGGCGACTGTGGATCTGCTGATCCAGCAGCTCGTGCACTCGGTCTTTCGCAAGTGCAACTACGCTGTCTCGGCCTGCTGCCCTGTAAGGCCGGTCGCCCTCGCCTCCGAAATCCACTTTGCCGAAGTTTCCGAAAGCAGCTCGGGCCGTGCCAGATATGCCGACCTGTCCGCGAAACCTAGTTTCTCAGCGGGAGCAGGGCTGCTGTCGGCCATGAACAACTCTGAGCCGGGCTACTGCTCGCTAATCTCTCTCACTGGCAAACTTTCAAGCTGCTGGACAATCGCCTCGCCAGCAATTCACTTTGGCTTCAGCTTTCTCACCTCACAGTTAGCCTTCCTTCTGCTAAGTACAGCTGTAGGACAAGTCGCACATCTGCAGTACAGCTGCCTATTCAAACAGCACCGCTGCTGTTTCTCTCCCTTACCGGCGGCCATCGCTGTGTCAGCGCTGCGATGAGCAATGCTTTTAAGCAAAGTGAGATCTCAGACGGACTGTGTTCAAGAGCACGTGTCCCTGGCTTTCCGGGAGTCTGCATTGTATGCACTGTTTTTGATGTCATTGGACTGCCTTGTACGTACAAATGTCATTGTTACCGTTTTGTAGTGATTGAAACTGGGATTTGAGGTTCCTGGTTTCCCTGAAAACTGGTTGAACGGTAGGGCTCGGGGCCTGGCTTTGCCGCTCCTCTCCCTGGTAAAATTGCGGTTTCTCTGTGTCCAGCTGTTCCTGTGAATTGTTGAATCAAATTAAAGAAAAGAGCACCTGTCCAGCATGCGCCTCATTTCAATTCCTGTCACCTTTTCACCAGCTGTCTGTGGAACACAGAGAGGAGCTCCAAAAACAACACCGCTTGACTGCAGCTTGTCTCTTAATGCTGTGTCCTTCGAAGAAAACACATCCGTGGTTCAGGAGAGAGCAAAAGCAGGCACCGGTGGCGAGCTTAAGACGCCACCTCGGGATTGGCATCATCCCGTTCTGGCAGAAATGCGATGAGATCTGACTCCAAGGTGCTAAAAGGGCAGCTCTTACAATTGGCCCGTAGGCAGATTTCACTCGCGCGTCCCACATTAAACAAGGGCCGGGACGAAGCAAGTCAAGGTTCCGCCGAGATTCGAACTCGGATCGCTGGATTCAAAGTCCAGAGTGCTAGCCATTACACCACGGAACCAGCAGCGCTGCCGCCTCTGGCGGGCCTGAGCTTTCCTGCATTCACACTTGCAGCAACGCTCTCAGAATCTGGTCTCTCGCTGCTGCGTCCTTGGCAGGGAATACTTGCGTGGTACAGGGCAGAGCAAAAGCAGCGAGCGCGCTCGACGCAGGAGCATCGCAAACACTGTCGCAAGGGGAAAACCAGCCCACTTCCATCATGGGTGTGGAATTTGTGAAGTCAACAGTTCTGTCGAAGACAATCGCTCACGCAGCCAAAAAGAAGGCTCCACCGAGATTTGAACTCGGATCGCAGGATTCAGAGTCCAGAGTGCTCACCATTACACCATGGAACCCTGAGACAGCAGGGGCTGCCGAACCACTGCTCAAGGATGTTTGCCTCCTTCGTCAAGCGTGGAAACAGCAACGACAAGGATCACAATGGCGACTGTGGATCTGCTGATCCAGCAGCTCGTGCACTCGGTCTTTCGCAAGTGCAACCACGCTGTCTCGGCCTGCTGCCCTGTAAGGCCGGTCGCCCTCGCCTCCGAAATCCACTTTGCCGAAGTTTCCGAAAGCAGCTCGGGCCGTGCCAGATATGCCGACCTGTCCGCGAAACCTAGTTTCTCAGCGGGAGCAGGGCTGCTGTCGGCCATGAACAACTCTGAGCCGGGCTACTGCTCGCTAATCTCTCTCACTGGCAAACTTTCAAGCTGCTGGACAATCGCCTCGCCAGCATTTCACTTTGGCTTCAGCGTTCTCACCTCACAGTTAGCCTTCCTTCTGCTAAGTACAGCTGTAGGACAAGTCGCACATCTGCAGTACAGCTGCCTATTCAAACAGCACCGCTGCTGTTTCTCTCCCTTACCGGCGGCCATCGCTGTGTCAGCGCTGCGATGAGCAATGCTTTTAAGCAAAGTGAGATCTCAGACGGACTGTGTTCAAGAGCACGTGTCCCTGGCTTTCCGGGAGTCTGCATTGTATGCACTGTTTTTGATGTCGTTGGACTGCCTTGTACGTACAAATGTCATTGTTACCGTTTTGTAGTGATTGAAACTGGGATTTGAGGTTCCTGGTTTCCCTGAAAACTGGTTGAACGGTAGGGCTCGGGGCCTGGCTTTGCCGCTCCTCTCCCTGGTAAAATTGCGGTTTCTCTGTGTCCAGCTGTTCCTGTGAATTGTTGAATCAAATTAAAGAAAAGAGCACCTGTCCAGCATGCGCCTCATTTCAATTCCTGTCACCTTTTCACCAGCTGTCTGTGGAACACAGAGAGGAGCTCCAAAAACAACACCGCTTGACTGCAGCTTGTCTCTTAATGCTGTGTCCTTCGAAGAAAACACATCCGTGGTTCAGGAGAGAGCAAAAGCAGGCACCGGTGGCGAGCTTAAGACGCCACCTCGGGATTGGCATCATCCCGTTCTGGCAGAAATGCGATGAGATCTGACTCCAAGGTGCTAAAAGGGCTGCTCTTACAATTGGCCCGTAGGCAGATTTCACTCGCGCGTCCCACATTAAACAAGGGCCGGGACGAAGCAAGTCAAGGTTCCGCCGAGATTCGAACTCGGATCGCTGGATTCAAAGTCCAGAGTGCTAGCCATTACACCACGGAACAAGCAGCGCTGCCGCCTCTGGCGGGCCTGAGCTTTCCTGCATTCACACTTGCAGCAACGCTCTCAGAATCTGGTCTCTCGCTGCTGCGTCCTTGGCAGGGAATACTTGCGTGGTACAGGGCAGAGCAAAAGCAGCGAGCGCGCTCGACGCAGGAGCATCGCAAACACTGTCGCAAGGGGAAAACCAGCCCACTTCCATCATGGGTGTGGAATTTGTGAAGTCAACAGTTCTGTCGAAGACAATCGCTCACGCAGCCAAAAAGAAGGCTCCACCGAGATTTGAACTCGGATCGCAGGATTCAGAGTCCAGAGTGCTCACCATTACACCATGGAACCCTGAGACAGCAGGGGCTGCCGAACCACTGCTCAAGGATGTTTGCCTCCTTCGTCAAGCGTGGAAACAGCAACGACAAGGATCACAATGGCGACTGTGGATCTGCTGATCCAGCAGCTCGTGCACTCGGTCTTTCGCAAGTGCAACCACGCTGTCTCGGCCTGCTGCCCTGTAAGGCCGGTCGCCCTCGCCTCCGAAATCCACTTTGCCGAAGTTTCCGAAAGCAGCTCGGGCCGTGCCAGATATGCCGACCTGTCCGCGAAACCTAGTTTCTCAGCGGGAGCAGGGCTGCTGTCGGCCATGAACAACTCTGAGCCGGGCTACTGCTCGCTAATCTCTCTCACTGGCAAACTTTCAAGCTGCTGGACAATCGCCTCGCCAGCATTTCACTTTGGCTTCAGCGTTCTCACCTCACAGTTAGCCTTCCTTCTGCTAAGTACAGCTGTAGGACAAGTCGCACATCTGCAGTACAGCTGCCTATTCAAACAGCACCGCTGCTGTTTCTCTCCCTTACCGGCGGCCATCGCTGTGTCAGCGCTGCGATGAGCAATGCTTTTAAGCAAAGTGAGATCTCAGACGGACTGTGTTCAAGAGCACGTGTCCCTGGCTTTCCGGGAGTCTGTATTGTATGCACTGTTTTTGATGTCGTTGGACTGCCTTGTACGTACAAATGTCATTGTTACCGTTTTGTAGTGATTGAAACTGGGATTTGAGGTTCCTGGTTTCCCTGAAAACTGGTTGAACGGTAGGGCTCGGGGCCTGGCTTTGCCGCTCCTCTCCCTGGTAAAATTGCGGTTTCTCTGTGTCCAGCTGTTCCTGTGAATTGTTGAATCAAATTAAAGAAAAGAGCACCTGTCCAGCATGCGCCTCATTTCAATTCCTGTCACCTTTTCACCAGCTGTCTGTGGAACACAGAGAGGAGCTCCAAAAACAACACCGCTTGACTGCAGCTTGTCTCTTAATGCTGTGTCCTTCGAAGAAAACACATCCGTGGTTCAGGAGAGAGCAAAAGCAGGCACCGGTGGCGAGCTTAAGACGCCACCTCGGGATTGGCATCATCCCGTTCTGGCAGAAATGCGATGAGATCTGACTCCAAGGTGCTAAAAGGGCTGCTCTTACAATTGGCCCGTAGGCAGATTTCACTCGCGCGTCCCACATTAAACAAGGGCCGGGACGAAGCAAGTCAAGGTTCCGCCGAGATTCGAACTCGGATCGCTGGATTCAAAGTCCAGAGTGCTAGCCATTACACCACGGAACCAGCAGTGCTGCCGCCTCTGGCAGGCCTGAGCTTTCCTGCATTCACACTTGCAGCAACGCTCTCAGAATCTGGTCTCTCGCTGCTGCGTCCTTGGCAGGGAATACTTGCGTGGTACAGGGCAGAGCAAAAGCAGCTCGCGCGCTCGACGCAGGAGCATCGCAAACACTGTCGCAAGGGGAAAACCAGCCCACTTCCATCATGGGTGTGGAATTTGTGAAGTCAACAGTTCTGTCGAAGACAATCGCTCACGCAGCCAGAAAGAAGGCTCCACCGAGATTTGAACGCGGATCGCTGGATTCAGAGTCCAGAGTGCTCACCATTACACCATGGAACCCTGAGACAGCCGGTGCTGCCGAACCACTGCTCAAGGATGTTTGCCTCCTTCGTCAAGCGTGGAAACAGCAACGACAAGGATCACAATGGCGACTGTGGATCTGCTGATCCAGCAGCTCGTGCACTCGGTCTTTCGCAAGTGCAACTACGCTGTCTCGGCCTGCTGCCCTGTAAGGCCGGTCGCCCTCGCCTCCGAAATCCACTTTGCCGAAGTTTCCGAAAGCAGCTCGGGCCGTGCCAGATATGCCGACCTGTCCGCGAAACCTAGTTTCTCAGCGGGAGCAGGGCTGCTGTCGGCCATGAACAACTCTGAGCCGGGCTACTGCTCGCTAATCTCTCTCACTGGCAAACTTTCAAGCTGCTGGACAATCGCCTCGCCAGCAATTCACTTTGGCTTCAGCTTTCTCACCTCACAGTTAGCCTTCCTTCTGCTAAGTACAGCTGTAGGACAAGTCGCACATCTGCAGTACAGCTGCCTATTCAAACAGCACCGCTGCTGTTTCTCTCCCTTACCGGCGGCCATCGCTGTGTCAGCGCTGCGATGAGCAATGCTTTTAAGCAAAGTGAGATCTCAGACGGACTGTGTTCAAGAGCACGTGTCCCTGGCTTTCCGGGAGTCTGCATTGTATGCACTGTTTTTGATGTCATTGGACTGCCTTGTACGTACAAATGTCATTGTTACCGTTTTGTAGTGATTGAAACTGGGATTTGAGGTTCCTGGTTTCCCTGAAAACTGGTTGAACGGTAGGGCTCGGGGCCTGGCTTTGCCGCTCCTCTCCCTGGTAAAATTGCGGTTTCTCTGTGTCCAGCTGTTCCTGTGAATTGTTGAATCAAATTAAAGAAAAGAGCACCTGTCCAGCATGCGCCTCATTTCAATTCCTGTCACCTTTTCACCAGCTGTCTGTGGAACACAGAGAGGAGCTCCAAAAACAACACCGCTTGACTGCAGCTTGTCTCTTAATGCTGTGTCCTTCGAAGAAAACACATCCGTGGTTCAGGAGAGAGCAAAAGCAGGCACCGGTGGCGAGCTTAAGACGCCACCTCGGGATTGGCATCATCCCGTTCTGGCAGAAATGCGATGAGATCTGACTCCAAGGTGCTAAATGGGCTGCTCTTACAATTGGCCCGTAGGCAGATTTCACTCGCGCGTCCCACATTAAACAAGGGCCGGGACGAAGCAAGTCAAGGTTCCGCCGAGATTCGAACTCGGATCGCTGGATTCAAAGTCCAGAGTGCTAGCCATTACACCACGGAACCAGCAGCGCTGCCGCCTCTGGCGGGCCTGAGCTTTCCTGCATTCACACTTGCAGCAACGCTCTCAGAATCTGGTCTCTCGCTGCTGCGTCCTTGGCAGGGAATACTTGCGTGGTACAGGGCAGAGCAAAAGCAGCGAGCGCGCTCGACGCAGGAGCATCGCAAACACTGTCGCAAGGGGAAAACCAGCCCACTTCCATCATGGGTGTGGAATTTGTGAAGTCAACAGTTCTGTCGAAGACAATCGCTCACGCAGCCAAAAAGAAGGCTCCACCGAGATTTGAACTCGGATCGCAGGATTCAGAGTCCAGAGTGCTCACCATTACACCATGGAACCCTGAGACAGCAGGGGCTGCCGAACCACTGCTCAAGGATGTTTGCCTCCTTCGTCAAGCGTGGAAACAGCAACGACAAGGATCACAATGGCGACTGTGGATCTGCTGATCCAGCAGCTCGTGCACTCGGTCTTTCGCAAGTGCAACCACGCTGTCTCGGCCTGCTGCCCTGTAAGGCCGGTCGCCCTCGCCTCCGAAATCCACTTTGCCGAAGTTTCCGAAAGCAGCTCGGGCCGTGCCAGATATGCCGACCTGTCCGCGAAACCTAGTTTCTCAGCGGGAGCAGGGCTGCTGTCGGCCATGAACAACTCTGAGCCGGGCTACTGCTCGCTAATCTCTCTCACTGGCAAACTTTCAAGCTGCTGGACAATCGCCTCGCCAGCATTTCACTTTGGCTTCAGCGTTCTCACCTCACAGTTAGCCTTCCTTCTGCTAAGTACAGCTGTAGGACAAGTCGCACATCTGCAGTACAGCTGCCTATTCAAACAGCACCGCTGCTGTTTCTCTCCCTTACCGGCGGCCATCGCTGTGTCAGCGCTGCGATGAGCAATGCTTTTAAGCAAAGTGAGATCTCAGACGGACTGTGTTCAAGAGCACGTGTCCCTGGCTTTCCGGGAGTCTGTATTGTATGCACTGTTTTTGATGTCGTTGGACTGCCTTGTACGTACAAATGTCATTGTTACCGTTTTGTAGTGATTGAAACTGGGATTTGAGGTTCCTGGTTTCCCTGAAAACTGGTTGAACGGTAGGGCTCGGGGCCTGGCTTTGCCGCTCCTCTCCCTGGTAAAATTGCGGTTTCTCTGTGTCCAGCTGTTCCTGTGAATTGTTGAATCAAATTAAAGAAAAGAGCACCTGTCCAGCATGCGCCTCATTTCAATTCCTGTCACCTTTTCACCAGCTGTCTGTGGAACACAGAGAGGAGCTCCAAAAACAACACCGCTTGACTGCAGCTTGTCTCTTAATGCTGTGTCCTTCGAAGAAAACACATCCGTGGTTCAGGAGAGAGCAAAAGCAGGCACCGGTGGCGAGCTTAAGACGCCACCTCGGGATTGGCATCATCCCGTTCTGGCAGAAATGCGATGAGATCTGACTCCAAGGTGCTAAAAGGGCTGCTCTTACAATTGGCCCGTAGGCAGATTTCACTCGCGCGTCCCACATTAAACAAGGGCCGGGACGAAGCAAGTCAAGGTTCCGCCGAGATTCGAACTCGGATCGCTGGATTCAAAGTCCAGAGTGCTAGCCATTACACCACGGAACCAGCAGTGCTGCCGCCTCTGGCAGGCCTGAGCTTTCCTGCATTCACACTTGCAGCAACGCTCTCAGAATCTGGTCTCTCGCTGCTGCGTCCTTGGCAGGGAATACTTGCGTGGTACAGGGCAGAGCAAAAGCAGCTCGCGCGCTCGACGCAGGAGCATCGCAAACACTGTCGCAAGGGGAAAACCAGCCCACTTCCA
Organism: Chiloscyllium punctatum; assembly: GCF_047496795.1. Lineage (NCBI taxonomy): Eukaryota > Metazoa > Chordata > Chondrichthyes > Orectolobiformes > Hemiscylliidae > Chiloscyllium > Chiloscyllium punctatum. The sequence goes on along the minus strand of NC_092759.1, from coordinate 15,204,939 downwards.
TCATGGGTGTGGAATTTGTGAAGTCAACAGTTCTGTCGAAGACAATCGCTCACGCAGCCAGAAAGAAGGCTCCACCGAGATTTGAACGCGGATCGCTGGATTCAGAGTCCAGAGTGCTCACCATTACACCATGGAACCCTGAGACAGCCGGTGCTGCCGAACCACTGCTCAAGGATGTTTGCCTCCTTCGTCAAGCGTGGAAACAGCAACGACAAGGATCACAATGGCGACTGTGGATCTGCTGATCCAGCAGCTCGTGCACTCGGTCTTTCGCAAGTGCAACTACGCTGTCTCGGCCTGCTGCCCTGTAAGGCCGGTCGCCCTCGCCTCCGAAATCCACTTTGCCGAAGTTTCCGAAAGCAGCTCGGGCCGTGCCAGATATGCCGACCTGTCCGCGAAACCTAGTTTCTCAGCGGGAGCAGGGCTGCTGTCGGCCATGAACAACTCTGAGCCGGGCTACTGCTCGCTAATCTCTCTCACTGGCAAACTTTCAAGCTGCTGGACAATCGCCTCGCCAGCAATTCACTTTGGCTTCAGCTTTCTCACCTCACAGTTAGCCTTCCTTCTGCTAAGTACAGCTGTAGGACAAGTCGCACATCTGCAGTACAGCTGCCTATTCAAACAGCACCGCTGCTGTTTCTCTCCCTTACCGGCGGCCATCGCTGTGTCAGCGCTGCGATGAGCAATGCTTTTAAGCAAAGTGAGATCTCAGACGGACTGTGTTCAAGAGCACGTGTCCCTGGCTTTCCGGGAGTCTGCATTGTATGCACTGTTTTTGATGTCATTGGACTGCCTTGTACGTACAAATGTCATTGTTACCGTTTTGTAGTGATTGAAACTGGGATTTGAGGTTCCTGGTTTCCCTGAAAACTGGTTGAACGGTAGGGCTCGGGGCCTGGCTTTGCCGCTCCTCTCCCTGGTAAAATTGCGGTTTCTCTGTGTCCAGCTGTTCCTGTGAATTGTTGAATCAAATTAAAGAAAAGAGCACCTGTCCAGCATGCGCCTCATTTCAATTCCTGTCACCTTTTCACCAGCTGTCTGTGGAACACAGAGAGGAGCTCCAAAAACAACACCGCTTGACTGCAGCTTGTCTCTTAATGCTGTGTCCTTCGAAGAAAACACATCCGTGGTTCAGGAGAGAGCAAAAGCAGGCACCGGTGGCGAGCTTCAGACGCCACCTCGGGATTGGCATCATCCCGTTCTGGCAGAAATGCGATGAGATCTGACTCCAAGGTGCTAAATGGGCTGCTCTTACAATTGGCCCGTAGGCAGATTTCACTCGCGCGTCCCACATTAAACAAGGGCCGGGACGAAGCAAGTCAAGGTTCCGCCGAGATTCGAACTCGGATCGCTGGATTCAAAGTCCAGAGTGCTAGCCATTACACCACGGAACCAGCAGCGCTGCCGCCTCTGGCGGGCCTGAGCTTTCCTGCATTCACACTTGCAGCAACGCTCTCAGAATCTGGTCTCTCGCTGCTGCGTCCTTGGCAGGGAATACTTGCGTGGTACAGGGCAGAGCAAAAGCAGCGAGCGCGCTCGACGCAGGAGCATCGCAAACACTGTCGCAAGGGGAAAACCAGCCCACTTCCATCATGGGTGTGGAATTTGTGAAGTCAACAGTTCTGTCGAAGACAATCGCTCACGCAGCCAAAAAGAAGGCTCCACCGAGATTTGAACTCGGATCGCAGGATTCAGAGTCCAGAGTGCTCACCATTACACCATGGAACCCTGAGACAGCAGGGGCTGCCGAACCACTGCTCAAGGATGTTTGCCTCCTTCGTCAAGCGTGGAAACAGCAACGACAAGGATCACAATGGCGACTGTGGATCTGCTGATCCAGCAGCTCGTGCACTCGGTCTTTCGCAAGTGCAACCACGCTGTCTCGGCCTGCTGCCCTGTAAGGCCGGTCGCCCTCGCCTCCGAAATCCACTTTGCCGAAGTTTCCGAAAGCAGCTCGGGCCGTGCCAGATATGCCGACCTGTCCGCGAAACCTAGTTTCTCAGCGGGAGCAGGGCTGCTGTCGGCCATGAACAACTCTGAGCCGGGCTACTGCTCGCTAATCTCTCTCACTGGCAAACTTTCAAGCTGCTGGACAATCGCCTCGCCAGCATTTCACTTTGGCTTCAGCGTTCTCACCTCACAGTTAGCCTTCCTTCTGCTAAGTACAGCTGTAGGACAAGTCGCACATCTGCAGTACAGCTGCCTATTCAAACAGCACCGCTGCTGTTTCTCTCCCTTACCGGCGGCCATCGCTGTGTCAGCGCTGCGATGAGCAATGCTTTTAAGCAAAGTGAGATCTCAGACGGACTGTGTTCAAGAGCACGTGTCCCTGGCTTTCCGGGAGTCTGTATTGTATGCACTGTTTTTGATGTCGTTGGACTGCCTTGTACGTACAAATGTCATTGTTACCGTTTTGTAGTGATTGAAACTGGGATTTGAGGTTCCTGGTTTCCCTGAAAACTGGTTGAACGGTAGGGCTCGGGGCCTGGCTTTGCCGCTCCTCTCCCTGGTAAAATTGCGGTTTCTCTGTGTCCAGCTGTTCCTGTGAATTGTTGAATCAAATTAAAGAAAAGAGCACCTGTCCAGCATGCGCCTCATTTCAATTCCTGTCACCTTTTCACCAGCTGTCTGTGGAACACAGAGAGGAGCTCCAAAAACAACACCGCTTGACTGCAGCTTGTCTCTTAATGCTGTGTCCTTCGAAGAAAACACATCCGTGGTTCAGGAGAGAGCAAAAGCAGGCACCGGTGGCGAGCTTAAGACGCCACCTCGGGATTGGCATCATCCCGTTCTGGCAGAAATGCGATGAGATCTGACTCCAAGGTGCTAAAAGGGCTGCTCTTACAATTGGCCCGTAGGCAGATTTCACTCGCGCGTCCCACATTAAACAAGGGCCGGGACGAAGCAAGTCAAGGTTCCGCCGAGATTCGAACTCGGATCGCTGGATTCAAAGTCCAGAGTGCTAGCCATTACACCACGGAACCAGCAGTGCTGCCGCCTCTGGCAGGCCTGAGCTTTCCTGCATTCACACTTGCAGCAACGCTCTCAGAATCTGGTCTCTCGCTGCTGCGTCCTTGGCAGGGAATACTTGCGTGGTACAGGGCAGAGCAAAAGCAGCTCGCGCGCTCGACGCAGGAGCATCGCAAACACTGTCGCAAGGGGAAAACCAGCCCACTTCCATCATGGGTGTGGAATTTGTGAAGTCAACAGTTCTGTCGAAGACAATCGCTCACGCAGCCAAAAAGAAGGCTCCACCGAGATTTGAACTCGGATCGCTGGATTCAGAGTCCAGAGTGCTCACCATTACACCATGGAACCCTGAGACAGCAGGGGCTGCCGAACCACTGCTCAAGGATGTTTGCCTCCTTCGTCAAGCGTGGAAACAGCAACGACAAGGATCACAATGGCGACTGTGGATCTGCTGATCCAGCAGCTCGTGCACTCGGTCTTTCGCAAGTGCAACCACGCTGTCTCGGCCTGCTGCCCTGTAAGGCCGGTCGCCCTCGCCTCCGAAATCCACTTTGCCGAAGTTTCCAAAAGCAGCTCGGGCCGTGCCAGATATGCCGACCTGTCCGCGAAACCTAGTTTCTCAGCGGGAGCAGGGCTGCTGTCGGCCATGAACAACTCTGAGCCGGGCTACTGCTCGCTAATCTCTCTCACTGGCAAACTTTCAAGCTGCTGGACAATCGCCTCGCCAGCATTTCACTTTGGCTTCAGCTTTCTCACCTCACAGTTAGCCTTCCTTCTGCTAAGTACAGCTGTAGGACAAGTCGCACATCTGCAGTACAGCTGCCTATTCAAACAGCACCGCTGCTGTTTCTCTCCCTTACCGGCGGCCATCGCTGTGTCAGCGCTGCGATGAGCAATGCTTTAAAGCAAAGTGAGATCTCAGACGGACTGTGTTCAAGAGCACGTGTCCCTGGCTTTCCGGGAGTCTGTATTGTATGCACTGTTTTTGATGTCGTTGGACTGCCTTGTACGTACAAATGTCATTGTTACCGTTTTGTAGTGATTGAAACTGGGATTTGAGGTTCCTGGTTTCCCTGAAAACTGGTTGAACGGTAGGGCTCGGGGCCTGGCTTTGCCGCTCCTCTCCCTGGTAAAATTGCGGTTTCTCTGTGTCCAGCTGTTCCTGTGAATTGTTGAATCAAATTAAAGAAAAGAGCACCTGTCCAGCATGCGCCTCATTTCAATTCCTGTCACCTTTTCACCAGCTGTCTGTGGAACACAGAGAGGAGCTCCAAAAACAACACCGCTTGACTGCAGCTTGTCTCTTAATGCTGTGTCCTTCGAAGAAAACACATCCGTGGTTCAGGAGAGAGCAAAAGCAGGCACCGGTGGCGAGCTTAAGACGCCACCTCGGGATTGGCATCATCCCGTTCTGGCAGAAATGCGATGAGATCTGACTCCAAGGTGCTAAAAGGGCTGCTCTTACAATTGGCCCGTAGGCAGATTTCACTCGCGCGTCCCACATTAAACAAGGGCCGGGACGAAGCAAGTCAAGGTTCCGCCGAGATTCGAACTCGGATCGCTGGATTCAAAGTCCAGAGTGCTAGCCATTACACCACGGAACCAGCAGTGCTGCCGCCTCAGGCAGGCCTGAGCTTTCCTGCATTCACACTTGCAGCAACGCTCTCAGAATCTGGTCTCTCGCTGCTGCGTCCTTGGCAGGGAATACTTGCGTGGTACAGGGCAGAGCAAAAGCAGCTCGCGCGCTCGACGCAGGAGCATCGCAAACACTGTCGCAAGGGGAAAACCAGCCCACTTCCATCATGGGTGTGGAATTTGTGAAGTCAACAGTTCTGTCGAAGACAATCGCTCACGCAGCCAGAAAGAAGGCTCCACCGAGATTTGAACGCGGATCGCTGGATTCAGAGTCCAGAGTGCTCACCATTACACCATGGAACCCTGAGACAGCCGGTGCTGCCGAACCACTGCTCAAGGATGTTTGCCTCCTTCGTCAAGCGTGGAAACAGCAACGACAAGGATCACAATGGCGACTGTGGATCTGCTGATCCAGCAGCTCGTGCACTCGGTCTTTCGCAAGTGCAACTACGCTGTCTCGGCCTGCTGCCCTGTAAGGCCGGTCGCCCTCGCCTCCGAAATCCACTTTGCCGAAGTTTCCGAAAGCAGCTCGGGCCGTGCCAGATATGCCGACCTGTCCGCGAAACCTAGTTTCTCAGCGGGAGCAGGGCTGCTGTCGGCCATGAACAACTCTGAGCCGGGCTACTGCTCGCTAATCTCTCTCACTGGCAAACTTTCAAGCTGCTGGACAATCGCCTCGCCAGCAATTCACTTTGGCTTCAGCTTTCTCACCTCACAGTTAGCCTTCCTTCTGCTAAGTACAGCTGTAGGACAAGTCGCACATCTGCAGTACAGCTGCCTATTCAAACAGCACCGCTGCTGTTTCTCTCCCTTACCGGCGGCCATCGCTGTGTCAGCGCTGCGATGAGCAATGCTTTTAAGCAAAGTGAGATCTCAGACGGACTGTGTTCAAGAGCACGTGTCCCTGGCTTTCCGGGAGTCTGTATTGTATGCACTGTTTTTGATGTCGTTGGACTGCCTTGTACGTACAAATGTCATTGTTACCGTTTTGTAGTGATTGAAACTGGGATTTGAGGTTCCTGGTTTCCCTGAAAACTGGTTGAACGGTCGGGCTCGGGGCCTGGCTTTGCCGCTCCTCTCCCTGGTAAAATTGCGGTTTCTCTGTGTCCAGCTGTTCCTGTGAATTGTTGAATCAAATTAAAGAAAAGAGCACCTGTCCAGCATGCGCCTCATTTCAATTCCTGTCACCTTTTCACCAGCTGTCTGTGGAACACAGAGAGGAGCTCCAAAAACAACACCGCTTGACTGCAGCTTGTCTCTTAATGCTGTGTCCTTCGAAGAAAACACATCCGTGGTTCAGGAGAGAGCAAAAGCAGGCACCGGTGGCGAGCTTAAGACGCCACCTCGGGATTGGCATCATCCCGTTCTGGCAGAAATGCGATGAGATCTGACTCCAAGGTGCTAAAAGGGCTGCTCTTACAATTGGCCCGTAGGCAGATTTCACTCGCGCGTCCCACATTAAACAAGGGCCGGGACGAAGCAAGTCAAGGTTCCGCCGAGATTCGAACTCGGATTGCTGGATTCAAAGTCCAGAGTGCTAGCCATTACACCACGGAACCAGCAGTGCTGCCGCCTCAGGCAGGCCTGAGCTTTCCTGCATTCACACTTGCAGCAACGCTCTCAGAATCTGGTCTCTCGCTGCTGCGTCCTTGGCAGGGAATACTTGCGTGGTACAGGGCAGAGCAAAAGCAGCTCGCGCGCTCGACGCAGGAGCATCGCAAACACTGTCGCAAGGGGAAAACCAGCCCACTTCCATCATGGGTGTGGAATTTGTGAAGTCAACAGTTCTGTCGAAGACAATCGCTCACGCAGCCAGAAAGAAGGCTCCACCGAGATTTGAACGCGGATCGCTGGATTCAGAGTCCAGAGTGCTCACCATTACACCATGGAACCCTGAGACAGCCGGTGCTGCCGAACCACTGCTCAAGGATGTTTGCCTCCTTCGTCAAGCGTGGAAACAGCAACGACAAGGATCACAATGGCGACTGTGGATCTGCTGATCCAGCAGCTCGTGCACTCGGTCTTTCGCAAGTGCAACTACGCTGTCTCGGCCTGCTGCCCTGTAAGGCCGGTCGCCCTCGCCTCCGAAATCCACTTTGCCGAAGTTTCCGAAAGCAGCTCGGGCCGTGCCAGATATGCCGACCTGTCCGCGAAACCTAGTTTCTCAGCGGGAGCAGGGCTGCTGTCGGCCATGAACAACTCTGAGCCGGGCTACTGCTCGCTAATCTCTCTCACTGGCAAACTTTCAAGCTGCTGGACAATCGCCTCGCCAGCAATTCACTTTGGCTTCAGCTTTCTCACCTCACAGTTAGCCTTCCTTCTGCTAAGTACAGCTGTAGGACAAGTCGCACATCTGCAGTACAGCTGCCTATTCAAACAGCACCGCTGCTGTTTCTCTCCCTTACCGGCGGCCATCGCTGTGTCAGCGCTGCGATGAGCAATGCTTTTAAGCAAAGTGAGATCTCAGACGGACTGTGTTCAAGAGCACGTGTCCCTGGCTTTCCGGGAGTCTGTATTGTATGCACTGTTTTTGATGTCGTTGGACTGCCTTGTACGTACAAATGTCATTGTTACCGTTTTGTAGTGATTGAAACTGGGATTTGAGGTTCCTGGTTTCCCTGAAAACTGGTTGAACGGTCGGGCTCGGGGCCTGGCTTTGCCGCTCCTCTCCCTGGTAAAATTGCGGTTTCTCTGTGTCCAGCTGTTCCTGTGAATTGTTGAATCAAATTAAAGAAAAGAGCACCTGTCCAGCATGCGCCTCATTTCAATTCCTGTCACCTTTTCACCAGCTGTCTGTGGAACACAGAGAGGAGCTCCAAAAACAACACCGCTTGACTGCAGCTTGTCTCTTAATGCTGTGTCCTTCGAAGAAAACACATCCGTGGTTCAGGAGAGAGCAAAAGCAGGCACCGGTGGCGAGCTTAAGACGCCACCTCGGGATTGGCATCATCCCGTTCTGGCAGAAATGCGATGAGATCTGACTCCAAGGTGCTAAAAGGGCTGCTCTTACAATTGGCCCGTAGGCAGATTTCACTCGCGCGTCCCACATTAAACAAGGGCCGGGACGAAGCAAGTCAAGGTTCCGCCGAGATTCGAACTCGGATTGCTGGATTCAAAGTCCAGAGTGCTAGCCATTACACCACGGAACCAGCAGTGCTGCCGCCTCAGGCAGGCCTGAGCTTTCCTGCATTCACACTTGCAGCAACGCTCTCAGAATCTGGTCTCTCGCTGCTGCGTCCTTGGCAGGGAATACTTGCGTGGTACAGGGCAGAGCAAAAGCAGCTCGCGCGCTCGACGCAGGAGCATCGCAAACACTGTCGCAAGGGGAAAACCAGCCCACTTCCATCATGGGTGTGGAATTTGTGAAGTCAACAGTTCTGTCGAAGACAATCGCTCACGCAGCCAGAAAGAAGGCTCCACCGAGATTTGAACGCGGATCGCTGGATTCAGAGTCCAGAGTGCTCACCATTACACCATGGAACCCTGAGACAGCCGGTGCTGCCGAACCACTGCTCAAGGATGTTTGCCTCCTTCGTCAAGCGTGGAAACAGCAACGACAAGGATCACAATGGCGACTGTGGATCTGCTGATCCAGCAGCTCGTGCACTCGGTCTTTCGCAAGTGCAACTACGCTGTCTCGGCCTGCTGCCCTGTAAGGCCGGTCGCCCTCGCCTCCGAAATCCACTTTGCCGAAGTTTCCGAAAGCAGCTCGGGCCGTGCCAGATATGCCGACCTGTCCGCGAAACCTAGTTTCTCAGCGGGAGCAGGGCTGCTGTCGGCCATGAACAACTCTGAGCCGGGCTACTGCTCGCTAATCTCTCTCACTGGCAAACTTTCAAGCTGCTGGACAATCGCCTCGCCAGCAATTCACTTTGGCTTCAGCTTTCTCACCTCACAGTTAGCCTTCCTTCTGCTAAGTACAGCTGTAGGACAAGTCGCACATCTGCAGTACAGCTGCCTATTCAAACAGCACCGCTGCTGTTTCTCTCCCTTACCGGCGGCCATCGCTGTGTCAGCGCTGCGATGAGCAATGCTTTTAAGCAAAGTGAGATCTCAGACGGACTGTGTTCAAGAGCACGTGTCCCTGGCTTTCCGGGAGTCTGCATTGTATGCACTGTTTTTGATGTCATTGGACTGCCTTGTACGTACAAATGTCATTGTTACCGTTTTGTAGTGATTGAAACTGGGATTTGAGGTTCCTGGTTTCCCTGAAAACTGGTTGAACGGTAGGGCTCGGGGCCTGGCTTTGCCGCTCCTCTCCCTGGTAAAATTGCGGTTTCTCTGTGTCCAGCTGTTCCTGTGAATTGTTGAATCAAATTAAAGAAAAGAGCACCTGTCCAGCATGCGCCTCATTTCAATTCCTGTCACCTTTTCACCAGCTGTCTGTGGAACACAGAGAGGAGCTCCAAAAACAACACCGCTTGACTGCAGCTTGTCTCTTAATGCTGTGTCCTTCGAAGAAAACACATCCGTGGTTCAGGAGAGAGCAAAAGCAGGCACCGGTGGCGAGCTTAAGACGCCACCTCGGGATTGGCATCATCCCGTTCTGGCAGAAATGCGATGAGATCTGACTCCAAGGTGCTAAAAGGGCTGCTCTTACAATTGGCCCGTAGGCAGATTTCACTCGCGCGTCCCACATTAAACAAGGGCCGGGACGAAGCAAGTCAAGGTTCCGCCGAGATTCGAACTCGGATCGCTGGATTCAAAGTCCAGAGTGCTAGCCATTACACCACGGAACCAGCAGCGCTGCCGCCTCTGGCGGGCCTGAGCTTTCCTGCATTCACACTTGCAGCAACGCTCTCAGAATCTGGTCTCTCGCTGCTGCGTCCTTGGCAGGGAATACTTGCGTGGTACAGGGCAGAGCAAAAGCAGCGAGCGCGCTCGACGCAGGAGCATCGCAAACACTGTCGCAAGGGGAAAACCAGCCCACTTCCATCATGGGTGTGGAATTTGTGAAGTCAACAGTTCTGTCGAAGACAATCGCTCACGCAGCCAAAAAGAAGGCTCCACCGAGATTTGAACTCGGATCGCAGGATTCAGAGTCCAGAGTGCTCACCATTACACCATGGAACCCTGAGACAGCAGGGGCTGCCGAACCACTGCTCAAGGATGTTTGCCTCCTTCGTCAAGCGTGGAAACAGCAACGACAAGGATCACAATGGCGACTGTGGATCTGCTGATCCAGCAGCTCGTGCACTCGGTCTTTCGCAAGTGCAACCACGCTGTCTCGGCCTGCTGCCCTGTAAGGCCGGTCGCCCTCGCCTCCGAAATCCACTTTGCCGAAGTTTCCGAAAGCAGCTCGGGCCGTGCCAGATATGCCGACCTGTCCGCGAAACCTAGTTTCTCAGCGGGAGCAGGGCTGCTGTCGGCCATGAACAACTCTGAGCCGGGCTACTGCTCGCTAATCTCTCTCACTGGCAAACTTTCAAGCTGCTGGACAATCGCCTCGCCAGCATTTCACTTTGGCTTCAGCTTTCTCACCTCACAGTTAGCCTTCCTTCTGCTAAGTACAGCTGTAGGACAAGTCGCACATCTGCAGTACAGCTGCCTATTCAAACAGCACCGCTGCTGTTTCTCTCCCTTACCGGCGGCCATCGCTGTGTCAGCGCTGCGATGAGCAATGCTTTTAAGCAAAGTGAGATCTCAGACGGACTGTGTTCAAGAGCACGTGTCCCTGGCTTTCCGGGAGTCTGTATTGTATGCACTGTTTTTGATGTCGTTGGACTGCCTTGTACGTACAAATGTCATTGTTACCGTTTTGTAGTGATTGAAACTGGGATTTGAGGTTCCTGGTTTCCCTGAAAACTGGTTGAACGGTAGGGCTCGGGGCCTGGCTTTGCCGCTCCTCTCCCTGGTAAAATTGCGGTTTCTCTGTGTCCAGCTGTTCCTGTGAATTGTTGAATCAAATTAAAGAAAAGAGCACCTGTCCAGCATGCGCCTCATTTCAATTCCTGTCACCTTTTCACCAGCTGTCTGTGGAACACAGAGAGGAGCTCCAAAAACAACACCGCTTGACTGCAGCTTGTCTCTTAATGCTGTGTCCTTCGAAGAAAACACATCCGTGGTTCAGGAGAGAGCAAAAGCAGGCACCGGTGGCGAGCTTAAGACGCCACCTCGGGATTGGCATCATCCCGTTCTGGCAGAAATGCGATGAGATCTGACTCCAAGGTGCTAAAAGGGCTGCTCTTACAATTGGCCCGTAGGCAGATTTCACTCGCGCGTCCCACATTAAACAAGGGCCGGGACGAAGCAAGTCAAGGTTCCGCCGAGATTCGAACTCGGATCGCTGGATTCAAAGTCCAGAGTGCTAGCCATTACACCACGGAACCAGCAGTGCTGCCGCCTCAGGCAGGCCTGAGCTTTCCTGCATTCACACTTGCAGCAACGCTCTCAGAATCTGGTCTCTCGCTGCTGCGTCCTTGGCAGGGAATACTTGCGTGGTACAGGGCAGAGCAAAAGCAGCTCGCGCGCTCGACGCAGGAGCATCGCAAACACTGTCGCAAGGGGAAAACCAGCCCACTTCCATCATGGGTGTGGAATTTGTGAAGTCAACAGTTCTGTCGAAGACAATCGCTCACGCAGCCAGAAAGAAGGCTCCACCGAGATTTGAACGCGGATCGCTGGATTCAGAGTCCAGAGTGCTCACCATTACACCATGGAACCCTGAGACAGCCGGTGCTGCCGAACCACTGCTCAAGGATGTTTGCCTCCTTCGTCAAGCGTGGAAACAGCAACGACAAGGATCACAATGGCGACTGTGGATCTGCTGATCCAGCAGCTCGTGCACTCGGTCTTTCGCAAGTGCAACTACGCTGTCTCGGCCTGCTGCCCTGTAAGGCCGGTCGCCCTCGCCTCCGAAATCCACTTTGCCGAAGTTTCCGAAAGCAGCTCGGGCCGTGCCAGATATGCCGACCTGTCCGCGAAACCTAGTTTCTCAGCGGGAGCAGGGCTGCTGTCGGCCATGAACAACTCTGAGCCGGGCTACTGCTCGCTAATCTCTCTCACTGGCAAACTTTCAAGCTGCTGGACAATCGCCTCGCCAGCAATTCACTTTGGCTTCAGCTTTCTCACCTCACAGTTAGCCTTCCTTCTGCTAAGTACAGCTGTAGGACAAGTCGCACATCTGCAGTACAGCTGCCTATTCAAACAGCACCGCTGCTGTTTCTCTCCCTTACCGGCGGCCATCGCTGTGTCAGCGCTGCGATGAGCAATGCTTTTAAGCAAAGTGAGATCTCAGACGGACTGTGTTCAAGAGCACGTGTCCCTGGCTTTCCGGGAGTCTGTATTGTATGCACTGTTTTTGATGTCGTTGGACTGCCTTGTACGTACAAATGTCATTGTTACCGTTTTGTAGTGATTGAAACTGGGATTTGAGGTTCCTGGTTTCCCTGAAAACTGGTTGAACGGTCGGGCTCGGGGCCTGGCTTTGCCGCTCCTCTCCCTGGTAAAATTGCGGTTTCTCTGTGTCCAGCTGTTCCTGTGAATTGTTGAATCAAATTAAAGAAAAGAGCACCTGTCCAGCATGCGCCTCATTTCAATTCCTGTCACCTTTTCACCAGCTGTCTGTGGAACACAGAGAGGAGCTCCAAAAACAACACCGCTTGACTGCAGCTTGTCTCTTAATGCTGTGTCCTTCGAAGAAAACACATCCGTGGTTCAGGAGAGAGCAAAAGCAGGCACCGGTGGCGAGCTTAAGACGCCACCTCGGGATTGGCATCATCCCGTTCTGGCAGAAATGCGATGAGATCTGACTCCAAGGTGCTAAAAGGGCTGCTCTTACAATTGGCCCGTAGGCAGATTTCACTCGCGCGTCCCACATTAAACAAGGGCCGGGACGAAGCAAGTCAAGGTTCCGCCGAGATTCGAACTCGGATCGCTGGATTCAAAGTCCAGAGTGCTAGCCATTACACCACGGAACCAGCAGTGCTGCCGCCTCAGGCAGGCCTGAGCTTTCCTGCATTCACACTTGCAGCAACGCTCTCAGAATCTGGTCTCTCGCTGCTGCGTCCTTGGCAGGGAATACTTGCGTGGTACAGGGCAGAGCAAAAGCAGCTCGCGCGCTCGACGCAGGAGCATCGCAAACACTGTCGCAAGGGGAAAACCAGCCCACTTCCATCATGGGTGTGGAATTTGTGAAGTCAACAGTTCTGTCGAAGACAATCGCTCACGCAGCCAGAAAGAAGGCTCCACCGAGATTTGAACGCGGATCGCTGGATTCAGAGTCCAGAGTGCTCACCATTACACCATGGAACCCTGAGACAGCCGGTGCTGCCGAACCACTGCTCAAGGATGTTTGCCTCCTTCGTCAAGCGTGGAAACAGCAACGACAAGGATCACAATGGCGACTGTGGATCTGCTGATCCAGCAGCTCGTGCACTCGGTCTTTCGCAAGTGCAACTACGCTGTCTCGGCCTGCTGCCCTGTAAGGCCGGTCGCCCTCGCCTCCGAAATCCACTTTGCCGAAGTTTCCGAAAGCAGCTCGGGCCGTGCCAGATATGCCGACCTGTCCGCGAAACCTAGTTTCTCAGCGGGAGCAGGGCTGCTGTCGGCCATGAACAACTCTGAGCCGGGCTACTGCTCGCTAATCTCTCTCACTGGCAAACTTTCAAGCTGCTGGACAATCGCCTCGCCAGCAATTCACTTTGGCTTCAGCTTTCTCACCTCACAGTTAGCCTTCCTTCTGCTAAGTACAGCTGTAGGACAAGTCGCACATCTGCAGTACAGCTGCCTATTCAAACAGCACCGCTGCTGTTTCTCTCCCTTACCGGCGGCCATCGCTGTGTCAGCGCTGCGATGAGCAATGCTTTTAAGCAAAGTGAGATCTCAGACGGACTGTGTTCAAGAGCACGTGTCCCTGGCTTTCCGGGAGTCTGCATTGTATGCACTGTTTTTGATGTCATTGGACTGCCTTGTACGTACAAATGTCATTGTTACCGTTTTGTAGTGATTGAAACTGGGATTTGAGGTTCCTGGTTTCCCTGAAAACTGGTTGAACGGTAGGGCTCGGGGCCTGGCTTTGCCGCTCCTCTCCCTGGTAAAATTGCGGTTTCTCTGTGTCCAGCTGTTCCTGTGAATTGTTGAATCAAATTAAAGAAAAGAGCACCTGTCCAGCATGCGCCTCATTTCAATTCCTGTCACCTTTTCACCAGCTGTCTGTGGAACACAGAGAGGAGCTCCAAAAACAACACCGCTTGACTGCAGCTTGTCTCTTAATGCTGTGTCCTTCGAAGAAAACACATCCGTGGTTCAGGAGAGAGCAAAAGCAGGCACCGGTGGCGAGCTTAAGACGCCACCTCGGGATTGGCATCATCCCGTTCTGGCAGAAATGCGATGAGATCTGACTCCAAGGTGCTAAAAGGGCTGCTCTTACAATTGGCCCGTAGGCAGATTTCACTCGCGCGTCCCACATTAAACAAGGGCCGGGACGAAGCAAGTCAAGGTTCCGCCGAGATTCGAACTCGGATCGCTGGATTCAAAGTCCAGAGTGCTAGCCATTACACCACGGAACCAGCAGCGCTGCCGCCTCTGGCGGGCCTGAGCTTTCCTGCATTCACACTTGCAGCAACGCTCTCAGAATCTGGTCTCTCGCTGCTGCGTCCTTGGCAGGGAATACTTGCGTGGTACAGGGCAGAGCAAAAGCAGCGAGCGCGCTCGACGCAGGAGCATCGCAAACACTGTCGCAAGGGGAAAACCAGCCCACTTCCATCATGGGTGTGGAATTTGTGAAGTCAACAGTTCTGTCGAAGACAATCGCTCACGCAGCCAAAAAGAAGGCTCCACCGAGATTTGAACTCGGATCGCAGGATTCAGAGTCCAGAGTGCTCACCATTACACCATGGAACCCTGAGACAGCAGGGGCTGCCGAACCACTGCTCAAGGATGTTTGCCTCCTTCGTCAAGCGTGGAAACAGCAACGACAAGGATCACAATGGCGACTGTGGATCTGCTGATCCAGCAGCTCGTGCACTCGGTCTTTCGCAAGTGCAACCACGCTGTCTCGGCCTGCTGCCCTGTAAGGCCGGTCGCCCTCGCCTCCGAAATCCACTTTGCCGAAGTTTCCGAAAGCAGCTCGGGCCGTGCCAGATATGCCGACCTGTCCGCGAAACCTAGTTTCTCAGCGGGAGCAGGGCTGCTGTCGGCCATGAACAACTCTGAGCCGGGCTACTGCTCGCTAATCTCTCTCACTGGCAAACTTTCAAGCTGCTGGACAATCGCCTCGCCAGCATTTCACTTTGGCTTCAGCGTTCTCACCTCACAGTTAGCCTTCCTTCTGCTAAGTACAGCTGTAGGACAAGTCGCACATCTGCAGTACAGCTGCCTATTCAAACAGCACCGCTGCTGTTTCTCTCCCTTACCGGCGGCCATCGCTGTGTCAGCGCTGCGATGAGCAATGCTTTTAAGCAAAGTGAGATCTCAGACGGACTGTGTTCAAGAGCACGTGTCCCTGGCTTTCCGGGAGTCTGTATTGTATGCACTGTTTTTGATGTCGTTGGACTGCCTTGTACGTACAAATGTCATTGTTACCGTTTTGTAGTGATTGAAACTGGGATTTGAGGTTCCTGGTTTCCCTGAAAACTGGTTGAACGGTAGGGCTCGGGGCCTGGCTTTGCCGCTCCTCTCCCTGGTAAAATTGCGGTTTCTCTGTGTCCAGCTGTTCCTGTGAATTGTTGAATCAAATTAAAGAAAAGAGCACCTGTCCAGCATGCGCCTCATTTCAATTCCTGTCACCTTTTCACCAGCTGTCTGTGGAACACAGAGAGGAGCTCCAAAAACAACACCGCTTGACTGCAGCTTGTCTCTTAATGCTGTGTCCTTCGAAGAAAACACATCCGTGGTTCAGGAGAGAGCAAAAGCAGGCACCGGTGGCGAGCTTAAGACGCCACCTCGGGATTGGCATCATCCCGTTCTGGCAGAAATGCGATGAGATCTGACTCCAAGGTGCTAAAAGGGCTGCTCTTACAATTGGCCCGTAGGCAGATTTCACTCGCGCGTCCCACATTAAACAAGGGCCGGGACGAAGCAAGTCAAGGTTCCGCCGAGATTCGAACTCGGATCGCTGGATTCAAAGTCCAGAGTGCTAGCCATTACACCACGGAACCAGCAGTGCTGCCGCCTCTGGCAGGCCTGAGCTTTCCTGCATTCACACTTGCAGCAACGCTCTCAGAATCTGGTCTCTCGCTGCTGCGTCCTTGGCAGGGAATACTTGCGTGGTACAGGGCAGAGCAAAAGCAGCTCGCGCGCTCGACGCAGGAGCATCGCAAACACTGTCGCAAGGGGAAAACCAGCCCACTTCCATCATGGGTGTGGAATTTGTGAAGTCAACAGTTCTGTCGAAGACAATCGCTCACGCAGCCAAAAAGAAGGCTCCACCGAGATTTGAACTCGGATCGCAGGATTCAGAGTCCAGAGTGCTCACCATTACACCATGGAACCCTGAGACAGCAGGGGCTGCCGAACCACTGCTCAAGGATGTTTGCCTCCTTCGTCAAGCGTGGAAACAGCAACGACAAGGATCACAATGGCGACTGTGGATCTGCTGATCCAGCAGCTCGTGCACTCGGTCTTTCGCAAGTGCAACCACGCTGTCTCGGCCTGCTGCCCTGTAAGGCCGGTCGCCCTCGCCTCCGAAATCCACTTTGCCGAAGTTTCCGAAAGCAGCTCGGGCCGTGCCAGATATGCCGACCTGTCCGCGAAACCTAGTTTCTCAGCGGGAGCAGGGCTGCTGTCGGCCATGAACAACTCTGAGCCGGGCTACTGCTCGCTAATCTCTCTCACTGGCAAACTTTCAAGCTGCTGGACAATCGCCTCGCCAGCATTTCACTTTGGCTTCAGCGTTCTCACCTCACAGTTAGCCTTCCTTCTGCTAAGTACAGCTGTAGGACAAGTCGCACATCTGCAGTACAGCTGCCTATTCAAACAGCACCGCTGCTGTTTCTCTCCCTTACCGGCGGCCATCGCTGTGTCAGCGCTGCGATGAGCAATGCTTTTAAGCAAAGTGAGATCTCAGACGGACTGTGTTCAAGAGCACGTGTCCCTGGCTTTCCGGGAGTCTGTATTGTATGCACTGTTTTTGATGTCGTTGGACTGCCTTGTACGTACAAATGTCATTGTTACCGTTTTGTAGTGATTGAAACTGGGATTTGAGGTTCCTGGTTTCCCTGAAAACTGGTTGAACGGTAGGGCTCGGGGCCTGGCTTTGCCGCTCCTCTCCCTGGTAAAATTGCGGTTTCTCTGTGTCCAGCTGTTCCTGTGAATTGTTGAATCAAATTAAAGAAAAGAGCACCTGTCCAGCATGCGCCTCATTTCAATTCCTGTCACCTTTTCACCAGCTGTCTGTGGAACACAGAGAGGAGCTCCAAAAACAACACCGCTTGACTGCAGCTTGTCTCTTAATGCTGTGTCCTTCGAAGAAAACACATCCGTGGTTCAGGAGAGAGCAAAAGCAGGCACCGGTGGCGAGCTTAAGACGCCACCTCGGGATTGGCATCATCCCGTTCTGGCAGAAATGCGATGAGATCTGACTCCAAGGTGCTAAAAGGGCTGCTCTTACAATTGGCCCGTAGGCAGATTTCACTCGCGCGTCCCACATTAAACAAGGGCCGGGACGAAGCAAGTCAAGGTTCCGCCGAGATTCGAACTCGGATCGCTGGATTCAAAGTCCAGAGTGCTAGCCATTACACCACGGAACCAGCAGTGCTGCCGCCTCAGGCAGGCCTGAGCTTTCCTGCATTCACACTTGCAGCAACGCTCTCAGAATCTGGTCTCTCGCTGCTGCGTCCTTGGCAGGGAATACTTGCGTGGTACAGGGCAGAGCAAAAGCAGCTCGCGCACTCGACGCAGGAGCATCGCAAACACTGTCGCAAGGGGAAAACCAGCCCACTTCCATCATGGGTGTGGAATTTGTGAAGTCAACAGTTCTGTCGAAGACAATCGCTCACGCAGCCAGAAAGAAGGCTCCACCGAGATTTGAACGCGGATCGCTGGATTCAGAGTCCAGAGTGCTCACCATTACACCATGGAACCCTGAGACAGCCGGTGCTGCCGAACCACTGCTCAAGGATGTTTGCCTCCTTCGTCAAGCGTGGAAACAGCAACGACAAGGATCACAATGGCGACTGTGGATCTGCTGATCCAGCAGCTCGTGCACTCGGTCTTTCGCAAGTGCAACTACGCTGTCTCGGCCTGCTGCCCTGTAAGGCCGGTCGCCCTCGCCTCCGAAATCCACTTTGCCGAAGTTTCCGAAAGCAGCTCGGGCCGTGCCAGATATGCCGACCTGTCCGCGAAACCTAGTTTCTCAGCGGGAGCAGGGCTGCTGTCGGCCATGAACAACTCTGAGCCGGGCTACTGCTCGCTAATCTCTCTCACTGGCAAACTTTCAAGCTGCTGGACAATCGCCTCGCCAGCAATTCACTTTGGCTTCAGCTTTCTCACCTCACAGTTAGCCTTCCTTCTGCTAAGTACAGCTGTAGGACAAGTCGCACATCTGCAGTACAGCTGCCTATTCAAACAGCACCGCTGCTGTTTCTCTCCCTTACCGGCGGCCATCGCTGTGTCAGCGCTGCGATGAGCAATGCTTTTAAGCAAAGTGAGATCTCAGACGGACTGTGTTCAAGAGCACGTGTCCCTGGCTTTCCGGGAGTCTGTATTGTATGCACTGTTTTTGATGTCGTTGGACTGCCTTGTACGTACAAATGTCATTGTTACCGTTTTGTAGTGATTGAAACTGGGATTTGAGGTTCCTGGTTTCCCTGAAAACTGGTTGAACGGTAGGGCTCGGGGCCTGGCTTTGCCGCTCCTCTCCCTGGTAAAATTGCGGTTTCTCTGTGTCCAGCTGTTCCTGTGAATTGTTGAATCAAATTAAAGAAAAGAGCACCTGTCCAGCATGCGCCTCATTTCAATTCCTGTCACCTTTTCACCAGCTGTCTGTGGAACACAGAGAGGAGCTCCAAAAACAACACCGCTTGACTGCAGCTTGTCTCTTAATGCTGTGTCCTTCGAAGAAAACACATCCGTGGTTCAGGAGAGAGCAAAAGCAGGCACCGGTGGCGAGCTTAAGACGCCACCTCGGGATTGGCATCATCCCGTTCTGGCAGAAATGCGATGAGATCTGACTCCAAGGTGCTAAAAGGGCTGCTCTTACAATTGGCCCGTAGGCAGATTTCACTCGCGCGTCCCACATTAAACAAGGGCCGGGACGAAGCAAGTCAAGGTTCCGCCGAGATTCGAACTCGGATCGCTGGATTCAAAGTCCAGAGTGCTAGCCATTACACCACGGAACCAGCAGTGCTGCCGCCTCAGGCAGGCCTGAGCTTTCCTGCATTCACACTTGCAGCAACGCTCTCAGAATCTGGTCTCTCGCTGCTGCGTCCTTGGCAGGGAATACTTGCGTGGTACAGGGCAGAGCAAAAGCAGCTCGCGCGCTCGACGCAGGAGCATCGCAAACACTGTCGCAAGGGGAAAACCAGCCCACTTCCATCATGGGTGTGGAATTTGTGAAGTCAACAGTTCTGTCGAAGACAATCGCTCACGCAGCCAGAAAGAAGGCTCCACCGAGATTTGAACGCGGATCGCTGGATTCAGAGTCCAGAGTGCTCACCATTACACCATGGAACCCTGAGACAGCCGGTGCTGCCGAACCACTGCTCAAGGATGTTTGCCTCCTTCGTCAAGCGTGGAAACAGCAACGACAAGGATCACAATGGCGACTGTGGATCTGCTGATCCAGCAGCTCGTGCACTCGGTCTTTCGCAAGTGCAACTACGCTGTCTCGGCCTGCTGCCCTGTAAGGCCGGTCGCCCTCGCCTCCGAAATCCACTTTGCCGAAGTTTCCGAAAGCAGCTCGGGCCGTGCCAGATATGCCGACCTGTCCGCGAAACCTAGTTTCTCAGCGGGAGCAGGGCTGCTGTCGGCCATGAACAACTCTGAGCCGGGCTACTGCTCGCTAATCTCTCTCACTGGCAAACTTTCAAGCTGCTGGACAATCGCCTCGCCAGCAATTCACTTTGGCTTCAGCTTTCTCACCTCACAGTTAGCCTTCCTTCTGCTAAGTACAGCTGTAGGACAAGTCGCACATCTGCAGTACAGCTGCCTATTCAAACAGCACCGCTGCTGTTTCTCTCCCTTACCGGCGGCCATCGCTGTGTCAGCGCTGCGATGAGCAATGCTTTTAAGCAAAGTGAGATCTCAGACGGACTGTGTTCAAGAGCACGTGTCCCTGGCTTTCCGGGAGTCTGCATTGTATGCACTGTTTTTGATGTCATTGGACTGCCTTGTACGTACAAATGTCATTGTTACCGTTTTGTAGTGATTGAAACTGGGATTTGAGGTTCCTGGTTTCCCTGAAAACTGGTTGAACGGTAGGGCTCGGGGCCTGGCTTTGCCGCTCCTCTCCCTGGTAAAATTGCGGTTTCTCTGTGTCCAGCTGTTCCTGTGAATTGTTGAATCAAATTAAAGAAAAGAGCACCTGTCCAGCATGCGCCTCATTTCAATTCCTGTCACCTTTTCACCAGCTGTCTGTGGAACACAGAGAGGAGCTCCAAAAACAACACCGCTTGACTGCAGCTTGTCTCTTAATGCTGTGTCCTTCGAAGAAAACACATCCGTGGTTCAGGAGAGAGCAAAAGCAGGCACCGGTGGCGAGCTTAAGACGCCACCTCGGGATTGGCATCATCCCGTTCTGGCAGAAATGCGATGAGATCTGACTCCAAGGTGCTAAAAGGGCTGCTCTTACAATTGGCCCGTAGGCAGATTTCACTCGCACGTCCCACATTAAACAAGGGCCGGGACGAAGCAAGTCAAGGTTCCGCCGAGATTCGAACTCGGATCGCTGGATTCAAAGTCCAGAGTGCTAGCCATTACACCACGGAACCAGCAGCGCTGCCGCCTCTGGCGGGCCTGAGCTTTCCTGCATTCACACTTGCAGCAACGCTCTCAGAATCTGGTCTCTCGCTGCTGCGTCCTTGGCAGGGAATACTTGCGTGGTACAGGGCAGAGCAAAAGCAGCTCGCGCGCTCGACGCAGGAGCATCGCAAACACTGTCGCAAGGGGAAAACCAGCCCACTTCCATCATGGGTGTGGAATTTGTGAAGTCAACAGTTCTGTCGAAGACAATCGCTCACGCAGCCAGAAAGAAGGCTCCACCGAGATTTGAACGCGGATCGCTGGATTCAGAGTCCAGAGTGCTCACCATTACACCATGGAACCCTGAGACAGCCGGTGCTGCCGAACCACTGCTCAAGGATGTTTGCCTCCTTCGTCAAGCGTGGAAACAGCAACGACAAGGATCACAATGGCGACTGTGGATCTGCTGATCCAGCAGCTCGTGCACTCGGTCTTTCGCAAGTGCAACTACGCTGTCTCGGCCTGCTGCCCTGTAAGGCCGGTCGCCCTCGCCTCCGAAATCCACTTTGCCGAAGTTTCCGAAAGCAGCTCGGGCCGTGCCAGATATGCCGACCTGTCCGCGAAACCTAGTTTCTCAGCGGGAGCAGGGCTGCTGTCGGCCATGAACAACTCTGAGCCGGGCTACTGCTCGCTAATCTCTCTCACTGGCAAACTTTCAAGCTGCTGGACAATCGCCTCGCCAGCAATTCACTTTGGCTTCAGCTTTCTCACCTCACAGTTAGCCTTCCTTCTGCTAAGTACAGCTGTAGGACAAGTCGCACATCTGCAGTACAGCTGCCTATTCAAACAGCACCGCTGCTGTTTCTCTCCCTTACCGGCGGCCATCGCTGTGTCAGCGCTGCGATGAGCAATGCTTTTAAGCAAAGTGAGATCTCAGACGGACTGTGTTCAAGAGCACGTGTCCCTGGCTTTCCGGGAGTCTGTATTGTATGCACTGTTTTTGATGTCGTTGGACTGCCTTGTACGTACAAATGTCATTGTTACCGTTTTGTAGTGATTGAAACTGGGATTTGAGGTTCCTGGTTTCCCTGAAAACTGGTTGAACGGTAGGGCTCGGGGCCTGGCTTTGCCGCTCCTCTCCCTGGTAAAATTGCGGTTTCTCTGTGTCCAGCTGTTCCTGTGAATTGTTGAATCAAATTAAAGAAAAGAGCACCTGTCCAGCATGCGCCTCATTTCAATTCCTGTCACCTTTTCACCAGCTGTCTGTGGAACACAGAGAGGAGCTCCAAAAACAACACCGCTTGACTGCAGCTTGTCTCTTAATGCTGTGTCCTTCGAAGAAAACACATCCGTGGTTCAGGAGAGAGCAAAAGCAGGCACCGGTGGCGAGCTTAAGACGCCACCTCGGGATTGGCATCATCCCGTTCTGGCAGAAATGCGATGAGATCTGACTCCAAGGTGCTAAAAGGGCTGCTCTTACAATTGGCCCGTAGGCAGATTTCACTCGCGCGTCCCACATTAAACAAGGGCCGGGACGAAGCAAGTCAAGGTTCCGCCGAGATTCGAACTCGGATCGCTGGATTCAAAGTCCAGAGTGCTAGCCATTACACCACGGAACCAGCAGTGCTGCCGCCTCAGGCAGGCCTGAGCTTTCCTGCATTCACACTTGCAGCAACGCTCTCAGAATCTGGTCTCTCGCTGCTGCGTCCTTGGCAGGGAATACTTGCGTGGTACAGGGCAGAGCAAAAGCAGCTCGCGCGCTCGACGCAGGAGCATCGCAAACACTGTCGCAAGGGGAAAACCAGCCCACTTCCATCATGGGTGTGGAATTTGTGAAGTCAACAGTTCTGTCGAAGACAATCGCTCACGCAGCCAGAAAGAAGGCTCCACCGAGATTTGAACGCGGATCGCTGGATTCAGAGTCCAGAGTGCTCACCATTACACCATGGAACCCTGAGACAGCCGGTGCTGCCGAACCACTGCTCAAGGATGTTTGCCTCCTTCGTCAAGCGTGGAAACAGCAACGACAAGGATCACAATGGCGACTGTGGATCTGCTGATCCAGCAGCTCGTGCACTCGGTCTTTCGCAAGTGCAACTACGCTGTCTCGGCCTGCTGCCCTGTAAGGCCGGTCGCCCTCGCCTCCGAAATCCACTTTGCCGAAGTTTCCGAAAGCAGCTCGGGCCGTGCCAGATATGCCGACCTGTCCGCGAAACCTAGTTTCTCAGCGGGAGCAGGGCTGCTGTCGGCCATGAACAACTCTGAGCCGGGCTACTGCTCGCTAATCTCTCTCACTGGCAAACTTTCAAGCTGCTGGACAATCGCCTCGCCAGCAATTCACTTTGGCTTCAGCTTTCTCACCTCACAGTTAGCCTTCCTTCTGCTAAGTACAGCTGTAGGACAAGTCGCACATCTGCAGTACAGCTGCCTATTCAAACAGCACCGCTGCTGTTTCTCTCCCTTACCGGCGGCCATCGCTGTGTCAGCGCTGCGATGAGCAATGCTTTTAAGCAAAGTGAGATCTCAGACGGACTGTGTTCAAGAGCACGTGTCCCTGGCTTTCCGGGAGTCTGCATTGTATGCACTGTTTTTGATGTCATTGGACTGCCTTGTACGTACAAATGTCATTGTTACCGTTTTGTAGTGATTGAAACTGGGATTTGAGGTTCCTGGTTTCCCTGAAAACTGGTTGAACGGTAGGGCTCGGGGCCTGGCTTTGCCGCTCCTCTCCCTGGTAAAATTGCGGTTTCTCTGTGTCCAGCTGTTCCTGTGAATTGTTGAATCAAATTAAAGAAAAGAGCACCTGTCCAGCATGCGCCTCATTTCAATTCCTGTCACCTTTTCACCAGCTGTCTGTGGAACACAGAGAGGAGCTCCAAAAACAACACCGCTTGACTGCAGCTTGTCTCTTAATGCTGTGTCCTTCGAAGAAAACACATCCGTGGTTCAGGAGAGAGCAAAAGCAGGCACCGGTGGCGAGCTTAAGACGCCACCTCGGGATTGGCATCATCCCGTTCTGGCAGAAATGCGATGAGATCTGACTCCAAGGTGCTAAAAGGGCTGCTCTTACAATTGGCCCGTAGGCAGATTTCACTCGCACGTCCCACATTAAACAAGGGCCGGGACGAAGCAAGTCAAGGTTCCGCCGAGATTCGAACTCGGATCGCTGGATTCAAAGTCCAGAGTGCTAGCCATTACACCACGGAACCAGCAGCGCTGCCGCCTCTGGCGGGCCTGAGCTTTCCTGCATTCACACTTGCAGCAACGCTCTCAGAATCTGGTCTCTCGCTGCTGCGTCCTTGGCAGGGAATACTTGCGTGGTACAGGGCAGAGCAAAAGCAGCGAGCGCGCTCGACGCAGGAGCATCGCAAACACTGTCGCAAGGGGAAAACCAGCCCACTTCCATCATGGGTGTGGAATTTGTGAAGTCAACAGTTCTGTCGAAGACAATCGCTCACGCAGCCAAAAAGAAGGCTCCACCGAGATTTGAACTCGGATCGCAGGATTCAGAGTCCAGAGTGCTCACCATTACACCATGGAACCCTGAGACAGCAGGGGCTGCCGAACCACTGCTCAAGGATGTTTGCCTCCTTCGTCAAGCGTGGAAACAGCAACGACAAGGATCACAATGGCGACTGTGGATCTGCTGATCCAGCAGCTCGTGCACTCGGTCTTTCGCAAGTGCAACCACGCTGTCTCGGCCTGCTGCCCTGTAAGGCCGGTCGCCCTCGCCTCCGAAATCCACTTTGCCGAAGTTTCCGAAAGCAGCTCGGGCCGTGCCAGATATGCCGACCTGTCCGCGAAACCTAGTTTCTCAGCGGGAGCAGGGCTGCTGTCGGCCATGAACAACTCTGAGCCGGGCTACTGCTCGCTAATCTCTCTCACTGGCAAACTTTCAAGCTGCTGGACAATCGCCTCGCCAGCATTTCACTTTGGCTTCAGCGTTCTCACCTCACAGTTAGCCTTCCTTCTGCTAAGTACAGCTGTAGGACAAGTCGCACATCTGCAGTACAGCTGCCTATTCAAACAGCACCGCTGCTGTTTCTCTCCCTTACCGGCGGCCATCGCTGTGTCAGCGCTGCGATGAGCAATGCTTTTAAGCAAAGTGAGATCTCAGACGGACTGTGTTCAAGAGCACGTGTCCCTGGCTTTCCGGGAGTCTGTATTGTATGCACTGTTTTTGATGTCGTTGGACTGCCTTGTACGTACAAATGTCATTGTTACCGTTTTGTAGTGATTGAAACTGGGATTTGAGGTTCCTGGTTTCCCTGAAAACTGGTTGAACGGTAGGGCTCGGGGCCTGGCTTTGCCGCTCCTCTCCCTGGTAAAATTGCGGTTTCTCTGTGTCCAGCTGTTCCTGTGAATTGTTGAATCAAATTAAAGAAAAGAGCACCTGTCCAGCATGCGCCTCATTTCAATTCCTGTCACCTTTTCACCAGCTGTCTGTGGAACACAGAGAGGAGCTCCAAAAACAACACCGCTTGACTGCAGCTTGTCTCTTAATGCTGTGTCCTTCGAAGAAAACACATCCGTGGTTCAGGAGAGAGCAAAAGCAGGCACCGGTGGCGAGCTTAAGACGCCACCTCGGGATTGGCATCATCCCGTTCTGGCAGAAATGCGATGAGATCTGACTCCAAGGTGCTAAAAGGGCTGCTCTTACAATTGGCCCGTAGGCAGATTTCACTCGCGCGTCCCACATTAAACAAGGGCCGGGACGAAGCAAGTCAAGGTTCCGCCGAGATTCGAACTCGGATCGCTGGATTCAAAGTCCAGAGTGCTAGCCATTACACCACGGAACCAGCAGTGCTGCCGCCTCTGGCAGGCCTGAGCTTTCCTGCATTCACACTTGCAGCAACGCTCTCAGAATCTGGTCTCTCGCTGCTGCGTCCTTGGCAGGGAATACTTGCGTGGTACAGGGCAGAGCAAAAGCAGCTCGCGCGCTCGACGCAGGAGCATCGCAAACACTGTCGCAAGGGGAAAACCAGCCCACTTCCATCATGGGTGTGGAATTTGTGAAGTCAACAGTTCTGTCGAAGACAATCGCTCACGCAGCCAGAAAGAAGGCTCCACCGAGATTTGAACGCGGATCGCTGGATTCAGAGTCCAGAGTGCTCACCATTACACCATGGAACCCTGAGACAGCCGGTGCTGCCGAACCACTGCTCAAGGATGTTTGCCTCCTTCGTCAAGCGTGGAAACAGCAACGACAAGGATCACAATGGCGACTGTGGATCTGCTGATCCAGCAGCTCGTGCACTCGGTCTTTCGCAAGTGCAACTACGCTGTCTCGGCCTGCTGCCCTGTAAGGCCGGTCGCCCTCGCCTCCGAAATCCACTTTGCCGAAGTTTCCGAAAGCAGCTCGGGCCGTGCCAGATATGCCGACCTGTCCGCGAAACCTAGTTTCTCAGCGGGAGCAGGGCTGCTGTCGGCCATGAACAACTCTGAGCCGGGCTACTGCTCGCTAATCTCTCTCACTGGCAAACTTTCAAGCTGCTGGACAATCGCCTCGCCAGCAATTCACTTTGGCTTCAGCTTT
This sequence comes from Chiloscyllium punctatum, assembly GCF_047496795.1. Classification (NCBI taxonomy): domain Eukaryota; kingdom Metazoa; phylum Chordata; class Chondrichthyes; order Orectolobiformes; family Hemiscylliidae; genus Chiloscyllium; species Chiloscyllium punctatum. The sequence goes on along the minus strand of NC_092759.1, from coordinate 15,178,958 downwards.
CTCACCTCACAGTTAGCCTTCCTTCTGCTAAGTACAGCTGTAGGACAAGTCGCACATCTGCAGTACAGCTGCCTATTCAAACAGCACCGCTGCTGTTTCTCTCCCTTACCGGCGGCCATCGCTGTGTCAGCGCTGCGATGAGCAATGCTTTTAAGCAAAGTGAGATCTCAGACGGACTGTGTTCAAGAGCACGTGTCCCTGGCTTTCCGGGAGTCTGCATTGTATGCACTGTTTTTGATGTCATTGGACTGCCTTGTACGTACAAATGTCATTGTTACCGTTTTGTAGTGATTGAAACTGGGATTTGAGGTTCCTGGTTTCCCTGAAAACTGGTTGAACGGTAGGGCTCGGGGCCTGGCTTTGCCGCTCCTCTCCCTGGTAAAATTGCGGTTTCTCTGTGTCCAGCTGTTCCTGTGAATTGTTGAATCAAATTAAAGAAAAGAGCACCTGTCCAGCATGCGCCTCATTTCAATTCCTGTCACCTTTTCACCAGCTGTCTGTGGAACACAGAGAGGAGCTCCAAAAACAACACCGCTTGACTGCAGCTTGTCTCTTAATGCTGTGTCCTTCGAAGAAAACACATCCGTGGTTCAGGAGAGAGCAAAAGCAGGCACCGGTGGCGAGCTTAAGACGCCACCTCGGGATTGGCATCATCCCGTTCTGGCAGAAATGCGATGAGATCTGACTCCAAGGTGCTAAAAGGGCTGCTCTTACAATTGGCCCGTAGGCAGATTTCACTCGCGCGTCCCACATTAAACAAGGGCCGGGACGAAGCAAGTCAAGGTTCCGCCGAGATTCGAACTCGGATCGCTGGATTCAAAGTCCAGAGTGCTAGCCATTACACCACGGAACCAGCAGCGCTGCCGCCTCTGGCGGGCCTGAGCTTTCCTGCATTCACACTTGCAGCAACGCTCTCAGAATCTGGTCTCTCGCTGCTGCGTCCTTGGCAGGGAATACTTGCGTGGTACAGGGCAGAGCAAAAGCAGCGAGCGCGCTCGACGCAGGAGCATCGCAAACACTGTCGCAAGGGGAAAACCAGCCCACTTCCATCATGGGTGTGGAATTTGTGAAGTCAACAGTTCTGTCGAAGACAATCGCTCACGCAGCCAAAAAGAAGGCTCCACCGAGATTTGAACTCGGATCGCAGGATTCAGAGTCCAGAGTGCTCACCATTACACCATGGAACCCTGAGACAGCAGGGGCTGCCGAACCACTGCTCAAGGATGTTTGCCTCCTTCGTCAAGCGTGGAAACAGCAACGACAAGGATCACAATGGCGACTGTGGATCTGCTGATCCAGCAGCTCGTGCACTCGGTCTTTCGCAAGTGCAACCACGCTGTCTCGGCCTGCTGCCCTGTAAGGCCGGTCGCCCTCGCCTCCGAAATCCACTTTGCCGAAGTTTCCGAAAGCAGCTCGGGCCGTGCCAGATATGCCGACCTGTCCGCGAAACCTAGTTTCTCAGCGGGAGCAGGGCTGCTGTCGGCCATGAACAACTCTGAGCCGGGCTACTGCTCGCTAATCTCTCTCACTGGCAAACTTTCAAGCTGCTGGACAATCGCCTCGCCAGCATTTCACTTTGGCTTCAGCGTTCTCACCTCACAGTTAGCCTTCCTTCTGCTAAGTACAGCTGTAGGACAAGTCGCACATCTGCAGTACAGCTGCCTATTCAAACAGCACCGCTGCTGTTTCTCTCCCTTACCGGCGGCCATCGCTGTGTCAGCGCTGCGATGAGCAATGCTTTTAAGCAAAGTGAGATCTCAGACGGACTGTGTTCAAGAGCACGTGTCCCTGGCTTTCCGGGAGTCTGTATTGTATGCACTGTTTTTGATGTCGTTGGACTGCCTTGTACGTACAAATGTCATTGTTACCGTTTTGTAGTGATTGAAACTGGGATTTGAGGTTCCTGGTTTCCCTGAAAACTGGTTGAACGGTAGGGCTCGGGGCCTGGCTTTGCCGCTCCTCTCCCTGGTAAAATTGCGGTTTCTCTGTGTCCAGCTGTTCCTGTGAATTGTTGAATCAAATTAAAGAAAAGAGCACCTGTCCAGCATGCGCCTCATTTCAATTCCTGTCACCTTTTCACCAGCTGTCTGTGGAACACAGAGAGGAGCTCCAAAAACAACACCGCTTGACTGCAGCTTGTCTCTTAATGCTGTGTCCTTCGAAGAAAACACATCCGTGGTTCAGGAGAGAGCAAAAGCAGGCACCGGTGGCGAGCTTAAGACGCCACCTCGGGATTGGCATCATCCCGTTCTGGCAGAAATGCGATGAGATCTGACTCCAAGGTGCTAAAAGGGCTGCTCTTACAATTGGCCCGTAGGCAGATTTCACTCGCGCGTCCCACATTAAACAAGGGCCGGGACGAAGCAAGTCAAGGTTCCGCCGAGATTCGAACTCGGATCGCTGGATTCAAAGTCCAGAGTGCTAGCCATTACACCACGGAACCAGCAGTGCTGCCGCCTCTGGCAGGCCTGAGCTTTCCTGCATTCACACTTGCAGCAACGCTCTCAGAATCTGGTCTCTCGCTGCTGCGTCCTTGGCAGGGAATACTTGCGTGGTACAGGGCAGAGCAAAAGCAGCTCGCGCGCTCGACGCAGGAGCATCGCAAACACTGTCGCAAGGGGAAAACCAGCCCACTTCCATCATGGGTGTGGAATTTGTGAAGTCAACAGTTCTGTCGAAGACAATCGCTCACGCAGCCAGAAAGAAGGCTCCACCGAGATTTGAACGCGGATCGCTGGATTCAGAGTCCAGAGTGCTCACCATTACACCATGGAACCCTGAGACAGCCGGTGCTGCCGAACCACTGCTCAAGGATGTTTGCCTCCTTCGTCAAGCGTGGAAACAGCAACGACAAGGATCACAATGGCGACTGTGGATCTGCTGATCCAGCAGCTCGTGCACTCGGTCTTTCGCAAGTGCAACTACGCTGTCTCGGCCTGCTGCCCTGTAAGGCCGGTCGCCCTCGCCTCCGAAATCCACTTTGCCGAAGTTTCCGAAAGCAGCTCGGGCCGTGCCAGATATGCCGACCTGTCCGCGAAACCTAGTTTCTCAGCGGGAGCAGGGCTGCTGTCGGCCATGAACAACTCTGAGCCGGGCTACTGCTCGCTAATCTCTCTCACTGGCAAACTTTCAAGCTGCTGGACAATCGCCTCGCCAGCAATTCACTTTGGCTTCAGCTTTCTCACCTCACAGTTAGCCTTCCTTCTGCTAAGTACAGCTGTAGGACAAGTCGCACATCTGCAGTACAGCTGCCTATTCAAACAGCACCGCTGCTGTTTCTCTCCCTTACCGGCGGCCATCGCTGTGTCAGCGCTGCGATGAGCAATGCTTTTAAGCAAAGTGAGATCTCAGACGGACTGTGTTCAAGAGCACGTGTCCCTGGCTTTCCGGGAGTCTGCATTGTATGCACTGTTTTTGATGTCATTGGACTGCCTTGTACGTACAAATGTCATTGTTACCGTTTTGTAGTGATTGAAACTGGGATTTGAGGTTCCTGGTTTCCCTGAAAACTGGTTGAACGGTAGGGCTCGGGGCCTGGCTTTGCCGCTCCTCTCCCTGGTAAAATTGCGGTTTCTCTGTGTCCAGCTGTTCCTGTGAATTGTTGAATCAAATTAAAGAAAAGAGCACCTGTCCAGCATGCGCCTCATTTCAATTCCTGTCACCTTTTCACCAGCTGTCTGTGGAACACAGAGAGGAGCTCCAAAAACAACACCGCTTGACTGCAGCTTGTCTCTTAATGCTGTGTCCTTCGAAGAAAACACATCCGTGGTTCAGGAGAGAGCAAAAGCAGGCACCGGTGGCGAGCTTAAGACGCCACCTCGGGATTGGCATCATCCCGTTCTGGCAGAAATGCGATGAGATCTGACTCCAAGGTGCTAAAAGGGCTGCTCTTACAATTGGCCCGTAGGCAGATTTCACTCGCGCGTCCCACATTAAACAAGGGCCGGGACGAAGCAAGTCAAGGTTCCGCCGAGATTCGAACTCGGATCGCTGGATTCAAAGTCCAGAGTGCTAGCCATTACACCACGGAACCAGCAGCGCTGCCGCCTCTGGCGGGCCTGAGCTTTCCTGCATTCACACTTGCAGCAACGCTCTCAGAATCTGGTCTCTCGCTGCTGCGTCCTTGGCAGGGAATACTTGCGTGGTACAGGGCAGAGCAAAAGCAGCGAGCGCGCTCGACGCAGGAGCATCGCAAACACTGTCGCAAGGGGAAAACCAGCCCACTTCCATCATGGGTGTGGAATTTGTGAAGTCAACAGTTCTGTCGAAGACAATCGCTCACGCAGCCAAAAAGAAGGCTCCACCGAGATTTGAACTCGGATCGCAGGATTCAGAGTCCAGAGTGCTCACCATTACACCATGGAACCCTGAGACAGCAGGGGCTGCCGAACCACTGCTCAAGGATGTTTGCCTCCTTCGTCAAGCGTGGAAACAGCAACGACAAGGATCACAATGGCGACTGTGGATCTGCTGATCCAGCAGCTCGTGCACTCGGTCTTTCGCAAGTGCAACCACGCTGTCTCGGCCTGCTGCCCTGTAAGGCCGGTCGCCCTCGCCTCCGAAATCCACTTTGCCGAAGTTTCCGAAAGCAGCTCGGGCCGTGCCAGATATGCCGACCTGTCCGCGAAACCTAGTTTCTCAGCGGGAGCAGGGCTGCTGTCGGCCATGAACAACTCTGAGCCGGGCTACTGCTCGCTAATCTCTCTCACTGGCAAACTTTCAAGCTGCTGGACAATCGCCTCGCCAGCATTTCACTTTGGCTTCAGCGTTCTCACCTCACAGTTAGCCTTCCTTCTGCTAAGTACAGCTGTAGGACAAGTCGCACATCTGCAGTACAGCTGCCTATTCAAACAGCACCGCTGCTGTTTCTCTCCCTTACCGGCGGCCATCGCTGTGTCAGCGCTGCGATGAGCAATGCTTTTAAGCAAAGTGAGATCTCAGACGGACTGTGTTCAAGAGCACGTGTCCCTGGCTTTCCGGGAGTCTGTATTGTATGCACTGTTTTTGATGTCGTTGGACTGCCTTGTACGTACAAATGTCATTGTTACCGTTTTGTAGTGATTGAAACTGGGATTTGAGGTTCCTGGTTTCCCTGAAAACTGGTTGAACGGTAGGGCTCGGGGCCTGGCTTTGCCGCTCCTCTCCCTGGTAAAATTGCTGTTTCTCTGTGTCCAGCTGTTCCTGTGAATTGTTGAATCAAATTAAAGAAAAGAGCACCTGTCCAGCATGCGCCTCATTTCAATTCCTGTCACCTTTTCACCAGCTGTCTGTGGAACACAGAGAGGAGCTCCAAAAACAACACCGCTTGACTGCAGCTTGTCTCTTAATGCTGTGTCCTTCGAAGAAAACACATCCGTGGTTCAGGAGAGAGCAAAAGCAGGCACCGGTGGCGAGCTTAAGACGCCACCTCGGGATTGGCATCATCCCGTTCTGGCAGAAATGCGATGAGATCTGACTCCAAGGTGCTAAAAGGGCTGCTCTTACAATTGGCCCGTAGGCAGATTTCACTCGCGCATCCCACATTAAACAAGGGCCGGGACGAAGCAAGTCAAGGTTCCGCCGAGATTCGAACTCGGATCGCTGGATTCAAAGTCCAGAGTGCTAGCCATTACACCACGGAACCAGCAGCGCTGCCGCCTCTGGCAGGCCTGAGCTTTCCTGCATTCACACTTGCAGCAACGCTCTCAGAATCTGGTCTCTCGCTGCTGCGTCCTTGGCAGGGAATACTTGCGTGGTACAGGGCAGAGCAAAAGCAGCGAGCGCGCTCGACGCAGGAGCATCGCAAACACTGTTGCAAGGGGAAAACCAGCCCACTTCCATCATGGGTGTGGAATTTGTGAAGTCAACAGTTCTGTCGAAGACAATCGCTCACGCAGCCAAAAAGAAGGCTCCACCGAGATTTGAACTCGGATCGCAGGATTCAGAGTCCAGAGTGCTCACCATTACACCATGGAACCCTGAGACAGCCGGGGCTGCCGAACCACTGCTCAAGGATGTTTGCCTCCTTCGTCAAGCGTGGAAACAGCAACGACAAGGATCACAATGGCGACTGTGGATCTGCTGATCCAGCAGCTCGTGCACTCGGTCTTTCGCAAGTGCAACCACGCTGTCTCGGCCTGCTGCCCTGTAAGGCCGGTCGCCCTCGCCTCCGAAATCCACTTTGCCGAAGTTTCCGAAAGCAGCTCGGGCCGTGCCAGATATGCCGACCTGTCCGCGAAACCTAGTTTCTCAGCGGGAGCAGGGCTGCTGTCGGCCATGAACAACTCTGAGCCGGGCTACTGCTCGCTAATCTCTCTCACTGGCAAACTTTCAAGCTGCTGGACAATCGCCTCGCCAGCATTTCACTTTGGCTTCAGCTTTCTCACCTCACAGTTAGCCTTCCTTCTGCTAAGTACAGCTGTAGGACAAGTCGCACATCTGCAGTACAGCTGCCTATTCAAACAGCACCGCTGCTGTTTCTCTCCCTTACCGGCGGCCATCGCTGTGTCAGCGCTGCGATGAGCAATGCTTTAAAGCAAAGTGAGATCTCAGACGGACTGTGTTCAAGAGCACGTGTCCCTGGCTTTCCGGGAGTCTGTATTGTATGCACTGTTTTTGATGTCGTTGGACTGCCTTGTACGTACAAATGTCATTGTTACCGTTTTGTAGTGATTGAAACTGGGATTTGAGGTTCCTGGTTTCCCTGAAAACTGGTTGAACGGTAGGGCTCGGGGCCTGGCTTTGCCGCTCCTCTCCCTGGTAAAATTGCGGTTTCTCTGTGTCCAGCTGTTCCTGTGAATTGTTGAATCAAATTAAAGAAAAGAGCACCTGTCCAGCATGCGCCTCATTTCAATTCCTGTCACCTTTTCACCAGCTGTCTGTGGAACACAGAGAGGAGCTCCAAAAACAACACCGCTTGACTGCAGCTTGTCTCTTAATGCTGTGTCCTTCGAAGAAAACACATCCGTGGTTCAGGAGAGAGCAAAAGCAGGCACCGGTGGCGAGCTTAAGACGCCACCTCGGGATTGGCATCATCCCGTTCTGGCAGAAATGCGATGAGATCTGACTCCAAGGTGCTAAAAGGGCTGCTCTTACAATTGGCCCGTAGGCAGATTTCACTCGCGCGTCCCACATTAAACAAGGGCCGGGACGAAGCAAGTCAAGGTTCCGCCGAGATTCGGACTCGGATCGCTGGATTCAAAGTCCAGAGTGCTAGCCATTACACCACGGAACCAGCAGCGCTGCCGCCTCTGGCGGGCCTGAGCTTTCCTGCATTCACACTTGCAGCAACGCTCTCAGAATCTGGTCTCTCGCTGCTGCGTCCTTGGCAGGGAATACTTGCGTGGTACAGGGCAGAGCAAAAGCAGCGAGCGCGCTCGACGCAGGAGCATCGCAAACACTGTCGCAAGGGGAAAACCAGCCCACTTCCATCATGGGTGTGGAATTTGTGAAGTCAACAGTTCTGTCGAAGACAATCGCTCACGCAGCCAAAAAGAAGGCTCCACCGAGATTTGAACTCGGATCGCAGGATTCAGAGTCCAGAGTGCTCACCATTACACCATGGAACCCTGAGACAGCAGGGGCTGCCGAACCACTGCTCAAGGATGTTTGCCTCCTTCGTCAAGCGTGGAAACAGCAACGACAAGGATCACAATGGCGACTGTGGATCTGCTGATCCAGCAGCTCGTGCACTCGGTCTTTCGCAAGTGCAACCACGCTGTCTCGGCCTGCTGCCCTGTAAGGCCGGTCGCCCTCGCCTCCGAAATCCACTTTGCCGAAGTTTCCGAAAGCAGCTCGGGCCGTGCCAGATATGCCGACCTGTCCGCGAAACCTAGTTTCTCAGCGGGAGCAGGGCTGCTGTCGGCCATGAACAACTCTGAGCCGGGCTACTGCTCGCTAATCTCTCTCACTGGCAAACTTTCAAGCTGCTGGACAATCGCCTCGCCAGCATTTCACTTTGGCTTCAGCGTTCTCACCTCACAGTTAGCCTTCCTTCTGCTAAGTACAGCTGTAGGACAAGTCGCACATCTGCAGTACAGCTGCCTATTCAAACAGCACCGCTGCTGTTTCTCTCCCTTACCGGCGGCCATCGCTGTGTCAGCGCTGCGATGAGCAATGCTTTTAAGCAAAGTGAGATCTCAGACGGACTGTGTTCAAGAGCACGTGTCCCTGGCTTTCCGGGAGTCTGTATTGTATGCACTGTTTTTGATGTCGTTGGACTGCCTTGTACGTACAAATGTCATTGTTACCGTTTTGTAGTGATTGAAACTGGGATTTGAGGTTCCTGGTTTCCCTGAAAACTGGTTGAACGGTAGGGCTCGGGGCCTGGCTTTGCCGCTCCTCTCCCTGGTAAAATTGCGGTTTCTCTGTGTCCAGCTGTTCCTGTGAATTGTTGAATCAAATTAAAGAAAAGAGCACCTGTCCAGCATGCGCCTCATTTCAATTCCTGTCACCTTTTCACCAGCTGTCTGTGGAACACAGAGAGGAGCTCCAAAAACAACACCGCTTGACTGCAGCTTGTCTCTTAATGCTGTGTCCTTCGAAGAAAACACATCCGTGGTTCAGGAGAGAGCAAAAGCAGGCACCGGTGGCGAGCTTAAGACGCCACCTCGGGATTGGCATCATCCCGTTCTGGCAGAAATGCGATGAGATCTGACTCCAAGGTGCTAAAAGGGCTGCTCTTACAATTGGCCCGTAGGCAGATTTCACTCGCGCATCCCACATTAAACAAGGGCCGGGACGAAGCAAGTCAAGGTTCCGCCGAGATTCGAACTCGGATCGCTGGATTCAAAGTCCAGAGTGCTAGCCATTACACCACGGAACCAGCAGTGCTGCCGCCTCTGGCAGGCCTGAGCTTTCCTGCATTCACACTTGCAGCAACGCTCTCAGAATCTGGTCTCTCGCTGCTGCGTCCTTGGCAGGGAATACTTGCGTGGTACAGGGCAGAGCAAAAGCAGCGAGCGCGCTCGACGCAGGAGCATCGCAAACACTGTCGCAAGGGGAAAACCAGCCCACTTCCATCATGGGTGTGGAATTTGTGAAGTCAACAGTTCTGTCGAAGACAATCGCTCACGCAGCCAGAAAGAAGGCTCCACCGAGATTTGAACGCGGATCGCTGGATTCAGAGTCCAGAGTGCTCACCATTACACCATGGAACCCTGAGACAGCAGGTGCTGCCGAACCACTGCTCAAGGATGTTTGCCTCCTTCGTCAAGCGTGGAAACAGCAACGACAAGGATCACAATGGCGACTGTGGATCTGCTGATCCAGCAGCTCGTGCACTCGGTCTTTCGCAAGTGCAACTACGCTGTCTCGGCCTGCTGCCCTGTAAGGCCGGTCGCCCTCGCCTCCGAAATCCACTTTGCCGAAGTTTCCGAAAGCAGCTCGGGCCGTGCCAGATATGCCGACCTGTCCGCGAAACCTAGTTTCTCAGCGGGAGCAGGGCTGCTGTCGGCCATGAACAACTCTGAGCCGGGCTACTGCTCGCTAATCTCTCTCACTGGCAAACTTTCAAGCTGCTGGACAATCGCCTCGCCAGCAATTCACTTTGGCTTCAGCTTTCTCACCTCACAGTTAGCCTTCCTTCTGCTAAGTACAGCTGTAGGACAAGTCGCACATCTGCAGTACAGCTGCCTATTCAAACAGCACCGCTGCTGTTTCTCTCCCTTACCGGCGGCCATCGCTGTGTCAGCGCTGCGATGAGCAATGCTTTTAAGCAAAGTGAGATCTCAGACGGACTGTGTTCAAGAGCACGTGTCCCTGGCTTTCCGGGAGTCTGCATTGTATGCACTGTTTTTGATGTCATTGGACTGCCTTGTACGTACAAATGTCATTGTTACCGTTTTGTAGTGATTGAAACTGGGATTTGAGGTTCCTGGTTTCCCTGAAAACTGGTTGAACGGTAGGGCTCGGGGCCTGGCTTTGCCGCTCCTCTCCCTGGTAAAATTGCGGTTTCTCTGTGTCCAGCTGTTCCTGTGAATTGTTGAATCAAATTAAAGAAAAGAGCACCTGTCCAGCATGCGCCTCATTTCAATTCCTGTCACCTTTTCACCAGCTGTCTGTGGAACACAGAGAGGAGCTCCAAAAACAACACCGCTTGACTGCAGCTTGTCTCTTAATGCTGTGTCCTTCGAAGAAAACACATCCGTGGTTCAGGAGAGAGCAAAAGCAGGCACCGGTGGCGAGCTTAAGACGCCACCTCGGGATTGGCATCATCCCGTTCTGGCAGAAATGCGATGAGATCTGACTCCAAGGTGCTAAAAGGGCTGCTCTTACAATTGGCCCGTAGGCAGATTTCACTCGCGCGTCCCACATTAAACAAGGGCCGGGACGAAGCAAGTCAAGGTTCCGCCGAGATTCGAACTCGGATCGCTGGATTCAAAGTCCAGAGTGCTAGCCATTACACCACGGAACCAGCAGCGCTGCCGCCTCTGGCGGGCCTGAGCTTTCCTGCATTCACACTTGCAGCAACGCTCTCAGAATCTGGTCTCTCGCTGCTGCGTCCTTGGCAGGGAATACTTGCGTGGTACAGGGCAGAGCAAAAGCAGCGAGCGCGCTCGACGCAGGAGCATCGCAAACACTGTCGCAAGGGGAAAACCAGCCCACTTCCATCATGGGTGTGGAATTTGTGAAGTCAACAGTTCTGTCGAAGACAATCGCTCACGCAGCCAAAAAGAAGGCTCCACCGAGATTTGAACTCGGATCGCAGGATTCAGAGTCCAGAGTGCTCACCATTACACCATGGAACCCTGAGACAGCAGGGGCTGCCGAACCACTGCTCAAGGATGTTTGCCTCCTTCGTCAAGCGTGGAAACAGCAACGACAAGGATCACAATGGCGACTGTGGATCTGCTGATCCAGCAGCTCGTGCACTCGGTCTTTCGCAAGTGCAACCACGCTGTCTCGGCCTGCTGCCCTGTAAGGCCGGTCGCCCTCGCCTCCGAAATCCACTTTGCCGAAGTTTCCGAAAGCAGCTCGGGCCGTGCCAGATATGCCGACCTGTCCGCGAAACCTAGTTTCTCAGCGGGAGCAGGGCTGCTGTCGGCCATGAACAACTCTGAGCCGGGCTACTGCTCGCTAATCTCTCTCACTGGCAAACTTTCAAGCTGCTGGACAATCGCCTCGCCAGCATTTCACTTTGGCTTCAGCGTTCTCACCTCACAGTTAGCCTTCCTTCTGCTAAGTACAGCTGTAGGACAAGTCGCACATCTGCAGTACAGCTGCCTATTCAAACAGCACCGCTGCTGTTTCTCTCCCTTACCGGCGGCCATCGCTGTGTCAGCGCTGCGATGAGCAATGCTTTTAAGCAAAGTGAGATCTCAGACGGACTGTGTTCAAGAGCACGTGTCCCTGGCTTTCCGGGAGTCTGTATTGTATGCACTGTTTTTGATGTCGTTGGACTGCCTTGTACGTACAAATGTCATTGTTACCGTTTTGTAGTGATTGAAACTGGGATTTGAGGTTCCTGGTTTCCCTGAAAACTGGTTGAACGGTAGGGCTCGGGGCCTGGCTTTGCCGCTCCTCTCCCTGGTAAAATTGCTGTTTCTCTGTGTCCAGCTGTTCCTGTGAATTGTTGAATCAAATTAAAGAAAAGAGCACCTGTCCAGCATGCGCCTCATTTCAATTCCTGTCACCTTTTCACCAGCTGTCTGTGGAACACAGAGAGGAGCTCCAAAAACAACACCGCTTGACTGCAGCTTGTCTCTTAATGCTGTGTCCTTCGAAGAAAACACATCCGTGGTTCAGGAGAGAGCAAAAGCAGGCACCGGTGGCGAGCTTAAGACGCCACCTCGGGATTGGCATCATCCCGTTCTGGCAGAAATGCGATGAGATCTGACTCCAAGGTGCTAAAAGGGCTGCTCTTACAATTGGCCCGTAGGCAGATTTCACTCGCGCATCCCACATTAAACAAGGGCCGGGACGAAGCAAGTCAAGGTTCCGCCGAGATTCGAACTCGGATCGCTGGATTCAAAGTCCAGAGTGCTAGCCATTACACCACGGAACCAGCAGTGCTGCCGCCTCTGGCAGGCCTGAGCTTTCCTGCATTCACACTTGCAGCAACGCTCTCAGAATCTGGTCTCTCGCTGCTGCGTCCTTGGCAGGGAATACTTGCGTGGTACAGGGCAGAGCAAAAGCAGCGAGCGCGCTCGACGCAGGAGCATCGCAAACACTGTTGCAAGGGGAAAACCAGCCCACTTCCATCATGGGTGTGGAATTTGTGAAGTCAACAGTTCTGTCGAAGACAATCGCTCACGCAGCCAAAAAGAAGGCTCCACCGAGATTTGAACTCGGATCGCAGGATTCAGAGTCCAGAGTGCTCACCATTACACCATGGAACCCTGAGACAGCCGGGGCTGCCGAACCACTGCTCAAGGATGTTTGCCTCCTTCGTCAAGCGTGGAAACAGCAACGACAAGGATCACAATGGCGACTGTGGATCTGCTGATCCAGCAGCTCGTGCACTCGGTCTTTCGCAAGTGCAACCACGCTGTCTCGGCCTGCTGCCCTGTAAGGCCGGTCGCCCTCGCCTCCGAAATCCACTTTGCCGAAGTTTCCGAAAGCAGCTCGGGCCGTGCCAGATATGCCGACCTGTCCGCGAAACCTAGTTTCTCAGCGGGAGCAGGGCTGCTGTCGGCCATGAACAACTCTGAGCCGGGCTACTGCTCGCTAATCTCTCTCACTGGCAAACTTTCAAGCTGCTGGACAATCGCCTCGCCAGCATTTCACTTTGGCTTCAGCTTTCTCACCTCACAGTTAGCCTTCCTTCTGCTAAGTACAGCTGTAGGACAAGTCGCACATCTGCAGTACAGCTGCCTATTCAAACAGCACCGCTGCTGTTTCTCTCCCTTACCGGCGGCCATCGCTGTGTCAGCGCTGCGATGAGCAATGCTTTAAAGCAAAGTGAGATCTCAGACGGACTGTGTTCAAGAGCACGTGTCCCTGGCTTTCCGGGAGTCTGTATTGTATGCACTGTTTTTGATGTCGTTGGACTGCCTTGTACGTACAAATGTCATTGTTACCGTTTTGTAGTGATTGAAACTGGGATTTGAGGTTCCTGGTTTCCCTGAAAACTGGTTGAACGGTAGGGCTCGGGGCCTGGCTTTGCCGCTCCTCTCCCTGGTAAAATTGCGGTTTCTCTGTGTCCAGCTGTTCCTGTGAATTGTTGAATCAAATTAAAGAAAAGAGCACCTGTCCAGCATGCGCCTCATTTCAATTCCTGTCACCTTTTCACCAGCTGTCTGTGGAACACAGAGAGGAGCTCCAAAAACAACACCGCTTGACTGCAGCTTGTCTCTTAATGCTGTGTCCTTCGAAGAAAACACATCCGTGGTTCAGGAGAGAGCAAAAGCAGGCACCGGTGGCGAGCTTAAGACGCCACCTCGGGATTGGCATCATCCCGTTCTGGCAGAAATGCGATGAGATCTGACTCCAAGGTGCTAAAAGGGCTGCTCTTACAATTGGCCCGTAGGCAGATTTCACTCGCGCGTCCCACATTAAACAAGGGCCGGGACGAAGCAAGTCAAGGTTCCGCCGAGATTCGGACTCGGATCGCTGGATTCAAAGTCCAGAGTGCTAGCCATTACACCACGGAACCAGCAGCGCTGCCGCCTCTGGCGGGCCTGAGCTTTCCTGCATTCACACTTGCAGCAACGCTCTCAGAATCTGGTCTCTCGCTGCTGCGTCCTTGGCAGGGAATACTTGCGTGGTACAGGGCAGAGCAAAAGCAGCGAGCGCGCTCGACGCAGGAGCATCGCAAACACTGTCGCAAGGGGAAAACCAGCCCACTTCCATCATGGGTGTGGAATTTGTGAAGTCAACAGTTCTGTCGAAGACAATCGCTCACGCAGCCAAAAAGAAGGCTCCACCGAGATTTGAACTCGGATCGCAGGATTCAGAGTCCAGAGTGCTCACCATTACACCATGGAACCCTGAGACAGCAGGGGCTGCCGAACCACTGCTCAAGGATGTTTGCCTCCTTCGTCAAGCGTGGAAACAGCAACGACAAGGATCACAATGGCGACTGTGGATCTGCTGATCCAGCAGCTCGTGCACTCGGTCTTTCGCAAGTGCAACCACGCTGTCTCGGCCTGCTGCCCTGTAAGGCCGGTCGCCCTCGCCTCCGAAATCCACTTTGCCGAAGTTTCCGAAAGCAGCTCGGGCCGTGCCAGATATGCCGACCTGTCCGCGAAACCTAGTTTCTCAGCGGGAGCAGGGCTGCTGTCGGCCATGAACAACTCTGAGCCGGGCTACTGCTCGCTAATCTCTCTCACTGGCAAACTTTCAAGCTGCTGGACAATCGCCTCGCCAGCATTTCACTTTGGCTTCAGCGTTCTCACCTCACAGTTAGCCTTCCTTCTGCTAAGTACAGCTGTAGGACAAGTCGCACATCTGCAGTACAGCTGCCTATTCAAACAGCACCGCTGCTGTTTCTCTCCCTTACCGGCGGCCATCGCTGTGTCAGCGCTGCGATGAGCAATGCTTTTAAGCAAAGTGAGATCTCAGACGGACTGTGTTCAAGAGCACGTGTCCCTGGCTTTCCGGGAGTCTGTATTGTATGCACTGTTTTTGATGTCGTTGGACTGCCTTGTACGTACAAATGTCATTGTTACCGTTTTGTAGTGATTGAAACTGGGATTTGAGGTTCCTGGTTTCCCTGAAAACTGGTTGAACGGTAGGGCTCGGGGCCTGGCTTTGCCGCTCCTCTCCCTGGTAAAATTGCGGTTTCTCTGTGTCCAGCTGTTCCTGTGAATTGTTGAATCAAATTAAAGAAAAGAGCACCTGTCCAGCATGCGCCTCATTTCAATTCCTGTCACCTTTTCACCAGCTGTCTGTGGAACACAGAGAGGAGCTCCAAAAACAACACCGCTTGACTGCAGCTTGTCTCTTAATGCTGTGTCCTTCGAAGAAAACACATCCGTGGTTCAGGAGAGAGCAAAAGCAGGCACCGGTGGCGAGCTTAAGACGCCACCTCGGGATTGGCATCATCCCGTTCTGGCAGAAATGCGATGAGATCTGACTCCAAGGTGCTAAAAGGGCTGCTCTTACAATTGGCCCGTAGGCAGATTTCACTCGCGCATCCCACATTAAACAAGGGCCGGGACGAAGCAAGTCAAGGTTCCGCCGAGATTCGAACTCGGATCGCTGGATTCAAAGTCCAGAGTGCTAGCCATTACACCACGGAACCAGCAGTGCTGCCGCCTCTGGCAGGCCTGAGCTTTCCTGCATTCACACTTGCAGCAACGCTCTCAGAATCTGGTCTCTCGCTGCTGCGTCCTTGGCAGGGAATACTTGCGTGGTACAGGGCAGAGCAAAAGCAGCGAGCGCGCTCGACGCAGGAGCATCGCAAACACTGTCGCAAGGGGAAAACCAGCCCACTTCCATCATGGGTGTGGAATTTGTGAAGTCAACAGTTCTGTCGAAGACAATCGCTCACGCAGCCAGAAAGAAGGCTCCACCGAGATTTGAACGCGGATCGCTGGATTCAGAGTCCAGAGTGCTCACCATTACACCATGGAACCCTGAGACAGCAGGTGCTGCCGAACCACTGCTCAAGGATGTTTGCCTCCTTCGTCAAGCGTGGAAACAGCAACGACAAGGATCACAATGGCGACTGTGGATCTGCTGATCCAGCAGCTCGTGCACTCGGTCTTTCGCAAGTGCAACTACGCTGTCTCGGCCTGCTGCCCTGTAAGGCCGGTCGCCCTCGCCTCCGAAATCCACTTTGCCGAAGTTTCCGAAAGCAGCTCGGGCCGTGCCAGATATGCCGACCTGTCCGCGAAACCTAGTTTCTCAGCGGGAGCAGGGCTGCTGTCGGCCATGAACAACTCTGAGCCGGGCTACTGCTCGCTAATCTCTCTCACTGGCAAACTTTCAAGCTGCTGGACAATCGCCTCGCCAGCAATTCACTTTGGCTTCAGCTTTCTCACCTCACAGTTAGCCTTCCTTCTGCTAAGTACAGCTGTAGGACAAGTCGCACATCTGCAGTACAGCTGCCTATTCAAACAGCACCGCTGCTGTTTCTCTCCCTTACCGGCGGCCATCGCTGTGTCAGCGCTGCGATGAGCAATGCTTTTAAGCAAAGTGAGATCTCAGACGGACTGTGTTCAAGAGCACGTGTCCCTGGCTTTCCGGGAGTCTGCATTGTATGCACTGTTTTTGATGTCATTGGACTGCCTTGTACGTACAAATGTC
This sequence comes from Chiloscyllium punctatum, assembly GCF_047496795.1. NCBI lineage: Eukaryota > Metazoa > Chordata > Chondrichthyes > Orectolobiformes > Hemiscylliidae > Chiloscyllium > Chiloscyllium punctatum. The sequence goes on along the minus strand of NC_092759.1, from coordinate 15,162,788 downwards.
ATTGTTACCGTTTTGTAGTGATTGAAACTGGGATTTGAGGTTCCTGGTTTCCCTGAAAACTGGTTGAACGGTAGGGCTCGGGGCCTGGCTTTGCCGCTCCTCTCCCTGGTAAAATTGCGGTTTCTCTGTGTCCAGCTGTTCCTGTGAATTGTTGAATCAAATTAAAGAAAAGAGCACCTGTCCAGCATGCGCCTCATTTCAATTCCTGTCACCTTTTCACCAGCTGTCTGTGGAACACAGAGAGGAGCTCCAAAAACAACACCGCTTGACTGCAGCTTGTCTCTTAATGCTGTGTCCTTCGAAGAAAACACATCCGTGGTTCAGGAGAGAGCAAAAGCAGGCACCGGTGGCGAGCTTAAGACGCCACCTCGGGATTGGCATCATCCCGTTCTGGCAGAAATGCGATGAGATCTGACTCCAAGGTGCTAAAAGGGCTGCTCTTACAATTGGCCCGTAGGCAGATTTCACTCGCGCGTCCCACATTAAACAAGGGCCGGGACGAAGCAAGTCAAGGTTCCGCCGAGATTCGGACTCGGATCGCTGGATTCAAAGTCCAGAGTGCTAGCCATTACACCACGGAACCAGCAGTGCTGCCGCCTCAGGCAGGCCTGAGCTTTCCTGCATTCACACTTGCAGCAACGCTCTCAGAATCTGGTCTCTCGCTGCTGCGTCCTTGGCAGGGAATACTTGCGTGGTACAGGGCAGAGCAAAAGCAGCTCGCGCGCTCGACGCAGGAGCATCGCAAACACTGTCGCAAGGGGAAAACCAGCCCACTTCCATCATGGGTGTGGAATTTGTGAAGTCAACAGTTCTGTCGAAGACAATCGCTCACGCAGCCAGAAAGAAGGCTCCACCGAGATTTGAACGCGGATCGCTGGATTCAGAGTCCAGAGTGCTCACCATTACACCATGGAACCCTGAGACAGCAGGTGCTGCCGAACCACTGCTCAAGGATGTTTGCCTCCTTCGTCAAGCGTGGAAACAGCAACGACAAGGATCACAATGGCGACTGTGGATCTGCTGATCCAGCAGCTCGTGCACTCGGTCTTTCGCAAGTGCAACTACGCTGTCTCGGCCTGCTGCCCTGTAAGGCCGGTCGCCCTCGCCTCCGAAATCCACTTTGCCGAAGTTTCCGAAAGCAGCTCGGGCCGTGCCAGATATGCCGACCTGTCCGCGAAACCTAGTTTCTCAGCGGGAGCAGGGCTGCTGTCGGCCATGAACAACTCTGAGCCGGGCTACTGCTCGCTAATCTCTCTCACTGGCAAACTTTCAAGCTGCTGGACAATCGCCTCGCCAGCAATTCACTTTGGCTTCAGCTTTCTCACCTCACAGTTAGCCTTCCTTCTGCTAAGTACAGCTGTAGGACAAGTCGCACATCTGCAGTACAGCTGCCTATTCAAACAGCACCGCTGCTGTTTCTCTCCCTTACCGGCGGCCATCGCTGTGTCAGCGCTGCGATGAGCAATGCTTTTAAGCAAAGTGAGATCTCAGACGGACTGTGTTCAAGAGCACGTGTCCCTGGCTTTCCGGGAGTCTGCATTGTATGCACTGTTTTTGATGTCATTGGACTGCCTTGTACGTACAAATGTCATTGTTACCGTTTTGTAGTGATTGAAACTGGGATTTGAGGTTCCTGGTTTCCCTGAAAACTGGTTGAACGGTAGGGCTCGGGGCCTGGCTTTGCCGCTCCTCTCCCTGGTAAAATTGCGGTTTCTCTGTGTCCAGCTGTTCCTGTGAATTGTTGAATCAAATTAAAGAAAAGAGCACCTGTCCAGCATGCGCCTCATTTCAATTCCTGTCACCTTTTCACCAGCTGTCTGTGGAACACAGAGAGGAGCTCCAAAAACAACACCGCTTGACTGCAGCTTGTCTCTTAATGCTGTGTCCTTCGAAGAAAACACATCCGTGGTTCAGGAGAGAGCAAAAGCAGGCACCGGTGGCGAGCTTAAGACGCCACCTCGGGATTGGCATCATCCCGTTCTGGCAGAAATGCGATGAGATCTGACTCCAAGGTGCTAAAAGGGCTGCTCTTACAATTGGCCCGTAGGCAGATTTCACTCGCGCATCCCACATTAAACAAGGGCCGGGACGAAGCAAGTCAAGGTTCCGCCGAGATTCGAACTCGGATCGCTGGATTCAAAGTCCAGAGTGCTAGCCATTACACCACGGAACCAGCAGCGCTGCCGCCTCTGGCGGGCCTGAGCTTTCCTGCATTCACACTTGCAGCAACGCTCTCAGAATCTGGTCTCTCGCTGCTGCGTCCTTGGCAGGGAATACTTGCGTGGTACAGGGCAGAGCAAAAGCAGCTCGCGCGCTCGACGCAGGAGCATCGCAAACACTGTCGCAAGGGGAAAACCAGCCCACTTCCATCATGGGTGTGGAATTTGTGAAGTCAACAGTTCTGTCGAAGACAATCGCTCACGCAGCCAAAAAGAAGGCTCCACCGAGATTTGAACTCGGATCGCATGATTCAGAGTCCAGAGTGCTCACCATTACACCATGGAACCCTGAGACAGCAGGGGCTGCCGAACCACTGCTCAAGGATGTTTGCCTCCTTCGTCAAGCGTGGAAACAGCAACGACAAGGATCACAATGGCGACTGTGGATCTGCTGATCCAGCAGCTCGTGCACTCGGTCTTTCGCAAGTGCAACCACGCTGTCTCGGCCTGCTGCCCTGTAAGGCCGGTCGCCCTCGCCTCCGAAATCCACTTTGCCGAAGTTTCCGAAAGCAGCTCGGGCCGTGCCAGATATGCCGACCTGTCCGCGAAACCTAGTTTCTCAGCGGGAGCAGGGCTGCTGTCGGCCATGAACAACTCTGAGCCGGGCTACTGCTCGCTAATCTCTCTCACTGGCAAACTTTCAAGCTGCTGGACAATCGCCTCGCCAGCATTTCACTTTGGCTTCAGCGTTCTCACCTCACAGTTAGCCTTCCTTCTGCTAAGTACAGCTGTAGGACAAGTCGCACATCTGCAGTACAGCTGCCTATTCAAACAGCACCGCTGCTGTTTCTCTCCCTTACCGGCGGCCATCGCTGTGTCAGCGCTGCGATGAGCAATGCTTTTAAGCAAAGTGAGATCTCAGACGGACTGTGTTCAAGAGCACGTGTCCCTGGCTTTCCGGGAGTCTGTATTGTATGCACTGTTTTTGATGTCGTTGGACTGCCTTGTACGTACAAATGTCATTGTTACCGTTTTGTAGTGATTGAAACTGGGATTTGAGGTTCCTGGTTTCCCTGAAAACTGGTTGAACGGTAGGGCTCGGGGCCTGGCTTTGCCGCTCCTCTCCCTGGTAAAATTGCGGTTTCTCTGTGTCCAGCTGTTCCTGTGAATTGTTGAATCAAATTAAAGAAAAGAGCACCTGTCCAGCATGCGCCTCATTTCAATTCCTGTCACCTTTTCACCAGCTGTCTGTGGAACACAGAGAGGAGCTCCAAAAACAACACCGCTTGACTGCAGCTTGTCTCTTAATGCTGTGTCCTTCGAAGAAAACACATCCGTGGTTCAGGAGAGAGCAAAAGCAGGCACCGGTGGCGAGCTTAAGACGCCACCTCGGGATTGGCATCATCCCGTTCTGGCAGAAATGCGATGAGATCTGACTCCAAGGTGCTAAAAGGGCTGCTCTTACAATTGGCCCGTAGGCAGATTTCACTCGCGCGTCCCACATTAAACAAGGGCCGGGACGAAGCAAGTCAAGGTTCCGCCGAGATTCGGACTCGGATCGCTGGATTCAAAGTCCAGAGTGCTAGCCATTACACCACGGAACCAGCAGCGCTGCCGCCTCTGGCGGGCCTGAGCTTTCCTGCATTCACACTTGCAGCAACGCTCTCAGAATCTGGTCTCTCGCTGCTGCGTCCTTGGCAGGGAATACTTGCGTGGTACAGGGCAGAGCAAAAGCAGCTCGCGCGCTCGACGCAGGAGCATCGCAAACACTGTCGCAAGGGGAAAACTAGCCCACTTCCATCATGGGTGTGGAATTTGTGAAGTCAACAGTTCTGTCGAAGACAATCGCTCACGCAGCCAGAAAGAAGGCTCCACCGAGATTTGAACTCGGATCGCTGGATTCAGAGTCCAAAGTGCTCACCATTACACCATGGAACCCTGAGACAGCAGGGGCTGCCGAACCACTGCTCAAGGATGTTTGCCTCCTTCGTCAAGCGTGGAAACAGCAACGACAAGGATCACAATGGCGACTGTGGATCTGCTGATCCAGCAGCTCGTGCACTCGGTCTTTCGCAAGTGCAACCACGCTGTCTCGGCCTGCTGCCCTGTAAGGCCGGTCGCCCTCGCCTCCGAAATCCACTTTGCCGAAGTTTCCGAAAGCAGCTCGGGCCGTGCCAGATATGCCGACCTGTCCGCGAAACCTAGTTTCTCAGCGGGAGCAGGGCTGCTGTCGGCCATGAACAACTCTGAGCCGGGCTACTGCTCGCTAATCTCTCTCACTGGCAAACTTTCAAGCTGCTGGACAATCGCCTCGCCAGCATTTCACTTTGGCTTCAGCTTTCTCACCTCACAGTTAGCCTTCCTTCTGCTAAGTACAGCTGTAGGACAAGTCGCACATCTGCAGTACAGCTGCCTATTCAAACAGCACCGCTGCTGTTTCTCTCCCTTACCGGCGGCCATCGCTGTGTCAGCGCTGCGATGAGCAATGCTTTAAAGCAAAGTGAGATCTCAGACGGACTGTGTTCAAGAGCACGTGTCCCTGGCTTTCCGGGAGTCTGTATTGTATGCACTGTTTTTGATGTCGTTGGACTGCCTTGTACGTACAAATGTCATTGTTACCGTTTTGTAGTGATTGAAACTGGGATTTGAGGTTCCTGGTTTCCCTGAAAACTGGTTGAACGGTAGGGCTCGGGGCCTGGCTTTGCCGCTCCTCTCCCTGGTAAAATTGCGGTTTCTCTGTGTCCAGCTGTTCCTGTGAATTGTTGAATCAAATTAAAGAAAAGAGCACCTGTCCAGCATGCGCCTCATTTCAATTCCTGTCACCTTTTCACCAGCTGTCTGTGGAACACAGAGAGGAGCTCCAAAAACAACACCGCTTGACTGCAGCTTGTCTCTTAATGCTGTGTCCTTCGAAGAAAACACATCCGTGGTTCAGGAGAGAGCAAAAGCAGGCACCGGTGGCGAGCTTAAGACGCCACCTCGGGATTGGCATCATCCCGTTCTGGCAGAAATGCGATGAGATCTGACTCCAAGGTGCTAAAAGGGCTGCTCTTACAATTGGCCCGTAGGCAGATTTCACTCGCGCGTCCCACATTAAACAAGGGCCGGGACGAAGCAAGTCAAGGTTCCGCCGAGATTCGAACTCGGATCGCTGGATTCAAAGTCCAGAGTGCTAGCCATTACACCACGGAACCAGCAGTGCTGCCGCCTCAGGCAGGCCTGAGCTTTCCTGCATTCACACTTGCAGCAACGCTCTCAGAATCTGGTCTCTCGCTGCTGCGTCCTTGGCAGGGAATACTTGCGTGGTACAGGGCAGAGCAAAAGCAGCGAGCGCGCTCGACGCAGGAGCATCGCAAACACTGTCGCAAGGGGAAAACCAGCCCACTTCCATCATGGGTGTGGAATTTGTGAAGTCAACAGTTCTGTCGAAGACAATCGCTCACGCAGCCAGAAAGAAGGCTCCACCGAGATTTGAACGCGGATCGCTGGATTCAGAGTCCAGAGTGCTCACCATTACACCATGGAACCCTGAGACAGCAGGTGCTGCCGAACCACTGCTCAAGGATGTTTGCCTCCTTCGTCAAGCGTGGAAACAGCAACGACAAGGATCACAATGGCGACTGTGGATCTGCTGATCCAGCAGCTCGTGCACTCGGTCTTTCGCAAGTGCAACTACGCTGTCTCGGCCTGCTGCCCTGTAAGGCCGGTCGCCCTCGCCTCCGAAATCCACTTTGCCGAAGTTTCCGAAAGCAGCTCGGGCCGTGCCAGATATGCCGACCTGTCCGCGAAACCTAGTTTCTCAGCGGGAGCAGGGCTGCTGTCGGCCATGAACAACTCTGAGCCGGGCTACTGCTCGCTAATCTCTCTCACTGGCAAACTTTCAAGCTGCTGGACAATCGCCTCGCCAGCAATTCACTTTGGCTTCAGCTTTCTCACCTCACAGTTAGCCTTCCTTCTGCTAAGTACAGCTGTAGGACAAGTCGCACATCTGCAGTACAGCTGCCTATTCAAACAGCACCGCTGCTGTTTCTCTCCCTTACCGGCGGCCATCGCTGTGTCAGCGCTGCGATGAGCAATGCTTTTAAGCAAAGTGAGATCTCAGACGGACTGTGTTCAAGAGCACGTGTCCCTGGCTTTCCGGGAGTCTGCATTGTATGCACTGTTTTTGATGTCATTGGACTGCCTTGTACGTACAAATGTCATTGTTACCGTTTTGTAGTGATTGAAACTGGGATTTGAGGTTCCTGGTTTCCCTGAAAACTGGTTGAACGGTAGGGCTCGGGGCCTGGCTTTGCCGCTCCTCTCCCTGGTAAAATTGCGGTTTCTCTGTGTCCAGCTGTTCCTGTGAATTGTTGAATCAAATTAAAGAAAAGAGCACCTGTCCAGCATGCGCCTCATTTCAATTCCTGTCACCTTTTCACCAGCTGTCTGTGGAACACAGAGAGGAGCTCCAAAAACAACACCGCTTGACTGCAGCTTGTCTCTTAATGCTGTGTCCTTCGAAGAAAACACATCCGTGGTTCAGGAGAGAGCAAAAGCAGGCACCGGTGGCGAGCTTAAGACGCCACCTCGGGATTGGCATCATCCCGTTCTGGCAGAAATGCGATGAGATCTGACTCCAAGGTGCTAAAAGGGCTGCTTTTACAATTGGCCCGTAGGCAGATTTCACTGGTGCGTCCCACATTAAACAAGGGCCGGGACGAAGCAAGTCAAGGTTCCGCCGAGATTCGAACTCGGATCGCTGGATTCAAAGTCCAGAGTGCTAGCCATTACACCACGGAACCAGCAGCGCTGCCGCCTCTGGCGGGCCTGAGCTTTCCTGCATTCACACTTGCAGCAACGCTCTCAGAATCTGGTCTCTCGCTGCTGCGTCCTTGGCAGGGAATACTTGCGTGGTACAGGGCAGAGCAAAAGCAGCTCGCGCGCTCGACGCAGGAGCATCGCAAACACTGTCGCAAGGGGAAAACCAGCCCACTTCCATCATGGGTGTGGAATTTGTGAAGTCAACAGTTCTGTCGAAGACAATCGCTCACGCAGCCAGAAAGAAGGCTCCACCGAGATTTGAACTCGGATCGCTGGATTCAGAGTCCAAAGTGCTCACCATTACACCATGGAACCCTGAGACAGCAGGGGCTGCCGAACCACTGCTCAAGGATGTTTGCCTCCTTCGTCAAGCGTGGAAACAGCAACGACAAGGATCACAATGGCGACTGTGGATCTGCTGATCCAGCAGCTCGTGCACTCGGTCTTTCGCAAGTGCAACCACGCTGTCTCGGCCTGCTGCCCTGTAAGGCCGGTCGCCCTCGCCTCCGAAATCCACTTTGCCGAAGTTTCCGAAAGCAGCTCGGGCCGTGCCAGATATGCCGACCTGTCCGCGAAACCTAGTTTCTCAGCGGGAGCAGGGCTGCTGTCGGCCATGAACAACTCTGAGCCGGGCTACTGCTCGCTAATCTCTCTCACTGGCAAACTTTCAAGCTGCTGGACAATCGCCTCGCCAGCATTTCACTTTGGCTTCAGCTTTCTCACCTCACAGTTAGCCTTCCTTCTGCTAAGTACAGCTGTAGGACAAGTCGCACATCTGCAGTACAGCTGCCTATTCAAACAGCACCGCTGCTGTTTCTCTCCCTTACCGGCGGCCATCGCTGTGTCAGCGCTGCGATGAGCAATGCTTTTAAGCAAAGTGAGATCTCAGACGGACTGTGTTCAAGAGCACGTGTCCCTGGCTTTCCGGGAGTCTGTATTGTATGCACTGTTTTTGATGTCGTTGGACTGCCTTGTACGTACAAATGTCATTGTTACCGTTTTGTAGTGATTGAAACTGGGATTTGAGGTTCCTGGTTTCCCTGAAAACTGGTTGAACGGTAGGGCTCGGGGCCTGGCTTTGCCGCTCCTCTCCCTGGTAAAATTGCGGTTTCTCTGTGTCCAGCTGTTCCTGTGAATTGTTGAATCAAATTAAAGAAAAGAGCACCTGTCCAGCATGCGCCTCATTTCAATTCCTGTCACCTTTTCACCAGCTGTCTGTGGAACACAGAGAGGAGCTCCAAAAACAACACCGCTTGACTGCAGCTTGTCTCTTAATGCTGTGTCCTTCGAAGAAAACACATCCGTGGTTCAGGAGAGAGCAAAAGCAGGCACCGGTGGCGAGCTTAAGACGCCACCTCGGGATTGGCATCATCCCGTTCTGGCAGAAATGCGATGAGATCTGACTCCAAGGTGCTAAAAGGGCTGCTCTTACAATTGGCCCGTAGGCAGATTTCACTCGCGCGTCCCACATTAAACAAGGGCCGGGACGAAGCAAGTCAAGGTTCCGCCGAGATTCGAACTCGGATCGCTGGATTCAAAGTCCAGAGTGCTAGCCATTACACCACGGAACCAGCAGTGCTGCCGCCTCAGGCAGGCCTGAGCTTTCCTGCATTCACACTTGCAGCAACGCTCTCAGAATCTGGTCTCTCGCTGCTGCGTCCTTGGCAGGGAATACTTGCGTGGTACAGGGCAGAGCAAAAGCAGCTCGCGCGCTCGACGCAGGAGCATCGCAAACACTGTCGCAAGGGGAAAACCAGCCCACTTCCATCATGGGTGTGGAATTTGTGAAGTCAACAGTTCTGTCGAAGACAATCGCTCACGCAGCCAGAAAGAAGGCTCCACCGAGATTTGAACGCGGATCGCTGGATTCAGAGTCCAGAGTGCTCACCATTACACCATGGAACCCTGAGACAGCAGGTGCTGCCGAACCACTGCTCAAGGATGTTTGCCTCCTTCGTCAAGCGTGGAAACAGCAACGACAAGGATCACAATGGCGACTGTGGATCTGCTGATCCAGCAGCTCGTGCACTCGGTCTTTCGCAAGTGCAACTACGCTGTCTCGGCCTGCTGCCCTGTAAGGCCGGTCGCCCTCGCCTCCGAAATCCACTTTGCCGAAGTTTCCGAAAGCAGCTCGGGCCGTGCCAGATATGCCGACCTGTCCGCGAAACCTAGTTTCTCAGCGGGAGCAGGGCTGCTGTCGGCCATGAACAACTCTGAGCCGGGCTACTGCTCGCTAATCTCTCTCACTGGCAAACTTTCAAGCTGCTGGACAATCGCCTCGCCAGCAATTCACTTTGGCTTCAGCTTTCTCACCTCACAGTTAGCCTTCCTTCTGCTAAGTACAGCTGTAGGACAAGTCGCACATCTGCAGTACAGCTGCCTATTCAAACAGCACCGCTGCTGTTTCTCTCCCTTACCGGCGGCCATCGCTGTGTCAGCGCTGCGATGAGCAATGCTTTTAAGCAAAGTGAGATCTCAGACGGACTGTGTTCAAGAGCACGTGTCCCTGGCTTTCCGGGAGTCTGCATTGTATGCACTGTTTTTGATGTCATTGGACTGCCTTGTACGTACAAATGTCATTGTTACCGTTTTGTAGTGATTGAAACTGGGATTTGAGGTTCCTGGTTTCCCTGAAAACTGGTTGAACGGTAGGGCTCGGGGCCTGGCTTTGCCGCTCCTCTCCCTGGTAAAATTGCGGTTTCTCTGTGTCCAGCTGTTCCTGTGAATTGTTGAATCAAATTAAAGAAAAGAGCACCTGTCCAGCATGCGCCTCATTTCAATTCCTGTCACCTTTTCACCAGCTGTCTGTGGAACACAGAGAGGAGCTCCAAAAACAACACCGCTTGACTGCAGCTTGTCTCTTAATGCTGTGTCCTTCGAAGAAAACACATCCGTGGTTCAGGAGAGAGCAAAAGCAGGCACCGGTGGCGAGCTTAAGACGCCACCTCGGGATTGGCATCATCCCGTTCTGGCAGAAATGCGATGAGATCTGACTCCAAGGTGCTAAAAGGGCTGCTCTTACAATTGGCCCGTAGGCAGATTTCACTCGCGCGTCCCACATTAAACAAGGGCCGGGACGAAGCAAGTCAAGGTTCCGCCGAGATTCGAACTCGGATCGCTGGATTCAAAGTCCAGAGTGCTAGCCATTACACCACGGAACCAGCAGCGCTGCCGCCTCTGGCGGGCCTGAGCTTTCCTGCATTCACACTTGCAGCAACGCTCTCAGAATCTGGTCTCTCGCTGCTGCGTCCTTGGCAGGGAATACTTGCGTGGTACAGGGCAGAGCAAAAGCAGCGAGCGCGCTCGACGCAGGAGCATCGCAAACACTGTCGCAAGGGGAAAACCAGCCCACTTCCATCATGGGTGTGGAATTTGTGAAGTCAACAGTTCTGTCGAAGACAATCGCTCACGCAGCCAAAAAGAAGGCTCCACCGAGATTTGAACTCGGATCGCAGGATTCAGAGTCCAGAGTGCTCACCATTACACCATGGAACCCTGAGACAGCAGGGGCTGCCGAACCACTGCTCAAGGATGTTTGCCTCCTTCGTCAAGCGTGGAAACAGCAACGACAAGGATCACAATGGCGACTGTGGATCTGCTGATCCAGCAGCTCGTGCACTCGGTCTTTCGCAAGTGCAACCACGCTGTCTCGGCCTGCTGCCCTGTAAGGCCGGTCGCCCTCGCCTCCGAAATCCACTTTGCCGAAGTTTCCGAAAGCAGCTCGGGCCGTGCCAGATATGCCGACCTGTCCGCGAAACCTAGTTTCTCAGCGGGAGCAGGGCTGCTGTCGGCCATGAACAACTCTGAGCCGGGCTACTGCTCGCTAATCTCTCTCACTGGCAAACTTTCAAGCTGCTGGACAATCGCCTCGCCAGCATTTCACTTTGGCTTCAGCTTTCTCACCTCACAGTTAGCCTTCCTTCTGCTAAGTACAGCTGTAGGACAAGTCGCACATCTGCAGTACAGCTGCCTATTCAAACAGCACCGCTGCTGTTTCTCTCCCTTACCGGCGGCCATCGCTGTGTCAGCGCTGCGATGAGCAATGCTTTTAAGCAAAGTGAGATCTCAGACGGACTGTGTTCAAGAGCACGTGTCCCTGGCTTTCCGGGAGTCTGTATTGTATGCACTGTTTTTGATGTCGTTGGACTGCCTTGTACGTACAAATGTCATTGTTACCGTTTTGTAGTGATTGAAACTGGGATTTGAGGTTCCTGGTTTCCCTGAAAACTGGTTGAACGGTAGGGCTCGGGGCCTGGCTTTGCCGCTCCTCTCCCTGGTAAAATTGCGGTTTCTCTGTGTCCAGCTGTTCCTGTGAATTGTTGAATCAAATTAAAGAAAAGAGCACCTGTCCAGCATGCGCCTCATTTCAATTCCTGTCACCTTTTCACCAGCTGTCTGTGGAACACAGAGAGGAGCTCCAAAAACAACACCGCTTGACTGCAGCTTGTCTCTTAATGCTGTGTCCTTCGAAGAAAACACATCCGTGGTTCAGGAGAGAGCAAAAGCAGGCACCGGTGGCGAGCTTAAGACGCCACCTCGGGATTGGCATCATCCCGTTCTGGCAGAAATGCGATGAGATCTGACTCCAAGGTGCTAAAAGGGCTGCTCTTACAATTGGCCCGTAGGCAGATTTCACTCGCGCGTCCCACATTAAACAAGGGCCGGGACGAAGCAAGTCAAGGTTCCGCCGAGATTCGAACTCGGATCGCTGGATTCAAAGTCCAGAGGGCTAGCCATTACACCACGGAACCAGCAGTGCTGCCGCCTCAGGCAGGCCTGAGCTTTCCTGCATTCACACTTGCAGCAACGCTCTCAGAATCTGGTCTCTCGCTGCTGCGTCCTTGGCAGGGAATACTTGCGTGGTACAGGGCAGAGCAAAAGCAGCGAGCGCGCTCGACGCAGGAGCATCGCAAACACTGTCGCAAGGGGAAAACCAGCCCACTTCCATCATGGGTGTGGAATTTGTGAAGTCAACAGTTCTGTCGAAGACAATCGCTCACGCAGCCAAAAAGAAGGCTCCACCGAGATTTGAACTCGGATCGCAGGATTCAGAGTCCAGAGTGCTCACCATTACACCATGGAACCCTGAGACAGCAGGGGCTGCCGAACCACTGCTCAAGGATGTTTGCCTCCTTCGTCAAGCGTGGAAACAGCAACGACAAGGATCACAATGGCGACTGTGGATCTGCTGATCCAGCAGCTCGTGCACTCGGTCTTTCGCAAGTGCAACCACGCTGTCTCGGCCTGCTGCCCTGTAAGGCCGGTCGCCCTCGCCTCCGAAATCCACTTTGCCGAAGTTTCCGAAAGCAGCTCGGGCCGTGCCAGATATGCCGACCTGTCCGCGAAACCTAGTTTCTCAGCGGGAGCAGGGCTGCTGTCGGCCATGAACAACTCTGAGCCGGGCTACTGCTCGCTAATCTCTCTCACTGGCAAACTTTCAAGCTGCTGGACAATCGCCTCGCCAGCATTTCACTTTGGCTTCAGCTTTCTCACCTCACAGTTAGCCTTCCTTCTGCTAAGTACAGCTGTAGGACAAGTCGCACATCTGCAGTACAGCTGCCTATTCAAACAGCACCGCTGCTGTTTCTCTCCCTTACCGGCGGCCATCGCTGTGTCAGCGCTGCGATGAGCAATGCTTTTAAGCAAAGTGAGATCTCAGACGGACTGTGTTCAAGAGCACGTGTCCCTGGCTTTCCGGGAGTCTGTATTGTATGCACTGTTTTTGATGTCGTTGGACTGCCTTGTACGTACAAATGTCATTGTTACCGTTTTGTAGTGATTGAAACTGGGATTTGAGGTTCCTGGTTTCCCTGAAAACTGGTTGAACGGTAGGGCTCGGGGCCTGGCTTTGCCGCTCCTCTCCCTGGTAAAATTGCGGTTTCTCTGTGTCCAGCTGTTCCTGTGAATTGTTGAATCAAATTAAAGAAAAGAGCACCTGTCCAGCATGCGCCTCATTTCAATTCCTGTCACCTTTTCACCAGCTGTCTGTGGAACACAGAGAGGAGCTCCAAAAACAACACCGCTTGACTGCAGCTTGTCTCTTAATGCTGTGTCCTTCGAAGAAAACACATCCGTGGTTCAGGAGAGAGCAAAAGCAGGCACCGGTGGCGAGCTTAAGACGCCACCTCGGGATTGGCATCATCCCGTTCTGGCAGAAATGCGATGAGATCTGACTCCAAGGTGCTAAAAGGGCTGCTCTTACAATTGGCCCGTAGGCAGATTTCACTGGCGCGTCCCACATTAAACAAGGGCCGGGACGAAGCAAGTCAAGGTTCCGCCGAGATTCGAACTCGGATCGCTGGATTCAAAGTCCAGAGTGCTAGCCATTACACCACGGAACCAGCAGTGCTGCCGCCTCTGGCGGGCCTGAGCTTTCCTGCATTCACACTTGCAGCAACGCTCTCAGAATCTGGTCTCTCGCTGCTGCGTCCTTGGCAGGGAATACTTGCGTGGTACAGGGCAGAGCAAAAGCAGCTCGCGCGCTCGACGCAGGAGCATCGCAAACACTGTCGCAAGGGGAAAACCAGCCCACTTCCATCATGGGTGTGGAATTTGTGAAGTCAACAGTTCTGTCGAAGACAATCGCTCACGCAGCCAGAAAGAAGGCTCCACCCAGATTTGAACTCGGATCGCTGGATTCAGAGTCCAGAGTGCTCACCATTACACCATGGAACCCTGAGACAGCAGGGGCTGCCGAACCACTGCTCAAGGATGTTTGCCTCCTTCGTCAAGCGTGGAAACAGCAACGACAAGGATCACAATGGCGACTGTGGATCTGCTGATCCAGCAGCTCGTGCACTCGGTCTTTCGCAAGTGCAACCACGCTGTCTCGGCCTGCTGCCCTGTAAGGCCGGTCGCCCTCGCCTCCGAAATCCACTTTGCCGAAGTTTCCGAAAGCAGCTCGGGCCGTGCCAGATATGCCGACCTGTCCGCGAAACCTAGTTTCTCAGCGGGAGCAGGGCTGCTGTCGGCCATGAACAACTCTGAGCCGGGCTACTGCTCGCTAATCTCTCTCACTGGCAAACTTTCAAGCTGCTGGACAATCGCCTCGCCAGCATTTCACTTTGGCTTCAGCTTTCTCACCTCACAGTTAGCCTTCCTTCTGCTAAGTACAGCTGTAGGACAAGTCGCACATCTGCAGTACAGCTGCCTATTCAAACAGCACCGCTGCTGTTTCTCTCCCTTACCGGCGGCCATCGCTGTGTCAGCGCTGCGATGAGCAATGCTTTTAAGCAAAGTGAGATCTCAGACGGACTGTGTTCAAGAGCACGTGTCCCTGGCTTTCCGGGAGTCTGTATTGTATGCACTGTTTTTGATGTCGTTGGACTGCCTTGTACGTACAAATGTCATTGTTACCGTTTTGTAGTGATTGAAACTGGGATTTGAGGTTCCTGGTTTCCCTGAAAACTGGTTGAACGGTAGGGCTCGGGGCCTGGCTTTGCCGCTCCTCTCCCTGGTAAAATTGCGGTTTCTCTGTGTCCAGCTGTTCCTGTGAATTGTTGAATCAAATTAAAGAAAAGAGCACCTGTCCAGCATGCGCCTCATTTCAATTCCTGTCACCTTTTCACCAGCTGTCTGTGGAACACAGAGAGGAGCTCCAAAAACAACACCGCTTGACTGCAGCTTGTCTCTTAATGCTGTGTCCTTCGAAGAAAACACATCCGTGGTTCAGGAGAGAGCAAAAGCAGGCACCGGTGGCGAGCTTAAGACGCCACCTCGGGATTGGCATCATCCCGTTCTGGCAGAAATGCGATGAGATCTGACTCCAAGGTGCTAAAAGGGCTGCTCTTACAATTGGCCCGTAGGCAGATTTCACTGGCGCGTCCCACATTAAACAAGGGCCGGGACGAAGCAAGTCAAGGTTCCGCCGAGATTCGAACTCGGATCGCTGGATTCAAAGTCCAGAGTGCTAGCCATTACACCACGGAACCAGCAGTGCTGCCGCCTCTGGCGGGCCTGAGCTTTCCTGCATTCACACTTGCAGCAACGCTCTCAGAATCTGGTCTCTCGCTGCTGCGTCCTTGGCAGGGAATACTTGCGTGGTACAGGGCAGAGCAAAAGCAGCGAGCGCGCTCGACGCAGGAGCATCGCAAACACTGTCGCAAGGGGAAAACCAGCCCACTTCCATCATGGGTGTGGAATTTGTGAAGTCAACAGTTCTGTCGAAGACAATCGCTCACGCAGCCAGAAAGAAGGCTCCACCGAGATTTGAACTCGGATCGCTGGATTCAGAGTCCAGAGTGCTCACCATTACACCATGGAACCCTGAGACAGCAGGGGCTGCCGAACCACTGCTCAAGGATGTTTGCCTCCTTCGTCAAGCGTGGAAACAGCAACGACAAGGATCACAATGGCGACTGTGGATCTGCTGATCCAGCAGCTCGTGCACTCGGTCTTTCGCAAGTGCAACCACGCTGTCTCGGCCTGCTGCCCTGTAAGGCCGGTCGCCCTCGCCTCCGAAATCCACTTTGCCGAAGTTTCCGAAAGCAGCTCGGGCCGTGCCAGATATGCCGACCTGTCCGCGAAACCTAGTTTCTCAGCGGGAGCAGGGCTGCTGTCGGCCATGAACAACTCTGAGCCGGGCTACTGCTCGCTAATCTCTCTCACTGGCAAACTTTCAAGCTGCTGGACAATCGCCTCGCCAGCATTTCACTTTGGCTTCAGCTTTCTCACCTCACAGTTAGCCTTCCTTCTGCTAAGTACAGCTGTAGGACAAGTCGCACATCTGCAGTACAGCTGCCTATTCAAACAGCACCGCTGCTGTTTCTCTCCCTTACCGGCGGCCATCGCTGTGTCAGCGCTGCGATGAGCAATGCTTTTAAGCAAAGTGAGATCTCAGACGGACTGTGTTCAAGAGCACGTGTCCCTGGCTTTCCGGGAGTCTGTATTGTATGCACTGTTTTTGATGTCGTTGGACTGCCTTGTACGTACAAATGTCATTGTTACCGTTTTGTAGTGATTGAAACTGGGATTTGAGGTTCCTGGTTTCCCTGAAAACTGGTTGAACGGTAGGGCTCGGGGCCTGGCTTTGCCGCTCCTCTCCCTGGTAAAATTGCGGTTTCTCTGTGTCCAGCTGTTCCTGTGAATTGTTGAATCAAATTAAAGAAAAGAGCACCTGTCCAGCATGCGCCTCATTTCAATTCCTGTCACCTTTTCACCAGCTGTCTGTGGAACACAGAGAGGAGCTCCAAAAACAACACCGCTTGACTGCAGCTTGTCTCTTAATGCTGTGTCCTTCGAAGAAAACACATCCGTGGTTCAGGAGAGAGCAAAAGCAGGCACCGGTGGCGAGCTTAAGACTCCACCTCGGGATTGGCATCATCCCGTTCTGGCAGAAATGCGATGAGATCTGACTCCAAGGTGCTAAAAGGGCTGCTCTTACAATTGGCCCGTAGGCAGATTTCACTGGCGCGTCCCACATTAAACAAGGGCCGGGACGAAGCAAGTCAAGGTTCCGCCGAGATTCGAACTCGGATCGCTGGATTCAAAGTCCAGAGTGCTAGCCATTACACCACGGAACCAGCAGTGCTGCCGCCTCTGGCGGGCCTGAGCTTTCCTGCATTCACACTTGCAGCAACGCTCTCAGAATCTGGTCTCTCGCTGCTGCGTCCTTGGCAGGGAATACTTGCGTGGTACAGGGCAGAGCAAAAGCAGCTCGCGCGCTCGACGCAGGAGCATCGCAAACACTGTCGCAAGGGGAAAACCAGCCCACTTCCATCATGGGTGTGGAATTTGTGAAGTCAACAGTTCTGTCGAAGACAATCGCTCACGCAGCCAGAAAGAAGGCTCCACCGAGATTTGAACTCGGATCGCTGGATTCAGAGTCCAGAGTGCTCACCATTACACCATGGAACCCTGAGACAGCAGGGGCGGCCGAACCACTGCTCAAGGATGTTTGCCTCCTTCGTCAAGCGTGGAAACAGCAACGACAAGGATCACAATGGCGACTGTGGATCTGCTGATCCAGCAGCTCGTGCACTCGGTCTTTCGCAAGTGCAACCATGCTGTCTCGGCCTGCTGCCCTGTAAGGCCGGTCGCCCTCGCCTCCGAAATCCACTTTGCCGAAGTTTCCGAAAGCAGCTCGGGCCGTGCCAGATATGCCGACCTGTCCGCGAAACCTAGTTTCTCAGCGGGAGCAGGGCTGCTGTCGGCCATGAACAACTCTGAGCCGGGCTACTGCTCGCTAATCTCTCTCACTGGCAAACTTTCAAGCTGCTGGACAATCGCCTCGCCAGCATTTCACTTTGGCTTCAGCTTTCTCACCTCACAGTTAGCCTTCCTTCTGCTAAGTACAGCTGTAGGACAAGTCGCACATCTGCAGTACAGCTGCCTATTCAAACAGCACCGCTGCTGTTTCTCTCCCTTACCGGCGGCCATCGCTGTGTCAGCGCTGCGATGAGCAATGCTTTTAAGCAAAGTGAGATCTCAGACGGACTGTGTTCAAGAGCACGTGTCCCTGGCTTTCCGGGAGTCTGTATTGTATGCACTGTTTTTGATGTCGTTGGACTGCCTTGTACGTACAAATGTCATTGTTACCGTTTTGTAGTGATTGAAACTGGGATTTGAGGTTCCTGGTTTCCCTGAAAACTGGTTGAACGGTAGGGCTCGGGGCCTGGCTTTGCCGCTCCTCTCCCTGGTAAAATTGCGGTTTCTCTGTGTCCAGCTGTTCCTGTGAATTGTTGAATCAAATTAAAGAAAAGAGCACCTGTCCAGCATGCGCCTCATTTCAATTCCTGTCACCTTTTCACCAGCTGTCTGTGGAACACAGAGAGGAGCTCCAAAAACAACACCGCTTGACTGCAGCTTGTCTCTTAATGCTGTGTCCTTCGAAGAAAACACATCCGTGGTTCAGGAGAGAGCAAAAGCAGGCACCGGTGGCGAGCTTAAGACTCCACCTCGGGATTGGCATCATCCCGTTCTGGCAGAAATGCGATGAGATCTGACTCCAAGGTGCTAAAAGGGCTGCTCTTACAATTGGCCCGTAGGCAGATTTCACTGGCGCGTCCCACATTAAACAAGGGCCGGGACGAAGCAAGTCAAGGTTCCGCCGAGATTCGAACTCGGATCGCTGGATTCAAAGTCCAGAGTGCTAGCCATTACACCACGGAACCAGCAGTGCTGCCGCCTCTGGCGGGCCTGAGCTTTCCTGCATTCACACTTGCAGCAACGCTCTCAGAATCTGGTCTCTCGCTGCTGCGTCCTTGGCAGGGAATACTTGCGTGGTACAGGGCAGAGCAAAAGCAGCTCGCGCGCTCGACGCAGGAGCATCGCAAACACTGTCGCAAGGGGAAAACCAGCCCACTTCCATCATGGGTGTGGAATTTGTGAAGTCAACAGTTCTGTCGAAGACAATCGCTCACGCAGCCAGAAAGAAGGCTCCACCGAGATTTGAACTCGGATCGCTGGATTCAGAGTCCAGAGTGCTCACCATTACACCATGGAACCCTGAGACAGCAGGGGCGGCCGAACCACTGCTCAAGGATGTTTGCCTCCTTCGTCAAGCGTGGAAACAGCAACGACAAGGATCACAATGGCGACTGTGGATCTGCTGATCCAGCAGCTCGTGCACTCGGTCTTTCGCAAGTGCAACCATGCTGTCTCGGCCTGCTGCCCTGTAAGGCCGGTCGCCCTCGCCTCCGAAATCCACTTTGCCGAAGTTTCCGAAAGCAGCTCGGGCCGTGCCAGATATGCCGACCTGTCCGCGAAACCTAGTTTCTCAGCGGGAGCAGGGCTGCTGTCGGCCATGAACAACTCTGAGCCGGGCTACTGCTCGCTAATCTCTCTCACTGGCAAACTTTCAAGCTGCTGGACAATCGCCTCGCCAGCATTTCACTTTGGCTTCAGCTTTCTCACCTCACAGTTAGCCTTCCTTCTGCTAAGTACAGCTGTAGGACAAGTCGCACATCTGCAGTACAGCTGCCTATTCAAACAGCACCGCTGCTGTTTCTCTCCCTTACCGGCGGCCATCGCTGTGTCAGCGCTGCGATGAGCAATGCTTTTAAGCAAAGTGAGATCTCAGACGGACTGTGTTCAAGAGCACGTGTCCCTGGCTTTCCGGGAGTCTGTATTGTATGCACTGTTTTTGATGTCGTTGGACTGCCTTGTACGTACAAATGTCATTGTTACCGTTTTGTAGTGATTGAAACTGGGATTTGAGGTTCCTGGTTTCCCTGAAAACTGGTTGAACGGTAGGGCTCGGGGCCTGGCTTTGCCGCTCCTCTCCCTGGTAAAATTGCGGTTTCTCTGTGTCCAGCTGTTCCTGTGAATTGTTGAATCAAATTAAAGAAAAGAGCACCTGTCCAGCATGCGCCTCATTTCAATTCCTGTCACCTTTTCACCAGCTGTCTGTGGAACACAGAGAGGAGCTCCAAAAACAACACCGCTTGACTGCAGCTTGTCTCTTAATGCTGTGTCCTTCGAAGAAAACACATCCGTGGTTCAGGAGAGAGCAAAAGCAGGCACCGGTGGCGAGCTTAAGACTCCACCTCGGGATTGGCATCATCCCGTTCTGGCAGAAATGCGATGAGATCTGACTCCAAGGTGCTAAAAGGGCTGCTCTTACAATTGGCCCGTAGGCAGATTTCACTGGCGCGTCCCACATTAAACAAGGGCCGGGACGAAGCAAGTCAAGGTTCCGCCGAGATTCGAACTCGGATCGCTGGATTCAAAGTCCAGAGTGCTAGCCATTACACCACGGAACCAGCAGTGCTGCCGCCTCTGGCGGGCCTGAGCTTTCCTGCATTCACACTTGCAGCAACGCTCTCAGAATCTGGTCTCTCGCTGCTGCGTCCTTGGCAGGGAATACTTGCGTGGTACAGGGCAGAGCAAAAGCAGCTCGCGCGCTCGACGCAGGAGCATCGCAAACACTGTCGCAAGGGGAAAACCAGCCCACTTCCATCATGGGTGTGGAATTTGTGAAGTCAACAGTTCTGTCGAAGACAATCGCTCACGCAGCCAGAAAGAAGGCTCCACCGAGATTTGAACTCGGATCGCTGGATTCAGAGTCCAGAGTGCTCACCATTACACCATGGAACCCTGAGACAGCAGGGGCGGCCGAACCACTGCTCAAGGATGTTTGCCTCCTTCGTCAAGCGTGGAAACAGCAACGACAAGGATCACAATGGCGACTGTGGATCTGCTGATCCAGCAGCTCGTGCACTCGGTCTTTCGCAAGTGCAACCATGCTGTCTCGGCCTGCTGCCCTGTAAGGCCGGTCGCCCTCGCCTCCGAAATCCACTTTGCCGAAGTTTCCGAAAGCAGCTCGGGCCGTGCCAGATATGCCGACCTGTCCGCGAAACCTAGTTTCTCAGCGGGAGCAGGGCTGCTGTCGGCCATGAACAACTCTGAGCCGGGCTACTGCTCGCTAATCTCTCTCACTGGCAAACTTTCAAGCTGCTGGACAATCGCCTCGCCAGCATTTCACTTTGGCTTCAGCTTTCTCACCTCACAGTTAGCCTTCCTTCTGCTAAGTACAGCTGTAGGACAAGTCGCACATCTGCAGTACAGCTGCCTATTCAAACAGCACCGCTGCTGTTTCTCTCCCTTACCGGCGGCCATCGCTGTGTCAGCGCTGCGATGAGCAATGCTTTTAAGCAAAGTGAGATCTCAGACGGACTGTGTTCAAGAGCACGTGTCCCTGGCTTTCCGGGAGTCTGTATTGTATGCACTGTTTTTGATGTCGTTGGACTGCCTTGTACGTACAAATGTCATTGTTACCGTTTTGTAGTGATTGAAACTGGGATTTGAGGTTCCTGGTTTCCCTGAAAACTGGTTGAACGGTAGGGCTCGGGGCCTGGCTTTGCCGCTCCTCTCCCTGGTAAAATTGCGGTTTCTCTGTGTCCAGCTGTTCCTGTGAATTGTTGAATCAAATTAAAGAAAAGAGCACCTGTCCAGCATGCGCCTCATTTCAATTCCTGTCACCTTTTCACCAGCTGTCTGTGGAACACAGAGAGGAGCTCCAAAAACAACACCGCTTGACTGCAGCTTGTCTCTTAATGCTGTGTCCTTCGAAGAAAACACATCCGTGGTTCAGGAGAGAGCAAAAGCAGGCACCGGTGGCGAGCTTAAGACTCCACCTCGGGATTGGCATCATCCCGTTCTGGCAGAAATGCGATGAGATCTGACTCCAAGGTGCTAAAAGGGCTGCTCTTACAATTGGCCCGTAGGCAGATTTCACTGGCGCGTCCCACATTAAACAAGGGCCGGGACGAAGCAAGTCAAGGTTCCGCCGAGATTCGAACTCGGATCGCTGGATTCAAAGTCCAGAGTGCTAGCCATTACACCACGGAACCAGCAGTGCTGCCGCCTCTGGCGGGCCTGAGCTTTCCTGCATTCACACTTGCAGCAACGCTCTCAGAATCTGGTCTCTCGCTGCTGCGTCCTTGGCAGGGAATACTTGCGTGGTACAGGGCAGAGCAAAAGCAGCTCGCGCGCTCGACGCAGGAGCATCGCAAACACTGTCGCAAGGGGAAAACCAGCCCACTTCCATCATGGGTGTGGAATTTGTGAAGTCAACAGTTCTGTCGAAGACAATCGCTCACGCAGCCAGAAAGAAGGCTCCACCGAGATTTGAACTCGGATCGCTGGATTCAGAGTCCAGAGTGCTCACCATTACACCATGGAACCCTGAGACAGCAGGGGCTGCCGAACCACTGCTCAAGGATGTTTGCCTCCTTCGTCAAGCGTGGAAACAGCAACGACAAGGATCACAATGGCGACTGTGGATCTGCTGATCCAGCAGCTCGTGCACTCGGTCTTTCGCAAGTGCAACCACGCTGTCTCGGCCTGCTGCCCTGTAAGGCCGGTCGCCCTCGCCTCCGAAATCCACTTTGCCGAAGTTTCCGAAAGCAGCTCGGGCCGTGCCAGATATGCCGACCTGTCCGCGAAACCTAGTTTCTCAGCGGGAGCAGGGCTGCTGTCGGCCATGAACAACTCTGAGCCGGGCTACTGCTCGCTAATCTCTCTCACTGGCAAACTTTCAAGCTGCTGGACAATCGCCTCGCCAGCATTTCACTTTGGCTTCAGCTTTCTCACCTCACAGTTAGCCTTCCTTCTGCTAAGTACAGCTGTAGGACAAGTCGCACATCTGCAGTACAGCTGCCTATTCAAACAGCACCGCTGCTGTTTCTCTCCCTTACCGGCGGCCATCGCTGTGTCAGCGCTGCGATGAGCAATGCTTTTAAGCAAAGTGAGATCTCAGACGGACTGTGTTCAAGAGCACGTGTCCCTGGCTTTCCGGGAGTCTGTATTGTATGCACTGTTTTTGATGTCGTTGGACTGCCTTGTACGTACAAATGTCATTGTTACCGTTTTGTAGTGATTGAAACTGGGATTTGAGGTTCCTGGTTTCCCTGAAAACTGGTTGAACGGTAGGGCTCGGGGCCTGGCTTTGCCGCTCCTCTCCCTGGTAAAATTGCGGTTTCTCTGTGTCCAGCTGTTCCTGTGAATTGTTGAATCAAATTAAAGAAAAGAGCACCTGTCCAGCATGCGCCTCATTTCAATTCCTGTCACCTTTTCACCAGCTGTCTGTGGAACACAGAGAGGAGCTCCAAAAACAACACCGCTTGACTGCAGCTTGTCTCTTAATGCTGTGTCCTTCGAAGAAAACACATCCGTGGTTCAGGAGAGAGCAAAAGCAGGCACCGGTGGCGAGCTTAAGACTCCACCTCGGGATTGGCATCATCCCGTTCTGGCAGAAATGCGATGAGATCTGACTCCAAGGTGCTAAAAGGGCTGCTCTTACAATTGGCCCGTAGGCAGATTTCACTGGCGCGTCCCACATTAAACAAGGGCCGGGACGAAGCAAGTCAAGGTTCCGCCGAGATTCGAACTCGGATCGCTGGATTCAAAGTCCAGAGTGCTAGCCATTACACCACGGAACCAGCAGTGCTGCCGCCTCTGGCGGGCCTGAGCTTTCCTGCATTCACACTTGCAGCAACGCTCTCAGAATCTGGTCTCTCGCTGCTGCGTCCTTGGCAGGGAATACTTGCGTGGTACAGGGCAGAGCAAAAGCAGCTCGCGCGCTCGACGCAGGAGCATCGCAAACACTGTCGCAAGGGGAAAACCAGCCCACTTCCATCATGGGTGTGGAATTTGTGAAGTCAACAGTTCTGTCGAAGACAATCGCTCACGCAGCCAAAAAGAAGGCTCCACCGAGATTTGAACTCGGATCGCAGGATTCAGAGTCCAGAGTGCTCACCATTACACCATGGAACCCTGAGACAGCAGGGGCTGCCGAACCACTGCTCAAGGATGTTTGCCTCCTTCGTCAAGCGTGGAAACAACAACGACAAGGATCACAATGGCGACTGTGGATCTGCTGATCCAGCAGCTCGTGCACTCGGTCTTTCGCAAGTGCAACCACGCTGTCTCGGCCTGCTGCCCTGTAAGGCCGGTCGCCCTCGCCTCCGAAATCCACTTTGCCGAAGTTTTCGAAAGCAGCTCGGGCCGTGCCAGATATGCCGACCTGTCCGCGAAACCTAGTTTCTCAGCGGGAGCAGGGCTGCTGTCGGCCATGAACAACTCTGAGCCGGGCTACTGCTCGCTAATCTCTCTCACTGGCAAACTTTCAAGCTGCTGGACAATCGCCTCGCCAGCATTTCACTTTGGCTTCAGCTTTCTCACCTCACAGTTAGCCTTCCTTCTGCTAAGTACAGCTGTAGGACAAGTCGCACATCTGCAGTACAGCTGCCTATTCAAACAGCACCGCTGCTGTTTCTCTCCCTTACCGGCGGCCATCGCTGTGTCAGCGCTGCGATGAGCAATGCTTTTAAGCAAAGTGAGATCTCAGACGGACTGTGTTCAAGAGCACGTGTCCCTGGCTTTCCGGGAGTCTGTATTGTATGCACTGTTTTTGATGTCGTTGGACTGCCTTGTACGTACAAATGTCATTGTTACCGTTTTGTAGTGATTGAAACTGGGATTTGAGGTTCCTGGTTTCCCTGAAAACTGGTTGAACGGTAGGGCTCGGGGCCTGGCTTTGCCGCTCCTCTCCCTGGTAAAATTGCGGTTTCTCTGTGTCCAGCTGTTCCTGTGAATTGTTGAATCAAATTAAAGAAAAGAGCACCTGTCCAGCATGCGCCTCATTTCAATTCCTGTCACCTTTTCACCAGCTGTCTGTGGAACACAGAGAGGAGCTCCAAAAACAACACCGCTTGACTGCAGCTTGTCTCTTAATGCTGTGTCCTTCGAAGAAAACACATCCGTGGTTCAGGAGAGAGCAAAAGCAGGCACCGGTGGCGAGCTTAAGACTCCACCTCGGGATTGGCATCATCCCGTTCTGGCAGAAATGCGATGAGATCTGACTCCAAGGTGCTAAAAGGGCTGCTCTTACAATTGGCCCGTAGGCAGATTTCACTGGCGCGTCCCACATTAAACAAGGGCCGGGACGAAGCAAGTCAAGGTTCCGCCGAGATTCGAACTCGGATCGCTGGATTCAAAGTCCAGAGTGCTAGCCATTACACCACGGAACCAGCAGTGCTGCCGCCTCTGGCGGGCCTGAGCTTTCCTGCATTCACACTTGCAGCAACGCTCTCAGAATCTGGTCTCTCGCTGCTGCGTCCTTGGCAGGGAATACTTGCGTGGTACAGGGCAGAGCAAAAGCAGCTCGCGCGCTCGACGCAGGAGCATCGCAAACACTGTCGCAAGGGGAAAACCAGCCCACTTCCATCATGGGTGTGGAATTTGTGAAGTCAACAGTTCTGTCGAAGACAATCGCTCACGCAGCCAGAAAGAAGGCTCCACCGAGATTTGAACTCGGATCGCTGGATTCAGAGTCCAGAGTGCTCACCATTACACCATGGAACCCTGAGACAGCAGGGGCTGCCGAACCACTGCTCAAGGATGTTTGCCTCCTTCGTCAAGCGTGGAAACAGCAACGACAAGGATCACAATGGCGACTGTGGATCTGCTGATCCAGCAGCTCGTGCACTCGGTCTTTCGCAAGTGCAACCACGCTGTCTCGGCCTGCTGCCCTGTAAGGCCGGTTGCCCTCGCCTCCGAAATCCACTTTGCGGAAGTTTCCGAAAGCAGCTCGGGCCGTGCCAGATATGCCGACCTGTCCGCGAAACCTAGTTTCTCAGCGGGAGCAGGGCTGCTGTCGGCCATGAACAACTCTGAGCCGGGCTACTGCTCGCTAATCTCTCTCACTGGCAAACTTTCAAGCTGCTGGACAATCGCCTCGCCAGCATTTCACTTTGGCTTCAGCTTTCTCACCTCACAGTTAGCCTTCCTTCTGCTAAGTACAGCTGTAGGACAAGTCGCACATCTGCAGTACAGCTGCCTATTCAAACAGCACCGCTGCTGTTTCTCTCCCTTACCGGCGGCCATCGCTGTGTCAGCGCTGCGATGAGCAATGCTTTTAAGCAAAGTGAGATCTCAGACGGACTGTGTTCAAGAGCACGTGTCCCTGGCTTTCCGGGAGTCTGTATTGTATGCACTGTTTTTGATGTCGTTGGACTGCCTTGTACGTACAAATGTCATTGTTACCGTTTTGTAGTGATTGAAACTGGGATTAGAGGTTCCTGGTTTCCCTGAAAACTGGTTGAACGGTAGGGCTCGGGGCCTGGCTTTGCCGCTCCTCTCCCTGGTAAAATTGCGGTTTCTCTGTGTCCAGCTGTTCCTGTGAAT
This sequence comes from Chiloscyllium punctatum, assembly GCF_047496795.1. Lineage (NCBI taxonomy): Eukaryota > Metazoa > Chordata > Chondrichthyes > Orectolobiformes > Hemiscylliidae > Chiloscyllium > Chiloscyllium punctatum. The sequence goes on along the minus strand of NC_092759.1, from coordinate 15,137,199 downwards.
TGTTGAATCAAATTAAAGAAAAGAGCACCTGTCCAGCATGCGCCTCATTTCAATTCCTGTCACCTTTTCACCAGCTGTCTGTGGAACACAGAGAGGAGCTCCAAAAACAACACCGCTTGACTGCAGCTTGTCTCTTAATGCTGTGTCCTTCGAAGAAAACACATCCGTGGTTCAGGAGAGAGCAAAAGCAGGCACCGGTGGCGAGCTTAAGACTCCACCTCGGGATTGGCATCATCCCGTTCTGGCAGAAATGCGATGAGATCTGACTCCAAGGTGCTAAAAGGGCTGCTCTTACAATTGGCCCGTAGGCAGATTTCACTCGCGCGTCCCACATTAAACAAGGGCCGGGACGAAGCAAGTCAAGGTTCCGCCGAGATTCGAACTCGGATCGCTGGATTCAAAGTCCAGAGTGCTAGCCATTACACCACGGAACCAGCAGTGCTGCCGCCTCTGGCGGGCCTGAGCTTTCCTGCATTCACACTTGCAGCAACGCTCTCAGAATCTGGTCTCTCGCTGCTGCGTCCTTGGCAGGGAATACTTGCGTGGTACAGGGCAGAGCAAAAGCAGCTCGCGCGCTCGACGCAGGAGCATCGCAAACACTGTCGCAAGGGGAAAACCAGCCCACTTCCATCATGGGTGTGGAATTTGTGAAGTCAACAGTTCTGTCGAAGACAATCGCTCACGCAGCCAAAAAGAAGGCTCCACCGAGATTTGAACTCGGATCGCAGGATTCAGAGTCCAGAGTGCTCACCATTACACCATGGAACCCTGAGACAGCAGGGGCTGCCGAACCACTGCTCAAGGATGTTTGCCTCCTTCGTCAAGCGTGGAAACAGCAACGACAAGGATCACAATGGCGACTGTGGATCTGCTGATCCAGCAGCTCGTGCACTCGGTCTTTCGCAAGTGCAACCACGCTGTCTCGGCCTGCTGCCCTGTAAGGCCGGTCGCCCTCGCCTCCGAAATCCACTTTGCCGAAGTTTCCGAAAGCAGCTCGGGCCGTGCCAGATATGCCGACCTGTCCGCGAAACCTAGTTTCTCAGCGGGAGCAGGGCTGCTGTCGGCCATGAACAACTCTGAGCCGGGCTACTGCTCGCTAATCTCTCTCACTGGCAAACTTTCAAGCTGCTGGACAATCGCCTCGCCAGCATTTCACTTTGGCTTCAGCTTTCTCACCTCACAGTTAGCCTTCCTTCTGCTAAGTACAGCTGTAGGACAAGTCGCACATCTGCAGTACAGCTGCCTATTCAAACAGCACCGCTGCTGTTTCTCTCCCTTACCGGCGGCCATCGCTGTGTCAGCGCTGCGATGAGCAATGCTTTTAAGCAAAGTGAGATCTCAGACGGACTGTGTTCAAGAGCACGTGTCCCTGGCTTTCCGGGAGTCTGTATTGTATGCACTGTTTTTGATGTCGTTGGACTGCCTTGTACGTACAAATGTCATTGTTACCGTTTTGTAGTGATTGAAACTGGGATTTGAGGTTCCTGGTTTCCCTGAAAACTGGTTGAACGGTAGGGCTCGGGGCCTGGCTTTGCCGCTCCTCTCCCTGGTAAAATTGCGGTTTCTCTGTGTCCAGCTGTTCCTGTGAATTGTTGAATCAAATTAAAGAAAAGAGCACCTGTCCAGCATGCGCCTCATTTCAATTCCTGTCACCTTTTCACCAGCTGTCTGTGGAACACAGAGAGGAGCTCCAAAAACAACACCGCTTGACTGCAGCTTGTCTCTTAATGCTGTGTCCTTCGAAGAAAACACATCCGTGGTTCAGGAGAGAGCAAAAGCAGGCACCGGTGGCGAGCTTAAGACTCCACCTCGGGATTGGCATCATCCCGTTCTGGCAGAAATGCGATGAGATCTGACTCCAAGGTGCTAAAAGGGCTGCTCTTACAATTGGCCCGTAGGCAGATTTCACTCGCGCGTCCCACATTAAACAAGGGCCGGGACGAAGCAAGTCAAGGTTCCGCCGAGATTCGAACTCGGATCGCTGGATTCAAAGTCCAGAGTGCTAGCCATTACACCACGGAACCAGCAGTGCTGCCGCCTCTGGCGGGCCTGAGCTTTCCTGCATTCACACTTGCAGCAACGCTCTCAGAATCTGGTCTCTCGCTGCTGCGTCCTTGGCAGGGAATACTTGCGTGGTACAGGGCAGAGCAAAAGCAGCTCGCGCGCTCGACGCAGGAGCATCGCAAACACTGTCGCAAGGGGAAAACCAGCCCACTTCCATCATGGGTGTGGAATTTGTGAAGTCAACAGTTCTGTCGAAGACAATCGCTCACGCAGCCAAAAAGAAGGCTCCACCGAGATTTGAACTCGGATCGCAGGATTCAGAGTCCAGAGTGCTCACCATTACACCATGGAACCCTGAGACAGCAGGGGCTGCCGAACCACTGCTCAAGGATGTTTGCCTCCTTCGTCAAGCGTGGAAACAACAACGACAAGGATCACAATGGCGACTGTGGATCTGCTGATCCAGCAGCTCGTGCACTCGGTCTTTCGCAAGTGCAACCACGCTGTCTCGGCCTGCTGCCCTGTAAGGCCGGTCGCCCTCGCCTCCGAAATCCACTTTGCCGAAGTTTTCGAAAGCAGCTCGGGCCGTGCCAGATATGCCGACCTGTCCGCGAAACCTAGTTTCTCAGCGGGAGCAGGGCTGCTGTCGGCCATGAACAACTCTGAGCCGGGCTACTGCTCGCTAATCTCTCTCACTGGCAAACTTTCAAGCTGCTGGACAATCGCCTCGCCAGCATTTCACTTTGGCTTCAGCTTTCTCACCTCACAGTTAGCCTTCCTTCTGCTAAGTACAGCTGTAGGACAAGTCGCACATCTGCAGTACAGCTGCCTATTCAAACAGCACCGCTGCTGTTTCTCTCCCTTACCGGCGGCCATCGCTGTGTCAGCGCTGCGATGAGCAATGCTTTTAAGCAAAGTGAGATCTCAGACGGACTGTGTTCAAGAGCACGTGTCCCTGGCTTTCCGGGAGTCTGTATTGTATGCACTGTTTTTGATGTCGTTGGACTGCCTTGTACGTACAAATGTCATTGTTACCGTTTTGTAGTGATTGAAACTGGGATTTGAGGTTCCTGGTTTCCCTGAAAACTGGTTGAACGGTAGGGCTCGGGGCCTGGCTTTGCCGCTCCTCTCCCTGGTAAAATTGCGGTTTCTCTGTGTCCAGCTGTTCCTGTGAATTGTTGAATCAAATTAAAGAAAAGAGCACCTGTCCAGCATGCGCCTCATTTCAATTCCTGTCACCTTTTCACCAGCTGTCTGTGGAACACAGAGAGGAGCTCCAAAAACAACACCGCTTGACTGCAGCTTGTCTCTTAATGCTGTGTCCTTCGAAGAAAACACATCCGTGGTTCAGGAGAGAGCAAAAGCAGGCACCGGTGGCGAGCTTAAGACTCCACCTCGGGATTGGCATCATCCCGTTCTGGCAGAAATGCGATGAGATCTGACTCCAAGGTGCTAAAAGGGCTGCTCTTACAATTGGCCCGTAGGCAGATTTCACTGGCGCGTCCCACATTAAACAAGGGCCGGGACGAAGCAAGTCAAGGTTCCGCCGAGATTCGAACTCGGATCGCTGGATTCAAAGTCCAGAGTGCTAGCCATTACACCACGGAACCAGCAGTGCTGCCGCCTCTGGCGGGCCTGAGCTTTCCTGCATTCACACTTGCAGCAACGCTCTCAGAATCTGGTCTCTCGCTGCTGCGTCCTTGGCAGGGAATACTTGCGTGGTACAGGGCAGAGCAAAAGCAGCTCGCGCGCTCGACGCAGGAGCATCGCAAACACTGTCGCAAGGGGAAAACCAGCCCACTTCCATCATGGGTGTGGAATTTGTGAAGTCAACAGTTCTGTCGAAGACAATCGCTCACGCAGCCAGAAAGAAGGCTCCACCGAGATTTGAACTCGGATCGCTGGATTCAGAGTCCAGAGTGCTCACCATTACACCATGGAACCCTGAGACAGCAGGGGCGGCCGAACCACTGCTCAAGGATGTTTGCCTCCTTCGTCAAGCGTGGAAACAGCAACGACAAGGATCACAATGGCGACTGTGGATCTGCTGATCCAGCAGCTCGTGCACTCGGTCTTTCGCAAGTGCAACCATGCTGTCTCGGCCTGCTGCCCTGTAAGGCCGGTCGCCCTCGCCTCCGAAATCCACTTTGCCGAAGTTTCCGAAAGCAGCTCGGGCCGTGCCAGATATGCCGACCTGTCCGCGAAACCTAGTTTCTCAGCGGGAGCAGGGCTGCTGTCGGCCATGAACAACTCTGAGCCGGGCTACTGCTCGCTAATCTCTCTCACTGGCAAACTTTCAAGCTGCTGGACAATCGCCTCGCCAGCATTTCACTTTGGCTTCAGCTTTCTCACCTCACAGTTAGCCTTCCTTCTGCTAAGTACAGCTGTAGGACAAGTCGCACATCTGCAGTACAGCTGCCTATTCAAACAGCACCGCTGCTGTTTCTCTCCCTTACCGGCGGCCATCGCTGTGTCAGCGCTGCGATGAGCAATGCTTTTAAGCAAAGTGAGATCTCAGACGGACTGTGTTCAAGAGCACGTGTCCCTGGCTTTCCGGGAGTCTGTATTGTATGCACTGTTTTTGATGTCGTTGGACTGCCTTGTACGTACAAATGTCATTGTTACCGTTTTGTAGTGATTGAAACTGGGATTTGAGGTTCCTGGTTTCCCTGAAAACTGGTTGAACGGTAGGGCTCGGGGCCTGGCTTTGCCGCTCCTCTCCCTGGTAAAATTGCGGTTTCTCTGTGTCCAGCTGTTCCTGTGAATTGTTGAATCAAATTAAAGAAAAGAGCACCTGTCCAGCATGCGCCTCATTTCAATTCCTGTCACCTTTTCACCAGCTGTCTGTGGAACACAGAGAGGAGCTCCAAAAACAACACCGCTTGACTGCAGCTTGTCTCTTAATGCTGTGTCCTTCGAAGAAAACACATCCGTGGTTCAGGAGAGAGCAAAAGCAGGCACCGGTGGCGAGCTTAAGACTCCACCTCGGGATTGGCATCATCCCGTTCTGGCAGAAATGCGATGAGATCTGACTCCAAGGTGCTAAAAGGGCTGCTCTTACAATTGGCCCGTAGGCAGATTTCACTGGCGCGTCCCACATTAAACAAGGGCCGGGACGAAGCAAGTCAAGGTTCCGCCGAGATTCGAACTCGGATCGCTGGATTCAAAGTCCAGAGTGCTAGCCATTACACCACGGAACCAGCAGTGCTGCCGCCTCTGGCGGGCCTGAGCTTTCCTGCATTCACACTTGCAGCAACGCTCTCAGAATCTGGTCTCTCGCTGCTGCGTCCTTGGCAGGGAATACTTGCGTGGTACAGGGCAGAGCAAAAGCAGCTCGCGCGCTCGACGCAGGAGCATCGCAAACACTGTCGCAAGGGGAAAACCAGCCCACTTCCATCATGGGTGTGGAATTTGTGAAGTCAACAGTTCTGTCGAAGACAATCGCTCACGCAGCCAGAAAGAAGGCTCCACCGAGATTTGAACTCGGATCGCTGGATTCAGAGTCCAGAGTGCTCACCATTACACCATGGAACCCTGAGACAGCAGGGGCTGCCGAACCACTGCTCAAGGATGTTTGCCTCCTTCGTCAAGCGTGGAAACAGCAACGACAAGGATCACAATGGCGACTGTGGATCTGCTGATCCAGCAGCTCGTGCACTCGGTCTTTCGCAAGTGCAACCACGCTGTCTCGGCCTGCTGCCCTGTAAGGCCGGTCGCCCTCGCCTCCGAAATCCACTTTGCCGAAGTTTCCGAAAGCAGCTCGGGCCGTGCCAGATATGCCGACCTGTCCGCGAAACCTAGTTTCTCAGCGGGAGCAGGGCTGCTGTCGGCCATGAACAACTCTGAGCCGGGCTACTGCTCGCTAATCTCTCTCACTGGCAAACTTTCAAGCTGCTGGACAATCGCCTCGCCAGCATTTCACTTTGGCTTCAGCTTTCTCACCTCACAGTTAGCCTTCCTTCTGCTAAGTACAGCTGTAGGACAAGTCGCACATCTGCAGTACAGCTGCCTATTCAAACAGCACCGCTGCTGTTTCTCTCCCTTACCGGCGGCCATCGCTGTGTCAGCGCTGCGATGAGCAATGCTTTTAAGCAAAGTGAGATCTCAGACGGACTGTGTTCAAGAGCACGTGTCCCTGGCTTTCCGGGAGTCTGTATTGTATGCACTGTTTTTGATGTCGTTGGACTGCCTTGTACGTACAAATGTCATTGTTACCGTTTTGTAGTGATTGAAACTGGGATTTGAGGTTCCTGGTTTCCCTGAAAACTGGTTGAACGGTAGGGCTCGGGGCCTGGCTTTGCCGCTCCTCTCCCTGGTAAAATTGCGGTTTCTCTGTGTCCAGCTGTTCCTGTGAATTGTTGAATCAAATTAAAGAAAAGAGCACCTGTCCAGCATGCGCCTCATTTCAATTCCTGTCACCTTTTCACCAGCTGTCTGTGGAACACAGAGAGGAGCTCCAAAAACAACACCGCTTGACTGCAGCTTGTCTCTTAATGCTGTGTCCTTCGAAGAAAACACATCCGTGGTTCAGGAGAGAGCAAAAGCAGGCACCGGTGGCGAGCTTAAGACTCCACCTCGGGATTGGCATCATCCCGTTCTGGCAGAAATGCGATGAGATCTGACTCCAAGGTGCTAAAAGGGCTGCTCTTACAATTGGCCCGTAGGCAGATTTCACTGGCGCGTCCCACATTAAACAAGGGCCGGGACGAAGCAAGTCAAGGTTCCGCCGAGATTCGAACTCGGATCGCTGGATTCAAAGTCCAGAGTGCTAGCCATTACACCACGGAACCAGCAGTGCTGCCGCCTCTGGCGGGCCTGAGCTTTCCTGCATTCACACTTGCAGCAACGCTCTCAGAATCTGGTCTCTCGCTGCTGCGTCCTTGGCAGGGAATACTTGCGTGGTACAGGGCAGAGCAAAAGCAGCTCGCGCGCTCGACGCAGGAGCATCGCAAACACTGTCGCAAGGGGAAAACCAGCCCACTTCCATCATGGGTGTGGAATTTGTGAAGTCAACAGTTCTGTCGAAGACAATCGCTCACGCAGCCAAAAAGAAGGCTCCACCGAGATTTGAACTCGGATCGCAGGATTCAGAGTCCAGAGTGCTCACCATTACACCATGGAACCCTGAGACAGCAGGGGCTGCCGAACCACTGCTCAAGGATGTTTGCCTCCTTCGTCAAGCGTGGAAACAACAACGACAAGGATCACAATGGCGACTGTGGATCTGCTGATCCAGCAGCTCGTGCACTCGGTCTTTCGCAAGTGCAACCACGCTGTCTCGGCCTGCTGCCCTGTAAGGCCGGTCGCCCTCGCCTCCGAAATCCACTTTGCCGAAGTTTTCGAAAGCAGCTCGGGCCGTGCCAGATATGCCGACCTGTCCGCGAAACCTAGTTTCTCAGCGGGAGCAGGGCTGCTGTCGGCCATGAACAACTCTGAGCCGGGCTACTGCTCGCTAATCTCTCTCACTGGCAAACTTTCAAGCTGCTGGACAATCGCCTCGCCAGCATTTCACTTTGGCTTCAGCTTTCTCACCTCACAGTTAGCCTTCCTTCTGCTAAGTACAGCTGTAGGACAAGTCGCACATCTGCAGTACAGCTGCCTATTCAAACAGCACCGCTGCTGTTTCTCTCCCTTACCGGCGGCCATCGCTGTGTCAGCGCTGCGATGAGCAATGCTTTTAAGCAAAGTGAGATCTCAGACGGACTGTGTTCAAGAGCACGTGTCCCTGGCTTTCCGGGAGTCTGTATTGTATGCACTGTTTTTGATGTCGTTGGACTGCCTTGTACGTACAAATGTCATTGTTACCGTTTTGTAGTGATTGAAACTGGGATTTGAGGTTCCTGGTTTCCCTGAAAACTGGTTGAACGGTAGGGCTCGGGGCCTGGCTTTGCCGCTCCTCTCCCTGGTAAAATTGCGGTTTCTCTGTGTCCAGCTGTTCCTGTGAATTGTTGAATCAAATTAAAGAAAAGAGCACCTGTCCAGCATGCGCCTCATTTCAATTCCTGTCACCTTTTCACCAGCTGTCTGTGGAACACAGAGAGGAGCTCCAAAAACAACACCGCTTGACTGCAGCTTGTCTCTTAATGCTGTGTCCTTCGAAGAAAACACATCCGTGGTTCAGGAGAGAGCAAAAGCAGGCACCGGTGGCGAGCTTAAGACTCCACCTCGGGATTGGCATCATCCCGTTCTGGCAGAAATGCGATGAGATCTGACTCCAAGGTGCTAAAAGGGCTGCTCTTACAATTGGCCCGTAGGCAGATTTCACTGGCGCGTCCCACATTAAACAAGGGCCGGGACGAAGCAAGTCAAGGTTCCGCCGAGATTCGAACTCGGATCGCTGGATTCAAAGTCCAGAGTGCTAGCCATTACACCACGGAACCAGCAGTGCTGCCGCCTCTGGCGGGCCTGAGCTTTCCTGCATTCACACTTGCAGCAACGCTCTCAGAATCTGGTCTCTCGCTGCTGCGTCCTTGGCAGGGAATACTTGCGTGGTACAGGGCAGAGCAAAAGCAGCTCGCGCGCTCGACGCAGGAGCATCGCAAACACTGTCGCAAGGGGAAAACCAGCCCACTTCCATCATGGGTGTGGAATTTGTGAAGTCAACAGTTCTGTCGAAGACAATCGCTCACGCAGCCAGAAAGAAGGCTCCACCGAGATTTGAACTCGGATCGCTGGATTCAGAGTCCAGAGTGCTCACCATTACACCATGGAACCCTGAGACAGCAGGGGCTGCCGAACCACTGCTCAAGGATGTTTGCCTCCTTCGTCAAGCGTGGAAACAGCAACGACAAGGATCACAATGGCGACTGTGGATCTGCTGATCCAGCAGCTCGTGCACTCGGTCTTTCGCAAGTGCAACCACGCTGTCTCGGCCTGCTGCCCTGTAAGGCCGGTTGCCCTCGCCTCCGAAATCCACTTTGCGGAAGTTTCCGAAAGCAGCTCGGGCCGTGCCAGATATGCCGACCTGTCCGCGAAACCTAGTTTCTCAGCGGGAGCAGGGCTGCTGTCGGCCATGAACAACTCTGAGCCGGGCTACTGCTCGCTAATCTCTCTCACTGGCAAACTTTCAAGCTGCTGGACAATCGCCTCGCCAGCATTTCACTTTGGCTTCAGCTTTCTCACCTCACAGTTAGCCTTCCTTCTGCTAAGTACAGCTGTAGGACAAGTCGCACATCTGCAGTACAGCTGCCTATTCAAACAGCACCGCTGCTGTTTCTCTCCCTTACCGGCGGCCATCGCTGTGTCAGCGCTGCGATGAGCAATGCTTTTAAGCAAAGTGAGATCTCAGACGGACTGTGTTCAAGAGCACGTGTCCCTGGCTTTCCGGGAGTCTGTATTGTATGCACTGTTTTTGATGTCGTTGGACTGCCTTGTACGTACAAATGTCATTGTTACCGTTTTGTAGTGATTGAAACTGGGATTAGAGGTTCCTGGTTTCCCTGAAAACTGGTTGAACGGTAGGGCTCGGGGCCTGGCTTTGCCGCTCCTCTCCCTGGTAAAATTGCGGTTTCTCTGTGTCCAGCTGTTCCTGTGAATTGTTGAATCAAATTAAAGAAAAGAGCACCTGTCCAGCATGCGCCTCATTTCAATTCCTGTCACCTTTTCACCAGCTGTCTGTGGAACACAGAGAGGAGCTCCAAAAACAACACCGCTTGACTGCAGCTTGTCTCTTAATGCTGTGTCCTTCGAAGAAAACACATCCGTGGTTCAGGAGAGAGCAAAAGCAGGCACCGGTGGCGAGCTTAAGACTCCACCTCGGGATTGGCATCATCCCGTTCTGGCAGAAATGCGATGAGATCTGACTCCAAGGTGCTAAAAGGGCTGCTCTTACAATTGGCCCGTAGGCAGATTTCACTCGCGCGTCCCACATTAAACAAGGGCCGGGACGAAGCAAGTCAAGGTTCCGCCGAGATTCGAACTCGGATCGCTGGATTCAAAGTCCAGAGTGCTAGCCATTACACCACGGAACCAGCAGTGCTGCCGCCTCTGGCGGGCCTGAGCTTTCCTGCATTCACACTTGCAGCAACGCTCTCAGAATCTGGTCTCTCGCTGCTGCGTCCTTGGCAGGGAATACTTGCGTGGTACAGGGCAGAGCAAAAGCAGCTCGCGCGCTCGACGCAGGAGCATCGCAAACACTGTCGCAAGGGGAAAACCAGCCCACTTCCATCATGGGTGTGGAATTTGTGAAGTCAACAGTTCTGTCGAAGACAATCGCTCACGCAGCCAAAAAGAAGGCTCCACCGAGATTTGAACTCGGATCGCAGGATTCAGAGTCCAGAGTGCTCACCATTACACCATGGAACCCTGAGACAGCAGGGGCTGCCGAACCACTGCTCAAGGATGTTTGCCTCCTTCGTCAAGCGTGGAAACAGCAACGACAAGGATCACAATGGCGACTGTGGATCTGCTGATCCAGCAGCTCGTGCACTCGGTCTTTCGCAAGTGCAACCACGCTGTCTCGGCCTGCTGCCCTGTAAGGCCGGTCGCCCTCGCCTCCGAAATCCACTTTGCCGAAGTTTCCGAAAGCAGCTCGGGCCGTGCCAGATATGCCGACCTGTCCGCGAAACCTAGTTTCTCAGCGGGAGCAGGGCTGCTGTCGGCCATGAACAACTCTGAGCCGGGCTACTGCTCGCTAATCTCTCTCACTGGCAAACTTTCAAGCTGCTGGACAATCGCCTCGCCAGCATTTCACTTTGGCTTCAGCTTTCTCACCTCACAGTTAGCCTTCCTTCTGCTAAGTACAGCTGTAGGACAAGTCGCACATCTGCAGTACAGCTGCCTATTCAAACAGCACCGCTGCTGTTTCTCTCCCTTACCGGCGGCCATCGCTGTGTCAGCGCTGCGATGAGCAATGCTTTTAAGCAAAGTGAGATCTCAGACGGACTGTGTTCAAGAGCACGTGTCCCTGGCTTTCCGGGAGTCTGTATTGTATGCACTGTTTTTGATGTCGTTGGACTGCCTTGTACGTACAAATGTCATTGTTACCGTTTTGTAGTGATTGAAACTGGGATTTGAGGTTCCTGGTTTCCCTGAAAACTGGTTGAACGGTAGGGCTCGGGGCCTGGCTTTGCCGCTCCTCTCCCTGGTAAAATTGCGGTTTCTCTGTGTCCAGCTGTTCCTGTGAATTGTTGAATCAAATTAAAGAAAAGAGCACCTGTCCAGCATGCGCCTCATTTCAATTCCTGTCACCTTTTCACCAGCTGTCTGTGGAACACAGAGAGGAGCTCCAAAAACAACACCGCTTGACTGCAGCTTGTCTCTTAATGCTGTGTCCTTCGAAGAAAACACATCCGTGGTTCAGGAGAGAGCAAAAGCAGGCACCGGTGGCGAGCTTAAGACTCCACCTCGGGATTGGCATCATCCCGTTCTGGCAGAAATGCGATGAGATCTGACTCCAAGGTGCTAAAAGGGCTGCTCTTACAATTGGCCCGTAGGCAGATTTCACTCGCGCGTCCCACATTAAACAAGGGCCGGGACGAAGCAAGTCAAGGTTCCGCCGAGATTCGAACTCGGATCGCTGGATTCAAAGTCCAGAGTGCTAGCCATTACACCACGGAACCAGCAGTGCTGCCGCCTCTGGCGGGCCTGAGCTTTCCTGCATTCACACTTGCAGCAACGCTCTCAGAATCTGGTCTCTCGCTGCTGCGTCCTTGGCAGGGAATACTTGCGTGGTACAGGGCAGAGCAAAAGCAGCTCGCGCGCTCGACGCAGGAGCATCGCAAACACTGTCGCAAGGGGAAAACCAGCCCACTTCCATCATGGGTGTGGAATTTGTGAAGTCAACAGTTCTGTCGAAGACAATCGCTCACGCAGCCAAAAAGAAGGCTCCACCGAGATTTGAACTCGGATCGCAGGATTCAGAGTCCAGAGTGCTCACCATTACACCATGGAACCCTGAGACAGCAGGGGCTGCCGAACCACTGCTCAAGGATGTTTGCCTCCTTCGTCAAGCGTGGAAACAACAACGACAAGGATCACAATGGCGACTGTGGATCTGCTGATCCAGCAGCTCGTGCACTCGGTCTTTCGCAAGTGCAACCACGCTGTCTCGGCCTGCTGCCCTGTAAGGCCGGTCGCCCTCGCCTCCGAAATCCACTTTGCCGAAGTTTTCGAAAGCAGCTCGGGCCGTGCCAGATATGCCGACCTGTCCGCGAAACCTAGTTTCTCAGCGGGAGCAGGGCTGCTGTCGGCCATGAACAACTCTGAGCCGGGCTACTGCTCGCTAATCTCTCTCACTGGCAAACTTTCAAGCTGCTGGACAATCGCCTCGCCAGCATTTCACTTTGGCTTCAGCTTTCTCACCTCACAGTTAGCCTTCCTTCTGCTAAGTACAGCTGTAGGACAAGTCGCACATCTGCAGTACAGCTGCCTATTCAAACAGCACCGCTGCTGTTTCTCTCCCTTACCGGCGGCCATCGCTGTGTCAGCGCTGCGATGAGCAATGCTTTTAAGCAAAGTGAGATCTCAGACGGACTGTGTTCAAGAGCACGTGTCCCTGGCTTTCCGGGAGTCTGTATTGTATGCACTGTTTTTGATGTCGTTGGACTGCCTTGTACGTACAAATGTCATTGTTACCGTTTTGTAGTGATTGAAACTGGGATTTGAGGTTCCTGGTTTCCCTGAAAACTGGTTGAACGGTAGGGCTCGGGGCCTGGCTTTGCCGCTCCTCTCCCTGGTAAAATTGCGGTTTCTCTGTGTCCAGCTGTTCCTGTGAATTGTTGAATCAAATTAAAGAAAAGAGCACCTGTCCAGCATGCGCCTCATTTCAATTCCTGTCACCTTTTCACCAGCTGTCTGTGGAACACAGAGAGGAGCTCCAAAAACAACACCGCTTGACTGCAGCTTGTCTCTTAATGCTGTGTCCTTCGAAGAAAACACATCCGTGGTTCAGGAGAGAGCAAAAGCAGGCACCGGTGGCGAGCTTAAGACTCCACCTCGGGATTGGCATCATCCCGTTCTGGCAGAAATGCGATGAGATCTGACTCCAAGGTGCTAAAAGGGCTGCTCTTACAATTGGCCCGTAGGCAGATTTCACTGGCGCGTCCCACATTAAACAAGGGCCGGGACGAAGCAAGTCAAGGTTCCGCCGAGATTCGAACTCGGATCGCTGGATTCAAAGTCCAGAGTGCTAGCCATTACACCACGGAACCAGCAGTGCTGCCGCCTCTGGCGGGCCTGAGCTTTCCTGCATTCACACTTGCAGCAACGCTCTCAGAATCTGGTCTCTCGCTGCTGCGTCCTTGGCAGGGAATACTTGCGTGGTACAGGGCAGAGCAAAAGCAGCTCGCGCGCTCGACGCAGGAGCATCGCAAACACTGTCGCAAGGGGAAAACCAGCCCACTTCCATCATGGGTGTGGAATTTGTGAAGTCAACAGTTCTGTCGAAGACAATCGCTCACGCAGCCAGAAAGAAGGCTCCACCGAGATTTGAACTCGGATCGCTGGATTCAGAGTCCAGAGTGCTCACCATTACACCATGGAACCCTGAGACAGCAGGGGCTGCCGAACCACTGCTCAAGGATGTTTGCCTCCTTCGTCAAGCGTGGAAACAGCAACGACAAGGATCACAATGGCGACTGTGGATCTGCTGATCCAGCAGCTCGTGCACTCGGTCTTTCGCAAGTGCAACCACGCTGTCTCGGCCTGCTGCCCTGTAAGGCCGGTCGCCCTCGCCTCCGAAATCCACTTTGCCGAAGTTTCCGAAAGCAGCTCGGGCCGTGCCAGATATGCCGACCTGTCCGCGAAACCTAGTTTCTCAGCGGGAGCAGGGCTGCTGTCGGCCATGAACAACTCTGAGCCGGGCTACTGCTCGCTAATCTCTCTCACTGGCAAACTTTCAAGCTGCTGGACAATCGCCTCGCCAGCATTTCACTTTGGCTTCAGCTTTCTCACCTCACAGTTAGCCTTCCTTCTGCTAAGTACAGCTGTAGGACAAGTCGCACATCTGCAGTACAGCTGCCTATTCAAACAGCACCGCTGCTGTTTCTCTCCCTTACCGGCGGCCATCGCTGTGTCAGCGCTGCGATGAGCAATGCTTTTAAGCAAAGTGAGATCTCAGACGGACTGTGTTCAAGAGCACGTGTCCCTGGCTTTCCGGGAGTCTGTATTGTATGCACTGTTTTTGATGTCGTTGGACTGCCTTGTACGTACAAATGTCATTGTTACCGTTTTGTAGTGATTGAAACTGGGATTTGAGGTTCCTGGTTTCCCTGAAAACTGGTTGAACGGTAGGGCTCGGGGCCTGGCTTTGCCGCTCCTCTCCCTGGTAAAATTGCGGTTTCTCTGTGTCCAGCTGTTCCTGTGAATTGTTGAATCAAATTAAAGAAAAGAGCACCTGTCCAGCATGCGCCTCATTTCAATTCCTGTCACCTTTTCACCAGCTGTCTGTGGAACACAGAGAGGAGCTCCAAAAACAACACCGCTTGACTGCAGCTTGTCTCTTAATGCTGTGTCCTTCGAAGAAAACACATCCGTGGTTCAGGAGAGAGCAAAAGCAGGCACCGGTGGCGAGCTTAAGACTCCACCTCGGGATTGGCATCATCCCGTTCTGGCAGAAATGCGATGAGATCTGACTCCAAGGTGCTAAAAGGGCTGCTCTTACAATTGGCCCGTAGGCAGATTTCACTGGCGCGTCCCACATTAAACAAGGGCCGGGACGAAGCAAGTCAAGGTTCCGCCGAGATTCGAACTCGGATCGCTGGATTCAAAGTCCAGAGTGCTAGCCATTACACCACGGAACCAGCAGTGCTGCCGCCTCTGGCGGGCCTGAGCTTTCCTGCATTCACACTTGCAGCAACGCTCTCAGAATCTGGTCTCTCGCTGCTGCGTCCTTGGCAGGGAATACTTGCGTGGTACAGGGCAGAGCAAAAGCAGCTCGCGCGCTCGACGCAGGAGCATCGCAAACACTGTCGCAAGGGGAAAACCAGCCCACTTCCATCATGGGTGTGGAATTTGTGAAGTCAACAGTTCTGTCGAAGACAATCGCTCACGCAGCCAAAAAGAAGGCTCCACCGAGATTTGAACTCGGATCGCAGGATTCAGAGTCCAGAGTGCTCACCATTACACCATGGAACCCTGAGACAGCAGGGGCTGCCGAACCACTGCTCAAGGATGTTTGCCTCCTTCGTCAAGCGTGGAAACAACAACGACAAGGATCACAATGGCGACTGTGGATCTGCTGATCCAGCAGCTCGTGCACTCGGTCTTTCGCAAGTGCAACCACGCTGTCTCGGCCTGCTGCCCTGTAAGGCCGGTCGCCCTCGCCTCCGAAATCCACTTTGCCGAAGTTTTCGAAAGCAGCTCGGGCCGTGCCAGATATGCCGACCTGTCCGCGAAACCTAGTTTCTCAGCGGGAGCAGGGCTGCTGTCGGCCATGAACAACTCTGAGCCGGGCTACTGCTCGCTAATCTCTCTCACTGGCAAACTTTCAAGCTGCTGGACAATCGCCTCGCCAGCATTTCACTTTGGCTTCAGCTTTCTCACCTCACAGTTAGCCTTCCTTCTGCTAAGTACAGCTGTAGGACAAGTCGCACATCTGCAGTACAGCTGCCTATTCAAACAGCACCGCTGCTGTTTCTCTCCCTTACCGGCGGCCATCGCTGTGTCAGCGCTGCGATGAGCAATGCTTTTAAGCAAAGTGAGATCTCAGACGGACTGTGTTCAAGAGCACGTGTCCCTGGCTTTCCGGGAGTCTGTATTGTATGCACTGTTTTTGATGTCGTTGGACTGCCTTGTACGTACAAATGTCATTGTTACCGTTTTGTAGTGATTGAAACTGGGATTTGAGGTTCCTGGTTTCCCTGAAAACTGGTTGAACGGTAGGGCTCGGGGCCTGGCTTTGCCGCTCCTCTCCCTGGTAAAATTGCGGTTTCTCTGTGTCCAGCTGTTCCTGTGAATTGTTGAATCAAATTAAAGAAAAGAGCACCTGTCCAGCATGCGCCTCATTTCAATTCCTGTCACCTTTTCACCAGCTGTCTGTGGAACACAGAGAGGAGCTCCAAAAACAACACCGCTTGACTGCAGCTTGTCTCTTAATGCTGTGTCCTTCGAAGAAAACACATCCGTGGTTCAGGAGAGAGCAAAAGCAGGCACCGGTGGCGAGCTTAAGACTCCACCTCGGGATTGGCATCATCCCGTTCTGGCAGAAATGCGATGAGATCTGACTCCAAGGTGCTAAAAGGGCTGCTCTTACAATTGGCCCGTAGGCAGATTTCACTGGCGCGTCCCACATTAAACAAGGGCCGGGACGAAGCAAGTCAAGGTTCCGCCGAGATTCGAACTCGGATCGCTGGATTCAAAGTCCAGAGTGCTAGCCATTACACCACGGAACCAGCAGTGCTGCCGCCTCTGGCGGGCCTGAGCTTTCCTGCATTCACACTTGCAGCAACGCTCTCAGAATCTGGTCTCTCGCTGCTGCGTCCTTGGCAGGGAATACTTGCGTGGTACAGGGCAGAGCAAAAGCAGCTCGCGCGCTCGACGCAGGAGCATCGCAAACACTGTCGCAAGGGGAAAACCAGCCCACTTCCATCATGGGTGTGGAATTTGTGAAGTCAACAGTTCTGTCGAAGACAATCGCTCACGCAGCCAGAAAGAAGGCTCCACCGAGATTTGAACTCGGATCGCTGGATTCAGAGTCCAGAGTGCTCACCATTACACCATGGAACCCTGAGACAGCAGGGGCTGCCGAACCACTGCTCAAGGATGTTTGCCTCCTTCGTCAAGCGTGGAAACAGCAACGACAAGGATCACAATGGCGACTGTGGATCTGCTGATCCAGCAGCTCGTGCACTCGGTCTTTCGCAAGTGCAACCACGCTGTCTCGGCCTGCTGCCCTGTAAGGCCGGTTGCCCTCGCCTCCGAAATCCACTTTGCGGAAGTTTCCGAAAGCAGCTCGGGCCGTGCCAGATATGCCGACCTGTCCGCGAAACCTAGTTTCTCAGCGGGAGCAGGGCTGCTGTCGGCCATGAACAACTCTGAGCCGGGCTACTGCTCGCTAATCTCTCTCACTGGCAAACTTTCAAGCTGCTGGACAATCGCCTCGCCAGCATTTCACTTTGGCTTCAGCTTTCTCACCTCACAGTTAGCCTTCCTTCTGCTAAGTACAGCTGTAGGACAAGTCGCACATCTGCAGTACAGCTGCCTATTCAAACAGCACCGCTGCTGTTTCTCTCCCTTACCGGCGGCCATCGCTGTGTCAGCGCTGCGATGAGCAATGCTTTTAAGCAAAGTGAGATCTCAGACGGACTGTGTTCAAGAGCACGTGTCCCTGGCTTTCCGGGAGTCTGTATTGTATGCACTGTTTTTGATGTCGTTGGACTGCCTTGTACGTACAAATGTCATTGTTACCGTTTTGTAGTGATTGAAACTGGGATTAGAGGTTCCTGGTTTCCCTGAAAACTGGTTGAACGGTAGGGCTCGGGGCCTGGCTTTGCCGCTCCTCTCCCTGGTAAAATTGCGGTTTCTCTGTGTCCAGCTGTTCCTGTGAATTGTTGAATCAAATTAAAGAAAAGAGCACCTGTCCAGCATGCGCCTCATTTCAATTCCTGTCACCTTTTCACCAGCTGTCTGTGGAACACAGAGAGGAGCTCCAAAAACAACACCGCTTGACTGCAGCTTGTCTCTTAATGCTGTGTCCTTCGAAGAAAACACATCCGTGGTTCAGGAGAGAGCAAAAGCAGGCACCGGTGGCGAGCTTAAGACTCCACCTCGGGATTGGCATCATCCCGTTCTGGCAGAAATGCGATGAGATCTGACTCCAAGGTGCTAAAAGGGCTGCTCTTACAATTGGCCCGTAGGCAGATTTCACTCGCGCGTCCCACATTAAACAAGGGCCGGGACGAAGCAAGTCAAGGTTCCGCCGAGATTCGAACTCGGATCGCTGGATTCAAAGTCCAGAGTGCTAGCCATTACACCACGGAACCAGCAGTGCTGCCGCCTCTGGCGGGCCTGAGCTTTCCTGCATTCACACTTGCAGCAACGCTCTCAGAATCTGGTCTCTCGCTGCTGCGTCCTTGGCAGGGAATACTTGCGTGGTACAGGGCAGAGCAAAAGCAGCTCGCGCGCTCGACGCAGGAGCATCGCAAACACTGTCGCAAGGGGAAAACCAGCCCACTTCCATCATGGGTGTGGAATTTGTGAAGTCAACAGTTCTGTCGAAGACAATCGCTCACGCAGCCAAAAAGAAGGCTCCACCGAGATTTGAACTCGGATCGCAGGATTCAGAGTCCAGAGTGCTCACCATTACACCATGGAACCCTGAGACAGCAGGGGCTGCCGAACCACTGCTCAAGGATGTTTGCCTCCTTCGTCAAGCGTGGAAACAGCAACGACAAGGATCACAATGGCGACTGTGGATCTGCTGATCCAGCAGCTCGTGCACTCGGTCTTTCGCAAGTGCAACCACGCTGTCTCGGCCTGCTGCCCTGTAAGGCCGGTCGCCCTCGCCTCCGAAATCCACTTTGCCGAAGTTTCCGAAAGCAGCTCGGGCCGTGCCAGATATGCCGACCTGTCCGCGAAACCTAGTTTCTCAGCGGGAGCAGGGCTGCTGTCGGCCATGAACAACTCTGAGCCGGGCTACTGCTCGCTAATCTCTCTCACTGGCAAACTTTCAAGCTGCTGGACAATCGCCTCGCCAGCATTTCACTTTGGCTTCAGCTTTCTCACCTCACAGTTAGCCTTCCTTCTGCTAAGTACAGCTGTAGGACAAGTCGCACATCTGCAGTACAGCTGCCTATTCAAACAGCACCGCTGCTGTTTCTCTCCCTTACCGGCGGCCATCGCTGTGTCAGCGCTGCGATGAGCAATGCTTTTAAGCAAAGTGAGATCTCAGACGGACTGTGTTCAAGAGCACGTGTCCCTGGCTTTCCGGGAGTCTGTATTGTATGCACTGTTTTTGATGTCGTTGGACTGCCTTGTACGTACAAATGTCATTGTTACCGTTTTGTAGTGATTGAAACTGGGATTTGAGGTTCCTGGTTTCCCTGAAAACTGGTTGAACGGTAGGGCTCGGGGCCTGGCTTTGCCGCTCCTCTCCCTGGTAAAATTGCGGTTTCTCTGTGTCCAGCTGTTCCTGTGAATTGTTGAATCAAATTAAAGAAAAGAGCACCTGTCCAGCATGCGCCTCATTTCAATTCCTGTCACCTTTTCACCAGCTGTCTGTGGAACACAGAGAGGAGCTCCAAAAACAACACCGCTTGACTGCAGCTTGTCTCTTAATGCTGTGTCCTTCGAAGAAAACACATCCGTGGTTCAGGAGAGAGCAAAAGCAGGCACCGGTGGCGAGCTTAAGACTCCACCTCGGGATTGGCATCATCCCGTTCTGGCAGAAATGCGATGAGATCTGACTCCAAGGTGCTAAAAGGGCTGCTCTTACAATTGGCCCGTAGGCAGATTTCACTCGCGCGTCCCACATTAAACAAGGGCCGGGACGAAGCAAGTCAAGGTTCCGCCGAGATTCGAACTCGGATCGCTGGATTCAAAGTCCAGAGTGCTAGCCATTACACCACGGAACCAGCAGTGCTGCCGCCTCTGGCGGGCCTGAGCTTTCCTGCATTCACACTTGCAGCAACGCTCTCAGAATCTGGTCTCTCGCTGCTGCGTCCTTGGCAGGGAATACTTGCGTGGTACAGGGCAGAGCAAAAGCAGCTCGCGCGCTCGACGCAGGAGCATCGCAAACACTGTCGCAAGGGGAAAACCAGCCCACTTCCATCATGGGTGTGGAATTTGTGAAGTCAACAGTTCTGTCGAAGACAATCGCTCACGCAGCCAGAAAGAAGGCTCCACCGAGATTTGAACTCGGATCGCTGGATTCAGAGTCCAGAGTGCTCACCATTACACCATGGAACCCTGAGACAGCAGGGGCTGCCGAACCACTGCTCAAGGATGTTTGCCTCCTTCGTCAAGCGTGGAAACAGCAACGACAAGGATCACAATGGCGACTGTGGATCTGCTGATCCAGCAGCTCGTGCACTCGGTCTTTCGCAAGTGCAACCACGCTGTCTCGGCCTGCTGCCCTGTAAGGCCGGTCGCCCTCGCCTCCGAAATCCACTTTGCCGAAGTTTCCGAAAGCAGCTCGGGCCGTGCCAGATATGCCGACCTGTCCGCGAAACCTAGTTTCTCAGCGGGAGCAGGGCTGCTGTCGGCCATGAACAACTCTGAGCCGGGCTACTGCTCGCTAATCTCTCTCACTGGCAAACTTTCAAGCTGCTGGACAATCGCCTCGCCAGCATTTCACTTTGGCTTCAGCTTTCTCACCTCACAGTTAGCCTTCCTTCTGCTAAGTACAGCTGTAGGACAAGTCGCACATCTGCAGTACAGCTGCCTATTCAAACAGCACCGCTGCTGTTTCTCTCCCTTACCGGCGGCCATCGCTGTGTCAGCGCTGCGATGAGCAATGCTTTTAAGCAAAGTGAGATCTCAGACGGACTGTGTTCAAGAGCACGTGTCCCTGGCTTTCCGGGAGTCTGTATTGTATGCACTGTTTTTGATGTCGTTGGACTGCCTTGTACGTACAAATGTCATTGTTACCGTTTTGTAGTGATTGAAACTGGGATTTGAGGTTCCTGGTTTCCCTGAAAACTGGTTGAACGGTAGGGCTCGGGGCCTGGCTTTGCCGCTCCTCTCCCTGGTAAAATTGCGGTTTCTCTGTGTCCAGCTGTTCCTGTGAATTGTTGAATCAAATTAAAGAAAAGAGCACCTGTCCAGCATGCGCCTCATTTCAATTCCTGTCACCTTTTCACCAGCTGTCTGTGGAACACAGAGAGGAGCTCCAAAAACAACACCGCTTGACTGCAGCTTGTCTCTTAATGCTGTGTCCTTCGAAGAAAACACATCCGTGGTTCAGGAGAGAGCAAAAGCAGGCACCGGTGGCGAGCTTAAGACTCCACCTCGGGATTGGCATCATCCCGTTCTGGCAGAAATGCGATGAGATCTGACTCCAAGGTGCTAAAAGGGCTGCTCTTACAATTGGCCCGTAGGCAGATTTCACTGGCGCGTCCCACATTAAACAAGGGCCGGGACGAAGCAAGTCAAGGTTCCGCCGAGATTCGAACTCGGATCGCTGGATTCAAAGTCCAGAGTGCTAGCCATTACACCACGGAACCAGCAGTGCTGCCGCCTCTGGCGGGCCTGAGCTTTCCTGCATTCACACTTGCAGCAACGCTCTCAGAATCTGGTCTCTCGCTGCTGCGTCCTTGGCAGGGAATACTTGCGTGGTACAGGGCAGAGCAAAAGCAGCTCGCGCGCTCGACGCAGGAGCATCGCAAACACTGTCGCAAGGGGAAAACCAGCCCACTTCCATCATGGGTGTGGAATTTGTGAAGTCAACAGTTCTGTCGAAGACAATCGCTCACGCAGCCAGAAAGAAGGCTCCACCGAGATTTGAACTCGGATCGCTGGATTCAGAGTCCAGAGTGCTCACCATTACACCATGGAACCCTGAGACAGCAGGGGCTGCCGAACCACTGCTCAAGGATGTTTGCCTCCTTCGTCAAGCGTGGAAACAGCAACGACAAGGATCACAATGGCGACTGTGGATCTGCTGATCCAGCAGCTCGTGCACTCGGTCTTTCGCAAGTGCAACCACGCTGTCTCGGCCTGCTGCCCTGTAAGGCCGGTCGCCCTCGCCTCCGAAATCCACTTTGCGGAAGTTTCCGAAAGCAGCTCGGGCCGTGCCAGATATGCCGACCTGTCCGCGAAACCTAGTTTCTCAGCGGGAGCAGGGCTGCTGTCGGCCATGAACAACTCTGAGCCGGGCTACTGCTCGCTAATCTCTCTCACTGGCAAACTTTCAAGCTGCTGGACAATCGCCTCGCCAGCATTTCACTTTGGCTTCAGCTTTCTCACCTCACAGTTAGCCTTCCTTCTGCTAAGTACAGCTGTAGGACAAGTCGCACATCTGCAGTACAGCTGCCTATTCAAACAGCACCGCTGCTGTTTCTCTCCCTTACCGGCGGCCATCGCTGTGTCAGCGCTGCGATGAGCAATGCTTTTAAGCAAAGTGAGATCTCAGACGGACTGTGTTCAAGAGCACGTGTCCCTGGCTTTCCGGGAGTCTGTATTGTATGCACTGTTTTTGATGTCGTTGGACTGCCTTGTACGTACAAATGTCATTGTTACCGTTTTGTAGTGATTGAAACTGGGATTAGAGGTTCCTGGTTTCCCTGAAAACTGGTTGAACGGTAGGGCTCGGGGCCTGGCTTTGCCGCTCCTCTCCCTGGTAAAATTGCGGTTTCTCTGTGTCCAGCTGTTCCTGTGAATTGTTGAATCAAATTAAAGAAAAGAGCACCTGTCCAGCATGCGCCTCATTTCAATTCCTGTCACCTTTTCACCAGCTGTCTGTGGAACACAGAGAGGAGCTCCAAAAACAACACCGCTTGACTGCAGCTTGTCTCTTAATGCTGTGTCCTTCGAAGAAAACACATCCGTGGTTCAGGAGAGAGCAAAAGCAGGCACCGGTGGCGAGCTTAAGACTCCACCTCGGGATTGGCATCATCCCGTTCTGGCAGAAATGCGATGAGATCTGACTCCAAGGTGCTAAAAGGGCTGCTCTTACAATTGGCCCGTAGGCAGATTTCACTCGCGCGTCCCACATTAAACAAGGGCCGGGACGAAGCAAGTCAAGGTTCCGCCGAGATTCGAACTCGGATCGCTGGATTCAAAGTCCAGAGTGCTAGCCATTACACCACGGAACCAGCAGTGCTGCCGCCTCTGGCGGGCCTGAGCTTTCCTGCATTCACACTTGCAGCAACGCTCTCAGAATCTGGTCTCTCGCTGCTGCGTCCTTGGCAGGGAATACTTGCGTGGTACAGGGCAGAGCAAAAGCAGCTCGCGCGCTCGACGCAGGAGCATCGCAAACACTGTCGCAAGGGGAAAACCAGCCCACTTCCATCATGGGTGTGGAATTTGTGAAGTCAACAGTTCTGTCGAAGACAATCGCTCACGCAGCCAGAAAGAAGGCTCCACCGAGATTTGAACTCGGATCGCTGGATTCAGAGTCCAGAGTGCTCACCATTACACCATGGAACCCTGAGACAGCAGGGGCTGCCGAACCACTGCTCAAGGATGTTTGCCTCCTTCGTCAAGCGTGGAAACAGCAACGACAAGGATCACAATGGCGACTGTGGATCTGCTGATCCAGCAGCTCGTGCACTCGGTCTTTCGCAAGTGCAACCACGCTGTCTCGGCCTGCTGCCCTGTAAGGCCGGTCGCCCTCGCCTCCGAAATCCACTTTGCGGAAGTTTCCGAAAGCAGCTCGGGCCGTGCCAGATATGCCGACCTGTCCGCGAAACCTAGTTTCTCAGCGGGAGCAGGGCTGCTGTCGGCCATGAACAACTCTGAGCCGGGCTACTGCTCGCTAATCTCTCTCACTGGCAAACTTTCAAGCTGCTGGACAATCGCCTCGCCAGCATTTCACTTTGGCTTCAGCTTTCTCACCTCACAGTTAGCCTTCCTTCTGCTAAGTACAGCTGTAGGACAAGTCGCACATCTGCAGTACAGCTGCCTATTCAAACAGCACCGCTGCTGTTTCTCTCCCTTACCGGCGGCCATCGCTGTGTCAGCGCTGCGATGAGCAATGCTTTTAAGCAAAGTGAGATCTCAGACGGACTGTGTTCAAGAGCACGTGTCCCTGGCTTTCCGGGAGTCTGTATTGTATGCACTGTTTTTGATGTCGTTGGACTGCCTTGTACGTACAAATGTCATTGTTACCGTTTTGTAGTGATTGAAACTGGGATTAGAGGTTCCTGGTTTCCCTGAAAACTGGTTGAACGGTAGGGCTCGGGGCCTGGCTTTGCCGCTCCTCTCCCTGGTAAAATTGCGGTTTCTCTGTGTCCAGCTGTTCCTGTGAATTGTTGAATCAAATTAAAGAAAAGAGCACCTGTCCAGCATGCGCCTCATTTCAATTCCTGTCACCTTTTCACCAGCTGTCTGTGGAACACAGAGAGGAGCTCCAAAAACAACACCGCTTGACTGCAGCTTGTCTCTTAATGCTGTGTCCTTCGAAGAAAACACATCCGTGGTTCAGGAGAGAGCAAAAGCAGGCACCGGTGGCGAGCTTAAGACTCCACCTCGGGATTGGCATCATCCCGTTCTGGCAGAAATGCGATGAGATCTGACTCCAAGGTGCTAAAAGGGCTGCTCTTACAATTGGCCCGTAGGCAGATTTCACTCGCGCGTCCCACATTAAACAAGGGCCGGGACGAAGCAAGTCAAGGTTCCGCCGAGATTCGAACTCGGATCGCTGGATTCAAAGTCCAGAGTGCTAGCCATTACACCACGGAACCAGCAGTGCTGCCGCCTCTGGCGGGCCTGAGCTTTCCTGCATTCACACTTGCAGCAACGCTCTCAGAATCTGGTCTCTCGCTGCTGCGTCCTTGGCAGGGAATACTTGCGTGGTACAGGGCAGAGCAAAAGCAGCTCGCGCGCTCGACGCAGGAGCATCGCAAACACTGTCGCAAGGGGAAAACCAGCCCACTTCCATCATGGGTGTGGAATTTGTGAAGTCAACAGTTCTGTCGAAGACAATCGCTCACGCAGCCAGAAAGAAGGCTCCACCGAGATTTGAACTCGGATCGCTGGATTCAGAGTCCAGAGTGCTCACCATTACACCATGGAACCCTGAGACAGCAGGGGCTGCCGAACCACTGCTCAAGGATGTTTGCCTCCTTCGTCAAGCGTGGAAACAGCAACGACAAGGATCACAATGGCGACTGTGGATCTGCTGATCCAGCAGCTCGTGCACTCGGTCTTTCGCAAGTGCAACCACGCTGTCTCGGCCTGCTGCCCTGTAAGGCCGGTCGCCCTCGCCTCCGAAATCCACTTTGCCGAAGTTTCCGAAAGCAGCTCGGGCCGTGCCAGATATGCCGACCTGTCCGCGAAACCTAGTTTCTCAGCGGGAGCAGGGCTGCTGTCGGCCATGAACAACTCTGAGCCGGGCTACTGCTCGCTAATCTCTCTCACTGGCAAACTTTCAAGCTGCTGGACAATCGCCTCGCCAGCATTTCACTTTGGCTTCAGCTTTCTCACCTCACAGTTAGCCTTCCTTCTGCTAAGTACAGCTGTAGGACAAGTCGCACATCTGCAGTACAGCTGCCTATTCAAACAGCACCGCTGCTGTTTCTCTCCCTTACCGGCGGCCATCGCTGTGTCAGCGCTGCGATGAGCAATGCTTTTAAGCAAAGTGAGATCTCAGACGGACTGTGTTCAAGAGC
This sequence comes from Chiloscyllium punctatum, assembly GCF_047496795.1. NCBI lineage: Eukaryota > Metazoa > Chordata > Chondrichthyes > Orectolobiformes > Hemiscylliidae > Chiloscyllium > Chiloscyllium punctatum. The sequence goes on along the minus strand of NC_092759.1, from coordinate 15,111,988 downwards.
ACGTGTCCCTGGCTTTCCGGGAGTCTGTATTGTATGCACTGTTTTTGATGTCGTTGGACTGCCTTGTACGTACAAATGTCATTGTTACCGTTTTGTAGTGATTGAAACTGGGATTTGAGGTTCCTGGTTTCCCTGAAAACTGGTTGAACGGTAGGGCTCGGGGCCTGGCTTTGCCGCTCCTCTCCCTGGTAAAATTGCGGTTTCTCTGTGTCCAGCTGTTCCTGTGAATTGTTGAATCAAATTAAAGAAAAGAGCACCTGTCCAGCATGCGCCTCATTTCAATTCCTGTCACCTTTTCACCAGCTGTCTGTGGAACACAGAGAGGAGCTCCAAAAACAACACCGCTTGACTGCAGCTTGTCTCTTAATGCTGTGTCCTTCGAAGAAAACACATCCGTGGTTCAGGAGAGAGCAAAAGCAGGCACCGGTGGCGAGCTTAAGACTCCACCTCGGGATTGGCATCATCCCGTTCTGGCAGAAATGCGATGAGATCTGACTCCAAGGTGCTAAAAGGGCTGCTCTTACAATTGGCCCGTAGGCAGATTTCACTGGCGCGTCCCACATTAAACAAGGGCCGGGACGAAGCAAGTCAAGGTTCCGCCGAGATTCGAACTCGGATCGCTGGATTCAAAGTCCAGAGTGCTAGCCATTACACCACGGAACCAGCAGTGCTGCCGCCTCTGGCGGGCCTGAGCTTTCCTGCATTCACACTTGCAGCAACGCTCTCAGAATCTGGTCTCTCGCTGCTGCGTCCTTGGCAGGGAATACTTGCGTGGTACAGGGCAGAGCAAAAGCAGCTCGCGCGCTCGACGCAGGAGCATCGCAAACACTGTCGCAAGGGGAAAACCAGCCCACTTCCATCATGGGTGTGGAATTTGTGAAGTCAACAGTTCTGTCGAAGACAATCGCTCACGCAGCCAGAAAGAAGGCTCCACCGAGATTTGAACTCGGATCGCTGGATTCAGAGTCCAGAGTGCTCACCATTACACCATGGAACCCTGAGACAGCAGGGGCTGCCGAACCACTGCTCAAGGATGTTTGCCTCCTTCGTCAAGCGTGGAAACAGCAACGACAAGGATCACAATGGCGACTGTGGATCTGCTGATCCAGCAGCTCGTGCACTCGGTCTTTCGCAAGTGCAACCACGCTGTCTCGGCCTGCTGCCCTGTAAGGCCGGTTGCCCTCGCCTCCGAAATCCACTTTGCGGAAGTTTCCGAAAGCAGCTCGGGCCGTGCCAGATATGCCGACCTGTCCGCGAAACCTAGTTTCTCAGCGGGAGCAGGGCTGCTGTCGGCCATGAACAACTCTGAGCCGGGCTACTGCTCGCTAATCTCTCTCACTGGCAAACTTTCAAGCTGCTGGACAATCGCCTCGCCAGCATTTCACTTTGGCTTCAGCTTTCTCACCTCACAGTTAGCCTTCCTTCTGCTAAGTACAGCTGTAGGACAAGTCGCACATCTGCAGTACAGCTGCCTATTCAAACAGCACCGCTGCTGTTTCTCTCCCTTACCGGCGGCCATCGCTGTGTCAGCGCTGCGATGAGCAATGCTTTTAAGCAAAGTGAGATCTCAGACGGACTGTGTTCAAGAGCACGTGTCCCTGGCTTTCCGGGAGTCTGTATTGTATGCACTGTTTTTGATGTCGTTGGACTGCCTTGTACGTACAAATGTCATTGTTACCGTTTTGTAGTGATTGAAACTGGGATTAGAGGTTCCTGGTTTCCCTGAAAACTGGTTGAACGGTAGGGCTCGGGGCCTGGCTTTGCCGCTCCTCTCCCTGGTAAAATTGCGGTTTCTCTGTGTCCAGCTGTTCCTGTGAATTGTTGAATCAAATTAAAGAAAAGAGCACCTGTCCAGCATGCGCCTCATTTCAATTCCTGTCACCTTTTCACCAGCTGTCTGTGGAACACAGAGAGGAGCTCCAAAAACAACACCGCTTGACTGCAGCTTGTCTCTTAATGCTGTGTCCTTCGAAGAAAACACATCCGTGGTTCAGGAGAGAGCAAAAGCAGGCACCGGTGGCGAGCTTAAGACTCCACCTCGGGATTGGCATCATCCCGTTCTGGCAGAAATGCGATGAGATCTGACTCCAAGGTGCTAAAAGGGCTGCTCTTACAATTGGCCCGTAGGCAGATTTCACTCGCGCGTCCCACATTAAACAAGGGCCGGGACGAAGCAAGTCAAGGTTCCGCCGAGATTCGAACTCGGATCGCTGGATTCAAAGTCCAGAGTGCTAGCCATTACACCACGGAACCAGCAGTGCTGCCGCCTCTGGCGGGCCTGAGCTTTCCTGCATTCACACTTGCAGCAACGCTCTCAGAATCTGGTCTCTCGCTGCTGCGTCCTTGGCAGGGAATACTTGCGTGGTACAGGGCAGAGCAAAAGCAGCTCGCGCGCTCGACGCAGGAGCATCGCAAACACTGTCGCAAGGGGAAAACCAGCCCACTTCCATCATGGGTGTGGAATTTGTGAAGTCAACAGTTCTGTCGAAGACAATCGCTCACGCAGCCAAAAAGAAGGCTCCACCGAGATTTGAACTCGGATCGCAGGATTCAGAGTCCAGAGTGCTCACCATTACACCATGGAACCCTGAGACAGCAGGGGCTGCCGAACCACTGCTCAAGGATGTTTGCCTCCTTCGTCAAGCGTGGAAACAGCAACGACAAGGATCACAATGGCGACTGTGGATCTGCTGATCCAGCAGCTCGTGCACTCGGTCTTTCGCAAGTGCAACCACGCTGTCTCGGCCTGCTGCCCTGTAAGGCCGGTCGCCCTCGCCTCCGAAATCCACTTTGCCGAAGTTTCCGAAAGCAGCTCGGGCCGTGCCAGATATGCCGACCTGTCCGCGAAACCTAGTTTCTCAGCGGGAGCAGGGCTGCTGTCGGCCATGAACAACTCTGAGCCGGGCTACTGCTCGCTAATCTCTCTCACTGGCAAACTTTCAAGCTGCTGGACAATCGCCTCGCCAGCATTTCACTTTGGCTTCAGCTTTCTCACCTCACAGTTAGCCTTCCTTCTGCTAAGTACAGCTGTAGGACAAGTCGCACATCTGCAGTACAGCTGCCTATTCAAACAGCACCGCTGCTGTTTCTCTCCCTTACCGGCGGCCATCGCTGTGTCAGCGCTGCGATGAGCAATGCTTTTAAGCAAAGTGAGATCTCAGACGGACTGTGTTCAAGAGCACGTGTCCCTGGCTTTCCGGGAGTCTGTATTGTATGCACTGTTTTTGATGTCGTTGGACTGCCTTGTACGTACAAATGTCATTGTTACCGTTTTGTAGTGATTGAAACTGGGATTTGAGGTTCCTGGTTTCCCTGAAAACTGGTTGAACGGTAGGGCTCGGGGCCTGGCTTTGCCGCTCCTCTCCCTGGTAAAATTGCGGTTTCTCTGTGTCCAGCTGTTCCTGTGAATTGTTGAATCAAATTAAAGAAAAGAGCACCTGTCCAGCATGCGCCTCATTTCAATTCCTGTCACCTTTTCACCAGCTGTCTGTGGAACACAGAGAGGAGCTCCAAAAACAACACCGCTTGACTGCAGCTTGTCTCTTAATGCTGTGTCCTTCGAAGAAAACACATCCGTGGTTCAGGAGAGAGCAAAAGCAGGCACCGGTGGCGAGCTTAAGACTCCACCTCGGGATTGGCATCATCCCGTTCTGGCAGAAATGCGATGAGATCTGACTCCAAGGTGCTAAAAGGGCTGCTCTTACAATTGGCCCGTAGGCAGATTTCACTCGCGCGTCCCACATTAAACAAGGGCCGGGACGAAGCAAGTCAAGGTTCCGCCGAGATTCGAACTCGGATCGCTGGATTCAAAGTCCAGAGTGCTAGCCATTACACCACGGAACCAGCAGTGCTGCCGCCTCTGGCGGGCCTGAGCTTTCCTGCATTCACACTTGCAGCAACGCTCTCAGAATCTGGTCTCTCGCTGCTGCGTCCTTGGCAGGGAATACTTGCGTGGTACAGGGCAGAGCAAAAGCAGCTCGCGCGCTCGACGCAGGAGCATCGCAAACACTGTCGCAAGGGGAAAACCAGCCCACTTCCATCATGGGTGTGGAATTTGTGAAGTCAACAGTTCTGTCGAAGACAATCGCTCACGCAGCCAGAAAGAAGGCTCCACCGAGATTTGAACTCGGATCGCTGGATTCAGAGTCCAGAGTGCTCACCATTACACCATGGAACCCTGAGACAGCAGGGGCTGCCGAACCACTGCTCAAGGATGTTTGCCTCCTTCGTCAAGCGTGGAAACAGCAACGACAAGGATCACAATGGCGACTGTGGATCTGCTGATCCAGCAGCTCGTGCACTCGGTCTTTCGCAAGTGCAACCACGCTGTCTCGGCCTGCTGCCCTGTAAGGCCGGTCGCCCTCGCCTCCGAAATCCACTTTGCCGAAGTTTCCGAAAGCAGCTCGGGCCGTGCCAGATATGCCGACCTGTCCGCGAAACCTAGTTTCTCAGCGGGAGCAGGGCTGCTGTCGGCCATGAACAACTCTGAGCCGGGCTACTGCTCGCTAATCTCTCTCACTGGCAAACTTTCAAGCTGCTGGACAATCGCCTCGCCAGCATTTCACTTTGGCTTCAGCTTTCTCACCTCACAGTTAGCCTTCCTTCTGCTAAGTACAGCTGTAGGACAAGTCGCACATCTGCAGTACAGCTGCCTATTCAAACAGCACCGCTGCTGTTTCTCTCCCTTACCGGCGGCCATCGCTGTGTCAGCGCTGCGATGAGCAATGCTTTTAAGCAAAGTGAGATCTCAGACGGACTGTGTTCAAGAGCACGTGTCCCTGGCTTTCCGGGAGTCTGTATTGTATGCACTGTTTTTGATGTCGTTGGACTGCCTTGTACGTACAAATGTCATTGTTACCGTTTTGTAGTGATTGAAACTGGGATTTGAGGTTCCTGGTTTCCCTGAAAACTGGTTGAACGGTAGGGCTCGGGGCCTGGCTTTGCCGCTCCTCTCCCTGGTAAAATTGCGGTTTCTCTGTGTCCAGCTGTTCCTGTGAATTGTTGAATCAAATTAAAGAAAAGAGCACCTGTCCAGCATGCGCCTCATTTCAATTCCTGTCACCTTTTCACCAGCTGTCTGTGGAACACAGAGAGGAGCTCCAAAAACAACACCGCTTGACTGCAGCTTGTCTCTTAATGCTGTGTCCTTCGAAGAAAACACATCCGTGGTTCAGGAGAGAGCAAAAGCAGGCACCGGTGGCGAGCTTAAGACTCCACCTCGGGATTGGCATCATCCCGTTCTGGCAGAAATGCGATGAGATCTGACTCCAAGGTGCTAAAAGGGCTGCTCTTACAATTGGCCCGTAGGCAGATTTCACTGGCGCGTCCCACATTAAACAAGGGCCGGGACGAAGCAAGTCAAGGTTCCGCCGAGATTCGAACTCGGATCGCTGGATTCAAAGTCCAGAGTGCTAGCCATTACACCACGGAACCAGCAGTGCTGCCGCCTCTGGCGGGCCTGAGCTTTCCTGCATTCACACTTGCAGCAACGCTCTCAGAATCTGGTCTCTCGCTGCTGCGTCCTTGGCAGGGAATACTTGCGTGGTACAGGGCAGAGCAAAAGCAGCTCGCGCGCTCGACGCAGGAGCATCGCAAACACTGTCACAAGGGGAAAACCAGCCCACTTCCATCATGGGTGTGGAATTTGTGAAGTCAACAGTTCTGTCGAAGACAATCGCTCACGCAGCCAGAAAGAAGGCTCCACCGAGATTTGAACTCGGATCGCTGGATTCAGAGTCCAGAGTGCTCACCATTACACCATGGAACCCTGAGACAGCAGGGGCTGCCGAACCACTGCTCAAGGATGTTTGCCTCCTTCGTCAAGCGTGGAAACAGCAACGACAAGGATCACAATGGCGACTGTGGATCTGCTGATCCAGCAGCTCGTGCACTCGGTCTTTCGCAAGTGCAACCACGCTGTCTCGGCCTGCTGCCCTGTAAGGCCGGTCGCCCTCGCCTCCGAAATCCACTTTGCGGAAGTTTCCGAAAGCAGCTCGGGCCGTGCCAGATATGCCGACCTGTCCGCGAAACCTAGTTTCTCAGCGGGAGCAGGGCTGCTGTCGGCCATGAACAACTCTGAGCCGGGCTACTGCTCGCTAATCTCTCTCACTGGCAAACTTTCAAGCTGCTGGACAATCGCCTCGCCAGCATTTCACTTTGGCTTCAGCTTTCTCACCTCACAGTTAGCCTTCCTTCTGCTAAGTACAGCTGTAGGACAAGTCGCACATCTGCAGTACAGCTGCCTATTCAAACAGCACCGCTGCTGTTTCTCTCCCTTACCGGCGGCCATCGCTGTGTCAGCGCTGCGATGAGCAATGCTTTTAAGCAAAGTGAGATCTCAGACGGACTGTGTTCAAGAGCACGTGTCCCTGGCTTTCCGGGAGTCTGTATTGTATGCACTGTTTTTGATGTCGTTGGACTGCCTTGTACGTACAAATGTCATTGTTACCGTTTTGTAGTGATTGAAACTGGGATTAGAGGTTCCTGGTTTCCCTGAAAACTGGTTGAACGGTAGGGCTCGGGGCCTGGCTTTGCCGCTCCTCTCCCTGGTAAAATTGCGGTTTCTCTGTGTCCAGCTGTTCCTGTGAATTGTTGAATCAAATTAAAGAAAAGAGCACCTGTCCAGCATGCGCCTCATTTCAATTCCTGTCACCTTTTCACCAGCTGTCTGTGGAACACAGAGAGGAGCTCCAAAAACAACACCGCTTGACTGCAGCTTGTCTCTTAATGCTGTGTCCTTCGAAGAAAACACATCCGTGGTTCAGGAGAGAGCAAAAGCAGGCACCGGTGGCGAGCTTAAGACTCCACCTCGGGATTGGCATCATCCCGTTCTGGCAGAAATGCGATGAGATCTGACTCCAAGGTGCTAAAAGGGCTGCTCTTACAATTGGCCCGTAGGCAGATTTCACTCGCGCGTCCCACATTAAACAAGGGCCGGGACGAAGCAAGTCAAGGTTCCGCCGAGATTCGAACTCGGATCGCTGGATTCAAAGTCCAGAGTGCTAGCCATTACACCACGGAACCAGCAGTGCTGCCGCCTCTGGCGGGCCTGAGCTTTCCTGCATTCACACTTGCAGCAACGCTCTCAGAATCTGGTCTCTCGCTGCTGCGTCCTTGGCAGGGAATACTTGCGTGGTACAGGGCAGAGCAAAAGCAGCTCGCGCGCTCGACGCAGGAGCATCGCAAACACTGTCGCAAGGGGAAAACCAGCCCACTTCCATCATGGGTGTGGAATTTGTGAAGTCAACAGTTCTGTCGAAGACAATCGCTCACGCAGCCAGAAAGAAGGCTCCACCGAGATTTGAACTCGGATCGCTGGATTCAGAGTCCAGAGTGCTCACCATTACACCATGGAACCCTGAGACAGCAGGGGCTGCCGAACCACTGCTCAAGGATGTTTGCCTCCTTCGTCAAGCGTGGAAACAGCAACGACAAGGATCACAATGGCGACTGTGGATCTGCTGATCCAGCAGCTCGTGCACTCGGTCTTTCGCAAGTGCAACCACGCTGTCTCGGCCTGCTGCCCTGTAAGGCCGGTCGCCCTCGCCTCCGAAATCCACTTTGCGGAAGTTTCCGAAAGCAGCTCGGGCCGTGCCAGATATGCCGACCTGTCCGCGAAACCTAGTTTCTCAGCGGGAGCAGGGCTGCTGTCGGCCATGAACAACTCTGAGCCGGGCTACTGCTCGCTAATCTCTCTCACTGGCAAACTTTCAAGCTGCTGGACAATCGCCTCGCCAGCATTTCACTTTGGCTTCAGCTTTCTCACCTCACAGTTAGCCTTCCTTCTGCTAAGTACAGCTGTAGGACAAGTCGCACATCTGCAGTACAGCTGCCTATTCAAACAGCACCGCTGCTGTTTCTCTCCCTTACCGGCGGCCATCGCTGTGTCAGCGCTGCGATGAGCAATGCTTTTAAGCAAAGTGAGATCTCAGACGGACTGTGTTCAAGAGCACGTGTCCCTGGCTTTCCGGGAGTCTGTATTGTATGCACTGTTTTTGATGTCGTTGGACTGCCTTGTACGTACAAATGTCATTGTTACCGTTTTGTAGTGATTGAAACTGGGATTAGAGGTTCCTGGTTTCCCTGAAAACTGGTTGAACGGTAGGGCTCGGGGCCTGGCTTTGCCGCTCCTCTCCCTGGTAAAATTGCGGTTTCTCTGTGTCCAGCTGTTCCTGTGAATTGTTGAATCAAATTAAAGAAAAGAGCACCTGTCCAGCATGCGCCTCATTTCAATTCCTGTCACCTTTTCACCAGCTGTCTGTGGAACACAGAGAGGAGCTCCAAAAACAACACCGCTTGACTGCAGCTTGTCTCTTAATGCTGTGTCCTTCGAAGAAAACACATCCGTGGTTCAGGAGAGAGCAAAAGCAGGCACCGGTGGCGAGCTTAAGACTCCACCTCGGGATTGGCATCATCCCGTTCTGGCAGAAATGCGATGAGATCTGACTCCAAGGTGCTAAAAGGGCTGCTCTTACAATTGGCCCGTAGGCAGATTTCACTCGCGCGTCCCACATTAAACAAGGGCCGGGACGAAGCAAGTCAAGGTTCCGCCGAGATTCGAACTCGGATCGCTGGATTCAAAGTCCAGAGTGCTAGCCATTACACCACGGAACCAGCAGTGCTGCCGCCTCTGGCGGGCCTGAGCTTTCCTGCATTCACACTTGCAGCAACGCTCTCAGAATCTGGTCTCTCGCTGCTGCGTCCTTGGCAGGGAATACTTGCGTGGTACAGGGCAGAGCAAAAGCAGCTCGCGCGCTCGACGCAGGAGCATCGCAAACACTGTCGCAAGGGGAAAACCAGCCCACTTCCATCATGGGTGTGGAATTTGTGAAGTCAACAGTTCTGTCGAAGACAATCGCTCACGCAGCCAGAAAGAAGGCTCCACCGAGATTTGAACTCGGATCGCTGGATTCAGAGTCCAGAGTGCTCACCATTACACCATGGAACCCTGAGACAGCAGGGGCTGCCGAACCACTGCTCAAGGATGTTTGCCTCCTTCGTCAAGCGTGGAAACAGCAACGACAAGGATCACAATGGCGACTGTGGATCTGCTGATCCAGCAGCTCGTGCACTCGGTCTTTCGCAAGTGCAACCACGCTGTCTCGGCCTGCTGCCCTGTAAGGCCGGTCGCCCTCGCCTCCGAAATCCACTTTGCGGAAGTTTCCGAAAGCAGCTCGGGCCGTGCCAGATATGCCGACCTGTCCGCGAAACCTAGTTTCTCAGCGGGAGCAGGGCTGCTGTCGGCCATGAACAACTCTGAGCCGGGCTACTGCTCGCTAATCTCTCTCACTGGCAAACTTTCAAGCTGCTGGACAATCGCCTCGCCAGCATTTCACTTTGGCTTCAGCTTTCTCACCTCACAGTTAGCCTTCCTTCTGCTAAGTACAGCTGTAGGACAAGTCGCACATCTGCAGTACAGCTGCCTATTCAAACAGCACCGCTGCTGTTTCTCTCCCTTACCGGCGGCCATCGCTGTGTCAGCGCTGCGATGAGCAATGCTTTTAAGCAAAGTGAGATCTCAGACGGACTGTGTTCAAGAGCACGTGTCCCTGGCTTTCCGGGAGTCTGTATTGTATGCACTGTTTTTGATGTCGTTGGACTGCCTTGTACGTACAAATGTCATTGTTACCGTTTTGTAGTGATTGAAACTGGGATTAGAGGTTCCTGGTTTCCCTGAAAACTGGTTGAACGGTAGGGCTCGGGGCCTGGCTTTGCCGCTCCTCTCCCTGGTAAAATTGCGGTTTCTCTGTGTCCAGCTGTTCCTGTGAATTGTTGAATCAAATTAAAGAAAAGAGCACCTGTCCAGCATGCGCCTCATTTCAATTCCTGTCACCTTTTCACCAGCTGTCTGTGGAACACAGAGAGGAGCTCCAAAAACAACACCGCTTGACTGCAGCTTGTCTCTTAATGCTGTGTCCTTCGAAGAAAACACATCCGTGGTTCAGGAGAGAGCAAAAGCAGGCACCGGTGGCGAGCTTAAGACTCCACCTCGGGATTGGCATCATCCCGTTCTGGCAGAAATGCGATGAGATCTGACTCCAAGGTGCTAAAAGGGCTGCTCTTACAATTGGCCCGTAGGCAGATTTCACTCGCGCGTCCCACATTAAACAAGGGCCGGGACGAAGCAAGTCAAGGTTCCGCCGAGATTCGAACTCGGATCGCTGGATTCAAAGTCCAGAGTGCTAGCCATTACACCACGGAACCAGCAGTGCTGCCGCCTCTGGCGGGCCTGAGCTTTCCTGCATTCACACTTGCAGCAACGCTCTCAGAATCTGGTCTCTCGCTGCTGCGTCCTTGGCAGGGAATACTTGCGTGGTACAGGGCAGAGCAAAAGCAGCTCGCGCGCTCGACGCAGGAGCATCGCAAACACTGTCGCAAGGGGAAAACCAGCCCACTTCCATCATGGGTGTGGAATTTGTGAAGTCAACAGTTCTGTCGAAGACAATCGCTCACGCAGCCAGAAAGAAGGCTCCACCGAGATTTGAACTCGGATCGCTGGATTCAGAGTCCAGAGTGCTCACCATTACACCATGGAACCCTGAGACAGCAGGGGCTGCCGAACCACTGCTCAAGGATGTTTGCCTCCTTCGTCAAGCGTGGAAACAGCAACGACAAGGATCACAATGGCGACTGTGGATCTGCTGATCCAGCAGCTCGTGCACTCGGTCTTTCGCAAGTGCAACCACGCTGTCTCGGCCTGCTGCCCTGTAAGGCCGGTCGCCCTCGCCTCCGAAATCCACTTTGCGGAAGTTTCCGAAAGCAGCTCGGGCCGTGCCAGATATGCCGACCTGTCCGCGAAACCTAGTTTCTCAGCGGGAGCAGGGCTGCTGTCGGCCATGAACAACTCTGAGCCGGGCTACTGCTCGCTAATCTCTCTCACTGGCAAACTTTCAAGCTGCTGGACAATCGCCTCGCCAGCATTTCACTTTGGCTTCAGCTTTCTCACCTCACAGTTAGCCTTCCTTCTGCTAAGTACAGCTGTAGGACAAGTCGCACATCTGCAGTACAGCTGCCTATTCAAACAGCACCGCTGCTGTTTCTCTCCCTTACCGGCGGCCATCGCTGTGTCAGCGCTGCGATGAGCAATGCTTTTAAGCAAAGTGAGATCTCAGACGGACTGTGTTCAAGAGCACGTGTCCCTGGCTTTCCGGGAGTCTGTATTGTATGCACTGTTTTTGATGTCGTTGGACTGCCTTGTACGTACAAATGTCATTGTTACCGTTTTGTAGTGATTGAAACTGGGATTAGAGGTTCCTGGTTTCCCTGAAAACTGGTTGAACGGTAGGGCTCGGGGCCTGGCTTTGCCGCTCCTCTCCCTGGTAAAATTGCGGTTTCTCTGTGTCCAGCTGTTCCTGTGAATTGTTGAATCAAATTAAAGAAAAGAGCACCTGTCCAGCATGCGCCTCATTTCAATTCCTGTCACCTTTTCACCAGCTGTCTGTGGAACACAGAGAGGAGCTCCAAAAACAACACCGCTTGACTGCAGCTTGTCTCTTAATGCTGTGTCCTTCGAAGAAAACACATCCGTGGTTCAGGAGAGAGCAAAAGCAGGCACCGGTGGCGAGCTTAAGACTCCACCTCGGGATTGGCATCATCCCGTTCTGGCAGAAATGCGATGAGATCTGACTCCAAGGTGCTAAAAGGGCTGCTCTTACAATTGGCCCGTAGGCAGATTTCACTCGCGCGTCCCACATTAAACAAGGGCCGGGACGAAGCAAGTCAAGGTTCCGCCGAGATTCGAACTCGGATCGCTGGATTCAAAGTCCAGAGTGCTAGCCATTACACCACGGAACCAGCAGTGCTGCCGCCTCTGGCGGGCCTGAGCTTTCCTGCATTCACACTTGCAGCAACGCTCTCAGAATCTGGTCTCTCGCTGCTGCGTCCTTGGCAGGGAATACTTGCGTGGTACAGGGCAGAGCAAAAGCAGCTCGCGCGCTCGACGCAGGAGCATCGCAAACACTGTCGCAAGGGGAAAACCAGCCCACTTCCATCATGGGTGTGGAATTTGTGAAGTCAACAGTTCTGTCGAAGACAATCGCTCACGCAGCCAAAAAGAAGGCTCCACCGAGATTTGAACTCGGATCGCAGGATTCAGAGTCCAGAGTGCTCACCATTACACCATGGAACCCTGAGACAGCAGGGGCTGCCGAACCACTGCTCAAGGATGTTTGCCTCCTTCGTCAAGCGTGGAAACAGCAACGACAAGGATCACAATGGCGACTGTGGATCTGCTGATCCAGCAGCTCGTGCACTCGGTCTTTCGCAAGTGCAACCACGCTGTCTCGGCCTGCTGCCCTGTAAGGCCGGTCGCCCTCGCCTCCGAAATCCACTTTGCCGAAGTTTCCGAAAGCAGCTCGGGCCGTGCCAGATATGCCGACCTGTCCGCGAAACCTAGTTTCTCAGCGGGAGCAGGGCTGCTGTCGGCCATGAACAACTCTGAGCCGGGCTACTGCTCGCTAATCTCTCTCACTGGCAAACTTTCAAGCTGCTGGACAATCGCCTCGCCAGCATTTCACTTTGGCTTCAGCTTTCTCACCTCACAGTTAGCCTTCCTTCTGCTAAGTACAGCTGTAGGACAAGTCGCACATCTGCAGTACAGCTGCCTATTCAAACAGCACCGCTGCTGTTTCTCTCCCTTACCGGCGGCCATCGCTGTGTCAGCGCTGCGATGAGCAATGCTTTTAAGCAAAGTGAGATCTCAGACGGACTGTGTTCAAGAGCACGTGTCCCTGGCTTTCCGGGAGTCTGTATTGTATGCACTGTTTTTGATGTCGTTGGACTGCCTTGTACGTACAAATGTCATTGTTACCGTTTTGTAGTGATTGAAACTGGGATTAGAGGTTCCTGGTTTCCCTGAAAACTGGTTGAACGGTAGGGCTCGGGGCCTGGCTTTGCCGCTCCTCTCCCTGGTAAAATTGCGGTTTCTCTGTGTCCAGCTGTTCCTGTGAATTGTTGAATCAAATTAAAGAAAAGAGCACCTGTCCAGCATGCGCCTCATTTCAATTCCTGTCACCTTTTCACCAGCTGTCTGTGGAACACAGAGAGGAGCTCCAAAAACAACACCGCTTGACTGCAGCTTGTCTCTTAATGCTGTGTCCTTCGAAGAAAACACATCCGTGGTTCAGGAGAGAGCAAAAGCAGGCACCGGTGGCGAGCTTAAGACTCCACCTCGGGATTGGCATCATCCCGTTCTGGCAGAAATGCGATGAGATCTGACTCCAAGGTGCTAAAAGGGCTGCTCTTACAATTGGCCCGTAGGCAGATTTCACTCGCGCGTCCCACATTAAACAAGGGCCGGGACGAAGCAAGTCAAGGTTCCGCCGAGATTCGAACTCGGATCGCTGGATTCAAAGTCCAGAGTGCTAGCCATTACACCACGGAACCAGCAGTGCTGCCGCCTCTGGCGGGCCTGAGCTTTCCTGCATTCACACTTGCAGCAACGCTCTCAGAATCTGGTCTCTCGCTGCTGCGTCCTTGGCAGGGAATACTTGCGTGGTACAGGGCAGAGCAAAAGCAGCTCGCGCGCTCGACGCAGGAGCATCGCAAACACTGTCGCAAGGGGAAAACCAGCCCACTTCCATCATGGGTGTGGAATTTGTGAAGTCAACAGTTCTGTCGAAGACAATCGCTCACGCAGCCAGAAAGAAGGCTCCACCGAGATTTGAACTCGGATCGCTGGATTCAGAGTCCAGAGTGCTCACCATTACACCATGGAACCCTGAGACAGCAGGGGCTGCCGAACCACTGCTCAAGGATGTTTGCCTCCTTCGTCAAGCGTGGAAACAGCAACGACAAGGATCACAATGGCGACTGTGGATCTGCTGATCCAGCAGCTCGTGCACTCGGTCTTTCGCAAGTGCAACCACGCTGTCTCGGCCTGCTGCCCTGTAAGGCCGGTCGCCCTCGCCTCCGAAATCCACTTTGCCGAAGTTTCCGAAAGCAGCTCGGGCCGTGCCAGATATGCCGACCTGTCCGCGAAACCTAGTTTCTCAGCGGGAGCAGGGCTGCTGTCGGCCATGAACAACTCTGAGCCGGGCTACTGCTCGCTAATCTCTCTCACTGGCAAACTTTCAAGCTGCTGGACAATCGCCTCGCCAGCATTTCACTTTGGCTTCAGCTTTCTCACCTCACAGTTAGCCTTCCTTCTGCTAAGTACAGCTGTAGGACAAGTCGCACATCTGCAGTACAGCTGCCTATTCAAACAGCACCGCTGCTGTTTCTCTCCCTTACCGGCGGCCATCGCTGTGTCAGCGCTGCGATGAGCAATGCTTTTAAGCAAAGTGAGATCTCAGACGGACTGTGTTCAAGAGCACGTGTCCCTGGCTTTCCGGGAGTCTGTATTGTATGCACTGTTTTTGATGTCGTTGGACTGCCTTGTACGTACAAATGTCATTGTTACCGTTTTGTAGTGATTGAAACTGGGATTTGAGGTTCCTGGTTTCCCTGAAAACTGGTTGAACGGTAGGGCTCGGGGCCTGGCTTTGCCGCTCCTCTCCCTGGTAAAATTGCGGTTTCTCTGTGTCCAGCTGTTCCTGTGAATTGTTGAATCAAATTAAAGAAAAGAGCACCTGTCCAGCATGCGCCTCATTTCAATTCCTGTCACCTTTTCACCAGCTGTCTGTGGAACACAGAGAGGAGCTCCAAAAACAACACCGCTTGACTGCAGCTTGTCTCTTAATGCTGTGTCCTTCGAAGAAAACACATCCGTGGTTCAGGAGAGAGCAAAAGCAGGCACCGGTGGCGAGCTTAAGACTCCACCTCGGGATTGGCATCATCCCGTTCTGGCAGAAATGCGATGAGATCTGACTCCAAGGTGCTAAAAGGGCTGCTCTTACAATTGGCCCGTAGGCAGATTTCACTCGCGCGTCCCACATTAAACAAGGGCCGGGACGAAGCAAGTCAAGGTTCCGCCGAGATTCGAACTCGGATCGCTGGATTCAAAGTCCAGAGTGCTAGCCATTACACCACGGAACCAGCAGTGCTGCCGCCTCTGGCGGGCCTGAGCTTTCCTGCATTCACACTTGCAGCAACGCTCTCAGAATCTGGTCTCTCGCTGCTGCGTCCTTGGCAGGGAATACTTGCGTGGTACAGGGCAGAGCAAAAGCAGCTCGCGCGCTCGACGCAGGAGCATCGCAAACACTGTCGCAAGGGGAAAACCAGCCCACTTCCATCATGGGTGTGGAATTTGTGAAGTCAACAGTTCTGTCGAAGACAATCGCTCACGCAGCCAAAAAGAAGGCTCCACCGAGATTTGAACTCGGATCGCAGGATTCAGAGTCCAGAGTGCTCACCATTACACCATGGAACCCTGAGACAGCAGGGGCTGCCGAACCACTGCTCAAGGATGTTTGCCTCCTTCGTCAAGCGTGGAAACAACAACGACAAGGATCACAATGGCGACTGTGGATCTGCTGATCCAGCAGCACGTGCACTCGGTCTTTCGCAAGTGCAACCACGCTGTCTCGGCCTGCTGCCCTGTAAGGCCGGTCGCCCTCGCCTCCGAAATCCACTTTGCCGAAGTTTTCGAAAGCAGCTCGGGCCGTGCCAGATATGCCGACCTGTCCGCGAAACCTAGTTTCTCAGCGGGAGCAGGGCTGCTGTCGGCCATGAACAACTCTGAGCCGGGCTACTGCTCGCTAATCTCTCTCACTGGCAAACTTTCAAGCTGCTGGACAATCGCCTCGCCAGCATTTCACTTTGGCTTCAGCTTTCTCACCTCACAGTTAGCCTTCCTTCTGCTAAGTACAGCTGTAGGACAAGTCGCACATCTGCAGTACAGCTGCCTATTCAAACAGCACCGCTGCTGTTTCTCTCCCTTACCGGCGGCCATCGCTGTGTCAGCGCTGCGATGAGCAATGCTTTTAAGCAAAGTGAGATCTCAGACGGACTGTGTTCAAGAGCACGTGTCCCTGGCTTTCCGGGAGTCTGTATTGTATGCACTGTTTTTGATGTCGTTGGACTGCCTTGTACGTACAAATGTCATTGTTACCGTTTTGTAGTGATTGAAACTGGGATTTGAGGTTCCTGGTTTCCCTGAAAACTGGTTGAACGGTAGGGCTCGGGGCCTGGCTTTGCCGCTCCTCTCCCTGGTAAAATTGCGGTTTCTCTGTGTCCAGCTGTTCCTGTGAATTGTTGAATCAAATTAAAGAAAAGAGCACCTGTCCAGCATGCGCCTCATTTCAATTCCTGTCACCTTTTCACCAGCTGTCTGTGGAACACAGAGAGGAGCTCCAAAAACAACACCGCTTGACTGCAGCTTGTCTCTTAATGCTGTGTCCTTCGAAGAAAACACATCCGTGGTTCAGGAGAGAGCAAAAGCAGGCACCGGTGGCGAGCTTAAGACGCCACCTCGGGATTGGCATCATCCCGTTCTGGCAGAAATGCGATGAGATCTGACTCCAAGGTGCTAAAAGGGCTGCTCTTACAATTGGCCCGTAGGCAGATTTCACTGGCGCGTCCCACATTAAACAAGGGCCGGGACGAAGCAAGTCCAGGTTCCGCCGAGATTCGAACTCGGATCGCTGGATTCAAAGTCCAGAGTGCTAGCCATTACACCACGGAACCAGCAGTGCTGCCGCCTCTGGCGGGCCTGAGCTTTCCTGCATTCACACTTGCAGCAACGCTCTCAGAATCTGGTCTCTCGCTGCTGCGTCCTTGGCAGGGAATACTTGCGTGGTCCAGGGCAGAGCAAAAGCAGCGAGCGCGCTCGACGCAGGAGCATCGCAAACACTGTCGCAAGGGGAAAACCAGCCCACTTCCATCATGGGTGTGGAATTTGTGAAGTCAACAGTTCTGTCGAAGACAATCGCTCACGCAGCCAGAAAGAAGGCTCCACCGAGATTTGAACTCGGATCGCTGGATTCAGAGTCCAGAGTGCTCACCATTACACCATGGAACCCTGAGACAGCAGGGGCTGCCGAACCACTGCTCAAGGATGTTTGCCTCCTTCGTCAAGCGTGGAAACAGCAACGACAAGGATCACAATGGCGACTGTGGATCTGCTGATCCAGCAGCTCGTGCACTCGGTCTTTCGCAAGTGCAACCACGCTGTCTCGGCCTGCTGCCCTGTAAGGCCGGTCGCCCTCGCCTCCGAAATCCACTTTGCCGAAGTTTCCGAAAGCAGCTCGGGCCGTGCCAGATATGCCGACCTGTCCGCGAAACCTAGTTTCTCAGCGGGAGCAGGGCTGCTGTCGGCCATGAACAACTCTGAGCCGGGCTACTGCTCGCTAATCTCTCTCACTGGCAAACTTTCAAGCTGCTGGACAATCGCCTCGCCAGCATTTCACTTTGGCTTCAGCTTTCTCACCTCACAGTTAGCCTTCCTTCTGCTAAGTACAGCTGTAGGACAAGTCGCACATCTGCAGTACAGCTGCCTATTCAAACAGCACCGCTGCTGTTTCTCTCCCTTACCGGCGGCCATCGCTGTGTCAGCGCTGCGATGAGCAATGCTTTTAAGCAAAGTGAGATCTCAGACGGACTGTGTTCAAGAGCACGTGTCCCTGGCTTTCCGGGAGTCTGTATTGTATGCACTGTTTTTGATGTCGTTGGACTGCCTTGTACGTACAAATGTCATTGTTACCGTTTTGTAGTGATTGAAACTGGGATTTGAGGTTCCTGGTTTCCCTGAAAACTGGTTGAACGGTAGGGCTCGGGGCCTGGCTTTGCCGCTCCTCTCCCTGGTAAAATTGCGGTTTCTCTGTGTCCAGCTGTTCCTGTGAATTGTTGAATCAAATTAAAGAAAAGAGCACCTGTCCAGCATGCGCCTCATTTCAATTCCTGTCACCTTTTCACCAGCTGTCTGTGGAACACAGAGAGGAGCTCCAAAAACAACACCGCTTGACTGCAGCTTGTCTCTTAATGCTGTGTCCTTCGAAGAAAACACATCCGTGGTTCAGGAGAGAGCAAAAGCAGGCACCGGTGGCGAGCTTAAGACTCCACCTCGGGATTGGCATCATCCCGTTCTGGCAGAAATGCGATGAGATCTGACTCCAAGGTGCTAAAAGGGCTGCTCTTACAATTGGCCCGTAGGCAGATTTCACTGGCGCGTCCCACATTAAACAAGGGCCGGGACGAAGCAAGTCAAGGTTCCGCCGAGATTCGAACTCGGATCGCTGGATTCAAAGTCCAGAGTGCTAGCCATTACACCACGGAACCAGCAGTGCTGCCGCCTCTGGCGGGCCTGAGCTTTCCTGCATTCACACTTGCAGCAACGCTCTCAGAATCTGGTCTCTCGCTGCTGCGTCCTTGGCAGGGAATACTTGCGTGGTACAGGGCAGAGCAAAAGCAGCTCGCGCGCTCGACGCAGGAGCATCGCAAACACTGTCGCAAGGGGAAAACCAGCCCACTTCCATCATGGGTGTGGAATTTGTGAAGTCAACAGTTCTGTCGAAGACAATCGCTCACGCAGCCAAAAAGAAGGCTCCACCGAGATTTGAACTCGGATCGCAGGATTCAGAGTGCAGAGTGCTCACCATTACACCATGGAACCCTGAGACAGCAGGGGCTGCCGAACCACTGCTCAAGGATGTTTGCCTCCTTCGTCAAGCGTGGAAACAACAACGACAAGGATCACAATGGCGACTGTGGATCTGCTGATCCAGCAGCTCGTGCACTCGGTCTTTCGCAAGTGCAACCACGCTGTCTCGGCCTGCTGCCCTGTAAGGCCGGTCGCCCTCGCCTCCGAAATCCACTTTGCCGAAGTTTTCGAAAGCAGCTCGGGCCGTGCCAGATATGCCGACCTGTCCGCGAAACCTAGTTTCTCAGCGGGAGCAGGGCTGCTGTCGGCCATGAACAACTCTGAGCCGGGCTACTGCTCGCTAATCTCTCTCACTGGCAAACTTTCAAGCTGCTGGACAATCGCCTCGCCAGCATTTCACTTTGGCTTCAGCTTTCTCACCTCACAGTTAGCCTTCCTTCTGCTAAGTACAGCTGTAGGACAAGTCGCACATCTGCAGTACAGCTGCCTATTCAAACAGCACCGCTGCTGTTTCTCTCCCTTACCGGCGGCCATCGCTGTGTCAGCGCTGCGATGAGCAATGCTTTTAAGCAAAGTGAGATCTCAGACGGACTGTGTTCAAGAGCACGTGTCCCTGGCTTTCCGGGAGTCTGCATTGTATGCACTGTTTTTGATGTCGTTGGACTGCCTTGTACGTACAAATGTCATTGTTACCGTTTTGTAGTGATTGAAACTGGGATTTGAGGTTCCTGGTTTCCCTGAAAACTGGTTGAACGGTAGGGCTCGGGGCCTGGCTTTGCCGCTCCTCTCCCTGGTAAAATTGCGGTTTCTCTGTGTCCAGCTGTTCCTGTGAATTGTTGAATCAAATTAAAGAAAAGAGCACCTGTCCAGCATGCGCCTCATTTCAATTCCTGTCACCTTTTCACCAGCTGTCTGTGGAACACAGAGAGGAGCTCCAAAAACAACACCGCTTGACTGCAGCTTGTCTCTTAATGCTGTGTCCTTCGAAGAAAACACATCCGTGGTTCAGGAGAGAGCAAAAGCAGGCACCGGTGGCGAGCTTAAGACTCCACCTCGGGATTGGCATCATCCCGTTCTGGCAGAAATGCGATGAGATCTGACTCCAAGGTGCTAAAAGGGCTGCTCTTACAATTGGCCCGTAGGCAGATTTCACTGGCGCGTCCCACATTAAACAAGGGCCGGGACGAAGCAAGTCAAGGTTCCGCCGAGATTCGAACTCGGATCGCTGGATTCAAAGTCCAGAGTGCTAGCCATTACACCACGGAACCAGCAGTGCTGCCGCCTCTGGCGGGCCTGAGCTTTCCTGCATTCACACTTGCAGCAACGCTCTCAGAATCTGGTCTCTCGCTGCTGCGTCCTTGGCAGGGAATACTTGCGTGGTACAGGGCAGAGCAAAAGCAGCTCGCGCGCTCGACGCAGGAGCATCGCAAACACTGTCGCAAGGGGAAAACCAGCCCACTTCCATCATGGGTGTGGAATTTGTGAAGTCAACAGTTCTGTCGAAGACAATCGCTCACGCAGCCAGAAAGAAGGCTCCACCGAGATTTGAACTCGGATCGCTGGATTCAGAGTCCAGAGTGCTCACCATTACACCATGGAACCCTGAGACAGCAGGGGCTGCCGAACCACTGCTCAAGGATGTTTGCCTCCTTCGTCAAGCGTGGAAACAGCAACGACAAGGATCACAATGGCGACTGTGGATCTGCTGATCCAGCAGCTCGTGCACTCGGTCTTTCGCAAGTGCAACCACGCTGTCTCGGCCTGCTGCCCTGTAAGGCCGGTCGCCCTCGCCTCCGAAATCCACTTTGCCGAAGTTTCCGAAAGCAGCTCGGGCCGTGCCAGATATGCCGACCTGTCCGCGAAACCTAGTTTCTCAGCGGGAGCAGGGCTGCTGTCGGCCATGAACAACTCTGAGCCGGGCTACTGCTCGCTAATCTCTCTCACTGGCAAACTTTCAAGCTGCTGGACAATCGCCTCGCCAGCATTTCACTTTGGCTTCAGCTTTCTCACCTCACAGTTATCCTTCCTTCTGCTAAGTACAGCTGTAGGACAAGTCGCACATCTGCAGTACAGCTGCCTATTCAAACAGCACCGCTGCTGTTTCTCTCCCTTACCGGCGGCCATCGCTGTGTCAGCGCTGCGATGAGCAATGCTTTTAAGCAAAGTGAGATCTCAGACGGACTGTGTTCAAGAGCACGTGTCCCTGGCTTTCCGGGAGTCTGTATTGTATGCACTGTTTTTGATGTCGTTGGACTGCCTTGTACGTACAAATGTCATTGTTACCGTTTTGTAGTGATTGAAACTGGGATTTGAGGTTCCTGGTTTCCCTGAAAACTGGTTGAACGGTAGGGCTCGGGGCCTGGCTTTGCCGCTCCTCTCCCTGGTAAAATTGCGGTTTCTCTGTGTCCAGCTGTTCCTGTGAATTGTTGAATCAAATTAAAGAAAAGAGCACCTGTCCAGCATGCGCCTCATTTCAATTCCTGTCACCTTTTCACCAGCTGTCTGTGGAACACAGAGAGGAGCTCCAAAAACAACACCGCTTGACTGCAGCTTGTCTCTTAATGCTGTGTCCTTCGAAGAAAACACATCCGTGGTTCAGGAGAGAGCAAAAGCAGGCACCGGTGGCGAGCTTAAGACTCCACCTCGGGATTGGCATCATCCCGTTCTGGCAGAAATGCGATGAGATCTGACTCCAAGGTGCTAAAAGGGCTGCTCTTACAATTGGCCCGTAGGCAGATTTCACTCGCGCGTCCCACATTAAACAAGGGCCGGGACGAAGCAAGTCAAGGTTCCGCCAAGATTCGAACTCGGATCGCTGGATTCAAAGTCCAGAGTGCTAGCCATTACACCACGGAACCAGCAGTGCTGCCGCCTCTGGCGGGCCTGAGCTTTCCTGCATTCACACTTGCAGCAACGCTCTCAGAATCTGGTCTCTCGCTGCTGCGTCCTTGGCAGGGAATACTTGCGTGGTACAGGGCAGAGCAAAAGCAGCTCGCGCGCTCGACGCAGGAGCATCGCAAACACTGTCGCAAGGGGAAAACCAGCCCACTTCCATCATGGGTGTGGAATTTGTGAAGTCAACAGTTCTGTCGAAGACAATCGCTCACGCAGCCAAAAAGAAGGCTCCACCGAGATTTGAACTCGGATCGCAGGATTCAGAGTCCAGAGTGCTCACCATTACACCATGGAACCCTGAGACAGCAGGGGCTGCCGAACCACTGCTCAAGGATGTTTGCCTCCTTCGTCAAGCGTGGAAACAACAACGACAAGGATCACAATGGCGACTGTGGATCTGCTGATCCAGCAGCTCGTGCACTCGGTCTTTCGCAAGTGCAACCACGCTGTCTCGGCCTGCTGCCCTGTAAGGCCGGTCGCCCTCGCCTCCGAAATCCACTTTGCCGAAGTTTTCGAAAGCAGCTCGGGCCGTGCCAGATATGCCGACCTGTCCGCGAAACCTAGTTTCTCAGCGGGAGCAGGGCTGCTGTCGGCCATGAACAACTCTGAGCCGGGCTACTGCTCGCTAATCTCTCTCACTGGCAAACTTTCAAGCTGCTGGACAATCGCCTCGCCAGCATTTCACTTTGGCTTCAGCTTTCTCACCTCACAGTTAGCCTTCCTTCTGCTAAGTACAGCTGTAGGACAAGTCGCACATCTGCAGTACAGCTGCCTATTCAAACAGCACCGCTGCTGTTTCTCTCCCTTACCGGCGGCCATCGCTGTGTCAGCGCTGCGATGAGCAATGCTTTTAAGCAAAGTGAGATCTCAGACGGACTGTGTTCAAGAGCACGTGTCCCTGGCTTTCCGGGAGTCTGTATTGTATGCACTGTTTTTGATGTCGTTGGACTGCCTTGTACGTACAAATGTCATTGTTACCGTTTTGTAGTGATTGAAACTGGGATTTGAGGTTCCTGGTTTCCCTGAAAACTGGTTGAACGGTAGGGCTCGGGGCCTGGCTTTGCCGCTCCTCTCCCTGGTAAAATTGCGGTTTCTCTGTGTCCAGCTGTTCCTGTGAATTGTTGAATCAAATTAAAGAAAAGAGCACCTGTCCAGCATGCGCCTCATTTCAATTCCTGTCACCTTTTCACCAGCTGTCTGTGGAACACAGAGAGGAGCTCCAAAAACAACACCGCTTGACTGCAGCTTGTCTCTTAATGCTGTGTCCTTCGAAGAAAACACATCCGTGGTTCAGGAGAGAGCAAAAGCAGGCACCGGTGGCGAGCTTAAGACGCCACCTCGGGATTGGCATCATCCCGTTCTGGCAGAAATGCGATGAGATCTGACTCCAAGGTGCTAAAAGGGCTGCTCTTACAATTGGCCCGTAGGCAGATTTCACTGGCGCGTCCCACATTAAACAAGGGCCGGGACGAAGCAAGTCAAGGTTCCGCCGAGATTCGAACTCGGATCGCTGGATTCAAAGTCCAGAGTGCTAGCCATTACACCACGGAACCAGCAGTGCTGCCGCCTCTGGCGGGCCTGAGCTTTCCTGCATTCACACTTGCAGCAACGCTCTCAGAATCTGGTCTCTCGCTGCTGCGTCCTTGGCAGGGAATACTTGCGTGGTACAGGGCAGAGCAAAAGCAGCTCGCGCGCTCGACGCAGGAGCATCGCAAACACTGTCGCAAGGGGAAAACCAGCCCACTTCCATCATGGGTGTGGAATTTGTGAAGTCAACAGTTCTGTCGAAGACAATCGCTCACGCAGCCAGAAAGAAGGCTCCACCGAGATTTGAACTCGGATCGCTGGATTCAGAGTCCAGAGTGCTCACCATTACACCATGGAACCCTGAGACAGCAGGGGCTGCCGAACCACTGCTCAAGGATGTTTGCCTCCTTCGTCAAGCGTGGAAACAGCAACGACAAGGATCACAATGGCGACTGTGGATCTGCTGATCCAGCAGCTCGTGCACTCGGTCTTTCGCAAGTGCAACCACGCTGTCTCGGCCTGCTGCCCTGTAAGGCCGGTCGCCCTCGCCTCCGAAATCCACTTTGCCGAAGTTTCCGAAAGCAGCTCGGGCCGTGCCAGATATGCCGACCTGTCCGCGAAACCTAGTTTCTCAGCGGGAGCAGGGCTGCTGTCGGCCATGAACAACTCTGAGCCGGGCTACTGCTCGCTAATCTCTCTCACTGGCAAACTTTCAAGCTGCTGGACAATCGCCTCGCCAGCATTTCACTTTGGCTTCAGCTTTCTCACCTCACAGTTATCCTTCCTTCTGCTAAGTACAGCTGTAGGACAAGTCGCACATCTGCAGTACAGCTGCCTATTCAAACAGCACCGCTGCTGTTTCTCTCCCTTACCGGCGGCCATCGCTGTGTCAGCGCTGCGATGAGCAATGCTTTTAAGCAAAGTGAGATCTCAGACGGACTGTGTTCAAGAGCACGTGTCCCTGGCTTTCCGGGAGTCTGTATTGTATGCACTGTTTTTGATGTCGTTGGACTGCCTTGTACGTACAAATGTCATTGTTACCGTTTTGTAGTGATTGAAACTGGGATTTGAGGTTCCTGGTTTCCCTGAAAACTGGTTGAACGGTAGGGCTCGGGGCCTGGCTTTGCCGCTCCTCTCCCTGGTAAAATTGCGGTTTCTCTGTGTCCAGCTGTTCCTGTGAATTGTTGAATCAAATTAAAGAAAAGAGCACCTGTCCAGCATGCGCCTCATTTCAATTCCTGTCACCTTTTCACCAGCTGTCTGTGGAACACAGAGAGGAGCTCCAAAAACAACACCGCTTGACTGCAGCTTGTCTCTTAATGCTGTGTCCTTCGAAGAAAACACATCCGTGGTTCAGGAGAGAGCAAAAGCAGGCACCGGTGGCGAGCTTAAGACTCCACCTCGGGATTGGCATCATCCCGTTCTGGCAGAAATGCGATGAGATCTGACTCCAAGGTGCTAAAAGGGCTGCTCTTACAATTGGCCCGTAGGCAGATTTCACTCGCGCGTCCCACATTAAACAAGGGCCGGGACGAAGCAAGTCAAGGTTCCGCCAAGATTCGAACTCGGATCGCTGGATTCAAAGTCCAGAGTGCTAGCCATTACACCACGGAACCAGCAGTGCTGCCGCCTCTGGCGGGCCTGAGCTTTCCTGCATTCACACTTGCAGCAACGCTCTCAGAATCTGGTCTCTCGCTGCTGCGTCCTTGGCAGGGAATACTTGCGTGGTACAGGGCAGAGCAAAAGCAGCTCGCGCGCTCGACGCAGGAGCATCGCAAACACTGTCGCAAGGGGAAAACCAGCCCACTTCCATCATGGGTGTGGAATTTGTGAAGTCAACAGTTCTGTCGAAGACAATCGCTCACGCAGCCAAAAAGAAGGCTCCACCGAGATTTGAACTCGGATCGCAGGATTCAGAGTCCAGAGTGCTCACCATTACACCATGGAACCCTGAGACAGCAGGGGCTGCCGAACCACTGCTCAAGGATGTTTGCCTCCTTCGTCAAGCGTGGAAACAACAACGACAAGGATCACAATGGCGACTGTGGATCTGCTGATCCAGCAGCTCGTGCACTCGGTCTTTCGCAAGTGCAACCACGCTGTCTCGGCCTGCTGCCCTGTAAGGCCGGTCGCCCTCGCCTCCGAAATCCACTTTGCCGAAGTTTTCGAAAGCAGCTCGGGCCGTGCCAGATATGCCGACCTGTCCGCGAAACCTAGTTTCTCAGCGGGAGCAGGGCTGCTGTCGGCCATGAACAACTCTGAGCCGGGCTACTGCTCGCTAATCTCTCTCACTGGCAAACTTTCAAGCTGCTGGACAATCGCCTCGCCAGCATTTCACTTTGGCTTCAGCTTTCTCACCTCACAGTTAGCCTTCCTTCTGCTAAGTACAGCTGTAGGACAAGTCGCACATCTGCAGTACAGCTGCCTATTCAAACAGCACCGCTGCTGTTTCTCTCCCTTACCGGCGGCCATCGCTGTGTCAGCGCTGCGATGAGCAATGCTTTTAAGCAAAGTGAGATCTCAGACGGACTGTGTTCAAGAGCACGTGTCCCTGGCTTTCCGGGAGTCTGTATTGTATGCACTGTTTTTGATGTCGTTGGACTGCCTTGTACGTACAAATGTCATTGTTACCGTTTTGTAGTGATTGAAACTGGGATTTGAGGTTCCTGGTTTCCCTGAAAACTGGTTGAACGGTAGGGCTCGGGGCCTGGCTTTGCCGCTCCTCTCCCTGGTAAAATTGCGGTTTCTCTGTGTCCAGCTGTTCCTGTGAATTGTTGAATCAAATTAAAGAAAAGAGCACCTGTCCAGCATGCGCCTCATTTCAATTCCTGTCACCTTTTCACCAGCTGTCTGTGGAACACAGAGAGGAGCTCCAAAAACAACACCGCTTGACTGCAGCTTGTCTCTTAATGCTGTGTCCTTCGAAGAAAACACATCCGTGGTTCAGGAGAGAGCAAAAGCAGGCACCGGTGGCGAGCTTAAGACGCCACCTCGGGATTGGCATCATCCCGTTCTGGCAGAAATGCGATGAGATCTGACTCCAAGGTGCTAAAAGGGCTGCTCTTACAATTGGCCCGTAGGCAGATTTCACTGGCGCGTCCCACATTAAACAAGGGCCGGGACGAAGCAAGTCAAGGTTCCGCCGAGATTCGAACTCGGATCGCTGGATTCAAAGTCCAGAGTGCTAGCCATTACACCACGGAACCAGCAGTGCTGCCGCCTCTGGCGGGCCTGAGCTTTCCTGCATTCACACTTGCAGCAACGCTCTCAGAATCTGGTCTCTCGCTGCTGCGTCCTTGGCAGGGAATACTTGCGTGGTACAGGGCAGAGCAAAAGCAGCTCGCGCGCTCGACGCAGGAGCATCGCAAACACTGTCGCAAGGGGAAAACCAGCCCACTTCCATCATGGGTGTGGAATTTGTGAAGTCAACAGTTCTGTCGAAGACAATCGCTCACGCAGCCAAAAAGAAGGCTCCACCGAGTTTTGAACTCAGATCGCAGGATTCAGAGTCCAGAGTGCTCACCATTACACCATGGAACCCTGAGACAGCAGGGGCTGCCGAACCACTGCTCAAGGATGTTTGCCTCCTTCGTCAAGCGTGGAAACAACAACGACAAGGATCACAATGGCGACTGTGGATCTGCTGATCCAGCAGCTCGTGCACTCGGTCTTTCGCAAGTGCAACCACGCTGTCTCGGCCTGCTGCCCTGTAAGGCCGGTCGCCCTCGCCTCCGAAATCCACTTTGCCGAAGTTTTCGAAAGCAGCTCGGGCCGTGCCAGATATGCCGACCTGTCCGCGAAACCTAGTTTCTCAGCGGGAGCAGGGCTGCTGTCGGCCATGAACAACTCTGAGCCGGGCTACTGCTCGCTAATCTCTCTCACTGGCAAACTTTCAAGCTGCTGGACAATCGCCTCGCCAGCATTTCACTTTGGCTTCAGCTTTCTCACCTCACAGTTAGCCTTCCTTCTGCTAAGTACAGCTGTAGGACAAGTCGCACATCTGCAGTACAGCTGCCTATTCAAACAGCACCGCTGCTGTTTCTCTCCCTTACCGGCGGCCATCGCTGTGTCAGCGCTGCGATGAGCAATGCTTTTAAGCAAAGTGAGATCTCAGACGGACTGTGTTCAAGAGCACGTGTCCCTGGCTTTCCGGGAGTCTGCATTGTATGCACTGTTTTTGATGTCGTTGGACTGCCTTGTACGTACAAATGTCATTGTTACCGTTTTGTAGTGATTGAAACTGGGATTTGAGGTTCCTGGTTTCCCTGAAAACTGGTTGAACGGTAGGGCTCGGGGCCTGGCTTTGCCGCTCCTCTCCCTGGTAAAATTGCGGTTTCTCTGTGTCCAGCTGTTCCTGTGAATTGTTGAATCAAATTAAAGAAAAGAGCACCTGTCCAGCATGCGCCTCATTTCAATTCCTGTCACCTTTTCACCAGCTGTCTGTGGAACACAGAGAGGAGCTCCAAAAACAACACCGCTTGACTGCAGCTTGTCTCTTAATGCTGTGTCCTTCGAAGAAAACACATCCGTGGTTCAGGAGAGAGCAAAAGCAGGCACCGGTGGCGAGCTTAAGACTCCACCTCGGGATTGGCATCATCCCGTTCTGGCAGAAATGCGATGAGATCTGACTCCAAGGTGCTAAAAGGGCTGCTCTTACAATTGGCCCGTAGGCAGATTTCACTGGCGCGTCCCACATTAAACAAGGGCCGGGACGAAGCAAGTCAAGGTTCCGCCGAGATTCGAACTCGGATCGCTGGATTCAAAGTCCAGAGTGCTAGCCATTACACCACGGAACCAGCAGTGCTGCCGCCTCTGGCGGGCCTGAGCTTTCCTGCATTCACACTTGCAGCAACGCTCTCAGAATCTGGTCTCTCGCTGCTGCGTCCTTGGCAGGGAATACTTGCGTGGTACAGGGCAGAGCAAAAGCAGCTCGCGCGCTCGACGCAGGAGCATCGCAAACACTGTCGCAAGGGGAAAACCAGCCCACTTCCATCATGGGTGTGGAATTTGTGAAGTCAACAGTTCTGTCGAAGACAATCGCTCACGCAGCCAAAAAGAAGGCTCCACCGAGATTTGAACTCGGATCGCAGGATTCAGAGTCCAGAGTGCTCACCATTACACCATGGAACCCTGAGACAGCAGGGGCTGCCGAACCACTGCTCAAGGATGTTTGCCTCCTTCGTCAAGCGTGGAAACAACAACGACAAGGATCACAATGGCGACTGTGGATCTGCTGATCCAGCAGCTCGTGCACTCGGTCTTTCGCAAGTGCAACCACGCTGTCTCGGCCTGCTGCCCTGTAAGGCCGGTCGCCCTCGCCTCCGAAATCCACTTTGCCGAAGTTTTCGAAAGCAGCTCGGGCCGTGCCAGATATGCCGACCTGTCCGCGAAACCTAGTTTCTCAGCGGGAGCAGGGCTGCTGTCGGCCATGAACAACTCTGAGCCGGGCTACTGCTCGCTAATCTCTCTCACTGGCAAACTTTCAAGCTGCTGGACAATCGCCTCGCCAGCATTTCACTTTGGCTTCAGCTTTCTCACCTCACAGTTAGCCTTCCTTCTGCTAAGTACAGCTGTAGGACAAGTCGCACATCTGCAGTACAGCTGCCTATTCAAACAGCACCGCTGCTGTTTCTCTCCCTTACCGGCGGCCATCGCTGTGTCAGCGCTGCGATGAGCAATGCTTTTAAGCAAAGTGAGATCTCAGACGGACTGTGTTCAAGAGCACGTGTCCCTGGCTTTCCGGGAGTCTGCATTGTATGCACTGTTTTTGATGTCGTTGGACTGCCTTGTACGTACAAATGTCATTGTTACCGTTTTGTAGTGATTGAAACTGGGATTTGAGGTTCCTGGTTTCCCTGAAAACTGGTTGAACGGTAGGGCTCGGGGCCTGGCTTTGCCGCTCCTCTCCCTGGTAAAATTGCTGTTTCTCTGTGTCCAGCTGTTCCTGTGAATTGTTGAATCAAATTAAAGAAAAGAGCACCTGTCCAGCATGCGCCTCATTTCAATTCCTGTCACCTTTTCACCAGCTGTCTGTGGAACACAGAGAGGAGCTCCAAAAACAACACCGCTTGACTGCAGCTTGTCTCTTAATGCTGTGTCCTTCGAAGAAAACACATCCGTGGTTCAGGAGAGAGCAAAAGCAGGCACCGGTGGCGAGCTTAAGACGCCACCTCGGGATTGGCATCATCCCGTTCTGGCAGAAATGCGATGAGATCTGACTCCAAGGTGCTAAAAGGGCTGCTCTTACAATTGGCCCGTAGGCAGATTTCACTCGCGCGTCCCACATTAAACAAGGGCCGGGACGAAGCAAGTCAAGGTTCCGCCGAGATTCGAACTCGGATCGCTGGATTCAAAGTCCAGAGTGCTAGCCATTACACCACAGAACCAGCAGTGCTGCCGCCTCAGGCAGGCCTGAGCTTTCCTGCATTCACACTTGCAGCAACGCTCTCAGAATCTGGTCTCTCGCTGCTGCGTCCTTGGCAGGGAATACTTGCGTGGTACAGGGCAGAGCAAAAGCAGCTCGCGCGCTCGACGCAGGAGCATCGCAAACACTGTCGCAAGGGGAAAACCAGCCCACTTCCATCATGGGTGTGGAATTTGTGAAATCAACAGTTCTGTCGAAGACAATCGCTCACGCTGCCAGAAAGAAGGCTCCACCGAGATTTGAACTCGGATCGCTGGATTCAGAATCCAGAGTGCTCACCATTACACCATGGAACCCTGAGACAGCAGGGGCTGCCGAACCACTGCTCAAGGATGTTTGCCTCCTTCGTCAAGCGTGGAAACAACAACGACAAGGATCACAATGGCGACTGTGGATCTGCTGATCCAGCAGCTCGTGCACTCGGTCTTTCGCAAGTGCAACCACGCTGTCTCGGCCTGCTGCCCTGTAAGGCCGGTCGCCCTCGCCTCCGAAATCCACTTTGCCGAAGTTTTCGAAAGCAGTTCGGGCCGTGCCAGATATGCCGACCTGTCCGCGAAACCTAGTTTCTCAGCGGGAGCAGGGCTGCTGTCGGCCATGAACAACTCTGAGCCGGGCTACTGCTCGCTAATCTCTCTCACTGGCAAACTTTCAAGCTGCTGGACAATCGCCTCGCCAGCATTTCACTTTGGCTTCAGCTTTCTCACCTCACAGTTAGCCTTCCTTCTGCTAAGTACAGCTGTAGGACAAGTCGCACATCTGCAGTACAGCTGCCTATTCAAACAGCACCGCTGCTGTTTCTCTCCCTTACCGGCGGCCATCGCTGTGTCAGCGCTGCGATGAGCAATGCTTTTAAGCAAAGTGAGATCTCAGACGGACTGTGTTCAAGAGCACGTGTCCCTGGCTTTCCGGGAGTCTGCATTGTATGCACTGTTTTTGATGTCGTTGGACTGCCTTGTACGTACAAATGTCATTGTTACCGTTTTGTAGTGATTGAAACTGGGATTTGAGGTTCCTGGTTTCCCTGAAAACTGGTTGAACGGTAGGGCTCGGGGCCTGGCTTTGCCGCTCCTCTCCCTGGTAAAATTGCGGTTTCTCTGTGTCCAGCTGTTCCTGTGAATTGTTGAATCAAATTAAAGAAAAGAGCACCTGTCCAGCATGCGCCTCATTTCAATTCCTGTCACCTTTTCACCAGCTGTCTGTGGAACACAGAGAGGAGCTCCAAAAACAACACCGCTTGACTGCAGCTTGTCTCTTAATGCTGTGTCCTTCGAAGAAAACACATCCGTGGTTCAGGAGAGAGCAAAAGCAGGCACCGGTGGCGAGCTTAAGACGCCACCTCGGGATTGGCATCATCCCGTTCTGGCAGAAATGCGATGAGATCTGACTCCAAGGTGCTAAAAGGGCTGCTCTTACAATTGGCCCGTGGGCAGATTTCACTGGCGCGTCCCACATTAAACAAGGGCCGGGACGAAGCAAGTCAAGGTTCCGCCGAGATTCGAACTCGGATCGCTGGATCCAAAGTCCAGAGTGCTAGCCATTTCACCACGGAACCAGCAGTGCTGCCGCCTCAGGCAGGCCTGAGCTTTCCTGCATTCACACTTGCAGCAACGCTCTCAGAATCTGGTCTCTCGCTGCTGCGTCCTTGGCAGGGAATACTTGCGTGGTACAGGGCAGAGCAAAAGCAGCTCGCGCGCTCGACGCAGGAGCATCGCAAACACTGTCGCAAGGGGAAAACCAGCCCACTTCCATCATGGGTGTGGAATTTGTGAAATCAACAGTTCTGTCGAAGACAATCGCTCACGCTGCCAGAAAGAAGGCTCCACCGAGATTTGAACTCGGATCGCGGGATTCAGAGTCCAGAGTGCTCACCATTACACCATGGAACCCTGAGACAGCAGGGGCTGCCGAACCACTGCTCAAGGATGTTTGCCTCCTTCGTCAAGCGTGGAAACAACAACGACAAGGATCACAATGGCGACTGTGGATCTGCTGATCCAGCAGCTCGTGCACTCGGTCTTTCGCAAGTGCAACCACGCTGTCTCGGCCTGCTGCCCTGTAAGGCCGGTCGCCCTCGCCTCCGAAATCCACTTTGCCGAAGTTTTCGAAAGCAGCTCGGGCCGTGCCAGATATGCCGACCTGTCCGCGAAACCTAGTTTCTCAGCGGGAGCAGGGCTGCTGTCGGCCATGAACAACTCTGAGCCGGGCTACTGCTCGCTAATCTCTCTCACTGGCAAACTTTCAAGCTGCTGGACAATCGCCTCGCCAGCATTTCACTTTGGCTTCAGCTTTCTCACCTCACAGTTAGCCTTCCTTCTGCTAAGTACAGCTGTAGGACAAGTCGCACATCTGCAGTACAGCTGCCTATTCAAACAGCACCGCTGCTGTTTCTCTCCCTTACCGGCGGCCATCGCTGTGTCAGCGCTGCGATGAGCAATGCTTTTAAGCAAAGTGAGATCTCAGACGGACTGTGTTCAAGAGCACGTGTCCCTGGCTTTCCGGGAGTCTGCATTGTATGCACTGTTTTTGATGTCGTTGGACTGCCTTGTACGTACAAATGTCATTGTTACCGTTTTGTAGTGATTGAAACTGGGATTTGAGGTTCCTGGTTTCCCTGAAAACTGGTTGAACGGTAGGGCTCGGGGCCTGGCTTTGCCGCTCCTCTCCCTGGTAAAATTGCTGTTTCTCTGTGTCCAGCTGTTCCTGTGAATTGTTGAATCAAATTAAAGAAAAGAGCACCTGTCCAGCATGCGCCTCATTTCAATTCCTGTCACCTTTTCACCAGCTGTCTGTGGAACACAGAGAGGAGCTCCAAAAACAACACCGCTTGACTGCAGCTTGTCTCTTAATGCTGTGTCCTTCGAAGAAAACACATCCGTGGTTCAGGAGAGAGCAAAAGCAGGCACCGGTGGCGAGCTTAAGACTCCACCTCGGGATTGGCATCATCCCGTTCTGGCAGAAATGCGATGAGATCTGACTCCAAGGTGCTAAAAGGGCTGCTCTTACAATTGGCCCGTAGGCAGATTTCACTGGCGCGTCCCACATTAAACAAGGGCCGGGACGAAGCAAGTCAAGGTTCCGCCGAGATTCGAACTCGGATCGCTGGATTCAAAGTCCAGAGTGCTAGCCATTACACCACGGAACCAGCAGTGCTGCCGCCTCTGGCGGGCCTGAGCTTTCCTGCATTCACACTTGCAGCAACGCTCTCAGAATCTGGTCTCTCGCTGCTGCGTCCTTGGCAGGGAATACTTGCGTGGTACAGGGCAGAGCAAAAGCAGCTCGCGCGCTCGACGCAGGAGCATCGCAAACACTGTCGCAAGGGGAAAACCAGCCCACTTCCATCATGGGTGTGGAATTTGTGAAGTCAACAGTTCTGTCGAAGACAATCGCTCACGCAGCCAGAAAGAAGGCTCCACCGAGATTTGAACTCGGATCGCTGGATTCAGAGTCCAGAGTGCTCACCATTACACCATGGAACCCTGAGACAGCAGGGGCTGCCGAACCACTGCTCAAGGATGTTTGCCTCCTTCGTCAAGCGTGGAAACAGCAACGACAAGGATCACAATGGCGACTGTGGATCTGCTGATCCAGCAGCTCGTGCACTCGGTCTTTCGCAAGTGCAACCACGCTGTCTCGGCCTGCTGCCCTGTAAGGCCGGTCGCCCTCGCCTCCGAAATCCACTTTGCCGAAGTTTCCGAAAGCAGCTCGGGCCGTGCCAGATATGCCGACCTGTCCGCGAAACCTAGTTTCTCAGCGGGAGCAGGGCTGCTGTCGGCCATGAACAACTCTGAGCCGGGCTACTGCTCGCTAATCTCTCTCACTGGCAAACTTTCAAGCTGCTGGACAATCGCCTCGCCAGCATTTCACTTTGGCTTCAGCTTTCTCACCTCACAGTTATCCTTCCTTCTGCTAAGTACAGCTGTAGGACAAGTCGCACATCTGCAGTACAGCTGCCTATTCAAACAGCACCGCTGCTGTTTCTCTCCCTTACCGGCGGCCATCGCTGTGTCAGCGCTGCGATGAGCAATGCTTTTAAGCAAAGTGAGATCTCAGACGGACTGTGTTCAAGAGCACGTGTCCCTGGCTTTCCGGGAGTCTGTATTGTATGCACTGTTTTTGATGTCGTTGGACTGCCTTGTACGTACAAATGTCATTGTTACCGTTTTGTAGTGATTGAAACTGGGATTTGAGGTTCCTGGTTTCCCTGAAAACTGGTTGAACGGTAGGGCTCGGGGCCTGGCTTTGCCGCTCCTCTCCCTGGTAAAATTGCGGTTTCTCTGTGTCCAGCTGTTCCTGTGAATTGTTGAATCAAATTAAAGAAAAGAGCACCTGTCCAGCATGCGCCTCATTTCAATTCCTGTCACCTTTTCACCAGCTGTCTGTGGAACACAGAGAGGAGCTCCAAAAACAACACCGCTTGACTGCAGCTTGTCTCTTAATGCTGTGTCCTTCGAAGAAAACACATCCGTGGTTCAGGAGAGAGCAAAAGCAGGCACCGGTGGCGAGCTTAAGACTCCACCTCGGGATTGGCATCATCCCGTTCTGGCAGAAATGCGATGAGATCTGACTCCAAGGTGCTAAAAGGGCTGCTCTTACAATTGGCCCGTAGGCAGATTTCACTCGCGCGTCCCACATTAAACAAGGGCCGGGACGAAGCAAGTCAAGGTTCCGCCAAGATTCGAACTCGGATCGCTGGATTCAAAGTCCAGAGTGCTAGCCATTACACCACGGAACCAGCAGTGCTGCCGCCTCTGGCGGGCCTGAGCTTTCCTGCATTCACACTTGCAGCAACGCTCTCAGAATCTGGTCTCTCGCTGCTGCGTCCTTGGCAGGGAATACTTGCGTGGTACAGGGCAGAGCAAAAGCAGCTCGCGCGCTCGACGCAGGAGCATCGCAAACACTGTCGCAAGGGGAAAACCAGCCCACTTCCATCATGGGTGTGGAATTTGTGAAGTCAACAGTTCTGTCGAAGACAATCGCTCACGCAGCCAAAAAGAAGGCTCCACCGAGATTTGAACTCGGATCGCAGGATTCAGAGTCCAGAGTGCTCACCATTACACCATGGAACCCTGAGACAGCAGGGGCTGCCGAACCACTGCTCAAGGATGTTTGCCTCCTTCGTCAAGCGTGGAAACAACAACGACAAGGATCACAATGGCGACTGTGGATCTGCTGATCCAGCAGCTCGTGCACTCGGTCTTTCGCAAGTGCAACCACGCTGTCTCGGCCTGCTGCCCTGTAAGGCCGGTCGCCCTCGCCTCCGAAATCCACTTTGCCGAAGTTTTCGAAAGCAGCTCGGGCCGTGCCAGATATGCCGACCTGTCCGCGAAACCTAGTTTCTCAGCGGGAGCAGGGCTGCTGTCGGCCATGAACAACTCTGAGCCGGGCTACTGCTCGCTAATCTCTCTCACTGGCAAACTTTCAAGCTGCTGGACAATCGCCTCGCCAGCATTTCACTTTGGCTTCAGCTTTCTCACCTCACAGTTAGCCTTCCTTCTGCTAAGTACAGCTGTAGGACAAGTCGCACATCTGCAGTACAGCTGCCTATTCAAACAGCACCGCTGCTGTTTCTCTCCCTTACCGGCGGCCATCGCTGTGTCAGCGCTGCGATGAGCAATGCTTTTAAGCAAAGTGAGATCTCAGACGGACTGTGTTCAAGAGCACGTGTCCCTGGCTTTCCGGGAGTCTGTATTGTATGCACTGTTTTTGATGTCGTTGGACTGCCTTGTACGTACAAATGTCATTGTTACCGTTTTGTAGTGATTGAAACTGGGATTTGAGGTTCCTGGTTTCCCTGAAAACTGGTTGAACGGTAGGGCTCGGGGCCTGGCTTTGCCGCTCCTCTCCCTGGTAAAATTGCGGTTTCTCTGTGTCCAGCTGTTCCTGTGAATTGTTGAATCAAATTAAAGAAAAGAGCACCTGTCCAGCATGCGCCTCATTTCAATTCCTGTCACCTTTTCACCAGCTGTCTGTGGAACACAGAGAGGAGCTCCAAAAACAACACCGCTTGACTGCAGCTTGTCTCTTAATGCTGTGTCCTTCGAAGAAAACACATCCGTGGTTCAGGAGAGAGCAAAAGCAGGCACCGGTGGCGAGCTTAAGACGCCACCTCGGGATTGGCATCATCCCGTTCTGGCAGAAATGCGATGAGATCTGACTCCAAGGTGCTAAAAGGGCTGCTCTTACAATTGGCCCGTAGGCAGATTTCACTGGCGCGTCCCACATTAAACAAGGGCCGGGACGAAGCAAGTCAAGGTTCCGCCGAGATTCGAACTCGGATCGCTGGATTCAAAGTCCAGAGTGCTAGCCATTACACCACGGAACCAGCAGTGCTGCCGCCTCTGGCGGGCCTGAGCTTTCCTGCATTCACACTTGCAGCAACGCTCTCAGAATCTGGTCTCTCGCTGCTGCGTCCTTGGCAGGGAATACTTGCGTGGTACAGGGCAGAGCAAAAGCAGCTCGCGCGCTCGACGCAGGAGCATCGCAAACACTGTCGCAAGGGGAAAACCAGCCCACTTCCATCATGGGTGTGGAATTTGTGAAGTCAACAGTTCTGTCGAAGACAATCGCTCACGCAGCCAAAAAGAAGGCTCCACCGAGTTTTGAACTCAGATCGCAGGATTCAGAGTCCAGAGTGCTCACCATTACACCATGGAACCCTGAGACAGCAGGGGCTGCCGAACCACTGCTCAAGGATGTTTGCCTCCTTCGTCAAGCGTGGAAACAACAACGACAAGGATCACAATGGCGACTGTGGATCTGCTGATCCAGCAGCTCGTGCACTCGGTCTTTCGCAAGTGCAACCACGCTGTCTCGGCCTGCTGCCCTGTAAGGCCGGTCGCCCTCGCCTCCGAAATCCACTTTGCCGAAGTTTTCGAAAGCAGCTCGGGCCGTGCCAGATATGCCGACCTGTCCGCGAAACCTAGTTTCTCAGCGGGAGCAGGGCTGCTGTCGGCCATGAACAACTCTGAGCCGGGCTACTGCTCGCTAATCTCTCTCACTGGCAAACTTTCAAGCTGCTGGACAATCGCCTCGCCAGCATTTCACTTTGGCTTCAGCTTTCTCACCTCACAGTTAGCCTTCCTTCTGCTAAGTACAGCTGTAGGACAAGTCGCACATCTGCAGTACAGCTGCCTATTCAAACAGCACCGCTGCTGTTTCTCTCCCTTACCGGCGGCCATCGCTGTGTCAGCGCTGCGATGAGCAATGCTTTTAAGCAAAGTGAGATCTCAGACGGACTGTGTTCAAGAGCACGTGTCCCTGGCTTTCCGGGAGTCTGCATTGTATGCACTGTTTTTGATGTCGTTGGACTGCCTTGTACGTACAAATGTCATTGTTACCGTTTTGTAGTGATTGAAACTGGGATTTGAGGTTCCTGGTTTCCCTGAAAACTGGTTGAACGGTAGGGCTCGGGGCCTGGCTTTGCCGCTCCTCTCCCTGGTAAAATTGCGGTTTCTCTGTGTCCAGCTGTTCCTGTGAATTGTTGAATCAAATTAAAGAAAAGAGCACCTGTCCAGCATGCGCCTCATTTCAATTCCTGTCACCTTTTCACCAGCTGTCTGTGGAACACAGAGAGGAGCTCCAAAAACAACACCGCTTGACTGCAGCTTGTCTCTTAATGCTGTGTCCTTCGAAGAAAACACATCCGTGGTTCAGGAGAGAGCAAAAGCAGGCACCGGTGGCGAGCTTAAGACTCCACCTCGGGATTGGCATCATCCCGTTCTGGCAGAAATGCGATGAGATCTGACTCCAAGGTGCTAAAAGGGCTGCTCTTACAATTGGCCCGTAGGCAGATTTCACTGGCGCGTCCCACATTAAACAAGGGCCGGGACGAAGCAAGTCAAGGTTCCGCCGAGATTCGAACTCGGATCGCTGGATTCAAAGTCCAGAGTGCTAGCCATTACACCACGGAACCAGCAGTGCTGCCGCCTCTGGCGGGCCTGAGCTTTCCTGCATTCACACTTGCAGCAACGCTCTCAGAATCTGGTCTCTCGCTGCTGCGTCCTTGGCAGGGAATACTTGCGTGGTACAGGGCAGAGCAAAAGCAGCTCGCGCGCTCGACGCAGGAGCATCGCAAACACTGTCGCAAGGGGAAAACCAGCCCACTTCCATCATGGGTGTGGAATTTGTGAAGTCAACAGTTCTGTCGAAGACAATCGCTCACGCAGCCAAAAAGAAGGCTCCACCGAGATTTGAACTCGGATCGCAGGATTCAGAGTCCAGAGTGCTCACCATTACACCATGGAACCCTGAGACAGCAGGGGCTGCCGAACCACTGCTCAAGGATGTTTGCCTCCTTCGTCAAGCGTGGAAACAACAACGACAAGGATCACAATGGCGACTGTGGATCTGCTGATCCAGCAGCTCGTGCACTCGGTCTTTCGCAAGTGCAACCACGCTGTCTCGGCCTGCTGCCCTGTAAGGCCGGTCGCCCTCGCCTCCGAAATCCACTTTGCCGAAGTTTTCGAAAGCAGCTCGGGCCGTGCCAGATATGCCGACCTGTCCGCGAAACCTAGTTTCTCAGCGGGAGCAGGGCTGCTGTCGGCCATGAACAACTCTGAGCCGGGCTACTGCTCGCTAATCTCTCTCACTGGCAAACTTTCAAGCTGCTGGACAATCGCCTCGCCAGCATTTCACTTTGGCTTCAGCTTTCTCACCTCACAGTTAGCCTTCCTTCTGCTAAGTACAGCTGTAGGACAAGTCGCACATCTGCAGTACAGCTGCCTATTCAAACAGCACCGCTGCTGTTTCTCTCCCTTACCGGCGGCCATCGCTGTGTCAGCGCTGCGATGAGCAATGCTTTTAAGCAAAGTGAGATCTCAGACGGACTGTGTTCAAGAGCACGTGTCCCTGGCTTTCCGGGAGTCTGCATTGTATGCACTGTTTTTGATGTCGTTGGACTGCCTTGTACGTACAAATGTCATTGTTACCGTTTTGTAGTGATTGAAACTGGGATTTGAGGTTCCTGGTTTCCCTGAAAACTGGTTGAACGGTAGGGCTCGGGGCCTGGCTTTGCCGCTCCTCTCCCTGGTAAAATTGCTGTTTCTCTGTGTCCAGCTGTTCCTGTGAATTGTTGAATCAAATTAAAGAAAAGAGCACCTGTCCAGCATGCGCCTCATTTCAATTCCTGTCACCTTTTCACCAGCTGTCTGTGGAACACAGAGAGGAGCTCCAAAAACAACACCGCTTGACTGCAGCTTGTCTCTTAATGCTGTGTCCTTCGAAGAAAACACATCCGTGGTTCAGGAGAGAGCAAAAGCAGGCACCGGTGGCGAGCTTAAGACGCCACCTCGGGATTGGCATCATCCCGTTCTGGCAGAAATGCGATGAGATCTGACTCCAAGGTGCTAAAAGGGCTGCTCTTACAATTGGCCCGTAGGCAGATTTCACTCGCGCGTCCCACATTAAACAAGGGCCGGGACGAAGCAAGTCAAGGTTCCGCCGAGATTCGAACTCGGATCGCTGGATTCAAAGTCCAGAGTGCTAGCCATTACACCACAGAACCAGCAGTGCTGCCGCCTCAGGCAGGCCTGAGCTTTCCTGCATTCACACTTGCAGCAACGCTCTCAGAATCTGGTCTCTCGCTGCTGCGTCCTTGGCAGGGAATACTTGCGTGGTACAGGGCAGAGCAAAAGCAGCTCGCGCGCTCGACGCAGGAGCATCGCAAACACTGTCGCAAGGGGAAAACCAGCCCACTTCCATCATGGGTGTGGAATTTGTGAAATCAACAGTTCTGTCGAAGACAATCGCTCACGCTGCCAGAAAGAAGGCGCCACCGAGATTTGAACTCGGATCGCTGGATTCAGAGTCCAGAGTGCTCACCATTACACCATGGAACCCTGAGACAGCAGGGGCTGCCGAACCACTGCTCAAGGATGTTTGCCTCCTTCGTCAAGCGTGGAAACAACAACGACAAGGATCACAATGGCGACTGTGGATCTGCTGATCCAGCAGCTCGTGCACTCGGTCTTTCGCAAGTGCAACCACGCTGTCTCGGCCTGCTGCCCTGTAAGGCCGGTCGCCCTCGCCTCCGAAATCCACTTTGCCGAAGTTTTCGAAAGCAGCTCGGACCGTGCCAGATATGCCGACCTGTCCGCGAAACCTAGTTTCTCAGCGGGAGCAGGGCTGCTGTCGGCCATGAACAACTCTGAGCCGGGCTACTGCTCGCTAATCTCTCTCACTGGCAAACTTTCAAGCTGCTGGACAATCGCCTCGCCAGCATTTCACTTTGGCTTCAGCTTTCTCACCTCACAGTTAGCCTTCCTTCTGCTAAGTACAGCTGTAGGACAAGTCGCACATCTGCAGTACAGCTGCCTATTCAAACAGCACCGCTGCTGTTTCTCTCCCTTACCGGCGGCCATCGCTGTGTCAGCGCTGCGATGAGCAATGCTTTTAAGCAAAGTGAGATCTCAGACGGACTGTGTTCAAGAGCACGTGTCCCTGGCTTTCCGGGAGTCTGCATTGTATGCACTGTTTTTGATGTCGTTGGACTGCCTTGTACGTACAAATGTCATTGTTACCGTTTTGTAGTGATTGAAACTGGGATTTGAGGTTCCTGGTTTCCCTGAAAACTGGTTGAACGGTAGGGCTCGGGGCCTGGCTTTGCCGCTCCTCTCCCTGGTAAAATTGCGGTTTCTCTGTGTCCAGCTGTTCCTGTGAATTGTTGAATCAAATTAAAGAAAAGAGCACCTGTCCAGCATGCGCCTCATTTCAATTCCTGTCACCTTTTCACCAGCTGTCTGTGGAACACAGAGAGGAGCTCCAAAAACAA
This sequence comes from Chiloscyllium punctatum, assembly GCF_047496795.1. NCBI lineage: Eukaryota > Metazoa > Chordata > Chondrichthyes > Orectolobiformes > Hemiscylliidae > Chiloscyllium > Chiloscyllium punctatum. Next base: position 15,071,899 of record NC_092759.1, on the reverse strand, counting down.
CACCGCTTGACTGCAGCTTGTCTCTTAATGCTGTGTCCTTCGAAGAAAACACATCCGTGGTTCAGGAGAGAGCAAAAGCAGGCACCGGTGGCGAGCTTAAGACGCCACCTCGGGATTGGCATCATCCCGTTCTGGCAGAAATGCGATGAGATCTGACTCCAAGGTGCTAAAAGGGCTGCTCTTACAATTGGCCCGTAGGCAGATTTCACTGGCGCGTCCCACATTAAACAAGGGCCGGGACGAAGCAAGTCAAGGTTCCGCCGAGATTCGAACTCGGATCGCTGGATTCAAAGTCCAGAGTGCTAGCCATTACACCACAGAACCAGCAGTGCTGCCGCCTCAGGCAGGCCTGAGCTTTCCTGCATTCACACTTGCAGCAACGCTCTCAGAATCTGGTCTCTCGCTGCTGCGTCCTTGGCAGGGAATACTTGCGTGGTACAGGGCAGAGCAAAAGCAGCTCGCGCGCTCGACGCAGGAGCATCGCAAACACTGTCGCAAGGGGAAAACCAGCCCACTTCCATCATGGGTGTGGAATTTGTGAAATCAACAGTTCTGTCGAAGACAATCGCTCACGCTGCCAGAAAGAAGGCTCCACCGAGATTTGAACTCGGATCGCTGGATTCAGAATCCAGAGTGCTCACCATTACACCATGGAACCCTGAGACAGCAGGGGCTGCCGAACCACTGCTCAAGGATGTTTGCCTCCTTCGTCAAGCGTGGAAACAACAACGACAAGGATCACAATGGCGACTGTGGATCTGCTGATCCAGCAGCTCGTGCACTCGGTCTTTCGCAAGTGCAACCACGCTGTCTCGGCCTGCTGCCCTGTAAGGCCGGTCGCCCTCGCCTCCGAAATCCACTTTGCCGAAGTTTTCGAAAGCAGCTCGGGCCGTGCCAGATATGCCGACCTGTCCGCGAAACCTAGTTTCTCAGCGGGAGCAGGGCTGCTGTCGGCCATGAACAACTCTGAGCCGGGCTACTGCTCGCTAATCTCTCTCACTGGCAAACTTTCAAGCTGCTGGACAATCGCCTCGCCAGCATTTCACTTTGGCTTCAGCTTTCTCACCTCACAGTTAGCCTTCCTTCTGCTAAGTACAGCTGTAGGACAAGTCGCACATCTGCAGTACAGCTGCCTATTCAAACAGCACCGCTGCTGTTTCTCTCCCTTACCGGCGGCCATCGCTGTGTCAGCGCTGCGATGAGCAATGCTTTTAAGCAAAGTGAGATCTCAGACGGACTGTGTTCAAGAGCACGTGTCCCTGGCTTTCCGGGAGTCTGCATTGTATGCACTGTTTTTGATGTCGTTGGACTGCCTTGTACGTACAAATGTCATTGTTACCGTTTTGTAGTGATTGAAACTGGGATTTGAGGTTCCTGGTTTCCCTGAAAACTGGTTGAACGGTAGGGCTCGGGGCCTGGCTTTGCCGCTCCTCTCCCTGGTAAAATTGCGGTTTCTCTGTGTCCAGCTGTTCCTGTGAATTGTTGAATCAAATTAAAGAAAAGAGCACCTGTCCAGCATGCGCCTCATTTCAATTCCTGTCACCTTTTCACCAGCTGTCTGTGGAACACAGAGAGGAGCTCCAAAAACAACACCGCTTGACTGCAGCTTGTCTCTTAATGCTGTGTCCTTCGAAGAAAACACATCCGTGGTTCAGGAGAGAGCAAAAGCAGGCACCGGTGGCGAGCTTAAGACGCCACCTCGGGATTGGCATCATCCCGTTCTGGCAGAAATGCGATGAGATCTGACTCCAAGGTGCTAAAAGGGCTGCTCTTACAATTGGCCCGTGGGCAGATTTCACTGGCGCGTCCCACATTAAACAAGGGCCGGGACGAAGCAAGTCAAGGTTCCGCCGAGATTCGAACTCGGATCGCTGGATCCAAAGTCCAGAGTGCTAGCCATTTCACCACGGAACCAGCAGTGCTGCCGCCTCAGGCAGGCCTGAGCTTTCCTGCATTCACACTTGCAGCAACGCTCTCAGAATCTGGTCTCTCGCTGCTGCGTCCTTGGCAGGGAATACTTGCGTGGTACAGGGCAGAGCAAAAGCAGCTCGCGCGCTCGACGCAGGAGCATCGCAAACACTGTCGCAAGGGGAAAACCAGCCCACTTCCATCATGGGTGTGGAATTTGTGAAATCAACAGTTCTGTCGAAGACAATCGCTCACGCTGCCAGAAAGAAGGCTCCACCGAGATTTGAACTCGGATCGCGGGATTCAGAGTCCAGAGTGCTCACCATTACACCATGGAACCCTGAGACAGCAGGGGCTGCCGAACCACTGCTCAAGGATGTTTGCCTCCTTCGTCAAGCGTGGAAACAACAACGACAAGGATCACAATGGCGACTGTGGATCTGCTGATCCAGCAGCTCGTGCACTCGGTCTTTCGCAAGTGCAACCACGCTGTCTCGGCCTGCTGCCCTGTAAGGCCGGTCGCCCTCGCCTCCGAAATCCACTTTGCCGAAGTTTTCGAAAGCAGCTCGGGCCGTGCCAGATATGCCGACCTGTCCGCGAAACCTAGTTTCTCAGCGGGAGCAGGGCTGCTGTCGGCCATGAACAACTCTGAGCCGGGCTACTGCTCGCTAATCTCTCTCACTGGCAAACTTTCAAGCTGCTGGACAATCGCCTCGCCAGCATTTCACTTTGGCTTCAGCTTTCTCACCTCACAGTTAGCCTTCCTTCTGCTAAGTACAGCTGTAGGACAAGTCGCACATCTGCAGTACAGCTGCCTATTCAAACAGCACCGCTGCTGTTTCTCTCCCTTACCGGCGGCCATCGCTGTGTCAGCGCTGCGATGAGCAATGCTTTTAAGCAAAGTGAGATCTCAGACGGACTGTGTTCAAGAGCACGTGTCCCTGGCTTTCCGGGAGTCTGCATTGTATGCACTGTTTTTGATGTCGTTGGACTGCCTTGTACGTACAAATGTCATTGTTACCGTTTTGTAGTGATTGAAACTGGGATTTGAGGTTCCTGGTTTCCCTGAAAACTGGTTGAACGGTAGGGCTCGGGGCCTGGCTTTGCCGCTCCTCTCCCTGGTAAAATTGCTGTTTCTCTGTGTCCAGCTGTTCCTGTGAATTGTTGAATCAAATTAAAGAAAAGAGCACCTGTCCAGCATGCGCCTCATTTCAATTCCTGTCACCTTTTCACCAGCTGTCTGTGGAACACAGAGAGGAGCTCCAAAAACAACACCGCTTGACTGCAGCTTGTCTCTTAATGCTGTGTCCTTCGAAGAAAACACATCCGTGGTTCAGGAGAGAGCAAAAGCAGGCACCGGTGGCGAGCTTAAGACGCCACCTCGGGATTGGCATCATCCCGTTCTGGCAGAAATGCGATGAGATCTGACTCCAAGGTGCTAAAAGGGCTGCTCTTACAATTGGCCCGTAGGCAGATTTCACTGGCGCGTCCCACATTAAACAAGGGCCGGGACGAAGCAAGTCAAGGTTCCGCCGAGATTCGAACTCGGATCGCTGGATCCAAAGTCCAGAGTGCTAGCCATTACACCACGGAACCAGCAGTGCTGCCGCCTCAGGCAGGCCTGAGCTTTCCTGCATTCACACTTGCAGCAACGCTCTCAGAATCTGGTCTCTCGCTGCTGCGTCCTTGGCAGGGAATACTTGCGTGGTACAGGGCAGAGCAAAAGCAGCTCGCGCGCTCGACGCAGGAGCATCGCAAACACTGTCGCAAGGGGAAAACCAGCCCACTTCCATCATGGGTGTGGAATTTGTGAAATCAACAGTTCTGTCGAAGACAATCGCTCACGCTGCCAGAAAGAAGGCTCCACCGAGATTTGAACTCGGATCGCTGGATTCAGAATCCAGAGTGCTCACCATTACACCATGGAACCCTGAGACAGCAGGGGCTGCCGAACCACTGCTCAAGGATGTTTGCCTCCTTCGTCAAGCGTGGAAACAACAACGACAAGGATCACAATGGCGACTGTGGATCTGCTGATCCAGCAGCTCGTGCACTCGGTCTTTCGCAAGTGCAACCACGCTGTCTCGGCCTGCTGCCCTGTAAGGCCGGTCGCCCTCGCCTCCGAAATCCACTTTGCCGAAGTTTTCGAAAGCAGCTCGGGCCGTGCCAGATATGCCGACCTGTCCGCGAAACCTAGTTTCTCAGCGGGAGCAGGGCTGCTGTCGGCCATGAACAACTCTGAGCCGGGCTACTGCTCGCTAATCTCTCTCACTGGCAAACTTTCAAGCTGCTGGACAATCGCCTCGCCAGCATTTCACTTTGGCTTCAGCTTTCTCACCTCACAGTTAGCCTTCCTTCTGCTAAGTACAGCTGTAGGACAAGTCGCACATCTGCAGTACAGCTGCCTATTCAAACAGCACCGCTGCTGTTTCTCTCCCTTACCGGCGGCCATCGCTGTGTCAGCGCTGCGATGAGCAATGCTTTTAAGCAAAGTGAGATCTCAGACGGACTGTGTTCAAGAGCACGTGTCCCTGGCTTTCCGGGAGTCTGCATTGTATGCACTGTTTTTGATGTCGTTGGACTGCCTTGTACGTACATATGTCATTGTTACCGTTTTGTAGTGATTGAAACTGGGATTTGAGGTTCCTGGTTTCCCTGAAAACTGGTTGAACGGTAGGGCTCGGGGCCTGGCTTTGCCGCTCCTCTCCCTGGTAAAATTGCTGTTTCTCTGTGTCCAGCTGTTCCTGTGAATTGTTGAATCAAATTAAAGAAAAGAGCACCTGTCCAGCATGCGCCTCATTTCAATTCCTGTCACCTTTTCACCAGCTGTCTGTGGAACACAGAGAGGAGCTCCAAAAACAACACCGCTTGACTGCAGCTTGTCTCTTAATGCTGTGTCCTTCGAAGAAAACACATCCGTGGTTCAGGAGAGAGCAAAAGCAGGCACCGGTGGCGAGCTTAAGACGCCACCTCGGGATTGGCATCATCCCGTTCTGGCAGAAATGCGATGAGATCTGACTCCAAGGTGCTAAAAGGGCTGCTCTTACAATTGGCCCGTAGGCAGATTTCACTGCCGCGTCCCACATTAAACAAGGGCCGGGACGAAGCAAGTCAAGGTTCCGCCGAGATTCGAACTCGGATCGCTGGATTCAAAGTCCAGAGTGCTAGCCATTACACCACAGAACCAGCAGTGCTGCCGCCTCAGGCAGGCCTGAGCTTTCCTGCATTCACACTTGCAGCAACGCTCTCAGAATCTGGTCTCTCGCTGCTGCGTCCTTGGCAGGGAATACTTGCGTGGTACAGGGCAGAGCAAAAGCAGCTCGCGCGCTCGACGCAGGAGCATCGCAAACACTGTCGCAAGGGGAAAACCAGCCCACTTCCATCATGGGTGTGGAATTTGTGAAATCAACAGTTCTGTCGAAGACAATCGCTCACGCTGCCAGAAAGAAGGCTCCACCGAGATTTGAACTCGGATCGCGGGATTCAGAATCCAGAGTGCTCACCATTACACCATGGAACCCTGAGACAGCAGGGGCTGCCGAACCACTGCTCAAGGATGTTTGCCTCCTTCGTCAAGCGTGGAAACAACAACGACAAGGATCACAATGGCGACTGTGGATCTGCTGATCCAGCAGCTCGTGCACTCGGTCTTTCGCAAGTGCAACCACGCTGTCTCGGCCTGCTGCCCTGTAAGGCCGGTCGCCCTCGCCTCCGAAATCCACTTTGCCGAAGTTTTCGAAAGCAGCTCGGGCCGTGCCAGATATGCCGACCTGTCCGCGAAACCTAGTTTCTCAGCGGGAGCAGGGCTGCTGTCGGCCATGAACAACTCTGAGCCGGGCTACTGCTCGCTAATCTCTCTCACTGGCAAACTTTCAAGCTGCTGGACAATCGCCTCGCCAGCATTTCACTTTGGCTTCAGCTTTCTCACCTCACAGTTAGCCTTCCTTCTGCTAAGTACAGCTGTAGGACAAGTCGCACATCTGCAGTACAGCTGCCTATTCAAACAGCACCGCTGCTGTTTCTCTCCCTTACCGGCGGCCATCGCTGTGTCAGCGCTGCGATGAGCAATGCTTTTAAGCAAAGTGAGATCTCAGACGGACTGTGTTCAAGAGCACGTGTCCCTGGCTTTCCGGGAGTCTGCATTGTATGCACTGTTTTTGATGTCGTTGGACTGCCTTGTACGTACAAATGTCATTGTTACCGTTTTGTAGTGATTGAAACTGGGATTTGAGGTTCCTGGTTTCCCTGAAAACTGGTTGAACGGTAGGGCTCGGGGCCTGGCTTTGCCGCTCCTCTCCCTGGTAAAATTGCTGTTTCTCTGTGTCCAGCTGTTCCTGTGAATTGTTGAATCAAATTAAAGAAAAGAGCACCTGTCCAGCATGCGCCTCATTTCAATTCCTGTCACCTTTTCACCAGCTGTCTGTGGAACACAGAGAGGAGCTCCAAAAACAACACCGCTTGACTGCAGCTTGTCTCTTAATGCTGTGTCCTTCGAAGAAAACGCATCCGTGGTTCAGGAGAGAGCAAAAGCAGGCACCGGTGGCGAGCTTAAGACGCCACCTCGGGATTGGCATCATCCCGTTCTGGCAGAAATGCGATGAGATCTGACTCCAAGGTGCTAAAAGGGCTGCTCTTACAATTGGCCCGTAGGCAGATTTCACTGGCGCGTCCCACATTAAACAAGGGCCGGGACGAAGCAAGTCAAGGTTCCGCCGAGATTCGAACTCGGATCGCTGGATCCAAAGTCCAGAGTGCTAGCCATTTCACCACGGAACCAGCAGTGCTGCCGCCTCAGGCAGGCCTGAGCTTTCCTGCATTCACACTTGCAGCAACGCTCTCAGAATCTGGTCTCTCGCTGCTGCGTCCTTGGCAGGGAATACTTGCGTGGTACAGGGCAGAGCAAAAGCAGCTCGCGCGCTCGACGCAGGAGCATCGCAAACACTGTCGCAAGGGGAAAACCAGCCCACTTCCATCATGGGTGTGGAATTTGTGAAATCAACAGTTCTGTCGAAGACAATCGCTCACGCTGCCAGAAAGAAGGCTCCACCGAGATTTGAACTCGGATCGCTGGATTCAGAATCCAGAGTGCTCACCATTACACCATGGAACCCTGAGACAGCAGGGGCTGCCGAACCACTGCTCAAGGATGTTTGCCTCCTTCGTCAAGCGTGGAAACAACAACGACAAGGATCACAATGGCGACTGTGGATCTGCTGATCCAGCAGCTCGTGCACTCGGTCTTTCGCAAGTGCAACCACGCTGTCTCGGCCTGCTGCCCTGTAAGGCCGGTCGCCCTCGCCTCCGAAATCCACTTTGCCGAAGTTTTCGAAAGCAGCTCGGGCCGTGCCAGATATGCCGACCTGTCCGCGAAACCTAGTTTCTCAGCGGGAGCAGGGCTGCTGTCGGCCATGAACAACTCTGAGCCGGGCTACTGCTCGCTAATCTCTCTCACTGGCAAACTTTCAAGCTGCTGGACAATCGCCTCGCCAGCATTTCACTTTGGCTTCAGCTTTCTCACCTCACAGTTAGCCTTCCTTCTGCTAAGTACAGCTGTAGGACAAGTCGCACATCTGCAGTACAGCTGCCTATTCAAACAGCACCGCTGCTGTTTCTCTCCCTTACCGGCGGCCATCGCTGTGTCAGCGCTGCGATGAGCAATGCTTTTAAGCAAAGTGAGATCTCAGACGGACTGTGTTCAAGAGCACGTGTCCCTGGCTTTCCGGGAGTCTGCATTGTATGCACTGTTTTTGATGTCGTTGGACTGCCTTGTACGTACAAATGTCATTGTTACCGTTTTGTAGTGATTGAAACTGGGATTTGAGGTTCCTGGTTTCCCTGAAAACTGGTTGAACGGTAGGGCTCGGGGCCTGGCTTTGCCGCTCCTCTCCCTGGTAAAATTGCTGTTTCTCTGTGTCCAGCTGTTCCTGTGAATTGTTGAATCAAATTAAAGAAAAGAGCACCTGTCCAGCATGCGCCTCATTTCAATTCCTGTCACCTTTTCACCAGCTGTCTGTGGAACACAGAGAGGAGCTCCAAAAACAACACCGCTTGACTGCAGCTTGTCTCTTAATGCTGTGTCCTTCGAAGAAAACACATCCGTGGTTCAGGAGAGAGCAAAAGCAGGCACCGGTGGCGAGCTTAAGACGCCACCTCGGAATTGGCATCATCCCGTTCTGGCAGAAATGCGATGAGATCTGACTCCAAGGTGCTAAAAGGGCTGCTCTTACAATTGGCCCGTAGGCAGATTTCACTGCCGCGTCCCACATTAAACAAGGGCCGGGACGAAGCAAGTCAAGGTTCCGCCGAGATTCGAACTCGGATCGCTGGATTCAAAGTCCAGAGTGCTAGCCATTACACCACAGAACCAGCAGTGCTGCCGCCTCAGGCAGGCCTGAGCTTTCCTGCATTCACACTTGCAGCAACGCTCTCAGAATCTGGTCTCTCGCTGCTGCGTCCTTGGCAGGGAATACTTGCGTGGTACAGGGCAGAGCAAAAGCAGCTCGCGCGCTCGACGCAGGAGCATCGCAAACACTGTCGCAAGGGGAAAACCAGCCCACTTCCATCATGGGTGTGGAATTTGTGAAATCAACAGTTCTGTCGAAGACAATCGCTCACGCTGCCAGAAAGAAGGCTCCACCGAGATTTGAACTCGGATCGCGGGATTCAGAATCCAGAGTGCTCACCATTACACCATGGAACCCTGAGACAGCAGGGGCTGCCGAACCACTGCTCAAGGATGTTTGCCTCCTTCGTCAAGCGTGGAAACAACAACGACAAGGATCACAATGGCGACTGTGGATCTGCTGATCCAGCAGCTCGTGCACTCGGTCTTTCGCAAGTGCAACCACGCTGTCTCGGCCTGCTGCCCTGTAAGGCCGGTCGCCCTCGCCTCCGAAATCCACTTTGCCGAAGTTTTCGAAAGCAGCTCGGGCCGTGCCAGATATGCCGACCTGTCCGCGAAACCTAGTTTCTCAGCGGGAGCAGGGCTGCTGTCGGCCATGAACAACTCTGAGCCGGGCTACTGCTCGCTAATCTCTCTCACTGGCAAACTTTCAAGCTGCTGGACAATCGCCTCGCCAGCATTTCACTTTGGCTTCAGCTTTCTCACCTCACAGTTAGCCTTCCTTCTGCTAAGTACAGCTGTAGGACAAGTCGCACATCTGCAGTACAGCTGCCTATTCAAACAGCACCGCTGCTGTTTCTCTCCCTTACCGGCGGCCATCGCTGTGTCAGCGCTGCGATGAGCAATGCTTTTAAGCAAAGTGAGATCTCAGACGGACTGTGTTCAAGAGCACGTGTCCCTGGCTTTCCGGGAGTCTGCATTGTATGCACTGTTTTTGATGTCGTTGGACTGCCTTGTACGTACAAATGTCATTGTTACCGTTTTGTAGTGATTGAAACTGGGATTTGAGGTTCCTGGTTTCCCTGAAAACTGGTTGAACGGTAGGGCTCGGGGCCTGGCTTTGCCGCTCCTCTCCCTGGTAAAATTGCTGTTTCTCTGTGTCCAGCTGTTCCTGTGAATTGTTGAATCAAATTAAAGAAAAGAGCACCTGTCCAGCATGCGCCTCATTTCAATTCCTGTCACCTTTTCACCAGCTGTCTGTGGAACACAGAGAGGAGCTCCAAAAACAACACCGCTTGACTGCAGCTTGTCTCTTAATGCTGTGTCCTTCGAAGAAAACACATCCGTGGTTCAGGAGAGAGCAAAAGCAGGCACCGGTGGCGAGCTTAAGACGCCACCTCGGGATTGGCATCATCCCGTTCTGGCAGAAATGCGATGAGATCTGACTCCAAGGTGCTAAAAGGGCTGCTCTTACAATTGGCCCGTAGGCAGATTTCACTGGCGCGTCCCACATTAAACAAGGGCCGGGACGAAGCAAGTCAAGGTTCCGCCGAGATTCGAACTCGGATCGCTGGATCCAAAGTCCAGAGTGCTAGCCATTACACCACGGAACCAGCAGTGCTGCCGCCTCAGGCAGGCCTGAGCTTTCCTGCATTCACACTTGCAGCAACGCTCTCAGAATCTGGTCTCTCGCTGCTGCGTCCTTGGCAGGGAATACTTGCGTGGTACAGGGCAGAGCAAAAGCAGCTCGCGCGCTCGACGCAGGAGCATCGCAAACACTGTCGCAAGGGGAAAACCAGCCCACTTCCATCATGGGTGTGGAATTTGTGAAATCAACAGTTCTGTCGAAGACAATCGCTCACGCTGCCAGAAAGAAGGCTCCACCGAGATTTGAACTCGGATCGCTGGATTCAGAATCCAGAGTGCTCACCATTACACCATGGAACCCTGAGACAGCAGGGTCTGCCGAACCACTGCTCAAGGATGTTTGCCTCCTTCGTCAAGCGTGGAAACAACAACGACAAGGATCACAATGGCGACTGTGGATCTGCTGATCCAGCAGCTCGTGCACTCGGTCTTTCGCAAGTGCAACCACGCTGTCTCGGCCTGCTGCCCTGTAAGGCCGGTCGCCCTCGCCTCCGAAATCCACTTTGCCGAAGTTTTCGAAAGCAGCTCGGGCCGTGCCAGATATGCCGACCTGTCCGCGAAACCTAGTTTCTCAGCGGGAGCAGGGCTGCTGTCGGCCATGAACAACTCTGAGCCGGGCTACTGCTCGCTAATCTCTCTCACTGGCAAACTTTCAAGCTGCTGGACAATCGCCTCGCCAGCATTTCACTTTGGCTTCAGCTTTCTCACCTCACAGTTAGCCTTCCTTCTGCTAAGTACAGCTGTAGGACAAGTCGCACATCTGCAGTACAGCTGCCTATTCAAACAGCACCGCTGCTGTTTCTCTCCCTTACCGGCGGCCATCGCTGTGTCAGCGCTGCGATGAGCAATGCTTTTAAGCAAAGTGAGATCTCAGACGGACTGTGTTCAAGAGCACGTGTCCCTGGCTTTCCGGGAGTCTGCATTGTATGCACTGTTTTTGATGTCGTTGGACTGCCTTGTACGTACATATGTCATTGTTACCGTTTTGTAGTGATTGAAACTGGGATTTGAGGTTCCTGGTTTCCCTGAAAACTGGTTGAACGGTAGGGCTCGGGGCCTGGCTTTGCCGCTCCTCTCCCTGGTAAAATTGCTGTTTCTCTGTGTCCAGCTGTTCCTGTGAATTGTTGAATCAAATTAAAGAAAAGAGCACCTGTCCAGCATGCGCCTCATTTCAATTCCTGTCACCTTTTCACCAGCTGTCTGTGGAACACAGAGAGGAGCTCCAAAAACAACACCGCTTGACTGCAGCTTGTCTCTTAATGCTGTGTCCTTCGAAGAAAACACATCCGTGGTTCAGGAGAGAGCAAAAGCAGGCACCGGTGGCGAGCTTAAGACGCCACCTCGGGATTGGCATCATCCCGTTCTGGCAGAAATGCTATGAGATCTGACTCCAAGGTGCTAAAAGGGCTGCTCTTACAATTGGCCCGTAGGCAGATTTCACTGGCGCGTCCCACATTAAACAAGGGCCGGGACGAAGCAAGTCAAGGTTCCGCCGAGATTCGAACTCGGATCGCTGGATTCAAAGTCCAGAGTGCTAGCCATTACACCACAGAACCAGCAGTGCTGCCGCCTCAGGCAGGCCTGAGCTTTCCTGCATTCACACTTGCAGCAACGCTCTCAGAATCTGGTCTCTCGCTGCTGCGTCCTTGGCAGGGAATACTTGCGTGGTACAGGGCAGAGCAAAAGCAGCTCGCGCGCTCGACGCAGGAGCATCGCAAACACTGTCGTAAGGGGAAAACCAGCCCACTTCCATCATGGGTGTGGAATTTGTGAAATCAACAGTTCTGTCGAAGACAATCGCTCACGCTGCCAGAAAGAAGGCTCCACCGAGATTTGAACTCGGATCGCTGGATTCAGAATCCAGAGTGCTCACCATTACACCATGGAACCCTGAGACAGAAGGGGCTGCCGAACCACTGCTCAAGGATGTTTGTCTCCTTCGTCAAGCGTGGAAACAACAACGACAAGGATCACAATGGCGACTGTGGATCTGCTGATCCAGCAGCTCGTGCACTCGGTCTTTCGCAAGTGCAACCACGCTGTCTCGGCCTGCTGCCCTGTAAGGCCGGTCGCCCTCGCCTCCGAAATCCACTTTGCCGAAGTTTTCGAAAGCAGCTCGGGCCGTGCCAGATATGCCGACCTGTCCGCGAAACCTAGTTTCTCAGCGGGAGCAGGGCTGCTGTCGGCCATGAACAACTCTGAGCCGGGCTACTGCTCGCTAATCTCTCTCACTGGCAAACTTTCAAGCTGCTGGACAATCGCCTCGCCAGCATTTCACTTTGGCTTCAGCTTTCTCACCTCACAGTTAGCCTTCCTTCTGCTAAGTACAGCTGTAGGACAAGTCGCACATCTGCAGTACAGCTGCCTATTCAAACAGCACCGCTGCTGTTTCTCTCCCTTACCGGCGGCCATCGCTGTGTCAGCGCTGCGATGAGCAATGCTTTTAAGCAAAGTGAGATCTCAGACGGACTGTGTTCAAGAGCACGTGTCCCTGGCTTTCCGGGAGTCTGCATTGTATGCACTGTTTTTGATGTCGTTGGACTGCCTTGTACGTACAAATGTCATTGTTACCGTTTTGTAGTGATTGAAACTGGGATTTGAGGTTCCTGGTTTCCCTGAAAACTGGTTGAACGGTAGGGCTCGGGGCCTGGCTTTGCCGCTCCTCTCCCTGGTAAAATTGCTGTTTCTCTGTGTCCAGCTGTTCCTGTGAATTGTTGAATCAAATTAAAGAAAAGAGCACCTGTCCAGCATGCGCCTCATTTCAATTCCTGTCACCTTTTCACCAGCTGTCTGTGGAACACAGAGAGGAGCTCCAAAAACAACACCGCTTGACTGCAGCTTGTCTCTTAATGCTGTGTCCTTCGAAGAAAACACATCCGTGGTTCAGGAGAGAGCAAAAGCAGGCACCGGTGGCGAGCTTAAGACGCCACCTCGGGATTGGCATCATCCCGTTCTGGCAGAAATGCGATGAGATCTGACTCCAAGGTGCTAAAAGGGCTGCTCTTACAATTGGCCCGTAGGCAGATTTCACTGGCGCGTCCCACATTAAACAAGGGCCGGGACGAAGCAAGTCAAGGTTCCGCCGAGATTCGAACTCGGATCGCTGGATTCAAAGTCCAGAGTGCTAGCCATTACACCACGGAACCAGCAGTGCTGCCGCCTCAGGCAGGCCTGAGCTTTCCTGCATTCACACTTGCAGCAACGCTCTCAGAATCTGGTCTCTCGCTGCTGCGTCCTTGGCAGGGAATACTTGCGTGGTACAGGGCAGAGCAAAAGCAGCGAGCGCGCTCGACGCAGGAGCATCGCAAACACTGTCGCAAGGGGAAAACCAGCCCACTTCCATCATGGGTGTGGAATTTGTGAAATCAACAGTTCTGTCGAAGACAATCGCTCACGCTGCCAGAAAGATGGCTCCACCGAGATTTGAACTCGGATCGCTGGATTCAGAGTCCAGAGTGCTCACCGTTACACCATGGAACCCTGAGACAGCAGGGGCTGCCGAACCACTGCTCAAGGATGTTTGCCTCCTTCGTCAAGCGTGGAAACAACAACGACAAGGATCACAATGGCGACTGTGGATCTGCTGATCCAGCAGCTCGTGCACTCGGTCTTTCGCAAGTGCAACCACGCTGTCTCGGCCTGCTGCCCTGTAAGGCCGGTCGCCCTCGCCTCCGAAATCCACTTTGCCGAAGTTTTCGAAAGCAGCTCGGGCCGTGCCAGATATGCCGACCTGTCCGCGAAACATAGTTTCTCAGCGGGAGCAGGGCTGCTGTCGGCCATGAACAACTCTGAGCCGGGCTACTGCTCGCTAATCTCTCTCACTGGCAAACTTTCAAGCTGCTGGACAATCGCCTCGCCAGCATTTCACTTTGGCTTCAGCTTTCTCACCTCACAGTTAGCCTTCCTTCTGCTAAGTACAGCTGTAGGACAAGTCGCACATCTGCAGTACAGCTGCCTATTCAAACAGCACCGCTGCTGTTTCTCTCCCTTACCGGCGGCCATCGCTGTGTCAGCGCTGCGATGAGCAATGCTTTTAAGCAAAGTGAGATCTCAGACGGACTGTGTTCAAGAGCACGTGTCCCTGGCTTTCCGGGAGTCTGCATTGTATGCACTGTTTTTGATGTCGTTGGACTGCCTTGTACGTACAAATGTCATTGTTACCGTTTTGTAGTGATTGAAACTGGGATTTGAGGTTCCTGGTTTCCCTGAAAACTGGTTGAACGGTAGGGCTCGGGGCCTGGCTTTGCCGCTCCTCTCCCTGGTAAAATTGCTGTTTCTCTGTGTCCAGCTGTTCCTGTGAATTGTTGAATCAAATTAAAGAAAAGAGCACCTGTCCAGCATGCGCCTCATTTCAATTCCTGTCACCTTTTCACCAGCTGTCTGTGGAACACAGAGAGGATCTCCAAAAACAACACCGCTTGACTGCAGCTTGTCTCTTAATGATGTGTCCTTCGAAGAAAACACATCCGTGGTTCAGGAGAGAGCAAAAGCAGGCACCGGTGGCGAGCTTAAGACGCCACCTCGGGATTGGCATCATCCCGTTCTGGCAGAAATGCGATGAGATCTGACTCCAAGGTGCTAAAAGGGCTGCTCTTACAATTGGCCCGTAGGCAGATTTCACTGGCGCGTCCCACATTAAACAAGGGCCGGGACGAAGCAAGTCAAGGTTCCGCCGAGATTCGAACTCGGATCGCTGGATCCAAAGTCCAGAGTGCTAGCCATTACACCACGGAACCAGCAGTGCTGCCGCCTCAGGCAGGCCTGAGCTTTCCTGCATTCACACTTGCAGCAACGCTCTCAGAATCTGGTCTCTCGCTGCTGCGTCCTTGGCAGGGAATACTTGCGTGGTACAGGGCAGAGCAAAAGCAGCGAGCGCGCTCGACGCAGGAGCATCGCAAACACTGTCGCAAGGGGAAAACCAGCCCACTTCCATCATGGGTGTGGAATTTGTGAAATCAACAGTTCTGTCGAAGACAATCGCTCACGCTGCCAGAAAGAAGGCTCCACCGAGATTTGAACTCGGATCGCTGGATTCAGAGTCCAGAGTGCTCACCGTTACACCATGGAACCCTGAGACAGCAGGGGCTGCCGAACCACTGCTCAAGGATGTTTGCCTCCTTCGTCAAGCGTGGAAACAACAACGACAAGGATCACAATGGCGACTGTGGATCTGCTGATCCAGCAGCTCGTGCACTCGGTCTTTCGCAAGTGCAACCACGCTGTCTCGGCCTGCTGCCCTGTAAGGCCGGTCGCCCTCGCCTCCGAAATCCACTTTGCCGAAGTTTTCGAAAGCAGCTCGGGCCGTGCCAGATATGCCGACCTGTCCGCGAAACCTAGTTTCTCAGCGGGAGCAGGGCTGCTGTCGGCCATGAACAACTCTGAGCCGGGCTACTGCTCGCTAATCTCTCTCACTGGCAAACTTTCAAGCTGCTGGACAATCGCCTCGCCAGCATTTCACTTTGGCTTCAGCTTTCTCACCTCACAGTTAGCCTTCCTTCTGCTAAGTACAGCTGTAGGACAAGTCGCACATCTGCAGTACAGCTGCCTATTCAAACAGCACCGCTGCTGTTTCTCTCCCTTACCGGCGGCCATCGCTGTGTCAGCGCTGCGATGAGCAATGCTTTTAAGCAAAGTGAGATCTCAGACGGACTGTGTTCAAGAGCACGTGTCCCTGGCTTTCCGGGAGTCTGCATTGTATGCACTGTTTTTGATGTCGTTGGACTGCCTTGTACGTACAAATGTCATTGTTACCGTTTTGTAGTGATTGAAACTGGGATTTGAGGTTCCTGGTTTCCCTGAAAACTGGTTGAACGGTAGGGCTCGGGGCCTGGCTTTGCCGCTCCTCTCCCTGGTAAAATTGCTGTTTCTCTGTGTCCAGCTGTTCCTGTGAATTGTTGAATCAAATTAAAGAAAAGAGCACCTGTCCAGCATGCGCCTCATTTCAATTCCTGTCACCTTTTCACCAGCTGTCTGTGGAACACAGAGAGGAGCTCCAAAAACAACACCGCTTGACTGCAGCTTGTCTCTTAATGCTGTGTCCTTCGAAGAAAACACATCCGTGGTTCAGGAGAGAGCAAAAGCAGGCACCGGTGGCGAGCTTAAGACGCCACCTCGGGATTGGCATCATCCCGTTCTGGCAGAAATGCGATGAGATCTGACTCCAAGGTGCTAAAAGGGCTGCTCTTACAATTGGCCCGTAGGCAGATTTCACTGGCGCGTCCCACATTAAACAAGGGCCGGGACGAAGCAAGTCAAGGTTCCGCCGAGATTCGAACTCGGATCGCTGGATCCAAAGTCCAGAGTGCTAGCCATTACACCACGGAAGCAGCAGTGCTGCCGCCTCAGGCAGGCCTGAGCTTTCCTGCATTCACACTTGCAGCAACGCTCTCAGAATCTGGTCTCTCGCTGCTGCGTCCTTGGCAGGGAATACTTGCGTGGTACAGGGCAGAGCAAAAGCAGCTCGCGCGCTCGACGCAGGAGCATCGCAAACACTGTCGCAAGGGGAAAACCAGCCCACTTCCATCATGGGTGTGGAATTTGTGAAATCAACAGTTCTGTCGAAGACAATCGCTCACGCTGCCAGAAAGAAGGCTCCACTGAGATTTGAACTCGGATCGCTGGATTCAGAGTCCAGAGTGCTCACCGTTACACCATGGAACCCTGAGACAGCAGGGGCTGCCGAACCACTGCTCAAGGATGTTTGCCTCCTTCGTCAAGCGTGGAAACAACAACGACAAGGATCACAATGGCGACTGTGGATCTGCTGATCCAGCAGCTCGTGCACTCGGTCTTTCGCAAGTGCAACCACGCTGTCTCGGCCTGCTGCCCTGTAAGGCCGGTCGCCCTCGCCTCCGAAATCCACTTTGCCGAAGTTTTCGAAAGCAGCTCGGGCCGTGCCAGATATGCCGACCTGTCCGCGAAACCTAGTTTCTCAGCGGGAGCAGGGCTGCTGTCGGCCATGAACAACTCTGAGCCGGGCTACTGCTCGCTAATCTCTCTCACTGGCAAACTTTCAAGCTGCTGGACAATCGCCTCGCCAGCATTTCACTTTGGCTTCAGCTTTCTCACCTCACAGTTAGCCTTCCTTCTGCTAAGTACAGCTGTAGGACAAGTCGCACATCTGCAGTACAGCTGCCTATTCAAACAGCACCGCTGCTGTTTCTCTCCCTTACCGGCGGCCATCGCTGTGTCAGCGCTGCGATGAGCAATGCTTTTAAGCAAAGTGAGATCTCAGACGGACTGTGTTCAAGAGCACGTGTCCCTGGCTTTCCGGGAGTCTGCATTGTATGCACTGTTTTTGATGTCGTTGGACTGCCTTGTACGTACAAATGTCATTGTTACCGTTTTGTAGTGATTGAAACTGGGATTTGAGGTTCCTGGTTTCCCTGAAAACTGGTTGAATGGTAGGGCTCGGGGCCTGGCTTTGCCGCTCCTCTCCCTGGTAAAATTGCTGTTTCTCTGTGTCCAGCTGTTCCTGTGAATTGTTGAATCAAATTAAAGAAAAGAGCACCTGTCCAGCATGCGCCTCATTTCAATTCCTGTCACCTTTTCACCAGCTGTCTGTGGAACACAGAGAGGAGCTCCAAAAACAACACCGCTTGACTGCAGCTTGTCTCTTAATGCTGTGTCCTTCGAAGAAAACACATCCGTGGTTCAGGAGAGAGCAAAAGCAGGCACCGGTGGCGAGCTTAAGACGCCACCTCGGGATTGGCATCATCCCGTTCTGGCAGAAATGCGATGAGATCTGACTCCAAGGTGCTAAAAGGGCTGCTCTTACAATTGGCCCGTAGGCAGATTTCACTGGCGCGTCCCACATTAAACAAGGGCCGGGACGAAGCAAGTCAAGGTTCCGCCGAGATTCGAACTCGGATCGCTGGATTCAAAGTCCAGAGTGCTAGCCATTACACCACGGAACCAGCAGTGCTGCCGCCTCAGGCAGGCCTGAGCTTTCCTGCATTCACACTTGCAGCAACGCTCTCAGAATCTGGTCTCTCGCTGCTGCGTCCTTGGCAGGGAATACTTGCGTGGTACAGGGCAGAGCAAAAGCAGCGAGCGCGCTCGACGCAGGAGCATCGCAAACACTGTCGCAAGGGGAAAACCAGCCCACTTCCATCATGGGTGTGGAATTTGTGAAATCAACAGTTCTGTCGAAGACAATCGCTCACGCTGCCAGAAAGATGGCTCCACCGAGATTTGAACTCGGATCGCTGGATTCAGAGTCCAGAGTGCTCACCGTTACACCATGGAACCCTGAGACAGCAGGGGCTGCCGAACCACTGCTCAAGGATGTTTGCCTCCTTCGTCAAGCGTGGAAACAACAACGACAAGGATCACAATGGCGACTGTGGATCTGCTGATCCAGCAGCTCGTGCACTCGGTCTTTCGCAAGTGCAACCACGCTGTCTCGGCCTGCTGCCCTGTAAGGCCGGTCGCCCTCGCCTCCGAAATCCACTTTGCCGAAGTTTTCGAAAGCAGCTCGGGCCGTGCCAGATATGCCGACCTGTCCGCGAAACCTAGTTTCTCAGCGGGAGCAGGGCTGCTGTCGGCCATGAACAACTCTGAGCCGGGCTACTGCTCGCTAATCTCTCTCACTGGCAAACTTTCAAGCTGCTGGACAATCGCCTCGCCAGCATTTCACTTTGGCTTCAGCTTTCTCACCTCACAGTTAGCCTTCCTTCTGCTAAGTACAGCTGTAGGACAAGTCGCACATCTGCAGTACAGCTGCCTATTCAAACAGCACCGCTGCTGTTTCTCTCCCTTACCGGCGGCCATCGCTGTGTCAGCGCTGCGATGAGCAATGCTTTTAAGCAAAGTGAGATCTCAGACGGACTGTGTTCAAGAGCACGTGTCCCTGGCTTTCCGGGAGTCTGCATTGTATGCACTGTTTTTGATGTCGTTGGACTGCCTTGTACGTACAAATGTCATTGTTACCGTTTTGTAGTGATTGAAACTGGGATTTGAGGTTCCTGGTTTCCCTGAAAACTGGTTGAACGGTAGGGCTCGGGGCCTGGCTTTGCCGCTCCTCTCCCTGGTAAAATTGCTGTTTCTCTGTGTCCAGCTGTTCCTGTGAATTGTTGAATCAAATTAAAGAAAAGAGCACCTGTCCAGCATGCGCCTCATTTCAATTCCTGTCACCTTTTCACCAGCTGTCTGTGGAACACAGAGAGGATCTCCAAAAACAACACCGCTTGACTGCAGCTTGTCTCTTAATGATGTGTCCTTCGAAGAAAACACATCCGTGGTTCAGGAGAGAGCAAAAGCAGGCACCGGTGGCGAGCTTAAGACGCCACCTCGGGATTGGCATCATCCCGTTCTGGCAGAAATGCGATGAGATCTGACTCCAAGGTGCTAAAAGGGCTGCTCTTACAATTGGCCCGTAGGCAGATTTCACTGGCGCGTCCCACATTAAACAAGGGCCGGGACGAAGCAAGTCAAGGTTCCGCCGAGATTCGAACTCGGATCGCTGGATCCAAAGTCCAGAGTGCTAGCCATTACACCACGGAACCAGCAGTGCTGCCGCCTCAGGCAGGCCTGAGCTTTCCTGCATTCACACTTGCAGCAACGCTCTCAGAATCTGGTCTCTCGCTGCTGCGTCCTTGGCAGGGAATACTTGCGTGGTACAGGGCAGAGCAAAAGCAGCGAGCGCGCTCGACGCAGGAGCATCGCAAACACTGTCGCAAGGGGAAAACCAGCCCACTTCCATCATGGGTGTGGAATTTGTGAAATCAACAGTTCTGTCGAAGACAATCGCTCACGCTGCCAGAAAGAAGGCTCCACCGAGATTTGAACTCGGATCGCTGGATTCAGAGTCCAGAGTGCTCACCGTTACACCATGGAACCCTGAGACAGCAGGGGCTGCCGAACCACTGCTCAAGGATGTTTGCCTCCTTCGTCAAGCGTGGAAACAACAACGACAAGGATCACAATGGCGACTGTGGATCTGCTGATCCAGCAGCTCGTGCACTCGGTCTTTCGCAAGTGCAACCACGCTGTCTCGGCCTGCTGCCCTGTAAGGCCGGTCGCCCTCGCCTCCGAAATCCACTTTGCCGAAGTTTTCGAAAGCAGCTCGGGCCGTGCCAGATATGCCGACCTGTCCGCGAAACCTAGTTTCTCAGCGGGAGCAGGGCTGCTGTCGGCCATGAACAACTCTGAGCCGGGCTACTGCTCGCTAATCTCTCTCACTGGCAAACTTTCAAGCTGCTGGACAATCGCCTCGCCAGCATTTCACTTTGGCTTCAGCTTTCTCACCTCACAGTTAGCCTTCCTTCTGCTAAGTACAGCTGTAGGACAAGTCGCACATCTGCAGTACAGCTGCCTATTCAAACAGCACCGCTGCTGTTTCTCTCCCTTACCGGCGGCCATCGCTGTGTCAGCGCTGCGATGAGCAATGCTTTTAAGCAAAGTGAGATCTCAGACGGACTGTGTTCAAGAGCACGTGTCCCTGGCTTTCCGGGAGTCTGCATTGTATGCACTGTTTTTGATGTCGTTGGACTGCCTTGTACGTACAAATGTCATTGTTACCGTTTTGTAGTGATTGAAACTGGGATTTGAGGTTCCTGGTTTCCCTGAAAACTGGTTGAACGGTAGGGCTCGGGGCCTGGCTTTGCCGCTCCTCTCCCTGGTAAAATTGCTGTTTCTCTGTGTCCAGCTGTTCCTGTGAATTGTTGAATCAAATTAAAGAAAAGAGCACCTGTCCAGCATGCGCCTCATTTCAATTCCTGTCACCTTTTCACCAGCTGTCTGTGGAACACAGAGAGGAGCTCCAAAAACAACACCGCTTGACTGCAGCTTGTCTCTTAATGCTGTGTCCTTCGAAGAAAACACATCCGTGGTTCAGGAGAGAGCAAAAGCAGGCACCGGTGGCGAGCTTAAGACGCCACCTCGGGATTGGCATCATCCCGTTCTGGCAGAAATGCGATGAGATCTGACTCCAAGGTGCTAAAAGGGCTGCTCTTACAATTGGCCCGTAGGCAGATTTCACTGGCGCGTCCCACATTAAACAAGGGCCGGGACGAAGCAAGTCAAGGTTCCGCCGAGATTCGAACTCGGATCGCTGGATCCAAAGTCCAGAGTGCTAGCCATTACACCACGGAAGCAGCAGTGCTGCCGCCTCAGGCAGGCCTGAGCTTTCCTGCATTCACACTTGCAGCAACGCTCTCAGAATCTGGTCTCTCGCTGCTGCGTCCTTGGCAGGGAATACTTGCGTGGTACAGGGCAGAGCAAAAGCAGCTCGCGCGCTCGACGCAGGAGCATCGCAAACACTGTCGCAAGGGGAAAACCAGCCCACTTCCATCATGGGTGTGGAATTTGTGAAATCAACAGTTCTGTCGAAGACAATCGCTCACGCTGCCAGAAAGAAGGCTCCACCGAGATTTGAACTCGGATCGCTGGATTCAGAGTCCAGAGTGCTCACCATTACACCATGGAACCCTGAGACAGCAGGGGCTGCCGAACCACTGCTCAAGGATGTTTGCCTCCTTCGTCAAGCGTGGAAACAACAACGACAAGGATCACAATGGCGACTGTGGATCTGCTGATCCAGCAGCTCGTGCACTCGGTCTTTCGCAAGTGCAACCACGCTGTCTCGGCCTGCTGCCCTGTAAGGCCGGTCGCCCTCGCCTCCGAAATCCACTTTGCCGAAGTTTTCGAAAGCAGCTCGGGCCGTGCCAGATATGCCGACCTGTCCGCGAAACCTAGTTTCTCAGCGGGAGCAGGGCTGCTGTCGGCCATGAACAACTCTGAGCCGGGCTACTGCTCGCTAATCTCTCTCACTGGCAAACTTTCAAGCTGCTGGACAATCGCCTCGCCAGCATTTCACTTTGGCTTCAGCTTTCTCACCTCACAGTTAGCCTTCCTTCTGCTAAGTACAGCTGTAGGACAAGTCGCACATCTGCAGTACAGCTGCCTATTCAAACAGCACCGCTGCTGTTTCTCTCCCTTACCGGCGGCCATCGCTGTGTCAGCGCTGCGATGAGCAATGCTTTTAAGCAAAGTGAGATCTCAGACGGACTGTGTTCAAGAGCACGTGTCCCTGGCTTTCCGGGAGTCTGCATTGTATGCACTGTTTTTGATGTCGTTGGACTGCCTTGTACGTACAAATGTCATTGTTACCGTTTTGTAGTGATTGAAACTGGGATTTGAGGTTCCTGGTTTCCCTGAAAACTGGTTGAACGGTAGGGCTCGGGGCCTGGCTTTGCCGCTCCTCTCCCTGGTAAAATTGCTGTTTCTCTGTGTCCAGCTGTTCCTGTGAATTGTTGAATCAAATTAAAGAAAAGAGCACCTGTCCAGCATGCGCCTCATTTCAATTCCTGTCACCTTTTCACCAGCTGTCTGTGGAACACAGAGAGGAGCTCCAAAAACAACACCGCTTGACTGCAGCTTGTCTCTTAATGCTGTGTCCTTCGAAGAAAACACATCCGTGGTTCAGGAGAGAGCAAAAGCAGGCACCGGTGGCGAGCTTAAGACGCCACCTCGGGATTGGCATCATCCCGTTCTGGCAGAAATGCGATGAGATCTGACTCCAAGGTGCTAAAAGGGCTGCTCTTACAATTGGCCCGTAGGCAGATTTCACTGGCGCGTCCCACATTAAACAAGGGCCGGGACGAAGCAAGTCAAGGTTCCGCCGAGATTCGAACTCGGATCGCTGGATCCAAAGTCCAGAGTGCTAGCCATTACACCACGGAACCAGCAGTGCTGCCGCCTCAGGCAGGCCTGAGCTTTCCTGCATTCACACTTGCAGCAACGCTCTCAGAATCTGGTCTCTCGCTGCTGCGTCCTTGGCAGGGAATACTTGCGTGGTACAGGGCAGAGCAAAAGCAGCGAGCGCGCTCGACGCAGGAGCATCGCAAACACTGTCGCAAGGGGAAAACCAGCCCACTTCCATCATGGGTGTGGAATTTGTGAAATCAACAGTTCTGTCGAAGACAATCGCTCACGCTGCCAGAAAGAAGGCTCCACCGAGATTTGAACTCGGATCGCTGGATTCAGAGTCCAGAGTGCTCACCGTTACACCATGGAACCCTGAGACAGCAGGGGCTGCCGAACCACTGCTCAAGGATGTTTGCCTCCTTCGTCAAGCGTGGAAACAACAACGACAAGGATCACAATGGCGACTGTGGATCTGCTGATCCAGCAGCTCGTGCACTCGGTCTTTCGCAAGTGCAACCACGCTGTCTCGGCCTGCTGCCCTGTAAGGCCGGTCGCCCTCGCCTCCGAAATCCACTTTGCCGAAGTTTTCGAAAGCAGCTCGGGCCGTGCCAGATATGCCGACCTGTCCGCGAAACCTAGTTTCTCAGCGGGAGCAGGGCTGCTGTCGGCCATGAACAACTCTGAGCCGGGCTACTGCTCGCTAATCTCTCTCACTGGCAAACTTTCAAGCTGCTGGACAATCGCCTCGCCAGCATTTCACTTTGGCTTCAGCTTTCTCACCTCACAGTTAGCCTTCCTTCTGCTAAGTACAGCTGTAGGACAAGTCGCACATCTGCAGTACAGCTGCCTATTCAAACAGCACCGCTGCTGTTTCTCTCCCTTACCGGCGGCCATCGCTGTGTCAGCGCTGCGATGAGCAATGCTTTTAAGCAAAGTGAGATCTCAGACGGACTGTGTTCAAGAGCACGTGTCCCTGGCTTTCCGGGAGTCTGCATTGTATGCACTGTTTTTGATGTCGTTGGACTGCCTTGTACGTACAAATGTCATTGTTACCGTTTTGTAGTGATTGAAACTGGGATTTGAGGTTCCTGGTTTCCCTGAAAACTGGTTGAACGGTAGGGCTCAGGGCCTGGCTTTGCCGCTCCTCTCCCTGGTAAAATTGCTGTTTCTCTGTGTCCAGCTGTTCCTGTGAATTGTTGAATCAAATTAAAGAAAAGAGCACCTGTCCAGCATGCGCCTCATTTCAATTCCTGTCACCTTTTCACCAGCTGTCTGTGGAACACAGAGAGGAGCTCCAAAAACAACACCGCTTGACTGCAGCTTGTCTCTTAATGCTGTGTCCTTCGAAGAAAACACATCCGTGGTTCAGGAGAGAGCAAAAGCAGGCACCGGTGGCGAGCTTAAGACGCCACCTCGGGATTGGCATCATCCCGTTCTGGCAGAAATGCGATGAGATCTGACTCCAAGGTGCTAAAAGGGCTGCTCTTACAATTGGCCCGTAGGCAGATTTCACTGGCGCGTCCCACATTAAACAAGGGCCGGGACGAAGCAAGTCAAGGTTCCGCCGAGATTCGAACTCGGATCGCTGGATCCAAAGTCCAGAGTGCTAGCCATTACACCACGGAACCAGCAGTGCTGCCGCCTCAGGCAGGCCTGAGCTTTCCTGCATTCACACTTGCAGCAACGCTCTCAGAATCTGGTCTCTCGCTGCTGCGTCCTTGGCAGGGAATACTTGCGTGGTACAGGGCAGAGCAAAAGCAGCTCGCGCGCTCGACGCAGGAGCATCGCAAACACTGTCGCAAGGGGAAAACCAGCCCACTTCCATCATGGGTGTGGAATTTGTGAAATCAACAGTTCTGTCGAAGACAATCGCTCACGCTGCCAGAAAGAAGGCTCCACTGAGATTTGAACTCGGATCGCTGGATTCAGAGTCCAGAGTGCTCACCATTACACCATGGAACCCTGAGACAGCAGGGGCTGCCGAACCACTGCTCAAGGATGTTTGCCTCCTTCGTCAAGCGTGGAAACAACAACGACAAGGATCACAATGGCGACTGTGGATCTGCTGATCCAGCAGCTCGTGCACTCGGTCTTTCGCAAGTGCAACCACGCTGTCTCGGCCTGCTGCCCTGTAAGGCCGGTCGCCCTCGCCTCCGAAATCCACTTTGCCGAAGTTTTCGAAAGCAGCTCGGGCCGTGCCAGATATGCCGACCTGTCCGCGAAACCTAGTTTCTCAGCGGGAGCAGGGCTGCTGTCGGCCATGAACAACTCTGAGCCGGGCTACTGCTCGCTAATCTCTCTCACTGGCAAACTTTCAAGCTGCTGGACAATCGCCTCGCCAGCATTTCACTTTGGCTTCAGCTTTCTCACCTCACAGTTAGCCTTCCTTCTGCTAAGTACAGCTGTAGGACAAGTCGCACATCTGCAGTACAGCTGCCTATTCAAACAGCACCGCTGCTGTTTCTCTCCCTTACCGGCGGCCATCGCTGTGTCAGCGCTGCGATGAGCAATGCTTTTAAGCAAAGTGAGATCTCAGACGGACTGTGTTCAAGAGCACGTGTCCCTGGCTTTCCGGGAGTCTGCATTGTATGCACTGTTTTTGATGTCGTTGGACTGCCTTGTACGTACAAATGTCATTGTTACCGTTTTGTAGTGATTGAAACTGGGATTTGAGGTTCCTGGTTTCCCTGAAAACTGGTTGAACGGTAGGGCTCGGGGCCTGGCTTTGCCGCTCCTCTCCCTGGTAAAATTGCTGTTTCTCTGTGTCCAGCTGTTCCTGTGAATTGTTGAATCAAATTAAAGAAAAGAGCACCTGTCCAGCATGCGCCTCATTTCAATTCCTGTCACCTTTTCACCAGCTGTCTGTGGAACACAGAGAGGAGCTCCAAAAACAACACCGCTTGACTGCAGCTTGTCTCTTAATGCTGTGTCCTTCGAAGAAAACACATCCGTGGTTCAGGAGAGAGCAAAAGCAGGCACCGGTGGCGAGCTTAAGACGCCACCTCGGGATTGGCATCATCCCGTTCTGGCAGAAATGCGATGAGATCTGACTCCAAGGTGCTAAAAGGGCTGCTCTTACAATTGGCCCGTAGGCAGATTTCACTGGCGCGTCCCACATTAAACAAGGGCCGGGACGAAGCAAGTCAAGGTTCCGCCGAGATTCGAACTCGGATCGCTGGATCCAAAGTCCAGAGTGCTAGCCATTACACCACGGAACCAGCAGTGCTGCCGCCTCAGGCAGGCCTGAGCTTTCCTGCATTCACACTTGCAGCAACGCTCTCAGAATCTGGTCTCTCGCTGCTGCGTCCTTGGCAGGGAATACTTGCGTGGTACAGGGCAGAGCAAAAGCAGCTCGCGCGCTCGACGCAGGAGCATCGCAAACACTGTCGCAAGGGGAAAACCAGCCCACTTCCATCAT
This sequence comes from Chiloscyllium punctatum, assembly GCF_047496795.1. Taxonomy (NCBI): domain Eukaryota; kingdom Metazoa; phylum Chordata; class Chondrichthyes; order Orectolobiformes; family Hemiscylliidae; genus Chiloscyllium; species Chiloscyllium punctatum. Next base: position 15,045,935 of record NC_092759.1, on the reverse strand, counting down.
GGGTGTGGAATTTGTGAAATCAACAGTTCTGTCGAAGACAATCGCTCACGCTGCCAGAAAGAAGGCTCCACCGAGATTTGAACTCGGATCGCTGGATTCAGAGTCCAGAGTGCTCACCATTACACCATGGAACCCTGAGACAGCAGGGGCTGCCGAACCACTGCTCAAGGATGTTTGCCTCCTTCGTCAAGCGTGGAAACAACAACGACAAGGATCACAATGGCGACTGTGGATCTGCTGATCCAGCAGCTCGTGCACTCGGTCTTTCGCAAGTGCAACCACGCTGTCTCGGCCTGCTGCCCTGTAAGGCCGGTCGCCCTCGCCTCCGAAATCCACTTTGCCGAAGTTTTCGAAAGCAGCTCGGGCCGTGCCAGATATGCCGACCTGTCCGCGAAACCTAGTTTCTCAGCGGGAGCAGGGCTGCTGTCGGCCATGAACAACTCTGAGCCGGGCTACTGCTCGCTAATCTCTCTCACTGGCAAACTTTCAAGCTGCTGGACAATCGCCTCGCCAGCATTTCACTTTGGCTTCAGCTTTCTCACCTCACAGTTAGCCTTCCTTCTGCTAAGTACAGCTGTAGGACAAGTCGCACATCTGCAGTACAGCTGCCTATTCAAACAGCACCGCTGCTGTTTCTCTCCCTTACCGGCGGCCATCGCTGTGTCAGCGCTGCGATGAGCAATGCTTTTAAGCAAAGTGAGATCTCAGACGGACTGTGTTCAAGAGCACGTGTCCCTGGCTTTCCGGGAGTCTGCATTGTATGCACTGTTTTTGATGTCGTTGGACTGCCTTGTACGTACAAATGTCATTGTTACCGTTTTGTAGTGATTGAAACTGGGATTTGAGGTTCCTGGTTTCCCTGAAAACTGGTTGAACGGTAGGGCTCGGGGCCTGGCTTTGCCGCTCCTCTCCCTGGTAAAATTGCTGTTTCTCTGTGTCCAGCTGTTCCTGTGAATTGTTGAATCAAATTAAAGAAAAGAGCACCTGTCCAGCATGCGCCTCATTTCAATTCCTGTCACCTTTTCACCAGCTGTCTGTGGAACACAGAGAGGAGCTCCAAAAACAACACCGCTTGACTGCAGCTTGTCTCTTAATGCTGTGTCCTTCGAAGAAAACACATCCGTGGTTCAGGAGAGAGCAAAAGCAGGCACCGGTGGCGAGCTTAAGACGCCACCTCGGGATTGGCATCATCCCGTTCTGGCAGAAATGCGATGAGATCTGACTCCAAGGTGCTAAAAGGGCTGCTCTTACAATTGGCCCGTAGGCAGATTTCACTGGCGCGTCCCACATTAAACAAGGGCCGGGACGAAGCAAGTCAAGGTTCCGCCGAGATTCGAACTCGGATCGCTGGATCCAAAGTCCAGAGTGCTAGCCATTACACCACGGAACCAGCAGTGCTGCCGCCTCAGGCAGGCCTGAGCTTTCCTGCATTCACACTTGCAGCAACGCTCTCAGAATCTGGTCTCTCGCTGCTGCGTCCTTGGCAGGGAATACTTGCGTGGTACAGGGCAGAGCAAAAGCAGCGAGCGCGCTCGACGCAGGAGCATCGCAAACACTGTCGCAAGGGGAAAACCAGCCCACTTCCATCATGGGTGTGGAATTTGTGAAATCAACAGTTCTGTCGAAGACAATCGCTCACGCTGCCAGAAAGAAGGCTCCACCGAGATTTGAACTCGGATCGCTGGATTCAGAGTCCAGAGTGCTCACCATTACACCATGGAACCCTGAGACAGCAGGGGCTGCCGAACCACTGCTCAAGGATGTTTGCCTCCTTCGTCAAGCGTGGAAACAACAACGACAAGGATCACAATGGCGACTGTGGATCTGCTGATCCAGCAGCTCGTGCACTCGGTCTTTCGCAAGTGCAACCACGCTGTCTCGGCCTGCTGCCCTGTAAGGCCGGTCGCCCTCGCCTCCGAAATCCACTTTGCCGAAGTTTTCGAAAGCAGCTCGGGCCGTGCCAGATATGCCGACCTGTCCGCGAAACCTAGTTTCTCAGCGGGAGCAGGGCTGCTGTCGGCCATGAACAACTCTGAGCCGGGCTACTGCTCGCTAATCTCTCTCACTGGCAAACTTTCAAGCTGCTGGACAATCGCCTCGCCAGCATTTCACTTTGGCTTCAGCTTTCTCACCTCACAGTTAGCCTTCCTTCTGCTAAGTACAGCTGTAGGACAAGTCGCACATCTGCAGTACAGCTGCCTATTCAAACAGCACCGCTGCTGTTTCTCTCCCTTACCGGCGGCCATCGCTGTGTCAGCGCTGCGATGAGCAATGCTTTTAAGCAAAGTGAGATCTCAGACGGACTGTGTTCAAGAGCACGTGTCCCTGGCTTTCCGGGAGTCTGCATTGTATGCACTGTTTTTGATGTCGTTGGACTGCCTTGTACGTACAAATGTCATTGTTACCGTTTTGTAGTGATTGAAACTGGGATTTGAGGTTCCTGGTTTCCCTGAAAACTGGTTGAACGGTAGGGCTCGGGGCCTGGCTTTGCCGCTCCTCTCCCTGGTAAAATTGCTGTTTCTCTGTGTCCAGCTGTTCCTGTGAATTGTTGAATCAAATTAAAGAAAAGAGCACCTGTCCAGCATGCGCCTCATTTCAATTCCTGTCACCTTTTCACCAGCTGTCTGTGGAACACAGAGAGGAGCTCCAAAAACAACACCGCTTGACTGCAGCTTGTCTCTTAATGCTGTGTCCTTCGAAGAAAACACATCCGTGGTTCAGGAGAGAGCAAAAGCAGGCACCGGTGGCGAGCTTAAGACGCCACCTCGGGATTGGCATCATCCCGTTCTGGCAGAAATGCGATGAGATCTGACTCCAAGGTGCTAAAAGGGCTGCTCTTACAATTGGCCCGTAGGCAGATTTCACTGGCGCGTCCCACATTAAACAAGGGCCGGGACGAAGCAAGTCAAGGTTCCGCCGAGATTCGAACTCGGATCGCTGGATCCAAAGTCCAGAGTGCTAGCCATTACACCACGGAACCAGCAGTGCTGCCGCCTCAGGCAGGCCTGAGCTTTCCTGCATTCACACTTGCAGCAACGCTCTCAGAATCTGGTCTCTCGCTGCTGCGTCCTTGGCAGGGAATACTTGCGTGGTACAGGGCAGAGCAAAAGCAGCGAGCGCGCTCGACGCAGGAGCATCGCAAACACTGTCGCAAGGGGAAAACCAGCCCACTTCCATCATGGGTGTGGAATTTGTGAAATCAACAGTTCTGTCGAAGACAATCGCTCACGCTGCCAGAAAGAAGGCTCCACCGAGATTTGAACTCGGATCGCTGGATTCAGAGTCCAGAGTGCTCACCATTACACCATGGAACCCTGAGACAGCAGGGGCTGCCGAACCACTGCTCAAGGATGTTTGCCTCCTTCGTCAAGCGTGGAAACAACAACGACAAGGATCACAATGGCGACTGTGGATCTGCTGATCCAGCAGCTCGTGCACTCGGTCTTTCGCAAGTGCAACCACGCTGTCTCGGCCTGCTGCCCTGTAAGGCCGGTCGCCCTCGCCTCCGAAATCCACTTTGCCGAAGTTTTCGAAAGCAGCTCGGGCCGTGCCAGATATGCCGACCTGTCCGCGAAACCTAGTTTCTCAGCGGGAGCAGGGCTGCTGTCGGCCATGAACAACTCTGAGCCGGGCTACTGCTCGCTAATCTCTCTCACTGGCAAACTTTCAAGCTGCTGGACAATCGCCTCGCCAGCATTTCACTTTGGCTTCAGCTTTCTCACCTCACAGTTAGCCTTCCTTCTGCTAAGTACAGCTGTAGGACAAGTCGCACATCTGCAGTACAGCTGCCTATTCAAACAGCACCGCTGCTGTTTCTCTCCCTTACCGGCGGCCATCGCTGTGTCAGCGCTGCGATGAGCAATGCTTTTAAGCAAAGTGAGATCTCAGACGGACTGTGTTCAAGAGCACGTGTCCCTGGCTTTCCGGGAGTCTGCATTGTATGCACTGTTTTTGATGTCGTTGGACTGCCTTGTACGTACAAATGTCATTGTTACCGTTTTGTAGTGATTGAAACTGGGATTTGAGGTTCCTGGTTTCCCTGAAAACTGGTTGAACGGTAGGGCTCGGGGCCTGGCTTTGCCGCTCCTCTCCCTGGTAAAATTGCTGTTTCTCTGTGTCCAGCTGTTCCTGTGAATTGTTGAATCAAATTAAAGAAAAGAGCACCTGTCCAGCATGCGCCTCATTTCAATTCCTGTCACCTTTTCACCAGCTGTCTGTGGAACACAGAGAGGAGCTCCAAAAACAACACCGCTTGACTGCAGCTTGTCTCTTAATGCTGTGTCCTTCGAAGAAAACACATCCGTGGTTCAGGAGAGAGCAAAAGCAGGCACCGGTGGCGAGCTTAAGACGCCACCTCGGGATTGGCATCATCCCGTTCTGGCAGAAATGCGATGAGATCTGACTCCAAGGTGCTAAAAGGGCTGCTCTTACAATTGGCCCGTAGGCAGATTTCACTGGCGCGTCCCACATTAAACAAGGGCCGGGACGAAGCAAGTCAAGGTTCCGCCGAGATTCGAACTCGGATCGCTGGATCCAAAGTCCAGAGTGCTAGCCATTACACCACGGAACCAGCAGTGCTGCCGCCTCAGGCAGGCCTGAGCTTTCCTGCATTCACACTTGCAGCAACGCTCTCAGAATCTGGTCTCTCGCTGCTGCGTCCTTGGCAGGGAATACTTGCGTGGTACAGGGCAGAGCAAAAGCAGCGAGCGCGCTCGACGCTGGAGCATCGCAAACACTGTCGCAAGGGGAAAACCAGCCCACTTCCATCATGGGTGTGGAATTTGTGAAATCAACAGTTCTGTCGAAGACAATCGCTCACGCTGCCAGAAAGAAGGCTCCACCGAGATTTGAACTCGGATCGCTGGATTCAGAGTCCAGAGTGCTCACCATTACACCATGGAACCCTGAGACAGCAGGGGCTGCCGAACCACTGCTCAAGGATGTTTGCCTCCTTCGTCAAGCGTGGAAACAACAACGACAAGGATCACAATGGCGACTGTGGATCTGCTGATCCAGCAGCTCGTGCACTCGGTCTTTCGCAAGTGCAACCACGCTGTCTCGGCCTGCTGCCCTGTAAGGCCGGTCGCCCTCGCCTCCGAAATCCACTTTGCCGAAGTTTTCGAAAGCAGCTCGGGCCGTGCCAGATATGCCGACCTGTCCGCGAAACCTAGTTTCTCAGCGGGAGCAGGGCTGCTGTCGGCCATGAACAACTCTGAGCCGGGCTACTGCTCGCTAATCTCTCTCACTGGCAAACTTTCAAGCTGCTGGACAATCGCCTCGCCAGCATTTCACTTTGGCTTCAGCTTTCTCACCTCACAGTTAGCCTTCCTTCTGCTAAGTACAGCTGTAGGACAAGTCGCACATCTGCAGTACAGCTGCCTATTCAAACAGCACCGCTGCTGTTTCTCTCCCTTACCGGCGGCCATCGCTGTGTCAGCGCTGCGATGAGCAATGCTTTTAAGCAAAGTGAGATCTCAGACGGACTGTGTTCAAGAGCACGTGTCCCTGGCTTTCCGGGAGTCTGCATTGTATGCACTGTTTTTGATGTCGTTGGACTGCCTTGTACGTACAAATGTCATTGTTACCGTTTTGTAGTGATTGAAACTGGGATTTGAGGTTCCTGGTTTCCCTGAAAACTGGTTGAACGGTAGGGCTCGGGGCCTGGCTTTGCCGCTCCTCTCCCTGGTAAAATTGCTGTTTCTCTGTGTCCAGCTGTTCCTGTGAATTGTTGAATCAAATTAAAGAAAAGAGCACCTGTCCAGCATGCGCCTCATTTCAATTCCTGTCACCTTTTCACCAGCTGTCTGTGGAACACAGAGAGGAGCTCCAAAAACAACACCGCTTGACTGCAGCTTGTCTCTTAATGCTGTGTCCTTCGAAGAAAACACATCCGTGGTTCAGGAGAGAGCAAAAGCAGGCACCGGTGGCGAGCTTAAGACGCCACCTCGGGATTGGCATCATCCCGTTCTGGCAGAAATGCGATGAGATCTGACTCCAAGGTGCTAAAAGGGCTGCTCTTACAATTGGCCCGTAGGCAGATTTCACTGGCGCGTCCCACATTAAACAAGGGCCGGGACGAAGCAAGTCAAGGTTCCGCCGAGATTCGAACTCGGATCGCTGGATCCAAAGTCCAGAGTGCTAGCCATTACACCACGGAACCAGCAGTGCTGCCGCCTCAGGCAGGCCTGAGCTTTCCTGCATTCACACTTGCAGCAACGCTCTCAGAATCTGGTCTCTCGCTGCTGCGTCCTTGGCAGGGAATACTTGCGTGGTACAGGGCAGAGCAAAAGCAGCGAGCGCGCTCGACGCTGGAGCATCGCAAACACTGTCGCAAGGGGAAAACCAGCCCACTTCCATCATGGGTGTGGAATTTGTGAAATCAACAGTTCTGTCGAAGACAATCGCTCACGCTGCCAGAAAGAAGGCTCCACCGAGATTTGAACTCGGATCGCTGGATTCAGAGTCCAGAGTGCTCACCATTACACCATGGAACCCTGAGACAGCAGGGGCTGCCGAACCACTGCTCAAGGATGTTTGCCTCCTTCGTCAAGCGTGGAAACAACAACGACAAGGATCACAATGGCGACTGTGGATCTGCTGATCCAGCAGCTCGTGCACTCGGTCTTTCGCAAGTGCAACCACGCTGTCTCGGCCTGCTGCCCTGTAAGGCCGGTCGCCCTCGCCTCCGAAATCCACTTTGCCGAAGTTTTCGAAAGCAGCTCGGGCCGTGCCAGATATGCCGACCTGTCCGCGAAACCTAGTTTCTCAGCGGGAGCAGGGCTGCTGTCGGCCATGAACAACTCTGAGCCGGGCTACTGCTCGCTAATCTCTCTCACTGGCAAACTTTCAAGCTGCTGGACAATCGCCTCGCCAGCATTTCACTTTGGCTTCAGCTTTCTCACCTCACAGTTAGCCTTCCTTCTGCTAAGTACAGCTGTAGGACAAGTCGCACATCTGCAGTACAGCTGCCTATTCAAACAGCACCGCTGCTGTTTCTCTCCCTTACCGGCGGCCATCGCTGTGTCAGCGCTGCGATGAGCAATGCTTTTAAGCAAAGTGAGATCTCAGACGGACTGTGTTCAAGAGCACGTGTCCCTGGCTTTCCGGGAGTCTGCATTGTATGCACTGTTTTTGATGTCGTTGGACTGCCTTGTACGTACAAATGTCATTGTTACCGTTTTGTAGTGATTGAAACTGGGATTTGAGGTTCCTGGTTTCCCTGAAAACTGGTTGAACGGTAGGGCTCGGGGCCTGGCTTTGCCGCTCCTCTCCCTGGTAAAATTGCTGTTTCTCTGTGTCCAGCTGTTCCTGTGAATTGTTGAATCAAATTAAAGAAAAGAGCACCTGTCCAGCATGCGCCTCATTTCAATTCCTGTCACCTTTTCACCAGCTGTCTGTGGAACACAGAGAGGAGCTCCAAAAACAACACCGCTTGACTGCAGCTTGTCTCTTAATGCTGTGTCCTTCGAAGAAAACACATCCGTGGTTCAGGAGAGAGCAAAAGCAGGCACCGGTGGCGAGCTTAAGACGCCACCTCGGGATTGGCATCATCCCGTTCTGGCAGAAATGCGATGAGATCTGACTCCAAGGTGCTAAAAGGGCTGCTCTTACAATTGGCCCGTAGGCAGATTTCACTGGCGCGTCCCACATTAAACAAGGGCCGGGACGAAGCAAGTCAAGGTTCCGCCGAGATTCGAACTCGGATCGCTGGATCCAAAGTCCAGAGTGCTAGCCATTACACCACGGAACCAGCAGTGCTGCCGCCTCAGGCAGGCCTGAGCTTTCCTGCATTCACACTTGCAGCAACGCTCTCAGAATCTGGTCTCTCGCTGCTGCGTCCTTGGCAGGGAATACTTGCGTGGTACAGGGCAGAGCAAAAGCAGCTCGCGCGCTCGACGCAGGAGCATCGCAAACACTGTCGCAAGGGGAAAACCAGCCCACTTCCATCATGGGTGTGGAATTTGTGAAATCAACAGTTCTGTCGAAGACAATCGATCACGCTGCCAGAAAGAAGGCTCCACCGAGATTTGAACTCGGATCGCTGGATTCAGAGTCCAGAGTGCTCACCATTACACCATGGAACCCTGAGACAGCAGGGGCTGCCGAACCACTGCTCAAGGATGTTTGCCTCCTTCGTCAAGCGTGGAAACAACAACGACAAGGATCACAATGGCGACTGTGGATCTGCTGATCCAGCAGCTCGTGCACTCGGTCTTTCGCAAGTGCAACCACGCTGTCTCGGCCTGCTGCCCTGTAAGGCCGGTCGCCCTCGCCTCCGAAATCCACTTTGCCGAAGTTTTCGAAAGCAGCTCGGGCCGTGCCAGATATGCCGACCTGTCCGCGAAACCTAGTTTCTCAGCGGGAGCAGGGCTGCTGTCGGCCATGAACAACTCTGAGCCGGGCTACTGCTCGCTAATCTCTCTCACTGGCAAACTTTCAAGCTGCTGGACAATCGCCTCGCCAGCATTTCACTTTGGCTTCAGCTTTCTCACCTCACAGTTAGCCTTCCTTCTGCTAAGTACAGCTGTAGGACAAGTCGCACATCTGCAGTACAGCTGCCTATTCAAACAGCACCGCTGCTGTTTCTCTCCCTTACCGGCGGCCATCGCTGTGTCAGCGCTGCGATGAGCAATGCTTTTAAGCAAAGTGAGATCTCAGACGGACTGTGTTCAAGAGCACGTGTCCCTGGCTTTCCGGGAGTCTGCATTGTATGCACTGTTTTTGATGTCGTTGGACTGCCTTGTACGTACAAATGTCATTGTTACCGTTTTGTAGTGATTGAAACTGGGATTTGAGGTTCCTGGTTTCCCTGAAAACTGGTTGAACGGTAGGGCTCGGGGCCTGGCTTTGCCGCTCCTCTCCCTGGTAAAATTGCTGTTTCTCTGTGTCCAGCTGTTCCTGTGAATTGTTGAATCAAATTAAAGAAAAGAGCACCTGTCCAGCATGCGCCTCATTTCAATTCCTGTCACCTTTTCACCAGCTGTCTGTGGAACACAGAGAGGAGCTCCAAAAACAACACCGCTTGACTGCAGCTTGTCTCTTAATGCTGTGTCCTTCGAAGAAAACACATCCGTGGTTCAGGAGAGAGCAAAAGCAGGCACCGGTGGCGAGCTTAAGACGCCACCTCGGGATTGGCATCATCCCGTTCTGGCAGAAATGCGATGAGATCTGACTCCAAGGTGCTAAAAGGGCTGCTTTTACAATTGGCCCGTAGGGGGATTTCACTGGCGCGTCCCACATTAAACAAGGGCCGGGACGAAGCAAGTCAAGGTTCCGCCGAGATTCGAACTCGGATCGCTGGATTCAAAGTCCAGAGTGCTAGCCATTACACCACGGAACCAGCAGTGCTGCCGCCTCAGGCAGGTCTGAGCTTTCCTGCATTCACACTTGCAGCAACGCTCTCAGAATCTGGTCTCTCGCTGCTGCGTCCTTGGCAGGGAATACTTGCGTGGTACAGGGCAGAGCAAAAGCAGCTCGCGCGCTCGACGCAGGAGCATCGCAAACACTGTCGCAAGGGGAAAACCAGCCCACTTCCATCATGGGTGTGGAATTTGTGAAATCAACAGTTCTGTCGAAGACAATCGCTCACGCTGCCAGAAAGAAGGCTCCACCGAGATTTGAACACGGATCGCTGGATTCAGAGTCCAGAGTGCTCACCATTACACCATGGAACCCTGAGACAGCAGGGGCTGCCGAACCACTGCTCAAGGATGTTTGCCTCCTTCGTCAAGCGTGGAAACAACAACGACAAGGATCACAATGGCGACTGTGGATCTGCTGATCCAGCAGCTCGTGCACTCGGTCTTTCGCAAGTGCAACCACGCTGTCTCGGCCTGCTGCCCTGTAAGGCCGGTCGCCCTCGCCTCCGAAATCCACTTTGCCGAAGTTTTCGAAAGCAGCTCGGGCCGTGCCAGATATGCCGACCTGTCCGCGAAACCTAGTTTCTCAGCGGGAGCAGGGCTGCTGTCGGCCATGAACAACTCTGAGCCGGGCTACTGCTCGCTAATCTCTCTCACTGGCAAACTTTCAAGCTGCTGGACAATCGCCTCGCCAGCATTTCACTTTGGCTTCAGCTTTCTCACCTCACAGTTAGCCTTCCTTCTGCTAAGTACAGCTGTAGGACAAGTCGCACATCTGCAGTACAGCTGCCTATTCAAACAGCACCGCTGCTGTTTCTCTCCCTTACCGGCGGCCATCGCTGTGTCAGCGCTGCGATGAGCAATGCTTTTAAGCAAAGTGAGATCTCAGACGGACTGTGTTCAAGAGCACGTGTCCCTGGCTTTCCGGGAGTCTGCATTGTATGCACTGTTTTTGATGTCGTTGGACTGCCTTGTACGTACAAATGTCATTGTTACCGTTTTGTAGTGATTGAAACTGGGATTTGAGGTTCCTGGTTTCCCTGAAAACTGGTTGAACGGTAGGGCTCGGGGCCTGGCTTTGCCGCTCCTCTCCCTGGTAAAATTGCTGTTTCTCTGTGTCCAGCTGTTCCTGTGAATTGTTGAATCAAATTAAAGAAAAGAGCACCTGTCCAGCATGCGCCTCATTTCAATTCCTGTCACCTTTTCACCAGCTGTCTGTGGAACACAGAGAGGAGCTCCAAAAACAACACCGCTTGACTGCAGCTTGTCTCTTAATGCTGTGTCCTTCGAAGAAAACACATCCGTGGTTCAGGAGAGAGCAAAAGCAGGCACCGGTGGCGAGCTTAAGACGCCACCTCGGGATTGGCATCATCCCGTTCTGGCAGAAATGCGATGAGATCTGACTCCAAGGTGCTAAAAGGGCTGCTTTTACAATTGGCCCGTAGGGGGATTTCACTGGTGCGTCCCACATTAAACAAGGGCCGGGACGAAGCAAGTCAAGGTTCCGCCGAGATTCGAACTCGGATCGCTGGATTCAAAGTCCAGAGTGCTAGCCATTACACCACGGAACCAGCAGTGCTGCTGCCTCAGGCAGGTCTGAGCTTTCCTGCATTCACACTTGCAGCAACGCTCTCAGAATCTGGTCTCTCGCTGCTGCGTCCTTGGCAGGGAATACTTGCGTGGTACAGGGCAGAGCAAAAGCAGCTCGCGCGCTCGACGCAGGAGCATCGCAAACACTGTCGCAAGGGGAAAACCAGCCCACTTCCATCATGGGTGTGGAATTTGTGAAATCAACAGTTCTGTCGAAGACAATCGCTCACGCTGCCAGAAAGAAGGCTCCACCGAGATTTGAACACGGATCGCTGGATTCAGAGTCCAGAGTGCTCACCATTACACCATGGAACCCTGAGACAGCAGGGGCTGCCGAACCACTGCTCAAGGATGTTTGCCTCCTTCGTCAAGCGTGGAAACAACAACGACAAGGATCACAATGGCGACTGTGGATCTGCTGATCCAGCAGCTCGTGCACTCGGTCTTTCGCAAGTGCAACCACGCTGTCTCGGCCTGCTGCCCTGTAAGGCCGGTCGCCCTCGCCTCCGAAATCCACTTTGCCGAAGTTTTCGAAAGCAGCTCGGGCCGTGCCAGATATGCCGACCTGTCCGCGAAACCTAGTTTCTCAGCGGGAGCAGGGCTGCTGTCGGCCATGAACAACTCTGAGCCGGGCTACTGCTCGCTAATCTCTCTCACTGGCAAACTTTCAAGCTGCTGGACAATCGCCTCGCCAGCATTTCACTTTGGCTTCAGCTTTCTCACCTCACAGTTAGCCTTCCTTCTGCTAAGTACAGCTGTAGGACAAGTCGCACATCTGCAGTACAGCTGCCTATTCAAACAGCACCGCTGCTGTTTCTCTCCCTTACCGGCGGCCATCGCTGTGTCAGCGCTGCGATGAGCAATGCTTTTAAGCAAAGTGAGATCTCAGACGGACTGTGTTCAAGAGCACGTGTCCCTGGCTTTCCGGGAGTCTGCATTGTATGCACTGTTTTTGATGTCGTTGGACTGCCTTGTACGTACAAATGTCATTGTTACCGTTTTGTAGTGATTGAAACTGGGATTTGAGGTTCCTGGTTTCCCTGAAAACTGGTTGAACGGTAGGGCTCGGGGCCTGGCTTTGCCGCTCCTCTCCCTGGTAAAATTGCTGTTTCTCTGTGTCCAGCTGTTCCTGTGAATTGTTGAATCAAATTAAAGAAAAGAGCACCTGTCCAGCATGCGCCTCATTTCAATTCCTGTCACCTTTTCACCAGCTGTCTGTGGAACACAGAGAGGAGCTCCAAAAACAACACCGCTTGACTGCAGCTTGTCTCTTAATGCTGTGTCCTTCGAAGAAAACACATCCGTGGTTCAGGAGAGAGCAAAAGCAGGCACCGGTGGCGAGCTTAAGACGCCACCTCGGGATTGGCATCATCCCGTTCTGGCAGAAATGCGATGAGATCTGACTCCAAGGTGCTAAAAGGGCTGCTTTTACAATTGGCCCGTAGGGGGATTTCACTGGTGCGTCCCACATTAAACAAGGGCCGGGACGAAGCAAGTCAAGGTTCCGCCGAGATTCGAACTCGGATCGCTGGATTCAAAGTCCAGAGTGCTAGCCATTACACCACGGAACCAGCAGTGCTGCCGCCTCAGGCAGGTCTGAGCTTTCCTGCATTCACACTTGCAGCAACGCTCTCAGAATCTGGTCTCTCGCTGCTGCGTCCTTGGCAGGGAATACTTGCGTGGTACAGGGCAGAGCAAAAGCAGCTCGCGCGCTCGACGCAGGAGCATCGCAAACACTGTCGCAAGGGGAAAACCAGCCCACTTCCATCATGGGTGTGGAATTTGTGAAATCAACAGTTCTGTCGAAGACAATCGCTCACGCTGCCAGAAAGAAGGCTCCACCGAGATTTGAACACGGATCGCTGGATTCAGAGTCCAGAGTGCTCACCATTACACCATGGAACCCTGAGACAGCAGGGGCTGCCGAACCACTGCTCAAGGATGTTTGCCTCCTTCGTCAAGCGTGGAAACAACAACGACAAGGATCACAATGGCGACTGTGGATCTGCTGATCCAGCAGCTCGTGCACTCGGTCTTTCGCAAGTGCAACCACGCTGTCTCGGCCTGCTGCCCTGTAAGGCCGGTCGCCCTCGCCTCCGAAATCCACTTTGCCGAAGTTTTCGAAAGCAGCTCGGGCCGTGCCAGATATGCCGACCTGTCCGCGAAACCTAGTTTCTCAGCGGGAGCAGGGCTGCTGTCGGCCATGAACAACTCTGAGCCGGGCTACTGCTCGCTAATCTCTCTCACTGGCAAACTTTCAAGCTGCTGGACAATCGCCTCGCCAGCATTTCACTTTGGCTTCAGCTTTCTCACCTCACAGTTAGCCTTCCTTCTGCTAAGTACAGCTGTAGGACAAGTCGCACATCTGCAGTACAGCTGCCTATTCAAACAGCACCGCTGCTGTTTCTCTCCCTTACCGGCGGCCATCGCTGTGTCAGCGCTGCGATGAGCAATGCTTTTAAGCAAAGTGAGATCTCAGACGGACTGTGTTCAAGAGCACGTGTCCCTGGCTTTCCGGGAGTCTGCATTGTATGCACTGTTTTTGATGTCGTTGGACTGCCTTGTACGTACAAATGTCATTGTTACCGTTTTGTAGTGATTGAAACTGGGATTTGAGGTTCCTGGTTTCCCTGAAAACTGGTTGAACGGTAGGGCTCGGGGCCTGGCTTTGCCGCTCCTCTCCCTGGTAAAATTGCTGTTTCTCTGTGTCCAGCTGTTCCTGTGAATTGTTGAATCAAATTAAAGAAAAGAGCACCTGTCCAGCATGCGCCTCATTTCAATTCCTGTCACCTTTTCACCAGCTGTCTGTGGAACACAGAGAGGAGCTCCAAAAACAACACCGCTTGACTGCAGCTTGTCTCTTAATGCTGTGTCCTTCGAAGAAAACACATCCGTGGTTCAGGAGAGAGCAAAAGCAGGCACCGGTGGCGAGCTTAAGACGCCACCTCGGGATTGGCATCATCCCGTTCTGGCAGAAATGCGATGAGATCTGACTCCAAGGTGCTAAAAGGGCTGCTTTTACAATTGGCCCGTAGGGGGATTTCACTGGTGCGTCCCACATTAAACAAGGGCCGGGACGAAGCAAGTCAAGGTTCCGCCGAGATTCGAACTCGGATCGCTGGATTCAAAGTCCAGAGTGCTAGCCATTACACCACGGAACCAGCAGTGCTGCCGCCTCAGGCAGGTCTGAGCTTTCCTGCATTCACACTTGCAGCAACGCTCTCAGAATCTGGTCTCTCGCTGCTGCGTCCTTGGCAGGGAATACTTGCGTGGTACAGGGCAGAGCAAAAGCAGCTCGCGCGCTCGACGCAGGAGCATCGCAAACACTGTCGCAAGGGGAAAACCAGCCCACTTCCATCATGGGTGTGGAATTTGTGAAATCAACAGTTCTGTCGAAGACAATCGCTCACGCTGCCAGAAAGAAGGCTCCACCGAGATTTGAACACGGATCGCTGGATTCAGAGTCCAGAGTGCTCACCATTACACCATGGAACCCTGAGACAGCAGGGGCTGCCGAACCACTGCTCAAGGATGTTTGCCTCCTTCGTCAAGCGTGGAAACAACAACGACAAGGATCACAATGGCGACTGTGGATCTGCTGATCCAGCAGCTCGTGCACTCGGTCTTTCGCAAGTGCAACCACGCTGTCTCGGCCTGCTGCCCTGTAAGGCCGGTCGCCCTCGCCTCCGAAATCCACTTTGCCGAAGTTTTCGAAAGCAGCTCGGGCCGTGCCAGATATGCCGACCTGTCCGCGAAACCTAGTTTCTCAGCGGGAGCAGGGCTGCTGTCGGCCATGAACAACTCTGAGCCGGGCTACTGCTCGCTAATCTCTCTCACTGGCAAACTTTCAAGCTGCTGGACAATCGCCTCGCCAGCATTTCACTTTGGCTTCAGCTTTCTCACCTCACAGTTAGCCTTCCTTCTGCTAAGTACAGCTGTAGGACAAGTCGCACATCTGCAGTACAGCTGCCTATTCAAACAGCACCGCTGCTGTTTCTCTCCCTTACCGGCGGCCATCGCTGTGTCAGCGCTGCGATGAGCAATGCTTTTAAGCAAAGTGAGATCTCAGACGGACTGTGTTCAAGAGCACGTGTCCCTGGCTTTCCGGGAGTCTGCATTGTATGCACTGTTTTTGATGTCGTTGGACTGCCTTGTACGTACAAATGTCATTGTTACCGTTTTGTAGTGATTGAAACTGGGATTTGAGGTTCCTGGTTTCCCTGAAAACTGGTTGAACGGTAGGGCTCGGGGCCTGGCTTTGCCGCTCCTCTCCCTGGTAAAATTGCTGTTTCTCTGTGTCCAGCTGTTCCTGTGAATTGTTGAATCAAATTAAAGAAAAGAGCACCTGTCCAGCATGCGCCTCATTTCAATTCCTGTCACCTTTTCACCAGCTGTCTGTGGAACACAGAGAGGAGCTCCAAAAACAACACCGCTTGACTGCAGCTTGTCTCTTAATGCTGTGTCCTTCGAAGAAAACACATCCGTGGTTCAGGAGAGAGCAAAAGCAGGCACCGGTGGCGAGCTTAAGACGCCACCTCGGGATTGGCATCATCCCGTTCTGGCAGAAATGCGATGAGATCTGACTCCAAGGTGCTAAAAGGGCTGCTCTTACAATTGGCCCGTAGGCAGATTTCACTGGCGCGTCCCACATTAAACAAGGGCCGGGACGAAGCAAGTCAAGGTTCCGCCGAGATTCGAACTCGGATCGCTGGATTCAAAGTCCAGAGTGCTAGCCATTACACCACGGAACCAGCAGTGCTGCCGCCTCAGGCAGGCCTGAGCTTTCCTGCATTCACACTTGCAGCAACGCTCTCAGAATCTGGTCTCTCGCTGCTGCGTCCTTGGCAGGGAATACTTGCGTGGTACAGGGCAGAGCAAAAGCAGCTCGCGCGCTCGACGCAGGAGCATCGCAAACACTGTCGCAAGGGGAAAACCAGCCCACTTCCATCATGGGTGTGGAATTTGTGAAATCAACAGTTCTGTCGAAGACAATCGCTCACGCTGCCAGAAAGAAGGCTCCACCGAGATTTGAACTCGGATCGCTGGATTCAGAGTCCAGAGTGCTCACCATTACACCATGGAACCCTGAGACAGCAGGGGCTGCCGAACCACTGCTCAAGGATGTTTGCCTCCTTCGTCAAGCGTGGAAACAACAACGACAAGGATCACAATGGCGACTGTGGATCTGCTGATCCAGCAGCTCGTGCACTCGGTCTTTCGCAAGTGCAACCACGCTGTCTCGGCCTGCTGCCCTGTAAGGCCGGTCGCCCTCGCCTCCGAAATCCACTTTGCCGAAGTTTTCGAAAGCAGCTCGGGCCGTGCCAGATATGCCGACCTGTCCGCGAAACCTAGTTTCTCAGCGGGAGCAGGGCTGCTGTCGGCCATGAACAACTCTGAGCCGGGCTACTGCTCGCTAATCTCTCTCACTGGCAAACTTTCAAGCTGCTGGACAATCGCCTCGCCAGCATTTCACTTTGGCTTCAGCTTTCTCACCTCACAGTTAGCCTTCCTTCTGCTAAGTACAGCTGTAGGACAAGTCGCACATCTGCAGTACAGCTGCCTATTCAAACAGCACCGCTGCTGTTTCTCTCCCTTACCGGCGGCCATCGCTGTGTCAGCGCTGCGATGAGCAATGCTTTTAAGCAAAGTGAGATCTCAGACGGACTGTGTTCAAGAGCACGTGTCCCTGGCTTTCCGGGAGTCTGCATTGTATGCACTGTTTTTGATGTCGTTGGACTGCCTTGTACGTACAAATGTCATTGTTACCGTTTTGTAGTGATTGAAACTGGGATTTGAGGTTCCTGGTTTCCCTGAAAACTGGTTGAACGGTAGGGCTCGGGGCCTGGCTTTGCCGCTCCTCTCCCTGGTAAAATTGCTGTTTCTCTGTGTCCAGCTGTTCCTGTGAATTGTTGAATCAAATTAAAGAAAAGAGCACCTGTCCAGCATGCGCCTCATTTCAATTCCTGTCACCTTTTCACCAGCTGTCTGTGGAACACAGAGAGGAGCTCCAA
Organism: Chiloscyllium punctatum; assembly: GCF_047496795.1. Lineage (NCBI taxonomy): Eukaryota > Metazoa > Chordata > Chondrichthyes > Orectolobiformes > Hemiscylliidae > Chiloscyllium > Chiloscyllium punctatum. Next base: position 15,028,975 of record NC_092759.1, on the reverse strand, counting down.
AAACAACACCGCTTGACTGCAGCTTGTCTCTTAATGCTGTGTCCTTCGAAGAAAACACATCCGTGGTTCAGGAGAGAGCAAAAGCAGGCACCGGTGGCGAGCTTAAGACGCCACCTCGGGATTGGCATCATCCCGTTCTGGCAGAAATGCGATGAGATCTGACTCCAAGGTGCTAAAAGGGCTGCTCTTACAATTGGCCCGTAGGCAGATTTCACTGGCGCGTCCCACATTAAACAAGGGCCGGGACGAAGCAAGTCAAGGTTCCGCCGAGATTCGAACTCGGATCGCTGGATCCAAAGTCCAGAGTGCTAGCCATTACACCACGGAACCAGCAGTGCTGCCGCCTCAGGCAGGCCTGAGCTTTCCTGCATTCACACTTGCAGCAACGCTCTCAGAATCTGGTCTCTCGCTGCTGCGTCCTTGGCAGGGAATACTTGCGTGGTACAGGGCAGAGCAAAAGCAGCTCGCGCGCTCGACGCTGGAGCATCGCAAACACTGTCGCAAGGGGAAAACCAGCCCACTTCCATCATGGGTGTGGAATTTGTGAAATCAACAGTTCTGTCGAAGACAATCGCTCACGCTGCCAGAAAGAAGGCTCCACCGAGATTTGAACTCGGATCGCTGGATTCAGAGTCCAGAGTGCTCACCATTACACCATGGAACCCTGAGACAGCAGGGGCTGCCGAACCACTGCTCAAGGATGTTTGCCTCCTTCGTCAAGCGTGGAAACAACAACGACAAGGATCACAATGGCGACTGTGGATCTGCTGATCCAGCAGCTCGTGCACTCGGTCTTTCGCAAGTGCAACCACGCTGTCTCGGCCTGCTGCCCTGTAAGGCCGGTCGCCCTCGCCTCCGAAATCCACTTTGCCGAAGTTTTCGAAAGCAGCTCGGGCCGTGCCAGATATGCCGACCTGTCCGCGAAACCTAGTTTCTCAGCGGGAGCAGGGCTGCTGTCGGCCATGAACAACTCTGAGCCGGGCTACTGCTCGCTAATCTCTCTCACTGGCAAACTTTCAAGCTGCTGGACAATCGCCTCGCCAGCATTTCACTTTGGCTTCAGCTTTCTCACCTCACAGTTAGCCTTCCTTCTGCTAAGTACAGCTGTAGGACAAGTCGCACATCTGCAGTACAGCTGCCTATTCAAACAGCACCGCTGCTGTTTCTCTCCCTTACCGGCGGCCATCGCTGTGTCAGCGCTGCGATGAGCAATGCTTTTAAGCAAAGTGAGATCTCAGACGGACTGTGTTCAAGAGCACGTGTCCCTGGCTTTCCGGGAGTCTGCATTGTATGCACTGTTTTTGATGTCGTTGGACTGCCTTGTACGTACAAATGTCATTGTTACCGTTTTGTAGTGATTGAAACTGGGATTTGAGGTTCCTGGTTTCCCTGAAAACTGGTTGAACGGTAGGGCTCGGGGCCTGGCTTTGCCGCTCCTCTCCCTGGTAAAATTGCTGTTTCTCTGTGTCCAGCTGTTCCTGTGAATTGTTGAATCAAATTAAAGAAAAGAGCACCTGTCCAGCATGCGCCTCATTTCAATTCCTGTCACCTTTTCACCAGCTGTCTGTGGAACACAGAGAGGAGCTCCAAAAACAACACCGCTTGACTGCAGCTTGTCTCTTAATGCTGTGTCCTTCGAAGAAAACACATCCGTGGTTCAGGAGAGAGCAAAAGCAGGCACCGGTGGCGAGCTTAAGACGCCACCTCGGGATTGGCATCATCCCGTTCTGGCAGAAATGCGATGAGATCTGACTCCAAGGTGCTAAAAGGGCTGCTCTTACAATTGGCCCGTAGGCAGATTTCACTGGCGCGTCCCACATTAAACAAGGGCCGGGACGAAGCAAGTCAAGGTTCCGCCGAGATTCGAACTCGGATCGCTGGATCCAAAGTCCAGAGTGCTAGCCATTACACCACGGAACCAGCAGTGCTGCCGCCTCAGGCAGGCCTGAGCTTTCCTGCATTCACACTTGCAGCAACGCTCTCAGAATCTGGTCTCTCGCTGCTGCGTCCTTGGCAGGGAATACTTGCGTGGTACAGGGCAGAGCAAAAGCAGCTCGCGCGCTCGACGCTGGAGCATCGCAAACACTGTCGCAAGGGGAAAACCAGCCCACTTCCATCATGGGTGTGGAATTTGTGAAATCAACAGTTCTGTCGAAGACAATCGCTCACGCTGCCAGAAAGAAGGCTCCACCGAGATTTGAACTCGGATCGCTGGATTCAGAGTCCAGAGTGCTCACCATTACACCATGGAACCCTGAGACAGCAGGGGCTGCCGAACCACTGCTCAAGGATGTTTGCCTCCTTCGTCAAGCGTGGAAACAACAACGACAAGGATCACAATGGCGACTGTGGATCTGCTGATCCAGCAGCTCGTGCACTCGGTCTTTCGCAAGTGCAACCACGCTGTCTCGGCCTGCTGCCCTGTAAGGCCGGTCGCCCTCGCCTCCGAAATCCACTTTGCCGAAGTTTTCGAAAGCAGCTCGGGCCGTGCCAGATATGCCGACCTGTCCGCGAAACCTAGTTTCTCAGCGGGAGCAGGGCTGCTGTCGGCCATGAACAACTCTGAGCCGGGCTACTGCTCGCTAATCTCTCTCACTGGCAAACTTTCAAGCTGCTGGACAATCGCCTCGCCAGCATTTCACTTTGGCTTCAGCTTTCTCACCTCACAGTTAGCCTTCCTTCTGCTAAGTACAGCTGTAGGACAAGTCGCACATCTGCAGTACAGCTGCCTATTCAAACAGCACCGCTGCTGTTTCTCTCCCTTACCGGCGGCCATCGCTGTGTCAGCGCTGCGATGAGCAATGCTTTTAAGCAAAGTGAGATCTCAGACGGACTGTGTTCAAGAGCACGTGTCCCGGGCTTTCCGGGAGTCTGCATTGTATGCACTGTTTTTGATGTCGTTGGACTGCCTTGTACGTACAAATGTCATTGTTACCGTTTTGTAGTGATTGAAACTGGGATTTGAGGTTCCTGGTTTCCCTGAAAACTGGTTGAACGGTAGGGCTCGGGGCCTGGCTTTGCCGCTCCTCTCCCTGGTAAAATTGCTGTTTCTCTGTGTCCAGCTGTTCCTGTGAATTGTTGAATCAAATTAAAGAAAAGAGCACCTGTCCAGCATGCGCCTCATTTCAATTCCTGTCACCTTTTCACCAGCTGTCTGTGGAACACAGAGAGGAGCTCCAAAAACAACACCGCTTGACTGCAGCTTGTCTCTTAATGCTGTGTCCTTCGAAGAAAACACATCCGTGGTTCAGGAGAGAGCAAAAGCAGGCACCGGTGGCGAGCTTAAGACGCCACCTCGGGATTGGCATCATCCCGTTCTGGCAGAAATGCGATGAGATCTGACTCCAAGGTGCTAAAAGGGCTGCTCTTACAATTGGCCCGTAGGCAGATTTCACTGGCGCGTCCCACATTAAACAAGGGCCGGGACGAAGCAAGTCAAGGTTCCGCCGAGATTCGAACTCGGATCGCTGGATCCAAAGTCCAGAGTGCTAGCCATTACACCACGGAACCAGCAGTGCTGCCGCCTCAGGCAGGCCTGAGCTTTCCTGCATTCACACTTGCAGCAACGCTCTCAGAATCTGGTCTCTCGCTGCTGCGTCCTTGGCAGGGAATACTTGCGTGGTACAGGGCAGAGCAAAAGCAGCTCGCGCGCTCGACGCTGGAGCATCGCAAACACTGTCGCAAGGGGAAAACCAGCCCACTTCCATCATGGGTGTGGAATTTGTGAAATCAACAGTTCTGTCGAAGACAATCGCTCACGCTGCCAGAAAGAAGGCTCCACCGAGATTTGAACTCGGATCGCTGGATTCAGAGTCCAGAGTGCTCACCATTACACCATGGAACCCTGAGACAGCAGGGGCTGCCGAACCACTGCTCAAGGATGTTTGCCTCCTTCGTCAAGCGTGGAAACAACAACGACAAGGATCACAATGGCGACTGTGGATCTGCTGATCCAGCAGCTCGTGCACTCGGTCTTTCGCAAGTGCAACCACGCTGTCTCGGCCTGCTGCCCTGTAAGGCCGGTCGCCCTCGCCTCCGAAATCCACTTTGCCGAAGTTTTCGAAAGCAGCTCGGGCCGTGCCAGATATGCCGACCTGTCCGCGAAACCTAGTTTCTCAGCGGGAGCAGGGCTGCTGTCGGCCATGAACAACTCTGAGCCGGGCTACTGCTCGCTAATCTCTCTCACTGGCAAACTTTCAAGCTGCTGGACAATCGCCTCGCCAGCATTTCACTTTGGCTTCAGCTTTCTCACCTCACAGTTAGCCTTCCTTCTGCTAAGTACAGCTGTAGGACAAGTCGCACATCTGCAGTACAGCTGCCTATTCAAACAGCACCGCTGCTGTTTCTCTCCCTTACCGGCGGCCATCGCTGTGTCAGCGCTGCGATGAGCAATGCTTTTAAGCAAAGTGAGATCTCAGACGGACTGTGTTCAAGAGCACGTGTCCCGGGCTTTCCGGGAGTCTGCATTGTATGCACTGTTTTTGATGTCGTTGGACTGCCTTGTACGTACAAATGTCATTGTTACCGTTTTGTAGTGATTGAAACTGGGATTTGAGGTTCCTGGTTTCCCTGAAAACTGGTTGAACGGTAGGGCTCGGGGCCTGGCTTTGCCGCTCCTCTCCCTGGTAAAATTGCTGTTTCTCTGTGTCCAGCTGTTCCTGTGAATTGTTGAATCAAATTAAAGAAAAGAGCACCTGTCCAGCATGCGCCTCATTTCAATTCCTGTCACCTTTTCACCAGCTGTCTGTGGAACACAGAGAGGAGCTCCAAAAACAACACCGCTTGACTGCAGCTTGTCTCTTAATGCTGTGTCCTTCGAAGAAAACACATCCGTGGTTCAGGAGAGAGCAAAAGCAGGCACCGGTGGCGAGCTTAAGACGCCACCTCGGGATTGGCATCATCCCGTTCTGGCAGAAATGCGATGAGATCTGACTCCAAGGTGCTAAAAGGGCTGCTCTTACAATTGGCCCGTAGGCAGATTTCACTGGCGCGTCCCACATTAAACAAGGGCCGGGACGAAGCAAGTCAAGGTTCCGCCGAGATTCGAACTCGGATCGCTGGATCCAAAGTCCAGAGTGCTAGCCATTACACCACGGAACCAGCAGTGCTGCCGCCTCAGGCAGGCCTGAGCTTTCCTGCATTCACACTTGCAGCAACGCTCTCAGAATCTGGTCTCTCGCTGCTGCGTCCTTGGCAGGGAATACTTGCGTGGTACAGGGCAGAGCAAAAGCAGCTCGCGCGCTCGACGCTGGAGCATCGCAAACACTGTCGCAAGGGGAAAACCAGCCCACTTCCATCATGGGTGTGGAATTTGTGAAATCAACAGTTCTGTCGAAGACAATCGCTCACGCTGCCAGAAAGAAGGCTCCACCGAGATTTGAACTCGGATCGCTGGATTCAGAGTCCAGAGTGCTCACCATTACACCATGGAACCCTGAGACAGCAGGGGCTGCCGAACCACTGCTCAAGGATGTTTGCCTCCTTCGTCAAGCGTGGAAACAACAACGACAAGGATCACAATGGCGACTGTGGATCTGCTGATCCAGCAGCTCGTGCACTCGGTCTTTCGCAAGTGCAACCACGCTGTCTCGGCCTGCTGCCCTGTAAGGCCGGTCGCCCTCGCCTCCGAAATCCACTTTGCCGAAGTTTTCGAAAGCAGCTCGGGCCGTGCCAGATATGCCGACCTGTCCGCGAAACCTAGTTTCTCAGCGGGAGCAGGGCTGCTGTCGGCCATGAACAACTCTGAGCCGGGCTACTGCTCGCTAATCTCTCTCACTGGCAAACTTTCAAGCTGCTGGACAATCGCCTCGCCAGCATTTCACTTTGGCTTCAGCTTTCTCACCTCACAGTTAGCCTTCCTTCTGCTAAGTACAGCTGTAGGACAAGTCGCACATCTGCAGTACAGCTGCCTATTCAAACAGCACCGCTGCTGTTTCTCTCCCTTACCGGCGGCCATCGCTGTGTCAGCGCTGCGATGAGCAATGCTTTTAAGCAAAGTGAGATCTCAGACGGACTGTGTTCAAGAGCACGTGTCCCTGGCTTTCCGGGAGTCTGCATTGTATGCACTGTTTTTGATGTCGTTGGACTGCCTTGTACGTACAAATGTCATTGTTACCGTTTTGTAGTGATTGAAACTGGGATTTGAGGTTCCTGGTTTCCCTGAAAACTGGTTGAACGGTAGGGCTCGGGGCCTGGCTTTGCCGCTCCTCTCCCTGGTAAAATTGCTGTTTCTCTGTGTCCAGCTGTTCCTGTGAATTGTTGAATCAAATTAAAGAAAAGAGCACCTGTCCAGCATGCGCCTCATTTCAATTCCTGTCACCTTTTCACCAGCTGTCTGTGGAACACAGAGAGGAGCTCCAAAAACAACACCGCTTGACTGCAGCTTGTCTCTTAATGCTGTGTCCTTCGAAGAAAACACATCCGTGGTTCAGGAGAGAGCAAAAGCAGGCACCGGTGGCGAGCTTAAGACGCCACCTCGGGATTGGCATCATCCCGTTCTGGCAGAAATGCGATGAGATCTGACTCCAAGGTGCTAAAAGGGCTGCTTTTACAATTGGCCCGTAGGGGGATTTCACTGGTGCGTCCCACATTAAACAAGGGCCGGGACGAAGCAAGTCAAGGTTCCGCCGAGATTCGAACTCGGATCGCTGGATTCAAAGTCCAGAGTGCTAGCCATTACACCACGGAACCAGCAGTGCTGCCGCCTCAGGCAGGTCTGAGCTTTCCTGCATTCACACTTGCAGCAACGCTCTCAGAATCTGGTCTCTCGCTGCTGCGTCCTTGGCAGGGAATACTTGCGTGGTACAGGGCAGAGCAAAAGCAGCTCGCGCGCTCGACGCAGGAGCATCGCAAACACTGTCGCAAGGGGAAAACCAGCCCACTTCCATCATGGGTGTGGAATTTGTGAAATCAACAGTTCTGTCGAAGACAATCGCTCACGCTGCCAGAAAGAAGGCTCCACCGAGATTTGAACACGGATCGCTGGATTCAGAGTCCAGAGTGCTCACCATTACACCATGGAACCCTGAGACAGCAGGGGCTGCCGAACCACTGCTCAAGGATGTTTGCCTCCTTCGTCAAGCGTGGAAACAACAACGACAAGGATCACAATGGCGACTGTGGATCTGCTGATCCAGCAGCTCGTGCACTCGGTCTTTCGCAAGTGCAACCACGCTGTCTCGGCCTGCTGCCCTGTAAGGCCGGTCGCCCTCGCCTCCGAAATCCACTTTGCCGAAGTTTTCGAAAGCAGCTCGGGCCGTGCCAGATATGCCGACCTGTCCGCGAAACCTAGTTTCTCAGCGGGAGCAGGGCTGCTGTCGGCCATGAACAACTCTGAGCCGGGCTACTGCTCGCTAATCTCTCTCACTGGCAAACTTTCAAGCTGCTGGACAATCGCCTCGCCAGCATTTCACTTTGGCTTCAGCTTTCTCACCTCACAGTTAGCCTTCCTTCTGCTAAGTACAGCTGTAGGACAAGTCGCACATCTGCAGTACAGCTGCCTATTCAAACAGCACCGCTGCTGTTTCTCTCCCTTACCGGCGGCCATCGCTGTGTCAGCGCTGCGATGAGCAATGCTTTTAAGCAAAGTGAGATCTCAGACGGACTGTGTTCAAGAGCACGTGTCCCTGGCTTTCCGGGAGTCTGCATTGTATGCACTGTTTTTGATGTCGTTGGACTGCCTTGTACGTACAAATGTCATTGTTACCGTTTTGTAGTGATTGAAACTGGGATTTGAGGTTCCTGGTTTCCCTGAAAACTGGTTGAACGGTAGGGCTCGGGGCCTGGCTTTGCCGCTCCTCTCCCTGGTAAAATTGCTGTTTCTCTGTGTCCAGCTGTTCCTGTGAATTGTTGAATCAAATTAAAGAAAAGAGCACCTGTCCAGCATGCGCCTCATTTCAATTCCTGTCACCTTTTCACCAGCTGTCTGTGGAACACAGAGAGGAGCTCCAAAAACAACACCGCTTGACTGCAGCTTGTCTCTTAATGCTGTGTCCTTCGAAGAAAACACATCCGTGGTTCAGGAGAGAGCAAAAGCAGGCACCGGTGGCGAGCTTAAGACGCCACCTCGGGATTGGCATCATCCCGTTCTGGCAGAAATGCGATGAGATCTGACTCCAAGGTGCTAAAAGGGCTGCTCTTACAATTGGCCCGTAGGCAGATTTCACTGGCGCGTCCCACATTAAACAAGGGCCGGGACGAAGCAAGTCAAGGTTCCGCCGAGATTCGAACTCGGATCGCTGGATTCAAAGTCCAGAGTGCTAGCCATTACACCACGGAACCAGCAGTGCTGCCGCCTCAGGCAGGCCTGAGCTTTCCTGCATTCACACTTGCAGCAACGCTCTCAGAATCTGGTCTCTCGCTGCTGCGTCCTTGGCAGGGAATACTTGCGTGGTACAGGGCAGAGCAAAAGCAGCTCGCGCGCTCGACGCAGGAGCATCGCAAACACTGTCGCAAGGGGAAAACCAGCCCACTTCCATCATGGGTGTGGAATTTGTGAAATCAACAGTTCTGTCGAAGACAATCGCTCACGCTGCCAGAAAGAAGGCTCCACCGAGATTTGAACTCGGATCGCTGGATTCAGAGTCCAGAGTGCTCACCATTACACCATGGAACCCTGAGACAGCAGGGGCTGCCGAACCACTGCTCAAGGATGTTTGCCTCCTTCGTCAAGCGTGGAAACAACAACGACAAGGATCACAATGGCGACTGTGGATCTGCTGATCCAGCAGCTCGTGCACTCGGTCTTTCGCAAGTGCAACCACGCTGTCTCGGCCTGCTGCCCTGTAAGGCCGGTCGCCCTCGCCTCCGAAATCCACTTTGCCGAAGTTTTCGAAAGCAGCTCGGGCCGTGCCAGATATGCCGACCTGTCCGCGAAACCTAGTTTCTCAGCGGGAGCAGGGCTGCTGTCGGCCATGAACAACTCTGAGCCGGGCTACTGCTCGCTAATCTCTCTCACTGGCAAACTTTCAAGCTGCTGGACAATCGCCTCGCCAGCATTTCACTTTGGCTTCAGCTTTCTCACCTCACAGTTAGCCTTCCTTCTGCTAAGTACAGCTGTAGGACAAGTCGCACATCTGCAGTACAGCTGCCTATTCAAACAGCACCGCTGCTGTTTCTCTCCCTTACCGGCGGCCATCGCTGTGTCAGCGCTGCGATGAGCAATGCTTTTAAGCAAAGTGAGATCTCAGACGGACTGTGTTCAAGAGCACGTGTCCCTGGCTTTCCGGGAGTCTGCATTGTATGCACTGTTTTTGATGTCGTTGGACTGCCTTGTACGTACAAATGTCATTGTTACCGTTTTGTAGTGATTGAAACTGGGATTTGAGGTTCCTGGTTTCCCTGAAAACTGGTTGAACGGTAGGGCTCGGGGCCTGGCTTTGCCGCTCCTCTCCCTGGTAAAATTGCTGTTTCTCTGTGTCCAGCTGTTCCTGTGAATTGTTGAATCAAATTAAAGAAAAGAGCACCTGTCCAGCATGCGCCTCATTTCAATTCCTGTCACCTTTTCACCAGCTGTCTGTGGAACACAGAGAGGAGCTCCAAAAACAACACCGCTTGACTGCAGCTTGTCTCTTAATGCTGTGTCCTTCGAAGAAAACACATCCGTGGTTCAGGAGAGAGCAAAAGCAGGCACCGGTGGCGAGCTTAAGACGCCACCTCGGGATTGGCATCATCCCGTTCTGGCAGAAATGCGATGAGATCTGACTCCAAGGTGCTAAAAGGGCTGCTCTTACAATTGGCCCGTAGGCAGATTTCACTGGCGCGTCCCACATTAAACAAGGGCCGGGACGAAGCAAGTCAAGGTTCCGCCGAGATTCGAACTCGGATCGCTGGATCCAAAGTCCAGAGTGCTAGCCATTACACCACGGAACCAGCAGTGCTGCCGCCTCAGGCAGGCCTGAGCTTTCCTGCATTCACACTTGCAGCAACGCTCTCAGAATCTGGTCTCTCGCTGCTGCGTCCTTGGCAGGGAATACTTGCGTGGTACAGGGCAGAGCAAAAGCAGCTCGCGCGCTCGACGCTGGAGCATCGCAAACACTGTCGCAAGGGGAAAACCAGCCCACTTCCATCATGGGTGTGGAATTTGTGAAATCAACAGTTCTGTCGAAGACAATCGCTCACGCTGCCAGAAAGAAGGCTCCACCGAGATTTGAACTCGGATCGCTGGATTCAGAGTCCAGAGTGCTCACCATTACACCATGGAACCCTGAGACAGCAGGGGCTGCCGAACCACTGCTCAAGGATGTTTGCCTCCTTCGTCAAGCGTGGAAACAACAACGACAAGGATCACAATGGCGACTGTGGATCTGCTGATCCAGCAGCTCGTGCACTCGGTCTTTCGCAAGTGCAACCACGCTGTCTCGGCCTGCTGCCCTGTAAGGCCGGTCGCCCTCGCCTCCGAAATCCACTTTGCCGAAGTTTTCGAAAGCAGCTCGGGCCGTGCCAGATATGCCGACCTGTCCGCGAAACCTAGTTTCTCAGCGGGAGCAGGGCTGCTGTCGGCCATGAACAACTCTGAGCCGGGCTACTGCTCGCTAATCTCTCTCACTGGCAAACTTTCAAGCTGCTGGACAATCGCCTCGCCAGCATTTCACTTTGGCTTCAGCTTTCTCACCTCACAGTTAGCCTTCCTTCTGCTAAGTACAGCTGTAGGACAAGTCGCACATCTGCAGTACAGCTGCCTATTCAAACAGCACCGCTGCTGTTTCTCTCCCTTACCGGCGGCCATCGCTGTGTCAGCGCTGCGATGAGCAATGCTTTTAAGCAAAGTGAGATCTCAGACGGACTGTGTTCAAGAGCACGTGTCCCTGGCTTTCCGGGAGTCTGCATTGTATGCACTGTTTTTGATGTCGTTGGACTGCCTTGTACGTACAAATGTCATTGTTACCGTTTTGTAGTGATTGAAACTGGGATTTGAGGTTCCTGGTTTCCCTGAAAACTGGTTGAACGGTAGGGCTCGGGGCCTGGCTTTGCCGCTCCTCTCCCTGGTAAAATTGCTGTTTCTCTGTGTCCAGCTGTTCCTGTGAATTGTTGAATCAAATTAAAGAAAAGAGCACCTGTCCAGCATGCGCCTCATTTCAATTCCTGTCACCTTTTCACCAGCTGTCTGTGGAACACAGAGAGGAGCTCCAAAAACAACACCGCTTGACTGCAGCTTGTCTCTTAATGCTGTGTCCTTCGAAGAAAACACATCCGTGGTTCAGGAGAGAGCAAAAGCAGGCACCGGTGGCGAGCTTAAGACGCCACCTCGGGATTGGCATCATCCCGTTCTGGCAGAAATGCGATGAGATCTGACTCCAAGGTGCTAAAAGGGCTGCTCTTACAATTGGCCCGTAGGCAGATTTCACTGGCGCGTCCCACATTAAACAAGGGCCGGGACGAAGCAAGTCAAGGTTCCGCCGAGATTCGGACTCGGATCGCTGGATCCAAAGTCCAGAGTGCTAGCCATTACACCACGGAACCAGCAGTGCTGCCGCCTCAGGCAGGCCTGAGCTTTCCTGCATTCACACTTGCAGCAACGCTCTCAGAATCTGGTCTCTCGCTGCTGCGTCCTTGGCAGGGAATACTTGCGTGGTACAGGGCAGAGCAAAAGCAGCTCGCGCGCTCGACGCTGGAGCATCGCAAACACTGTCGCAAGGGGAAAACCAGCCCACTTCCATCATGGGTGTGGAATTTGTGAAATCAACAGTTCTGTCGAAGACAATCGCTCACGCTGCCAGAAAGAAGGCTCCACCGAGATTTGAACTCGGATCGCTGGATTCAGAGTCCAGAGTGCTCACCATTACACCATGGAACCCTGAGACAGCAGGGGCTGCCGAACCACTGCTCAAGGATGTTTGCCTCCTTCGTCAAGCGTGGAAACAACAACGACAAGGATCACAATGGCGACTGTGGATCTGCTGATCCAGCAGCTCGTGCACTCGGTCTTTCGCAAGTGCAACCACGCTGTCTCGGCCTGCTGCCCTGTAAGGCCGGTCGCCCTCGCCTCCGAAATCCACTTTGCCGAAGTTTTCGAAAGCAGCTCGGGCCGTGCCAGATATGCCGACCTGTCCGCGAAACCTAGTTTCTCAGCGGGAGCAGGGCTGCTGTCGGCCATGAACAACTCTGAGCCGGGCTACTGCTCGCTAATCTCTCTCACTGGCAAACTTTCAAGCTGCTGGACAATCGCCTCGCCAGCATTTCACTTTGGCTTCAGCTTTCTCACCTCACAGTTAGCCTTCCTTCTGCTAAGTACAGCTGTAGGACAAGTCGCACATCTGCAGTACAGCTGCCTATTCAAACAGCACCGCTGCTGTTTCTCTCCCTTACCGGCGGCCATCGCTGTGTCAGCGCTGCGATGAGCAATGCTTTTAAGCAAAGTGAGATCTCAGACGGACTGTGTTCAAGAGCACGTGTCCCTGGCTTTCCGGGAGTCTGCATTGTATGCACTGTTTTTGATGTCGTTGGACTGCCTTGTACGTACAAATGTCATTGTTACCGTTTTGTAGTGATTGAAACTGGGATTTGAGGTTCCTGGTTTCCCTGAAAACTGGTTGAACGGTAGGGCTCGGGGCCTGGCTTTGCCGCTCCTCTCCCTGGTAAAATTGCTGTTTCTCTGTGTCCAGCTGTTCCTGTGAATTGTTGAATCAAATTAAAGAAAAGAGCACCTGTCCAGCATGCGCCTCATTTCAATTCCTGTCACCTTTTCACCAGCTGTCTGTGGAACACAGAGAGGAGCTCCAAAAACAACACCGCTTGACTGCAGCTTGTCTCTTAATGCTGTGTCCTTCGAAGAAAACACATCCGTGGTTCAGGAGAGAGCAAAAGCAGGCACCGGTGGCGAGCTTAAGACGCCACCTCGGGATTGGCATCATCCCGTTCTGGCAGAAATGCGATGAGATCTGACTCCAAGGTGCTAAAAGGGCTGCTCTTACAATTGGCCCGTAGGCAGATTTCACTGGCGCGTCCCACATTAAACAAGGGCCGGGACGAAGCAAGTCAAGGTTCCGCCGAGATTCGAACTCGGATCGCTGGATTCAAAGTCCAGAGTGCTAGCCATTACACCACGGAACCAGCAGTGCTGCCGCCTCAGGCAGGCCTGAGCTTTCCTGCATTCACACTTGCAGCAACGCTCTCAGAATCTGGTCTCTCGCTGCTGCGTCCTTGGCAGGGAATACTTGCGTGGTACAGGGCAGAGCAAAAGCAGCTCGCGCGCTCGACGCAGGAGCATCGCAAACACTGTCGCAAGGGGAAAACCAGCCCACTTCCATCATGGGTGTGGAATTTGTGAAATCAACAGTTCTGTCGAAGACAATCGCTCACGCTGCCAGAAAGAAGGCTCCACCGAGATTTGAACTCGGATCGCTGGATTCAGAGTCCAGAGTGCTCACCATTACACCATGGAACCCTGAGACAGCAGGGGCTGCCGAACCACTGCTCAAGGATGTTTGCCTCCTTCGTCAAGCGTGGAAACAACAACGACAAGGATCACAATGGCGACTGTGGATCTGCTGATCCAGCAGCTCGTGCACTCGGTCTTTCGCAAGTGCAACCACGCTGTCTCGGCCTGCTGCCCTGTAAGGCCGGTCGCCCTCGCCTCCGAAATCCACTTTGCCGAAGTTTTCGAAAGCAGCTCGGGCCGTGCCAGATATGCCGACCTGTCCGCGAAACCTAGTTTCTCAGCGGGAGCAGGGCTGCTGTCGGCCATGAACAACTCTGAGCCGGGCTACTGCTCGCTAATCTCTCTCACTGGCAAACTTTCAAGCTGCTGGACAATCGCCTCGCCAGCATTTCACTTTGGCTTCAGCTTTCTCACCTCACAGTTAGCCTTCCTTCTGCTAAGTACAGCTGTAGGACAAGTCGCACATCTGCAGTACAGCTGCCTATTCAAACAGCACCGCTGCTGTTTCTCTCCCTTACCGGCGGCCATCGCTGTGTCAGCGCTGCGATGAGCAATGCTTTTAAGCAAAGTGAGATCTCAGACGGACTGTGTTCAAGAGCACGTGTCCCTGGCTTTCCGGGAGTCTGCATTGTATGCACTGTTTTTGATGTCGTTGGACTGCCTTGTACGTACAAATGTCATTGTTACCGTTTTGTAGTGATTGAAACTGGGATTTGAGGTTCCTGGTTTCCCTGAAAACTGGTTGAACGGTAGGGCTCGGGGCCTGGCTTTGCCGCTCCTCTCCCTGGTAAAATTGCTGTTTCTCTGTGTCCAGCTGTTCCTGTGAATTGTTGAATCAAATTAAAGAAAAGAGCACCTGTCCAGCATGCGCCTCATTTCAATTCCTGTCACCTTTTCACCAGCTGTCTGTGGAACACAGAGAGGAGCTCCAAAAACAACACCGCTTGACTGCAGCTTGTCTCTTAATGCTGTGTCCTTCGAAGAAAACACATCCGTGGTTCAGGAGAGAGCAAAAGCAGGCACCGGTGGCGAGCTTAAGACGCCACCTCGGGATTGGCATCATCCCGTTCTGGCAGAAATGCGATGAGATCTGACTCCAAGGTGCTAAAAGGGCTGCTCTTACAATTGGCCCGTAGGCAGATTTCACTGGCGCGTCCCACATTAAACAAGGGCCGGGACGAAGCAAGTCAAGGTTCCGCCGAGATTCGGACTCGGATCGCTGGATCCAAAGTCCAGAGTGCTAGCCATTACACCACGGAACCAGCAGTGCTGCCGCCTCAGGCAGGCCTGAGCTTTCCTGCATTCACACTTGCAGCAACGCTCTCAGAATCTGGTCTCTCGCTGCTGCGTCCTTGGCAGGGAATACTTGCGTGGTACAGGGCAGAGCAAAAGCAGCTCGCGCGCTCGACGCTGGAGCATCGCAAACACTGTCGCAAGGGGAAAACCAGCCCACTTCCATCATGGGTGTGGAATTTGTGAAATCAACAGTTCTGTCGAAGACAATCGCTCACGCTGCCAGAAAGAAGGCTCCACCGAGATTTGAACTCGGATCGCTGGATTCAGAGTCCAGAGTGCTCACCATTACACCATGGAACCCTGAGACAGCAGGGGCTGCCGAACCACTGCTCAAGGATGTTTGCCTCCTTCGTCAAGCGTGGAAACAACAACGACAAGGATCACAATGGCGACTGTGGATCTGCTGATCCAGCAGCTCGTGCACTCGGTCTTTCGCAAGTGCAACCACGCTGTCTCGGCCTGCTGCCCTGTAAGGCCGGTCGCCCTCGCCTCCGAAATCCACTTTGCCGAAGTTTTCGAAAGCAGCTCGGGCCGTGCCAGATATGCCGACCTGTCCGCGAAACCTAGTTTCTCAGCGGGAGCAGGGCTGCTGTCGGCCATGAACAACTCTGAGCCGGGCTACTGCTCGCTAATCTCTCTCACTGGCAAACTTTCAAGCTGCTGGACAATCGCCTCGCCAGCATTTCACTTTGGCTTCAGCTTTCTCACCTCACAGTTAGCCTTCCTTCTGCTAAGTACAGCTGTAGGACAAGTCGCACATCTGCAGTACAGCTGCCTATTCAAACAGCACCGCTGCTGTTTCTCTCCCTTACCGGCGGCCATCGCTGTGTCAGCGCTGCGATGAGCAATGCTTTTAAGCAAAGTGAGATCTCAGACGGACTGTGTTCAAGAGCACGTGTCCCTGGCTTTCCGGGAGTCTGCATTGTATGCACTGTTTTTGATGTCGTTGGACTGCCTTGTACGTACAAATGTCATTGTTACCGTTTTGTAGTGATTGAAACTGGGATTTGAGGTTCCTGGTTTCCCTGAAAACTGGTTGAACGGTAGGGCTCGGGGCCTGGCTTTGCCGCTCCTCTCCCTGGTAAAATTGCTGTTTCTCTGTGTCCAGCTGTTCCTGTGAATTGTTGAATCAAATTAAAGAAAAGAGCACCTGTCCAGCATGCGCCTCATTTCAATTCCTGTCACCTTTTCACCAGCTGTCTGTGGAACACAGAGAGGAGCTCCAAAAACAACACCGCTTGACTGCAGCTTGTCTCTTAATGCTGTGTCCTTCGAAGAAAACACATCCGTGGTTCAGGAGAGAGCAAAAGCAGGCACCGGTGGCGAGCTTAAGACGCCACCTCGGGATTGGCATCATCCCGTTCTGGCAGAAATGCGATGAGATCTGACTCCAAGGTGCTAAAAGGGCTGCTCTTACAATTGGCCCGTAGGCAGATTTCACTGGCGCGTCCCACATTAAACAAGGGCCGGGACGAAGCAAGTCAAGGTTCCGCCGAGATTCGGACTCGGATCGCTGGATCCAAAGTCCAGAGTGCTAGCCATTACACCACGGAACCAGCAGTGCTGCCGCCTCAGGCAGGCCTGAGCTTTCCTGCATTCACACTTGCAGCAACGCTCTCAGAATCTGGTCTCTCGCTGCTGCGTCCTTGGCAGGGAATACTTGCGTGGTACAGGGCAGAGCAAAAGCAGCTCGCGCGCTCGACGCTGGAGCATCGCAAACACTGTCGCAAGGGGAAAACCAGCCCACTTCCATCATGGGTGTGGAATTTGTGAAATCAACAGTTCTGTCGAAGACAATCGCTCACGCTGCCAGAAAGAAGGCTCCACCGAGATTTGAACTCGGATCGCTGGATTCAGAGTCCAGAGTGCTCACCATTACACCATGGAACCCTGAGACAGCAGGGGCTGCCGAACCACTGCTCAAGGATGTTTGCCTCCTTCGTCAAGCGTGGAAACAACAACGACAAGGATCACAATGGCGACTGTGGATCTGCTGATCCAGCAGCTCGTGCACTCGGTCTTTCGCAAGTGCAACCACGCTGTCTCGGCCTGCTGCCCTGTAAGGCCGGTCGCCCTCGCCTCCGAAATCCACTTTGCCGAAGTTTTCGAAAGCAGCTCGGGCCGTGCCAGATATGCCGACCTGTCCGCGAAACCTAGTTTCTCAGCGGGAGCAGGGCTGCTGTCGGCCATGAACAACTCTGAGCCGGGCTACTGCTCGCTAATCTCTCTCACTGGCAAACTTTCAAGCTGCTGGACAATCGCCTCGCCAGCATTTCACTTTGGCTTCAGCTTTCTCACCTCACAGTTAGCCTTCCTTCTGCTAAGTACAGCTGTAGGACAAGTCGCACATCTGCAGTACAGCTGCCTATTCAAACAGCACCGCTGCTGTTTCTCTCCCTTACCGGCGGCCATCGCTGTGTCAGCGCTGCGATGAGCAATGCTTTTAAGCAAAGTGAGATCTCAGACGGACTGTGTTCAAGAGCACGTGTCCCTGGCTTTCCGGGAGTCTGCATTGTATGCACTGTTTTTGATGTCGTTGGACTGCCTTGTACGTACAAATGTCATTGTTACCGTTTTGTAGTGATTGAAACTGGGATTTGAGGTTCCTGGTTTCCCTGAAAACTGGTTGAACGGTAGGGCTCGGGGCCTGGCTTTGCCGCTCCTCTCCCTGGTAAAATTGCTGTTTCTCTGTGTCCAGCTGTTCCTGTGAATTGTTGAATCAAATTAAAGAAAAGAGCACCTGTCCAGCATGCGCCTCATTTCAATTCCTGTCACCTTTTCACCAGCTGTCTGTGGAACACAGAGAGGAGCTCCAAAAACAACACCGCTTGACTGCAGCTTGTCTCTTAATGCTGTGTCCTTCGAAGAAAACACATCCGTGGTTCAGGAGAGAGCAAAAGCAGGCACCGGTGGCGAGCTTAAGACGCCACCTCGGGATTGGCATCATCCCGTTCTGGCAGAAATGCGATGAGATCTGACTCCAAGGTGCTAAAAGGGCTGCTCTTACAATTGGCCCGTAGGCAGATTTCACTGGCGCGTCCCACATTAAACAAGGGCCGGGACGAAGCAAGTCAAGGTTCCGCCGAGATTTGAACTCGGATCGCTGGATCCAAAGTCCAGAGTGCTAGCCATTACACCACGGAACCAGCAGTGCTGCCGCCTCAGGCAGGCCTGAGCTTTCCTGCATTCACACTTGCAGCAACGCTCTCAGAATCTGGTCTCTCGCTGCTGCGTCCTTGGCAGGGAATACTTGCGTGGTACAGGGCAGAGCAAAAGCAGCTCGCGCGCTCGACGCTGGAGCATCGCAAACACTGTCGCAAGGGGAAAACCAGCCCACTTCCATCATGGGTGTGGAATTTGTGAAATCAACAGTTCTGTCGAAGACAATCGCTCACGCTGCCAGAAAGAAGGCTCCACCGAGATTTGAACTCGGATCGCTGGATTCAGAGTCCAGAGTGCTCACCATTACACCATGGAACCCTGAGACAGCAGGGGCTGCCGAACCACTGCTCAAGGATGTTTGCCTCCTTCGTCAAGCGTGGAAACAACAACGACAAGGATCACAATGGCGACTGTGGATCTGCTGATCCAGCAGCTCGTGCACTCGGTCTTTCGCAAGTGCAACCACGCTGTCTCGGCCTGCTGCCCTGTAAGGCCGGTCGCCCTCGCCTCCGAAATCCACTTTGCCGAAGTTTTCGAAAGCAGCTCGGGCCGTGCCAGATATGCCGACCTGTCCGCGAAACCTAGTTTCTCAGCGGGAGCAGGGCTGCTGTCGGCCATGAACAACTCTGAGCCGGGCTACTGCTCGCTAATCTCTCTCACTGGCAAACTTTCAAGCTGCTGGACAATCGCCTCGCCAGCATTTCACTTTGGCTTCAGCTTTCTCACCTCACAGTTAGCCTTCCTTCTGCTAAGTACAGCTGTAGGACAAGTCGCACATCTGCAGTACAGCTGCCTATTCAAACAGCACCGCTGCTGTTTCTCTCCCTTACCGGCGGCCATCGCTGTGTCAGCGCTGCGATGAGCAATGCTTTTAAGCAAAGTGAGATCTCAGACGGACTGTGTTCAAGAGCACGTGTCCCTGGCTTTCCGGGAGTCTGCATTGTATGCACTGTTTTTGATGTCGTTGGACTGCCTTGTACGTACAAATGTCATTGTTACCGTTTTGTAGTGATTGAAACTGGGATTTGAGGTTCCTGGTTTCCCTGAAAACTGGTTGAACGGTAGGGCTCGGGGCCTGGCTTTGCCGCTCCTCTCCCTGGTAAAATTGCTGTTTCTCTGTGTCCAGCTGTTCCTGTGAATTGTTGAATCAAATTAAAGAAAAGAGCACCTGTCCAGCATGCGCCTCATTTCAATTCCTGTCACCTTTTCACCAGCTGTCTGTGGAACACAGAGAGGAGCTCCAAAAACAACACCGCTTGACTGCAGCTTGTCTCTTAATGCTGTGTCCTTCGAAGAAAACACATCCGTGGTTCAGGAGAGAGCAAAAGCAGGCACCGGTGGCGAGCTTAAGACGCCACCTCGGGATTGGCATCATCCCGTTCTGGCAGAAATGCGATGAGATCTGACTCCAAGGTGCTAAAAGGGCTGCTCTTACAATTGGCCCGTAGGCAGATTTCACTGGCGCGTCCCACATTAAACAAGGGCCGGGACGAAGCAAGTCAAGGTTCCGCCGAGATTCGGACTCGGATCGCTGGATCCAAAGTCCAGAGTGCTAGCCATTACACCACGGAACCAGCAGTGCTGCCGCCTCAGGCAGGCCTGAGCTTTCCTGCATTCACACTTGCAGCAACGCTCTCAGAATCTGGTCTCTCGCTGCTGCGTCCTTGGCAGGGAATACTTGCGTGGTACAGGGCAGAGCAAAAGCAGCTCGCGCGCTCGACGCTGGAGCATCGCAAACACTGTCGCAAGGGGAAAACCAGCCCACTTCCATCATGGGTGTGGAATTTGTGAAATCAACAGTTCTGTCGAAGACAATCGCTCACGCTGCCAGAAAGAAGGCTCCACCGAGATTTGAACTCGGATCGCTGGATTCAGAGTCCAGAGTGCTCACCATTACACCATGGAACCCTGAGACAGCAGGGGCTGCCGAACCACTGCTCAAGGATGTTTGCCTCCTTCGTCAAGCGTGGAAACAACAACGACAAGGATCACAATGGCGACTGTGGATCTGCTGATCCAGCAGCTCGTGCACTCGGTCTTTCGCAAGTGCAACCACGCTGTCTCGGCCTGCTGCCCTGTAAGGCCGGTCGCCCTCGCCTCCGAAATCCACTTTGCCGAAGTTTTCGAAAGCAGCTCGGGCCGTGCCAGATATGCCGACCTGTCCGCGAAACCTAGTTTCTCAGCGGGAGCAGGGCTGCTGTCGGCCATGAACAACTCTGAGCCGGGCTACTGCTCGCTAATCTCTCTCACTGGCAAACTTTCAAGCTGCTGGACAATCGCCTCGCCAGCATTTCACTTTGGCTTCAGCTTTCTCACCTCACAGTTAGCCTTCCTTCTGCTAAGTACAGCTGTAGGACAAGTCGCACATCTGCAGTACAGCTGCCTATTCAAACAGCACCGCTGCTGTTTCTCTCCCTTACCGGCGGCCATCGCTGTGTCAGCGCTGCGATGAGCAATGCTTTTAAGCAAAGTGAGATCTCAGACGGACTGTGTTCAAGAGCACGTGTCCCTGGCTTTCCGGGAGTCTGCATTGTATGCACTGTTTTTGATGTCGTTGGACTGCCTTGTACGTACAAATGTCATTGTTACCGTTTTGTAGTGATTGAAACTGGGATTTGAGGTTCCTGGTTTCCCTGAAAACTGGTTGAACGGTAGGGCTCGGGGCCTGGCTTTGCCGCTCCTCTCCCTGGTAAAATTGCTGTTTCTCTGTGTCCAGCTGTTCCTGTGAATTGTTGAATCAAATTAAAGAAAAGAGCACCTGTCCAGCATGCGCCTCATTTCAATTCCTGTCACCTTTTCACCAGCTGTCTGTGGAACACAGAGAGGAGCTCCAAAAACAACACCGCTTGACTGCAGCTTGTCTCTTAATGCTGTGTCCTTCGAAGAAAACACATCCGTGGTTCAGGAGAGAGCAAAAGCAGGCACCGGTGGCGAGCTTAAGACGCCACCTCGGGATTGGCATCATCCCGTTCTGGCAGAAATGCGATGAGATCTGACTCCAAGGTGCTAAAAGGGCTGCTCTTACAATTGGCCCGTAGGCAGATTTCACTGGCGCGTCCCACATTAAACAAGGGCCGGGACGAAGCAAGTCAAGGTTCCGCCGAGATTCGGACTCGGATCGCTGGATCCAAAGTCCAGAGTGCTAGCCATTACACCACGGAACCAGCAGTGCTGCCGCCTCAGGCAGGCCTGAGCTTTCCTGCATTCACACTTGCAGCAACGCTCTCAGAATCTGGTCTCTCGCTGCTGCGTCCTTGGCAGGGAATACTTGCGTGGTACAGGGCAGAGCAAAAGCAGCTCGCGCGCTCGACGCAGGAGCATCGCAAACACTGTCGCAAGGGGAAAACCAGCCCACTTCCATCATGGGTGTGGAATTTGTGAAATCAACAGTTCTGTCGAAGACAATCGCTCACGCTGCCAGAAAGAAGGCTCCACCGAGATTTGAACTCGGATCGCTGGATTCAGAGTCCAGAGTGCTCACCATTACACCATGGAACCCTGAGACAGCAGGGGCTGCCGAACCACTGCTCAAGGATGTTTGCCTCCTTCGTCAAGCGTGGAAACAACAACGACAAGGATCACAATGGCGACTGTGGATCTGCTGATCCAGCAGCTCGTGCACTCGGTCTTTCGCAAGTGCAACCACGCTGTCTCGGCCTGCTGCCCTGTAAGGCCGGTCGCCCTCGCCTCCGAAATCCACTTTGCCGAAGTTTTCGAAAGCAGCTCGGGCCGTGCCAGATATGCCGACCTGTCCGCGAAACCTAGTTTCTCAGCGGGAGCAGGGCTGCTGTCGGCCATGAACAACTCTGAGCCGGGCTACTGCTCGCTAATCTCTCTCACTGGCAAACTTTCAAGCTGCTGGACAATCGCCTCGCCAGCATTTCACTTTGGCTTCAGCTTTCTCACCTCACAGTTAGCCTTCCTTCTGCTAAGTACAGCTGTAGGACAAGTCGCACATCTGCAGTACAGCTGCCTATTCAAACAGCACCGCTGCTGTTTCTCTCCCTTACCGGCGGCCATCGCTGTGTCAGCGCTGCGATGAGCAATGCTTTTAAGCAAAGTGAGATCTCAGACGGACTGTGTTCAAGAGCACGTGTCCCTGGCTTTCCGGGAGTCTGCATTGTATGCACTGTTTTTGATGTCGTTGGACTGCCTTGTACGTACAAATGTCATTGTTACCGTTTTGTAGTGATTGAAACTGGGATTTGAGGTTCCTGGTTTCCCTGAAAACTGGTTGAACGGTAGGGCTCGGGGCCTGGCTTTGCCGCTCCTCTCCCTGGTAAAATTGCGGTTTCTCTGTGTCCAGCTGTTCCTGTGAATTGTTGAATCAAATTAAAGAAAAGAGCACCTGTCCAGCATGCGCCTCATTTCAATTCCTGTCACCTTTTCACCAGCTGTCTGTGGAACACAGAGAGGAGCTCCAAAAACAACACCGCTTGACTGCAGCTTGTCTCTTAATGCTGTGTCCTTCGAAGAAAACACATCCGTGGTTCAGGAGAGAGCAAAAGCAGGCACCGGTGGCGAGCTTAAGACGCCACCTCGGGATTGGCATCATCCCGTTCTGGCAGAAATGCGATGAGATCTGACTCCAAGGTGCTAAAAGGGCTGCTCTTACAATTGGCCCGTAGGCAGATTTCACTGGCGCGTCCCACATTAAACAAGGGCCGGGACGAAGCTAGTCAAGGTTCCGCCGAGATTCGAACTCGGATCGCTGGATCCAAAGTCCAGAGTGCTAGCCATTACACCACGGAACCAGCAGTGCTGCCGCCTCAGGCAGGCCTGAGCTTTCCTGCATTCACACTTGCAGCAACGCTCTCAGAATCTGGTCTCTCGCTGCTGCGTCCTTGGCAGGGAATACTTGCGTGGTACAGGGCAGAGCAAAAGCAGCTCGCGCGCTCGACGCTGGAGCATCGCAAACACTGTCGCAAGGGGAAAACCAGCCCACTTCCATCATGGGTGTGGAATTTGTGAAATCAACAGTTCTGTCGAAGACAATCGCTCACGCTGCCAGAAAGAAGGCTCCACCGAGATTTGAACTCGGATCGCTGGATTCAGAGTCCAGAGTGCTCACCATTACACCATGGAACCCTGAGACAGCAGGGGCTGCCGAACCACTGCTCAAGGATGTTTGCCTCCTTCGTCAAGCGTGGAAACAACAACGACAAGGATCACAATGGCGACTGTGGATCTGCTGATCCAGCAGCTCGTGCACTCGGTCTTTCGCAAGTGCAACCACGCTGTCTCGGCCTGCTGCCCTGTAAGGCCGGTCGCCCTCGCCTCCGAAATCCACTTTGCCGAAGTTTTCGAAAGCAGCTCGGGCCGTGCCAGATATGCCGACCTGTCCGCGAAACCTAGTTTCTCAGCGGGAGCAGGGCTGCTGTCGGCCATGAACAACTCTGAGCCGGGCTACTGCTCGCTAATCTCTCTCACTGGCAAACTTTCAAGCTGCTGGACAATCGCCTCGCCAGCATTTCACTTTGGCTTCAGCTTTCTCACCTCACAGTTAGCCTTCCTTCTGCTAAGTACAGCTGTAGGACAAGTCGCACATCTGCAGTACAGCTGCCTATTCAAACAGCACCGCTGCTGTTTCTCTCCCTTACCGGCGGCCATCGCTGTGTCAGCGCTGCGATGAGCAATGCTTTTAAGCAAAGTGAGATCTCAGACGGACTGTGTTCAAGAGCACGTGTCCCTGGCTTTCCGGGAGTCTGCATTGTATGCACTGTTTTTGATGTCGTTGGACTGCCTTGTACGTACAAATGTCATTGTTACCGTTTTGTAGTGATTGAAACTGGGATTTGAGGTTCCTGGTTTCCCTGAAAACTGGTTGAACGGTAGGGCTCGGGGCCTGGCTTTGCCGCTCCTCTCCCTGGTAAAATTGCTGTTTCTCTGTGTCCAGCTGTTCCTGTGAATTGTTGAATCAAATTAAAGAAAAGAGCACCTGTCCAGCATGCGCCTCATTTCAATTCCTGTCACCTTTTCACCAGCTGTCTGTGGAACACAGAGAGGAGCTCCAAAAACAACACCGCTTGACTGCAGCTTGTCTCTTAATGCTGTGTCCTTCGAAGAAAACACATCCGTGGTTCAGGAGAGAGCAAAAGCAGGCACCGGTGGCGAGCTTAAGACGCCACCTCGGGATTGGCATCATCCCGTTCTGGCAGAAATGCGATGAGATCTGACTCCAAGGTGCTAAAAGGGCTGCTCTTACAATTGGCCCGTAGGCAGATTTCACTGGCGCGTCCCACATTAAACAAGGGCCGGGACGAAGCAAGTCAAGGTTCCGCCGAGATTCGAACTCGGATCGCTGGATCCAAAGTCCAGAGTGCTAGCCATTACACCACGGAACCAGCAGTGCTGCCGCCTCAGGCAGGCCTGAGCTTTCCTGCATTCACACTTGCAGCAACGCTCTCAGAATCTGGTCTCTCGCTGCTGCGTCCTTGGCAGGGAATACTTGCGTGGTACAGGGCAGAGCAAAAGCAGCTCGCGCGCTCGACGCAGGAGCATCGCAAACACTGTCGCAAGGGGAAAACCAGCCCACTTCCATCATGGGTGTGGAATTTGTGAAATCAACAGTTCTGTCGAAGACAATCGCTCACGCTGCCAGAAAGAAGGCTCCACCGAGATTTGAACTCGGATCGCTGGATTCAGAGTCCAGAGTGCTCACCATTACACCATGGAACCCTGAGACAGCAGGGGCTGCCGAACCACTGCTCAAGGATGTTTGCCTCCTTCGTCAAGCGTGGAAACAACAACGACAAGGATCACAATGGCGACTGTGGATCTGCTGATCCAGCAGCTCGTGCACTCGGTCTTTCGCAAGTGCAACCACGCTGTCTCGGCCTGCTGCCCTGTAAGGCCGGTCGCCCTCGCCTCCGAAATCCACTTTGCCGAAGTTTTCGAAAGCAGCTCGGGCCGTGCCAGATATGCCGACCTGTCCGCGAAACCTAGTTTCTCAGCGGGAGCAGGGCTGCTGTCGGCCATGAACAACTCTGAGCCGGGCTACTGCTCGCTAATCTCTCTCACTGGCAAACTTTCAAGCTGCTGGACAATCGCCTCGCCAGCATTTCACTTTGGCTTCAGCTTTCTCACCTCACAGTTAGCCTTCCTTCTGCTAAGTACAGCTGTAGGACAAGTCGCACATCTGCAGTACAGCTGCCTATTCAAACAGCACCGCTGCTGTTTCTCTCCCTTACCGGCGGCCATCGCTGTGTCAGCGCTGCGATGAGCAATGCTTTTAAGCAAAGTGAGATCTCAGACGGACTGTGTTCAAGAGCACGTGTCCCTGGCTTTCCGGGAGTCTGCATTGTATGCACTGTTTTTGATGTCGTTGGACTGCCTTGTACGTACAAATGTCATTGTTACCGTTTTGTAGTGATTGAAACTGGGATTTGAGGTTCCTGGTTTCCCTGAAAACTGGTTGAACGGTAGGGCTCGGGGCCTGGCTTTGCCGCTCCTCTCCCTGGTAAAATTGCGGTTTCTCTGTGTCCAGCTGTTCCTGTGAATTGTTGAATCAAATTAAAGAAAAGAGCACCTGTCCAGCATGCGCCTCATTTCAATTCCTGTCACCTTTTCACCAGCTGTCTGTGGAACACAGAGAGGAGCTCCAAAAACAACACCGCTTGACTGCAGCTTGTCTCTTAATGCTGTGTCCTTCGAAGAAAACACATCCGTGGTTCAGGAGAGAGCAAAAGCAGGCACCGGTGGCGAGCTTAAGACGCCACCTCGGGATTGGCATCATCCCGTTCTGGCAGAAATGCGATGAGATCTGACTCCAAGGTGCTAAAAGGGCTGCTCTTACAATTGGCCCGTAGGCAGATTTCACTGGCGCGTCCCACATTAAACAAGGGCCGGGACGAAGCAAGTCAAGGTTCCGCCGAGATTCGAACTCGGATCGCTGGATCCAAAGTCCAGAGTGCTAGCCATTACACCACGGAACCAGCAGTGCTGCCGCCTCAGGCAGGCCTGAGCTTTCCTGCATTCACACTTGCAGCAACGCTCTCAGAATCTGGTCTCTCGCTGCTGCGTCCTTGGCAGGGAATACTTGCGTGGTACAGGGCAGAGCAAAAGCAGCTCGCGCGCTCGACGCTGGAGCATCGCAAACACTGTCGCAAGGGGAAAACCAGCCCACTTCCATCATGGGTGTGGAATTTGTGAAATCAACAGTTCTGTCGAAGACAATCGCTCACGCTGCCAGAAAGAAGGCTCCACCGAGATTTGAACTCGGATCGCTGGATTCAGAGTCCAGAGTGCTCACCATTACACCATGGAACCCTGAGACAGCAGGGGCTGCCGAACCACTGCTCAAGGATGTTTGCCTCCTTCGTCAAGCGTGGAAACAACAACGACAAGGATCACAATGGCGACTGTGGATCTGCTGATCCAGCAGCTCGTGCACTCGGTCTTTCGCAAGTGCAACCACGCTGTCTCGGCCTGCTGCCCTGTAAGGCCGGTCGCCCTCGCCTCCGAAATCCACTTTGCCGAAGTTTTCGAAAGCAGCTCGGGCCGTGCCAGATATGCCGACCTGTCCGCGAAACCTAGTTTCTCAGCGGGAGCAGGGCTGCTGTCGGCCATGAACAACTCTGAGCCGGGCTACTGCTCGCTAATCTCTCTCACTGGCAAACTTTCAAGCTGCTGGACAATCGCCTCGCCAGCATTTCACTTTGGCTTCAGCTTTCTCACCTCACAGTTAGCCTTCCTTCTGCTAAGTACAGCTGTAGGACAAGTCGCACATCTGCAGTACAGCTGCCTATTCAAACAGCACCGCTGCTGTTTCTCTCCCTTACCGGCGGCCATCGCTGTGTCAGCGCTGCGATGAGCAATGCTTTTAAGCAAAGTGAGATCTCAGACGGACTGTGTTCAAGAGCACGTGTCCCTGGCTTTCCGGGAGTCTGCATTGTATGCACTGTTTTTGATGTCGTTGGACTGCCTTGTACGTACAAATGTCATTGTTACCGTTTTGTAGTGATTGAAACTGGGATTTGAGGTTCCTGGTTTCCCTGAAAACTGGTTGAACGGTAGGGCTCGGGGCCTGGCTTTGCCGCTCCTCTCCCTGGTAAAATTGCGGTTTCTCTGTGTCCAGCTGTTCCTGTGAATTGTTGAATCAAATTAAAGAAAAGAGCACCTGTCCAGCATGCGCCTCATTTCAATTCCTGTCACCTTTTCACCAGCTGTCTGTGGAACACAGAGAGGAGCTCCAAAAACAACACCGCTTGACTGCAGCTTGTCTCTTAATGCTGTGTCCTTCGAAGAAAACACATCCGTGGTTCAGGAGAGAGCAAAAGCAGGCACCGGTGGCGAGCTTAAGACGCCACCTCGGGATTGGCATCATCCCGTTCTGGCAGAAATGCGATGAGATCTGACTCCAAGGTGCTAAAAGGGCTGCTCTTACAATTGGCCCGTAGGCAGATTTCACTGGCGCGTCCCACATTAAACAAGGGCCGGGACGAAGCAAGTCAAGGTTCCGCCGAGATTCGAACTCGGATCGCTGGATCCAAAGTCCAGAGTGCTAGCCATTACACCACGGAACCAGCAGTGCTGCCGCCTCAGGCAGGCCTGAGCTTTCCTGCATTCACACTTGCAGCAACGCTCTCAGAATCTGGTCTCTCGCTGCTGCGTCCTTGGCAGGGAATACTTGCGTGGTACAGGGCAGAGCAAAAGCAGCTCGCGCGCTCGACGCTGGAGCATCGCAAACACTGTCGCAAGGGGAAAACCAGCCCACTTCCATCATGGGTGTGGAATTTGTGAAATCAACAGTTCTGTCGAAGACAATCGCTCACGCTGCCAGAAAGAAGGCTCCACCGAGATTTGAACTCGGATCGCTGGATTCAGAGTCCAGAGTGCTCACCATTACACCATGGAACCCTGAGACAGCAGGGGCTGCCGAACCACTGCTCAAGGATGTTTGCCTCCTTCGTCAAGCGTGGAAACAACAACGACAAGGATCACAATGGCGACTGTGGATCTGCTGATCCAGCAGCTCGTGCACTCGGTCTTTCGCAAGTGCAACCACGCTGTCTCGGCCTGCTGCCCTGTAAGGCCGGTCGCCCTCGCCTCCGAAATCCACTTTGCCGAAGTTTTCGAAAGCAGCTCGGGCCGTGCCAGATATGCCGACCTGTCCGCGAAACCTAGTTTCTCAGCGGGAGCAGGGCTGCTGTCGGCCATGAACAACTCTGAGCCGGGCTACTGCTCGCTAATCTCTCTCACTGGCAAACTTTCAAGCTGCTGGACAATCGCCTCGCCAGCATTTCACTTTGGCTTCAGCTTTCTCACCTCACAGTTAGCCTTCCTTCTGCTAAGTACAGCTGTAGGACAAGTCGCACATCTGCAGTACAGCTGCCTATTCAAACAGCACCGCTGCTGTTTCTCTCCCTTACCGGCGGCCATCGCTGTGTCAGCGCTGCGATGAGCAATGCTTTTAAGCAAAGTGAGATCTCAGACGGACTGTGTTCAAGAGCACGTGTCCCTGGCTTTCCGGGAGTCTGCATTGTATGCACTGTTTTTGATGTCGTTGGACTGCCTTGTACGTACAAATGTCATTGTTACCGTTTTGTAGTGATTGAAACTGGGATTTGAGGTTCCTGGTTTCCCTGAAAACTGGTTGAACGGTAGGGCTCGGGGCCTGGCTTTGCCGCTCCTCTCCCTGGTAAAATTGCTGTTTCTCTGTGTCCAGCTGTTCCTGTGAATTGTTGAATCAAATTAAAGAAAAGAGCACCTGTCCAGCATGCGCCTCATTTCAATTCCTGTCACCTTTTCACCAGCTGTCTGTGGAACACAGAGAGGAGCTCCAAAAACAACACCGCTTGACTGCAGCTTGTCTCTTAATGCTGTGTCCTTCGAAGAAAACACATCCGTGGTTCAGGAGAGAGCAAAAGCAGGCACCGGTGGCGAGCTTAAGACGCCACCTCGGGATTGGCATCATCCCGTTCTGGCAGAAATGCGATGAGATCTGACTCCAAGGTGCTAAAAGGGCTGCTCTTACAATTGGCCCGTAGGCAGATTTCACTGGCGCGTCCCACATTAAACAAGGGCCGGGACGAAGCAAGTCAAGGTTCCGCCGAGATTCGAACTCGGATCGCTGGATCCAAAGTCCAGAGTGCTAGCCATTACACCACGGAACCAGCAGTGCTGCCGCCTCAGGCAGGCCTGAGCTTTCCTGCATTCACACTTGCAGCAACGCTCTCAGAATCTGGTCTCTCGCTGCTGCGTCCTTGGCAGGGAATACTTGCGTGGTACAGGGCAGAGCAAAAGCAGCTCGCGCGCTCGACGCAGGAGCATCGCAAACACTGTCGCAAGGGGAAAACCAGCCCACTTCCATCATGGGTGTGGAATTTGTGAAATCAACAGTTCTGTCGAAGACAATCGCTCACGCTGCCAGAAAGAAGGCTCCACCGAGATTTGAACTCGGATCGCTGGATTCAGAGTCCAGAGTGCTCACCATTACACCATGGAACCCTGAGACAGCAGGGGCTGCCGAACCACTGCTCAAGGATGTTTGCCTCCTTCGTCAAGCGTGGAAACAACAACGACAAGGATCACAATGGCGACTGTGGATCTGCTGATCCAGCAGCTCGTGCACTCGGTCTTTCGCAAGTGCAACCACGCTGTCTCGGCCTGCTGCCCTGTAAGGCCGGTCGCCCTCGCCTCCGAAATCCACTTTGCCGAAGTTTTCGAAAGCAGCTCGGGCCGTGCCAGATATGCCGACCTGTCCGCGAAACCTAGTTTCTCAGCGGGAGCAGGGCTGCTGTCGGCCATGAACAACTCTGAGCCGGGCTACTGCTCGCTAATCTCTCTCACTGGCAAACTTTCAAGCTGCTGGACAATCGCCTCGCCAGCATTTCACTTTGGCTTCAGCTTTCTCACCTCACAGTTAGCCTTCCTTCTGCTAAGTACAGCTGTAGGACAAGTCGCACATCTGCAGTACAGCTGCCTATTCAAACAGCACCGCTGCTGTTTCTCTCCCTTACCGGCGGCCATCGCTGTGTCAGCGCTGCGATGAGCAATGCTTTTAAGCAAAGTGAGATCTCAGACGGACTGTGTTCAAGAGCACGTGTCCCTGGCTTTCCGGGAGTCTGCATTGTATGCACTGTTTTTGATGTCGTTGGACTGCCTTGTACGTACAAATGTCATTGTTACCGTTTTGTAGTGATTGAAACTGGGATTTGAGGTTCCTGGTTTCCCTGAAAACTGGTTGAACGGTAGGGCTCGGGGCCTGGCTTTGCCGCTCCTCTCCCTGGTAAAATTGCTGTTTCTCTGTGTCCAGCTGTTCCTGTGAATTGTTGAATCAAATTAAAGAAAAGAGCACCTGTCCAGCATGCGCCTCATTTCAATTCCTGTCACCTTTTCACCAGCTGTCTGTGGAACACAGAGAGGAGCTCCAAAAACAACACCGCTTGACTGCAGCTTGTCTCTTAATGCTGTGTCCTTCGAAGAAAACACATCCGTGGTTCAGGAGAGAGCAAAAGCAGGCACCGGTGGCGAGCTTAAGACGCCACCTCGGGATTGGCATCATCCCGTTCTGGCAGAAATGCGATGAGATCTGACTCCAAGGTGCTAAAAGGGCTGCTCTTACAATTGGCCCGTAGGCAGATTTCACTGGCGCGTCCCACATTAAACAAGGGCCGGGACGAAGCAAGTCAAGGTTCCGCCGAGATTCGGACTCGGATCGCTGGATCCAAAGTCCAGAGTGCTAGCCATTACACCACGGAACCAGCAGTGCTGCCGCCTCAGGCAGGCCTGAGCTTTCCTGCATTCACACTTGCAGCAACGCTCTCAGAATCTGGTCTCTCGCTGCTGCGTCCTTGGCAGGGAATACTTGCGTGGTACAGGGCAGAGCAAAAGCAGCTCGCGCGCTCGACGCTGGAGCATCGCAAACACTGTCGCAAGGGGAAAACCAGCCCACTTCCATCATGGGTGTGGAATTTGTGAAATCAACAGTTCTGTCGAAGACAATCGCTCACGCTGCCAGAAAGAAGGCTCCACCGAGATTTGAACTCGGATCGCTGGATTCAGAGTCCAGAGTGCTCACCATTACACCATGGAACCCTGAGACAGCAGGGGCTGCCGAACCACTGCTCAAGGATGTTTGCCTCCTTCGTCAAGCGTGGAAACAACAACGACAAGGATCACAATGGCGACTGTGGATCTGCTGATCCAGCAGCTCGTGCACTCGGTCTTTCGCAAGTGCAACCACGCTGTCTCGGCCTGCTGCCCTGTAAGGCCGGTCGCCCTCGCCTCCGAAATCCACTTTGCCGAAGTTTTCGAAAGCAGCTCGGGCCGTGCCAGATATGCCGACCTGTCCGCGAAACCTAGTTTCTCAGCGGGAGCAGGGCTGCTGTCGGCCATGAACAACTCTGAGCCGGGCTACTGCTCGCTAATCTCTCTCACTGGCAAACTTTCAAGCTGCTGGACAATCGCCTCGCCAGCATTTCACTTTGGCTTCAGCTTTCTCACCTCACAGTTAGCCTTCCTTCTGCTAAGTACAGCTGTAGGACAAGTCGCACATCTGCAGTACAGCTGCCTATTCAAACAGCACCGCTGCTGTTTCTCTCCCTTACCGGCGGCCATCGCTGTGTCAGCGCTGCGATGAGCAATGCTTTTAAGCAAAGTGAGATCTCAGACGGACTGTGTTCAAGAGCACGTGTCCCTGGCTTTCCGGGAGTCTGCATTGTATGCACTGTTTTTGATGTCGTTGGACTGCCTTGTACGTACAAATGTCATTGTTACCGTTTTGTAGTGATTGAAACTGGGATTTGAGGTTCCTGGTTTCCCTGAAAACTGGTTGAACGGTAGGGCTCGGGGCCTGGCTTTGCCGCTCCTCTCCCTGGTAAAATTGCTGTTTCTCTGTGTCCAGCTGTTCCTGTGAATTGTTGAATCAAATTAAAGAAAAGAGCACCTGTCCAGCATGCGCCTCATTTCAATTCCTGTCACCTTTTCACCAGCTGTCTGTGGAACACAGAGAGGAGCTCCAAAAACAACACCGCTTGACTGCAGCTTGTCTCTTAATGCTGTGTCCTTCGAAGAAAACACATCCGTGGTTCAGGAGAGAGCAAAAGCAGGCACCGGTGGCGAGCTTAAGACGCCACCTCGGGATTGGCATCATCCCGTTCTGGCAGAAATGCGATGAGATCTGACTCCAAGGTGCTAAAAGGGCTGCTCTTACAATTGGCCCGTAGGCAGATTTCACTGGCGCGTCCCACATTAAACAAGGGCCGGGACGAAGCAAGTCAAGGTTCCGCCGAGATTCGGACTCGGATCGCTGGATCCAAAGTCCAGAGTGCTAGCCATTACACCACGGAACCAGCAGTGCTGCCGCCTCAGGCAGGCCTGAGCTTTCCTGCATTCACACTTGCAGCAACGCTCTCAGAATCTGGTCTCTCGCTGCTGCGTCCTTGGCAGGGAATACTTGCGTGGTACAGGGCAGAGCAAAAGCAGCTCGCGCGCTCGACGCTGGAGCATCGCAAACACTGTCGCAAGGGGAAAACCAGCCCACTTCCATCATGGGTGTGGAATTTGTGAAATCAACAGTTCTGTCGAAGACAATCGCTCACGCTGCCAGAAAGAAGGCTCCACCGAGATTTGAACTCGGATCGCTGGATTCAGAGTCCAGAGTGCTCACCATTACACCATGGAACCCTGAGACAGCAGGGGCTGCCGAACCACTGCTCAAGGATGTTTGCCTCCTTCGTCAAGCGTGGAAACAACAACGACAAGGATCACAATGGCGACTGTGGATCTGCTGATCCAGCAGCTCGTGCACTCGGTCTTTCGCAAGTGCAACCACGCTGTCTCGGCCTGCTGCCCTGTAAGGCCGGTCGCCCTCGCCTCCGAAATCCACTTTGCCGAAGTTTTCGAAAGCAGCTCGGGCCGTGCCAGATATGCCGACCTGTCCGCGAAACCTAGTTTCTCAGCGGGAGCAGGGCTGCTGTCGGCCATGAACAACTCTGAGCCGGGCTACTGCTCGCTAATCTCTCTCACTGGCAAACTTTCAAGCTGCTGGACAATCGCCTCGCCAGCATTTCACTTTGGCTTCAGCTTTCTCACCTCACAGTTAGCCTTCCTTCTGCTAAGTACAGCTGTAGGACAAGTCGCACATCTGCAGTACAGCTGCCTATTCAAACAGCACCGCTGCTGTTTCTCTCCCTTACCGGCGGCCATCGCTGTGTCAGCGCTGCGATGAGCAATGCTTTTAAGCAAAGTGAGATCTCAGACGGACTGTGTTCAAGAGCACGTGTCCCTGGCTTTCCGGGAGTCTGCATTGTATGCACTGTTTTTGATGTCGTTGGACTGCCTTGTACGTACAAATGTCATTGTTACCGTTTTGTAGTGATTGAAACTGGGATTTGAGGTTCCTGGTTTCCCTGAAAACTGGTTGAACGGTAGGGCTCGGGGCCTGGCTTTGCCGCTCCTCTCCCTGGTAAAATTGCTGTTTCTCTGTGTCCAGCTGTTCCTGTGAATTGTTGAATCAAATTAAAGAAAAGAGCACCTGTCCAGCATGCGCCTCATTTCAATTCCTGTCACCTTTTCACCAGCTGTCTGTGGAACACAGAGAGGAGCTCCAAAAACAACACCGCTTGACTGCAGCTTGTCTCTTAATGCTGTGTCCTTCGAAGAAAACACATCCGTGGTTCAGGAGAGAGCAAAAGCAGGCACCGGTGGCGAGCTTAAGACGCCACCTCGGGATTGGCATCATCCCGTTCTGGCAGAAATGCGATGAGATCTGACTCCAAGGTGCTAAAAGGGCTGCTCTTACAATTGGCCCGTAGGCAGATTTCACTGGCGCGTCCCACATTAAACAAGGGCCGGGACGAAGCAAGTCAAGGTTCCGCCGAGATTCGAACTCGGATCGCTGGATCCAAAGTCCAGAGTGCTAGCCATTACACCACGGAACCAGCAGTGCTGCCGCCTCAGGCAGGCCTGAGCTTTCCTGCATTCACACTTGCAGCAACGCTCTCAGAATCTGGTCTCTCGCTGCTGCGTCCTTGGCAGGGAATACTTGCGTGGTACAGGGCAGAGCAAAAGCAGCTCGCGCGCTCGACGCTGGAGCATCGCAAACACTGTCGCAAGGGGAAAACCAGCCCACTTCCATCATGGGTGTGGAATTTGTGAAATCAACAGTTCTGTCGAAGACAATCGCTCACGCTGCCAGAAAGAAGGCTCCACCGAGATTTGAACTCGGATCGCTGGATTCAGAGTCCAGAGTGCTCACCATTACACCATGGAACCCTGAGACAGCAGGGGCTGCCGAACCACTGCTCAAGGATGTTTGCCTCCTTCGTCAAGCGTGGAAACAACAACGACAAGGATCACAATGGCGACTGTGGATCTGCTGATCCAGCAGCTCGTGCACTCGGTCTTTCGCAAGTGCAACCACGCTGTCTCGGCCTGCTGCCCTGTAAGGCCGGTCGCCCTCGCCTCCGAAATCCACTTTGCCGAAGTTTTCGAAAGCAGCTCGGGCCGTGCCAGATATGCCGACCTGTCCGCGAAACCTAGTTTCTCAGCGGGAGCAGGGCTGCTGTCGGCCATGAACAACTCTGAGCCGGGCTACTGCTCGCTAATCTCTCTCACTGGCAAACTTTCAAGCTGCTGGACAATCGCCTCGCCAGCATTTCACTTTGGCTTCAGCTTTCTCACCTCACAGTTAGCCTTCCTTCTGCTAAGTACAGCTGTAGGACAAGTCGCACATCTGCAGTACAGCTGCCTATTCAAACAGCACCGCTGCTGTTTCTCTCCCTTACCGGCGGCCATCGCTGTGTCAGCGCTGCGATGAGCAATGCTTTTAAGCAAAGTGAGATCTCAGACGGACTGTGTTCAAGAGCACGTGTCCCTGGCTTTCCGGGAGTCTGCATTGTATGCACTGTTTTTGATGTCGTTGGACTGCCTTGTACGTACAAATGTCATTGTTACCGTTTTGTAGTGATTGAAACTGGGATTTGAGGTTCCTGGTTTCCCTGAAAACTGGTTGAACGGTAGGGCTCGGGGCCTGGCTTTGCCGCTCCTCTCCCTGGTAAAATTGCTGTTTCTCTGTGTCCAGCTGTTCCTGTGAATTGTTGAATCAAATTAAAGAAAAGAGCACCTGTCCAGCATGCGCCTCATTTCAATTCCTGTCACCTTTTCACCAGCTGTCTGTGGAACACAGAGAGGAGCTCCAAAAACAACACCGCTTGACTGCAGCTTGTCTCTTAATGCTGTGTCCTTCGAAGAAAACACATCCGTGGTTCAGGAGAGAGCAAAAGCAGGCACCGGTGGCGAGCTTAAGACGCCACCTCGGGATTGGCATCATCCCGTTCTGGCAGAAATGCGATGAGATCTGACTCCAAGGTGCTAAAAGGGCTGCTCTTACAATTGGCCCGTAGGCAGATTTCACTGGCGCGTCCCACATTAAACAAGGGCCGGGACGAAGCAAGTCAAGGTTCCGCCGAGATTTGAACTCGGATCGCTGGATCCAAAGTCCAGAGTGCTAGCCATTACACCACGGAACCAGCAGTGCTGCCGCCTCAGGCAGGCCTGAGCTTTCCTGCATTCACACTTGCAGCAACGCTCTCAGAATCTGGTCTCTCGCTGCTGCGTCCTTGGCAGGGAATACTTGCGTGGTACAGGGCAGAGCAAAAGCAGCTCGCGCGCTCGACGCAGGAGCATCGCAAACACTGTCGCAAGGGGAAAACCAGCCCACTTCCATCATGGGTGTGGAATTTGTGAAATCAACAGTTCTGTCGAAGACAATCGCTCACGCTGCCAGAAAGAAGGCTCCACCGAGATTTGAACTCGGATCGCTGGATTCAGAGTCCAGAGTGCTCACCATTACACCATGGAACCCTGAGACAGCAGGGGCTGCCGAACCACTGCTCAAGGATGTTTGCCTCCTTCGTCAAGCGTGGAAACAACAACGACAAGGATCACAATGGCGACTGTGGATCTGCTGATCCAGCAGCTCGTGCACTCGGTCTTTCGCAAGTGCAACCACGCTGTCTCGGCCTGCTGCCCTGTAAGGCCGGTCGCCCTCGCCTCCGAAATCCACTTTGCCGAAGTTTTCGAAAGCAGCTCGGGCCGTGCCAGATATGCCGACCTGTCCGCGAAACCTAGTTTCTCAGCGGGAGCAGGGCTGCTGTCGGCCATGAACAACTCTGAGCCGGGCTACTGCTCGCTAATCTCTCTCACTGGCAAACTTTCAAGCTGCTGGACAATCGCCTCGCCAGCATTTCACTTTGGCTTCAGCTTTCTCACCTCACAGTTAGCCTTCCTTCTGCTAAGTACAGCTGT
The DNA here is from genome assembly GCF_047496795.1 of Chiloscyllium punctatum. NCBI lineage: Eukaryota > Metazoa > Chordata > Chondrichthyes > Orectolobiformes > Hemiscylliidae > Chiloscyllium > Chiloscyllium punctatum. The sequence continues at coordinate 14,992,887 of NC_092759.1, read as the reverse complement.
AGGACAAGTCGCACATCTGCAGTACAGCTGCCTATTCAAACAGCACCGCTGCTGTTTCTCTCCCTTACCGGCGGCCATCGCTGTGTCAGCGCTGCGATGAGCAATGCTTTTAAGCAAAGTGAGATCTCAGACGGACTGTGTTCAAGAGCACGTGTCCCTGGCTTTCCGGGAGTCTGCATTGTATGCACTGTTTTTGATGTCGTTGGACTGCCTTGTACGTACAAATGTCATTGTTACCGTTTTGTAGTGATTGAAACTGGGATTTGAGGTTCCTGGTTTCCCTGAAAACTGGTTGAACGGTAGGGCTCGGGGCCTGGCTTTGCCGCTCCTCTCCCTGGTAAAATTGCTGTTTCTCTGTGTCCAGCTGTTCCTGTGAATTGTTGAATCAAATTAAAGAAAAGAGCACCTGTCCAGCATGCGCCTCATTTCAATTCCTGTCACCTTTTCACCAGCTGTCTGTGGAACACAGAGAGGAGCTCCAAAAACAACACCGCTTGACTGCAGCTTGTCTCTTAATGCTGTGTCCTTCGAAGAAAACACATCCGTGGTTCAGGAGAGAGCAAAAGCAGGCACCGGTGGCGAGCTTAAGACGCCACCTCGGGATTGGCATCATCCCGTTCTGGCAGAAATGCGATGAGGTCTGACTCCAAGGTGCTAAAAGGGCTGCTCTTACAATTGGCCCGTAGGCAGATTTCACTGGCGCGTCCCACATTAAACAAGGGCCGGGACGAAGCAAGTCAAGGTTCCGCCGAGATTCGGACTCGGATCGCTGGATCCAAAGTCCAGAGTGCTAGCCATTACACCACGGAACCAGCAGTGCTGCCGCCTCAGGCAGGCCTGAGCTTTCCTGCATTCACACTTGCAGCAACGCTCTCAGAATCTGGTCTCTCGCTGCTGCGTCCTTGGCAGGGAATACTTGCGTGGTACAGGGCAGAGCAAAAGCAGCTCGCGCGCTCGACGCAGGAGCATCGCAAACACTGTCGCAAGGGGAAAACCAGCCCACTTCCATCATGGGTGTGGAATTTGTGAAATCAACAGTTCTGTCGAAGACAATCGCTCACGCTGCCAGAAAGAAGGCTCCACCGAGATTTGAACTCGGATCGCTGGATTCAGAGTCCAGAGTGCTCACCATTACACCATGGAACCCTGAGACAGCAGGGGCTGCCGAACCACTGCTCAAGGATGTTTGCCTCCTTCGTCAAGCGTGGAAACAACAACGACAAGGATCACAATGGCGACTGTGGATCTGCTGATCCAGCAGCTCGTGCACTCGGTCTTTCGCAAGTGCAACCACGCTGTCTCGGCCTGCTGCCCTGTAAGGCCGGTCGCCCTCGCCTCCGAAATCCACTTTGCCGAAGTTTTCGAAAGCAGCTCGGGCCGTGCCAGATATGCCGACCTGTCCGCGAAACCTAGTTTCTCAGCGGGAGCAGGGCTGCTGTCGGCCATGAACAACTCTGAGCCGGGCTACTGCTCGCTAATCTCTCTCACTGGCAAACTTTCAAGCTGCTGGACAATCGCCTCGCCAGCATTTCACTTTGGCTTCAGCTTTCTCACCTCACAGTTAGCCTTCCTTCTGCTAAGTACAGCTGTAGGACAAGTCGCACATCTGCAGTACAGCTGCCTATTCAAACAGCACCGCTGCTGTTTCTCTCCCTTACCGGCGGCCATCGCTGTGTCAGCGCTGCGATGAGCAATGCTTTTAAGCAAAGTGAGATCTCAGACGGACTGTGTTCAAGAGCACGTGTCCCTGGCTTTCCGGGAGTCTGCATTGTATGCACTGTTTTTGATGTCGTTGGACTGCCTTGTACGTACAAATGTCATTGTTACCGTTTTGTAGTGATTGAAACTGGGATTTGAGGTTCCTGGTTTCCCTGAAAACTGGTTGAACGGTAGGGCTCGGGGCCTGGCTTTGCCGCTCCTCTCCCTGGTAAAATTGCTGTTTCTCTGTGTCCAGCTGTTCCTGTGAATTGTTGAATCAAATTAAAGAAAAGAGCACCTGTCCAGCATGCGCCTCATTTCAATTCCTGTCACCTTTTCACCAGCTGTCTGTGGAACACAGAGAGGAGCTCCAAAAACAACACCGCTTGACTGCAGCTTGTCTCTTAATGCTGTGTCCTTCGAAGAAAACACATCCGTGGTTCAGGAGAGAGCAAAAGCAGGCACCGGTGGCGAGCTTAAGACGCCACCTCGGGATTGGCATCATCCCGTTCTGGCAGAAATGCGATGAGATCTGACTCCAAGGTGCTAAAAGGGCTGCTCTTACAATTGGCCCGTAGGCAGATTTCACTGGCGCGTCCCACATTAAACAAGGGCCGGGACGAAGCAAGTCAAGGTTCCGCCGAGATTCGGACTCGGATCGCTGGATCCAAAGTCCAGAGTGCTAGCCATTACACCACGGAACCAGCAGTGCTGCCGCCTCAGGCAGGCCTGAGCTTTCCTGCATTCACACTTGCAGCAACGCTCTCAGAATCTGGTCTCTCGCTGCTGCGTCCTTGGCAGGGAATACTTGCGTGGTACAGGGCAGAGCAAAAGCAGCTCGCGCGCTCGACGCTGGAGCATCGCAAACACTGTCGCAAGGGGAAAACCAGCCCACTTCCATCATGGGTGTGGAATTTGTGAAATCAACAGTTCTGTCGAAGACAATCGCTCACGCTGCCAGAAAGAAGGCTCCACCGAGATTTGAACTCGGATCGCTGGATTCAGAGTCCAGAGTGCTCACCATTACACCATGGAACCCTGAGACAGCAGGGGCTGCCGAACCACTGCTCAAGGATGTTTGCCTCCTTCGTCAAGCGTGGAAACAACAACGACAAGGATCACAATGGCGACTGTGGATCTGCTGATCCAGCAGCTCGTGCACTCGGTCTTTCGCAAGTGCAACCACGCTGTCTCGGCCTGCTGCCCTGTAAGGCCGGTCGCCCTCGCCTCCGAAATCCACTTTGCCGAAGTTTTCGAAAGCAGCTCGGGCCGTGCCAGATATGCCGACCTGTCCGCGAAACCTAGTTTCTCAGCGGGAGCAGGGCTGCTGTCGGCCATGAACAACTCTGAGCCGGGCTACTGCTCGCTAATCTCTCTCACTGGCAAACTTTCAAGCTGCTGGACAATCGCCTCGCCAGCATTTCACTTTGGCTTCAGCTTTCTCACCTCACAGTTAGCCTTCCTTCTGCTAAGTACAGCTGTAGGACAAGTCGCACATCTGCAGTACAGCTGCCTATTCAAACAGCACCGCTGCTGTTTCTCTCCCTTACCGGCGGCCATCGCTGTGTCAGCGCTGCGATGAGCAATGCTTTTAAGCAAAGTGAGATCTCAGACGGACTGTGTTCAAGAGCACGTGTCCCTGGCTTTCCGGGAGTCTGCATTGTATGCACTGTTTTTGATGTCGTTGGACTGCCTTGTACGTACAAATGTCATTGTTACCGTTTTGTAGTGATTGAAACTGGGATTTGAGGTTCCTGGTTTCCCTGAAAACTGGTTGAACGGTAGGGCTCGGGGCCTGGCTTTGCCGCTCCTCTCCCTGGTAAAATTGCTGTTTCTCTGTGTCCAGCTGTTCCTGTGAATTGTTGAATCAAATTAAAGAAAAGAGCACCTGTCCAGCATGCGCCTCATTTCAATTCCTGTCACCTTTTCACCAGCTGTCTGTGGAACACAGAGAGGAGCTCCAAAAACAACACCGCTTGACTGCAGCTTGTCTCTTAATGCTGTGTCCTTCGAAGAAAACACATCCGTGGTTCAGGAGAGAGCAAAAGCAGGCACCGGTGGCGAGCTTAAGACGCCACCTCGGGATTGGCATCATCCCGTTCTGGCAGAAATGCGATGAGATCTGACTCCAAGGTGCTAAAAGGGCTGCTCTTACAATTGGCCCGTAGGCAGATTTCACTGGCGCGTCCCACATTAAACAAGGACCGGGACGAAGCAAGTCAAGGTTCCGCCGAGATTCGAACTCGGATCGCTGGATCCAAAGTCCAGAGTGCTAGCCATTACACCACGGAACCAGCAGTGCTGCCGCCTCAGGCAGGCCTGAGCTTTCCTGCATTCACACTTGCAGCAACGCTCTCAGAATCTGGTCTCTCGCTGCTGCGTCCTTGGCAGGGAATACTTGCGTGGTACAGGGCAGAGCAAAAGCAGCTCGCGCGCTCGACGCAGGAGCATCGCAAACACTGTCGCAAGGGGAAAACCAGCCCACTTCCATCATGGGTGTGGAATTTGTGAAATCAACAGTTCTGTCGAAGACAATCGCTCACGCTGCCAGAAAGAAGGCTCCACCGAGATTTGAACTCGGATCGCTGGATTCAGAGTCCAGAGTGCTCACCATTACACCATGGAACCCTGAGACAGCAGGGGCTGCCGAACCACTGCTCAAGGATGTTTGCCTCCTTCGTCAAGCGTGGAAACAACAACGACAAGGATCACAATGGCGACTGTGGATCTGCTGATCCAGCAGCTCGTGCACTCGGTCTTTCGCAAGTGCAACCACGCTGTCTCGGCCTGCTGCCCTGTAAGGCCGGTCGCCCTCGCCTCCGAAATCCACTTTGCCGAAGTTTTCGAAAGCAGCTCGGGCCGTGCCAGATATGCCGACCTGTCCGCGAAACCTAGTTTCTCAGCGGGAGCAGGGCTGCTGTCGGCCATGAACAACTCTGAGCCGGGCTACTGCTCGCTAATCTCTCTCACTGGCAAACTTTCAAGCTGCTGGACAATCGCCTCGCCAGCATTTCACTTTGGCTTCAGCTTTCTCACCTCACAGTTAGCCTTCCTTCTGCTAAGTACAGCTGTAGGACAAGTCGCACATCTGCAGTACAGCTGCCTATTCAAACAGCACCGCTGCTGTTTCTCTCCCTTACCGGCGGCCATCGCTGTGTCAGCGCTGCGATGAGCAATGCTTTTAAGCAAAGTGAGATCTCAGACGGACTGTGTTCAAGAGCACGTGTCCCTGGCTTTCCGGGAGTCTGCATTGTATGCACTGTTTTTGATGTCGTTGGACTGCCTTGTACGTACAAATGTCATTGTTACCGTTTTGTAGTGATTGAAACTGGGATTTGAGGTTCCTGGTTTCCCTGAAAACTGGTTGAACGGTAGGGCTCGGGGCCTGGCTTTGCCGCTCCTCTCCCTGGTAAAATTGCTGTTTCTCTGTGTCCAGCTGTTCCTGTGAATTGTTGAATCAAATTAAAGAAAAGAGCACCTGTCCAGCATGCGCCTCATTTCAATTCCTGTCACCTTTTCACCAGCTGTCTGTGGAACACAGAGAGGAGCTCCAAAAACAACACCGCTTGACTGCAGCTTGTCTCTTAATGCTGTGTCCTTCGAAGAAAACACATCCGTGGTTCAGGAGAGAGCAAAAGCAGGCACCGGTGGCGAGCTTAAGACGCCACCTCGGGATTGGCATCATCCCGTTCTGGCAGAAATGCGATGAGATCTGACTCCAAGGTGCTAAAAGGGCTGCTCTTACAATTGGCCCGTAGGCAGATTTCACTGGCGCGTCCCACATTAAACAAGGACCGGGACGAAGCAAGTCAAGGTTCCGCCGAGATTCGAACTCGGATTGCTGGATCCAAAGTCCAGAGTGCTAGCCATTACACCACGGAACCAGCAGTGCTGCCGCCTCAGGCAGGCCTGAGCTTTCCTGCATTCACACTTGCAGCAACGCTCTCAGAATCTGGTCTCTCGCTGCTGCGTCCTTGGCAGGGAATACTTGCGTGGTACAGGGCAGAGCAAAAGCAGCTCGCGCGCTCGACGCTGGAGCATCGCAAACACTGTCGCAAGGGGAAAACCAGCCCACTTCCATCATGGGTGTGGAATTTGTGAAATCAACAGTTCTGTCGAAGACAATCGCTCACGCTGCCAGAAAGAAGGCTCCACCGAGATTTGAACTCGGATCGCTGGATTCAGAGTCCAGAGTGCTCACCATTACACCATGGAACCCTGAGACAGCAGGGGCTGCCGAACCACTGCTCAAGGATGTTTGCCTCCTTCGTCAAGCGTGGAAACAACAACGACAAGGATCACAATGGCGACTGTGGATCTGCTGATCCAGCAGCTCGTGCACTCGGTCTTTCGCAAGTGCAACCACGCTGTCTCGGCCTGCTGCCCTGTAAGGCCGGTCGCCCTCGCCTCCGAAATCCACTTTGCCGAAGTTTTCGAAAGCAGCTCGGGCCGTGCCAGATATGCCGACCTGTCCGCGAAACCTAGTTTCTCAGCGGGAGCAGGGCTGCTGTCGGCCATGAACAACTCTGAGCCGGGCTACTGCTCGCTAATCTCTCTCACTGGCAAACTTTCAAGCTGCTGGACAATCGCCTCGCCAGCATTTCACTTTGGCTTCAGCTTTCTCACCTCACAGTTAGCCTTCCTTCTGCTAAGTACAGCTGTAGGACAAGTCGCACATCTGCAGTACAGCTGCCTATTCAAACAGCACCGCTGCTGTTTCTCTCCCTTACCGGCGGCCATCGCTGTGTCAGCGCTGCGATGAGCAATGCTTTTAAGCAAAGTGAGATCTCAGACGGACTGTGTTCAAGAGCACGTGTCCCTGGCTTTCCGGGAGTCTGCATTGTATGCACTGTTTTTGATGTCGTTGGACTGCCTTGTACGTACAAATGTCATTGTTACCGTTTTGTAGTGATTGAAACTGGGATTTGAGGTTCCTGGTTTCCCTGAAAACTGGTTGAACGGTAGGGCTCGGGGCCTGGCTTTGCCGCTCCTCTCCCTGGTAAAATTGCTGTTTCTCTGTGTCCAGCTGTTCCTGTGAATTGTTGAATCAAATTAAAGAAAAGAGCACCTGTCCAGCATGCGCCTCATTTCAATTCCTGTCACCTTTTCACCAGCTGTCTGTGGAACACAGAGAGGAGCTCCAAAAACAACACCGCTTGACTGCAGCTTGTCTCTTAATGCTGTGTCCTTCGAAGAAAACACATCCGTGGTTCAGGAGAGAGCAAAAGCAGGCACCGGTGGCGAGCTTAAGACGCCACCTCGGGATTGGCATCATCCCGTTCTGGCAGAAATGCGATGAGATCTGACTCCAAGGTGCTAAAAGGGCTGCTCTTACAATTGGCCCGTAGGCAGATTTCACTGGCGCGTCCCACATTAAACAAGGGCCGGGACGAAGCAAGTCAAGGTTCCGCCGAGATTCGAACTCGGATCGCTGGATCCAAAGTCCAGAGTGCTAGCCATTACACCACGGAACCAGCAGTGCTGCCGCCTCAGGCAGGCCTGAGCTTTCCTGCATTCACACTTGCAGCAACGCTCTCAGAATCTGGTCTCTCGCTGCTGCGTCCTTGGCAGGGAATACTTGCGTGGTACAGGGCAGAGCAAAAGCAGCTCGCGCGCTCGACGCTGGAGCATCGCAAACACTGTCGCAAGGGGAAAACCAGCCCACTTCCATCATGGGTGTGGAATTTGTGAAATCAACAGTTCTGTCGAAGACAATCGCTCACGCTGCCAGAAAGAAGGCTCCACCGAGATTTGAACTCGGATCGCTGGATTCAGAGTCCAGAGTGCTCACCATTACACCATGGAACCCTGAGACAGCAGGGGCTGCCGAACCACTGCTCAAGGATGTTTGCCTCCTTCGTCAAGCGTGGAAACAACAACGACAAGGATCACAATGGCGACTGTGGATCTGCTGATCCAGCAGCTCGTGCACTCGGTCTTTCGCAAGTGCAACCACGCTGTCTCGGCCTGCTGCCCTGTAAGGCCGGTCGCCCTCGCCTCCGAAATCCACTTTGCCGAAGTTTTCGAAAGCAGCTCGGGCCGTGCCAGATATGCCGACCTGTCCGCGAAACCTAGTTTCTCAGCGGGAGCAGGGCTGCTGTCGGCCATGAACAACTCTGAGCCGGGCTACTGCTCGCTAATCTCTCTCACTGGCAAACTTTCAAGCTGCTGGACAATCGCCTCGCCAGCATTTCACTTTGGCTTCAGCTTTCTCACCTCACAGTTAGCCTTCCTTCTGCTAAGTACAGCTGTAGGACAAGTCGCACATCTGCAGTACAGCTGCCTATTCAAACAGCACCGCTGCTGTTTCTCTCCCTTACCGGCGGCCATCGCTGTGTCAGCGCTGCGATGAGCAATGCTTTTAAGCAAAGTGAGATCTCAGACGGACTGTGTTCAAGAGCACGTGTCCCTGGCTTTCCGGGAGTCTGCATTGTATGCACTGTTTTTGATGTCGTTGGACTGCCTTGTACGTACAAATGTCATTGTTACCGTTTTGTAGTGATTGAAACTGGGATTTGAGGTTCCTGGTTTCCCTGAAAACTGGTTGAACGGTAGGGCTCGGGGCCTGGCTTTGCCGCTCCTCTCCCTGGTAAAATTGCTGTTTCTCTGTGTCCAGCTGTTCCTGTGAATTGTTGAATCAAATTAAAGAAAAGAGCACCTGTCCAGCATGCGCCTCATTTCAATTCCTGTCACCTTTTCACCAGCTGTCTGTGGAACACAGAGAGGAGCTCCAAAAACAACACCGCTTGACTGCAGCTTGTCTCTTAATGCTGTGTCCTTCGAAGAAAACACATCCGTGGTTCAGGAGAGAGCAAAAGCAGGCACCGGTGGCGAGCTTAAGACGCCACCTCGGGATTGGCATCATCCCGTTCTGGCAGAAATGCGATGAGATCTGACTCCAAGGTGCTAAAAGGGCTGCTCTTACAATTGGCCCGTAGGCAGATTTCACTGGCGCGTCCCACATTAAACAAGGGCCGGGACGAAGCAAGTCAAGGTTCCGCCGAGATTCGAACTCGGATCGCTGGATCCAAAGTCCAGAGTGCTAGCCATTACACCACGGAACCAGCAGTGCTGCCGCCTCAGGCAGGCCTGAGCTTTCCTGCATTCACACTTGCAGCAACGCTCTCAGAATCTGGTCTCTCGCTGCTGCGTCCTTGGCAGGGAATACTTGCGTGGTACAGGGCAGAGCAAAAGCAGCTCGCGCGCTCGACGCTGGAGCATCGCAAACACTGTCGCAAGGGGAAAACCAGCCCACTTCCATCATGGGTGTGGAATTTGTGAAATCAACAGTTCTGTCGAAGACAATCGCTCACGCTGCCAGAAAGAAGGCTCCACCGAGATTTGAACTCGGATCGCTGGATTCAGAGTCCAGAGTGCTCACCATTACACCATGGAACCCTGAGACAGCAGGGGCTGCCGAACCACTGCTCAAGGATGTTTGCCTCCTTCGTCAAGCGTGGAAACAACAACGACAAGGATCACAATGGCGACTGTGGATCTGCTGATCCAGCAGCTCGTGCACTCGGTCTTTCGCAAGTGCAACCACGCTGTCTCGGCCTGCTGCCCTGTAAGGCCGGTCGCCCTCGCCTCCGAAATCCACTTTGCCGAAGTTTTCGAAAGCAGCTCGGGCCGTGCCAGATATGCCGACCTGTCCGCGAAACCTAGTTTCTCAGCGGGAGCAGGGCTGCTGTCGGCCATGAACAACTCTGAGCCGGGCTACTGCTCGCTAATCTCTCTCACTGGCAAACTTTCAAGCTGCTGGACAATCGCCTCGCCAGCATTTCACTTTGGCTTCAGCTTTCTCACCTCACAGTTAGCCTTCCTTCTGCTAAGTACAGCTGTAGGACAAGTCGCACATCTGCAGTACAGCTGCCTATTCAAACAGCACCGCTGCTGTTTCTCTCCCTTACCGGCGGCCATCGCTGTGTCAGCGCTGCGATGAGCAATGCTTTTAAGCAAAGTGAGATCTCAGACGGACTGTGTTCAAGAGCACGTGTCCCTGGCTTTCCGGGAGTCTGCATTGTATGCACTGTTTTTGATGTCGTTGGACTGCCTTGTACGTACAAATGTCATTGTTACCGTTTTGTAGTGATTGAAACTGGGATTTGAGGTTCCTGGTTTCCCTGAAAACTGGTTGAACGGTAGGGCTCGGGGCCTGGCTTTGCCGCTCCTCTCCCTGGTAAAATTGCTGTTTCTCTGTGTCCAGCTGTTCCTGTGAATTGTTGAATCAAATTAAAGAAAAGAGCACCTGTCCAGCATGCGCCTCATTTCAATTCCTGTCACCTTTTCACCAGCTGTCTGTGGAACACAGAGAGGAGCTCCAAAAACAACACCGCTTGACTGCAGCTTGTCTCTTAATGCTGTGTCCTTCGAAGAAAACACATCCGTGGTTCAGGAGAGAGCAAAAGCAGGCACCGGTGGCGAGCTTAAGACGCCACCTCGGGATTGGCATCATCCCGTTCTGGCAGAAATGCGATGAGATCTGACTCCAAGGTGCTAAAAGGGCTGCTCTTACAATTGGCCCGTAGGCAGATTTCACTGGCGCGTCCCACATTAAACAAGGGCCGGGACGAAGCAAGTCAAGGTTCCGCCGAGATTCGAACTCGGATCGCTGGATCCAAAGTCCAGAGTGCTAGCCATTACACCACGGAACCAGCAGTGCTGCCGCCTCAGGCAGGCCTGAGCTTTCCTGCATTCACACTTGCAGCAACGCTCTCAGAATCTGGTCTCTCGCTGCTGCGTCCTTGGCAGGGAATACTTGCGTGGTACAGGGCAGAGCAAAAGCAGCTCGCGCGCTCGACGCTGGAGCATCGCAAACACTGTCGCAAGGGGAAAACCAGCCCACTTCCATCATGGGTGTGGAATTTGTGAAATCAACAGTTCTGTCGAAGACAATCGCTCACGCTGCCAGAAAGAAGGCTCCACCGAGATTTGAACTCGGATCGCTGGATTCAGAGTCCAGAGTGCTCACCATTACACCATGGAACCCTGAGACAGCAGGGGCTGCCGAACCACTGCTCAAGGATGTTTGCCTCCTTCGTCAAGCGTGGAAACAACAACGACAAGGATCACAATGGCGACTGTGGATCTGCTGATCCAGCAGCTCGTGCACTCGGTCTTTCGCAAGTGCAACCACGCTGTCTCGGCCTGCTGCCCTGTAAGGCCGGTCGCCCTCGCCTCCGAAATCCACTTTGCCGAAGTTTTCGAAAGCAGCTCGGGCCGTGCCAGATATGCCGACCTGTCCGCGAAACCTAGTTTCTCAGCGGGAGCAGGGCTGCTGTCGGCCATGAACAACTCTGAGCCGGGCTACTGCTCGCTAATCTCTCTCACTGGCAAACTTTCAAGCTGCTGGACAATCGCCTCGCCAGCATTTCACTTTGGCTTCAGCTTTCTCACCTCACAGTTAGCCTTCCTTCTGCTAAGTACAGCTGTAGGACAAGTCGCACATCTGCAGTACAGCTGCCTATTCAAACAGCACCGCTGCTGTTTCTCTCCCTTACCGGCGGCCATCGCTGTGTCAGCGCTGCGATGAGCAATGCTTTTAAGCAAAGTGAGATCTCAGACGGACTGTGTTCAAGAGCACGTGTCCCTGGCTTTCCGGGAGTCTGCATTGTATGCACTGTTTTTGATGTCGTTGGACTGCCTTGTACGTACAAATGTCATTGTTACCGTTTTGTAGTGATTGAAACTGGGATTTGAGGTTCCTGGTTTCCCTGAAAACTGGTTGAACGGTAGGGCTCGGGGCCTGGCTTTGCCGCTCCTCTCCCTGGTAAAATTGCTGTTTCTCTGTGTCCAGCTGTTCCTGTGAATTGTTGAATCAAATTAAAGAAAAGAGCACCTGTCCAGCATGCGCCTCATTTCAATTCCTGTCACCTTTTCACCAGCTGTCTGTGGAACACAGAGAGGAGCTCCAAAAACAACACCGCTTGACTGCAGCTTGTCTCTTAATGCTGTGTCCTTCGAAGAAAACACATCCGTGGTTCAGGAGAGAGCAAAAGCAGGCACCGGTGGCGAGCTTAAGACGCCACCTCGGGATTGGCATCATCCCGTTCTGGCAGAAATGCGATGAGATCTGACTCCAAGGTGCTAAAAGGGCTGCTCTTACAATTGGCCCGTAGGCAGATTTCACTGGCGCGACCCACATTAAACAAGGGCCGGGACGAAGCAAGTCAAGGTTCCGCCGAGATTCGAACTCGGATCGCTGGATCCAAAGTCCAGAGTGCTAGCCATTACACCACGGAACCAGCAGTGCTGCCGCCGCAGGCAGGCCTGAGCTTTCCTGCATTCACACTTGCAGCAACGCTCTCAGAATCTGGTCTCTCGCTGCTGCGTCCTTGGCAGGGAATACTTGCGTGGTACAGGGCAGAGCAAAAGCAGCTCGCGCGCTCGACGCTGGAGCATCGCAAACACTGTCGCAAGGGGAAAACCAGCCCACTTCCATCATGGGTGTGGAATTTGTGAAATCAACAGTTCTGTCGAAGACAATCGCTCACGCTGCCAGAAAGAAGGCTCCACCGAGATTTGAACTCGGATCGCTGGATTCAGAGTCCAGAGTGCTCACCATTACACCACGGAACCCTGAGACAGCAGGGGCTGCCGAACCACTGCTCAAGGATGTTTGCCTCCTTCGTCAAGCGTGGAAACAACAACGACAAGGATCACAATGGCGACTGTGGATCTGCTGATCCAGCAGCTCGTGCACTCGGTCTTTCGCAAGTGCAACCACGCTGTCTCGGCCTGCTGCCCTGTAAGGCCGGTTGCCCTCGCCTCCGAAATCCACTTTGCCGAAGTTTTCGAAAGCAGCTCGGGCCGTGCCAGATATGCCGACCTGTCCGCGAAACCTAGTTTCTCAGCGGGAGCAGGGCTGCTGTCGGCCATGAACAACTCTGAGCCGGGCTACTGCTCGCTAATCTCTCTCACTGGCAAACTTTCAAGCTGCTGGACAATCGCCTCGCCAGCATTTCACTTTGGCTTCAGCTTTCTCACCTCACAGTTAGCCTTCCTTCTGCTAAGTACAGCTGTAGGACAAGTCGCACATCTGCAGTACAGCTGCCTATTCAAACAGCACCGCTGCTGTTTCTCTCCCTTACCGGCGGCCATCGCTGTGTCAGCGCTGCGATGAGCAATGCTTTTAAGCAAAGTGAGATCTCAGACGGACTGTGTTCAAGAGCACGTGTCCCTGGCTTTCCGGGAGTCTGCATTGTATGCACTGTTTTTGATGTCGTTGGACTGCCTTGTACGTACAAATGTCATTGTTACCGTTTTGTAGTGATTGAAACTGGGATTTGAGGTTCCTGGTTTCCCTGAAAACTGGTTGAACGGTAGGGCTCGGGGCCTGGCTTTGCCGCTCCTCTCCCTGGTAAAATTGCTGTTTCTCTGTGTCCAGCTGTTCCTGTGAATTGTTGAATCAAATTAAAGAAAAGAGCACCTGTCCAGCATGCGCCTCATTTCAATTCCTGTCACCTTTTCACCAGCTGTCTGTGGAACACAGAGAGGAGCTCCAAAAACAACACCGCTTGACTGCAGCTTGTCTCTTAATGCTGTGTCCTTCGAAGAAAACACATCCGTGGTTCAGGAGAGAGCAAAAGCAGGCACCGGTGGCGAGCTTAAGACGCCACCTCGGGATTGGCATCATCCCGTTCTGGCAGAAATGCGATGAGATCTGACTCCAAGGTGCTAAAAGGGCTGCTCTTACAATTGGCCCGTAGGCAGATTTCACTGGCGCGTCCCACATTAAACAAGGGCCGGGACGAAGCAAGTCAAGGTTCCGCCGAGATTCGAACTCGGATCGCTGGATCCAAAGTCCAGAGTGCTAGCCATTACACCACGGAACCAGCAGTGCTGCCGCCGCAGGCAGGCCTGAGCTTTCCTGCATTCACACTTGCAGCAACGCTCTCAGAATCTGGTCTCTCGCTGCTGCGTCCTTGGCAGGGAATACTTGCGTGGTACAGGGCAGAGCAAAAGCAGCTCGCGCGCTCGACGCTGGAGCATCGCAAACACTGTCGCAAGGGGAAAACCAGCCCACTTCCATCATGGGTGTGGAATTTGTGAAATCAACAGTTCTGTCGAAGACAATCGCTCACGCTGCCAGAAAGAAGGCTCCACCGAGATTTGAACTCGGATCGCTGGATTCAGAGTCCAGAGTGCTCACCATTACACCACGGAACCCTGAGACAGCAGGGGCTGCCGAACCACTGCTCAAGGATGTTTGCCTCCTTCGTCAAGCGTGGAAACAACAACGACAAGGATCACAATGGCGACTGTGGATCTGCTGATCCAGCAGCTCGTGCACTCGGTCTTTCGCAAGTGCAACCACGCTGTCTCGGCCTGCTGCCCTGTAAGGCCGGTTGCCCTCGCCTCCGAAATCCACTTTGCCGAAGTTTTCGAAAGCAGCTCGGGCCGTGCCAGATATGCCGACCTGTCCGCGAAACCTAGTTTCTCAGCGGGAGCAGGGCTGCTGTCGGCCATGAACAACTCTGAGCCGGGCTACTGCTCGCTAATCTCTCTCACTGGCAAACTTTCAAGCTGCTGGACAATCGCCTCGCCAGCATTTCACTTTGGCTTCAGCTTTCTCACCTCACAGTTAGCCTTCCTTCTGCTAAGTACAGCTGTAGGACAAGTCGCACATCTGCAGTACAGCTGCCTATTCAAACAGCACCGCTGCTGTTTCTCTCCCTTACCGGCGGCCATCGCTGTGTCAGCGCTGCGATGAGCAATGCTTTTAAGCAAAGTGAGATCTCAGACGGACTGTGTTCAAGAGCACGTGTCCCTGGCTTTCCGGGAGTCTGCATTGTATGCACTGTTTTTGATGTCGTTGGACTGCCTTGTACGTACAAATGTCATTGTTACCGTTTTGTAGTGATTGAAACTGGGATTTGAGGTTCCTGGTTTCCCTGAAAACTGGTTGAACGGTAGGGCTCGGGGCCTGGCTTTGCCGCTCCTCTCCCTGGTAAAATTGCTGTTTCTCTGTGTCCAGCTGTTCCTGTGAATTGTTGAATCAAATTAAAGAAAAGAGCACCTGTCCAGCATGCGCCTCATTTCAATTCCTGTCACCTTTTCACCAGCTGTCTGTGGAACACAGAGAGGAGCTCCAAAAACAACACCGCTTGACTGCAGCTTGTCTCTTAATGCTGTGTCCTTCGAAGAAAACACATCCGTGGTTCAGGAGAGAGCAAAAGCAGGCACCGGTGGCGAGCTTAAGACGCCACCTCGGGATTGGCATCATCCCGTTCTGGCAGAAATGCGATGAGATCTGACTCCAAGGTGCTAAAAGGGCTGCTCTTACAATTGGCCCGTAGGCAGATTTCACTGGCGCGTCCCACATTAAACAAGGGCCGGGACGAAGCAAGTCAAGGTTCCGCCGAGATTCGAACTCGGATCGCTGGATCCAAAGTCCAGAGTGCTAGCCATTACACCACGGAACCAGCAGTGCTGCCGCCGCAGGCAGGCCTGAGCTTTCCTGCATTCACACTTGCAGCAACGCTCTCAGAATCTGGTCTCTCGCTGCTGCGTCCTTGGCAGGGAATACTTGCGTGGTACAGGGCAGAGCAAAAGCAGCTCGCGCGCTCGACGCTGGAGCATCGCAAACACTGTCGCAAGGGGAAAACCAGCCCACTTCCATCATGGGTGTGGAATTTGTGAAATCAACAGTTCTGTCGAAGACAATCGCTCACGCTGCCAGAAAGAAGGCTCCACCGAGATTTGAACTCGGATCGCTGGATTCAGAGTCCAGAGTGCTCACCATTACACCACGGAACCCTGAGACAGCAGGGGCTGCCGAACCACTGCTCAAGGATGTTTGCCTCCTTCGTCAAGCGTGGAAACAACAACGACAAGGATCACAATGGCGACTGTGGATCTGCTGATCCAGCAGCTCGTGCACTCGGTCTTTCGCAAGTGCAACCACGCTGTCTCGGCCTGCTGCCCTGTAAGGCCGGTTGCCCTCGCCTCCGAAATCCACTTTGCCGAAGTTTTCGAAAGCAGCTCGGGCCGTGCCAGATATGCCGACCTGTCCGCGAAACCTAGTTTCTCAGCGGGAGCAGGGCTGCTGTCGGCCATGAACAACTCTGAGCCGGGCTACTGCTCGCTAATCTCTCTCACTGGCAAACTTTCAAGCTGCTGGACAATCGCCTCGCCAGCATTTCACTTTGGCTTCAGCTTTCTCACCTCACAGTTAGCCTTCCTTCTGCTAAGTACAGCTGTAGGACAAGTCGCACATCTGCAGTACAGCTGCCTATTCAAACAGCACCGCTGCTGTTTCTCTCCCTTACCGGCGGCCATCGCTGTGTCAGCGCTGCGATGAGCAATGCTTTTAAGCAAAGTGAGATCTCAGACGGACTGTGTTCAAGAGCACGTGTCCCTGGCTTTCCGGGAGTCTGCATTGTATGCACTGTTTTTGATGTCGTTGGACTGCCTTGTACGTACAAATGTCATTGTTACCGTTTTGTAGTGATTGAAACTGGGATTTGAGGTTCCTGGTTTCCCTGAAAACTGGTTGAACGGTAGGGCTCGGGGCCTGGCTTTGCCGCTCCTCTCCCTGGTAAAATTGCTGTTTCTCTGTGTCCAGCTGTTCCTGTGAATTGTTGAATCAAATTAAAGAAAAGAGCACCTGTCCAGCATGCGCCTCATTTCAATTCCTGTCACCTTTTCACCAGCTGTCTGTGGAACACAGAGAGGAGCTCCAAAAACAACACCGCTTGACTGCAGCTTGTCTCTTAATGCTGTGTCCTTCGAAGAAAACACATCCGTGGTTCAGGAGAGAGCAAAAGCAGGCACCGGTGGCGAGCTTAAGACGCCACCTCGGGATTGGCATCATCCCGTTCTGGCAGAAATGCGATGAGATCTGACTCCAAGGTGCTAAAAGGGCTGCTCTTACAATTGGCCCGTAGGCAGATTTCACTGGCGCGTCCCACATTAAACAAGGGCCGGGACGAAGCAAGTCAAGGTTCCGCCGAGATTCGAACTCGGATCGCTGGATCCAAAGTCCAGAGTGCTAGCCATTACACCACGGAACCAGCAGTGCTGCCGCCGCAGGCAGGCCTGAGCTTTCCTGCATTCACACTTGCAGCAACGCTCTCAGAATCTGGTCTCTCGCTGCTGCGTCCTTGGCAGGGAATACTTGCGTGGTACAGGGCAGAGCAAAAGCAGCTCGCGCGCTCGACGCTGGAGCATCGCAAACACTGTCGCAAGGGGAAAACCAGCCCACTTCCATCATGGGTGTGGAATTTGTGAAATCAACAGTTCTGTCGAAGACAATCGCTCACGCTGCCAGAAAGAAGGCTCCACCGAGATTTGAACTCGGATCGCTGGATTCAGAGTCCAGAGTGCTCACCATTACACCACGGAACCCTGAGACAGCAGGGGCTGCCGAACCACTGCTCAAGGATGTTTGCCTCCTTCGTCAAGCGTGGAAACAACAACGACAAGGATCACAATGGCGACTGTGGATCTGCTGATCCAGCAGCTCGTGCACTCGGTCTTTCGCAAGTGCAACCACGCTGTCTCGGCCTGCTGCCCTGTAAGGCCGGTTGCCCTCGCCTCCGAAATCCACTTTGCCGAAGTTTTCGAAAGCAGCTCGGGCCGTGCCAGATATGCCGACCTGTCCGCGAAACCTAGTTTCTCAGCGGGAGCAGGGCTGCTGTCGGCCATGAACAACTCTGAGCCGGGCTACTGCTCGCTAATCTCTCTCACTGGCAAACTTTCAAGCTGCTGGACAATCGCCTCGCCAGCATTTCACTTTGGCTTCAGCTTTCTCACCTCACAGTTAGCCTTCCTTCTGCTAAGTACAGCTGTAGGACAAGTCGCACATCTGCAGTACAGCTGCCTATTCAAACAGCACCGCTGCTGTTTCTCTCCCTTACCGGCGGCCATCGCTGTGTCAGCGCTGCGATGAGCAATGCTTTTAAGCAAAGTGAGATCTCAGACGGACTGTGTTCAAGAGCACGTGTCCCTGGCTTTCCGGGAGTCTGCATTGTATGCACTGTTTTTGATGTCGTTGGACTGCCTTGTACGTACAAATGTCATTGTTACCGTTTTGTAGTGATTGAAACTGGGATTTGAGGTTCCTGGTTTCCCTGAAAACTGGTTGAACGGTAGGGCTCGGGGCCTGGCTTTGCCGCTCCTCTCCCTGGTAAAATTGCTGTTTCTCTGTGTCCAGCTGTTCCTGTGAATTGTTGAATCAAATTAAAGAAAAGAGCACCTGTCCAGCATGCGCCTCATTTCAATTCCTGTCACCTTTTCACCAGCTGTCTGTGGAACACAGAGAGGAGCTCCAAAAACAACACCGCTTGACTGCAGCTTGTCTCTTAATGCTGTGTCCTTCGAAGAAAACACATCCGTGGTTCAGGAGAGAGCAAAAGCAGGCACCGGTGGCGAGCTTAAGACGCCACCTCGGGATTGGCATCATCCCGTTCTGGCAGAAATGCGATGAGATCTGACTCCAAGGTGCTAAAAGGGCTGCTCTTACAATTGGCCCGTAGGCAGATTTCACTGGCGCGTCCCACATTAAACAAGGGCCGGGACGAAGCAAGTCAAGGTTCCGCCGAGATTCGAACTCGGATCGCTGGATCCAAAGTCCAGAGTGCTAGCCATTACACCACGGAACCAGCAGTGCTGCCGCCGCAGGCAGGCCTGAGCTTTCCTGCATTCACACTTGCAGCAACGCTCTCAGAATCTGGTCTCTCGCTGCTGCGTCCTTGGCAGGGAATACTTGCGTGGTACAGGGCAGAGCAAAAGCAGCTCGCGCGCTCGACGCTGGAGCATCGCAAACACTGTCGCAAGGGGAAAACCAGCCCACTTCCATCATGGGTGTGGAATTTGTGAAATCAACAGTTCTGTCGAAGACAATCGCTCACGCTGCCAGAAAGAAGGCTCCACCGAGATTTGAACTCGGATCGCTGGATTCAGAGTCCAGAGTGCTCACCATTACACCACGGAACCCTGAGACAGCAGGGGCTGCCGAACCACTGCTCAAGGATGTTTGCCTCCTTCGTCAAGCGTGGAAACAACAACGACAAGGATCACAATGGCGACTGTGGATCTGCTGATCCAGCAGCTCGTGCACTCGGTCTTTCGCAAGTGCAACCACGCTGTCTCGGCCTGCTGCCCTGTAAGGCCGGTTGCCCTCGCCTCCGAAATCCACTTTGCCGAAGTTTTCGAAAGCAGCTCGGGCCGTGCCAGATATGCCGACCTGTCCGCGAAACCTAGTTTCTCAGCGGGAGCAGGGCTGCTGTCGGCCATGAACAACTCTGAGCCGGGCTACTGCTCGCTAATCTCTCTCACTGGCAAACTTTCAAGCTGCTGGACAATCGCCTCGCCAGCATTTCACTTTGGCTTCAGCTTTCTCACCTCACAGTTAGCCTTCCTTCTGCTAAGTACAGCTGTAGGACAAGTCGCACATCTGCAGTACAGCTGCCTATTCAAACAGCACCGCTGCTGTTTCTCTCCCTTACCGGCGGCCATCGCTGTGTCAGCGCTGCGATGAGCAATGCTTTTAAGCAAAGTGAGATCTCAGACGGACTGTGTTCAAGAGCACGTGTCCCTGGCTTTCCGGGAGTCTGCATTGTATGCACTGTTTTTGATGTCGTTGGACTGCCTTGTACGTACAAATGTCATTGTTACCGTTTTGTAGTGATTGAAACTGGGATTTGAGGTTCCTGGTTTCCCTGAAAACTGGTTGAACGGTAGGGCTCGGGGCCTGGCTTTGCCGCTCCTCTCCCTGGTAAAATTGCTGTTTCTCTGTGTCCAGCTGTTCCTGTGAATTGTTGAATCAAATTAAAGAAAAGAGCACCTGTCCAGCATGCGCCTCATTTCAATTCCTGTCACCTTTTCACCAGCTGTCTGTGGAACACAGAGAGGAGCTCCAAAAACAACACCGCTTGACTGCAGCTTGTCTCTTAATGCTGTGTCCTTCGAAGAAAACACATCCGTGGTTCAGGAGAGAGCAAAAGCAGGCACCGGTGGCGAGCTTAAGACGCCACCTCGGGATTGGCATCATCCCGTTCTGGCAGAAATGCGATGAGATCTGACTCCAAGGTGCTAAAAGGGCTGCTCTTACAATTGGCCCGTAGGCAGATTTCACTGGCGCGTCCCACATTAAACAAGGGCCGGGACGAAGCAAGTCAAGGTTCCGCCGAGATTCGAACTCGGATCGCTGGATTCAAAGCCCAGAGTGCTAGCCATTACACCACGGAACCAGCAGTGCTGCCGCCTCAGGCAGGCCTGAGCTTTCCTGCATTCACACTTGCAGCAACACTCTCAGAATCTGGTCTCTCGCTGCTGCGTCCTTGGCAGGGAATACTTGCGTGGTACAGGGCAGAGCAAAAGCAGCTCGCGCGCTCGACGCTGGAGCATCGCAAACACTGTCGCAAGGGGAAAACCAGCCCACTTCCATCATGGGTGTGGAATTTGTGAAATCAACAGTTCTGTCGAAGACAATCGCTCACGCTGCCAGAAAGAAGGCTCCACCGAGATTTGAACTCGGATCGCTGGATTCAGAGTCCAGAGTGCTCACCATTACACCATGGAACCCTGAGACAGCAGGGGCTGCCGAACCACTGCTCAAGGATGTTTGCCTCCTTCGTCAAGCGTGGAAACAACAACGACAAGGATCACAATGGCGACTGTGGATCTGCTGATCCAGCAGCTCGTGCACTCGGTCTTTCGCAAGTGCAACCACGCTGTCTCGGCCTGCTGCCCTGTAAGGCCGGTCGCCCTCGCCTCCGAAATCCACTTTGCCGAAGTTTTCGAAAGCAGCTCGGGCCGTGCCAGATATGCCGACCTGTCCGCGAAACCTAGTTTCTCAGCGGGAGCAGGGCTGCTGTCGGCCATGAACAACTCTGAGCCGGGCTACTGCTCGCTAATCTCTCTCACTGGCAAACTTTCAAGCTGCTGGACAATCGCCTCGCCAGCATTTCACTTTGGCTTCAGCTTTCTCACCTCACAGTTAGCCTTCCTTCTGCTAAGTACAGCTGTAGGACAAGTCGCACATCTGCAGTACAGCTGCCTATTCAAACAGCACCGCTGCTGTTTCTCTCCCTTACCGGCGGCCATCGCTGTGTCAGCGCTGCGATGAGCAATGCTTTTAAGCAAAGTGAGATCTCAGACGGACTGTGTTCAAGAGCACGTGTCCCTGGCTTTCCGGGAGTCTGCATTGTATGCACTGTTTTTGATGTCGTTGGACTGCCTTGTACGTACAAATGTCATTGTTACCGTTTTGTAGTGATTGAAACTGGGATTTGAGGTTCCTGGTTTCCCTGAAAACTGGTTGAACGGTAGGGCTCGGGGCCTGGCTTTGCCGCTCCTCTCCCTGGTAAAATTGCTGTTTCTCTGTGTCCAGCTGTTCCTGTGAATTGTTGAATCAAATTAAAGAAAAGAGCACCTGTCCAGCATGCGCCTCATTTCAATTCCTGTCACCTTTTCACCAGCTGTCTGTGGAACACAGAGAGGAGCTCCAAAAACAACACCGCTTGACTGCAGCTTGTCTCTTAATGCTGTGTCCTTCGAAGAAAACACATCCGTGGTTCAGGAGAGAGCAAAAGCAGGCACCGGTGGCGAGCTTAAGACGCCACCTCGGGATTGGCATCATCCCGTTCTGGCAGAAATGCGATGAGATCTGACTCCAAGGTGCTAAAAGGGCTGCTCTTACAATTGGCCCGTAGGCAGATTTCACTGGCGCGTCCCACATTAAACAAGGGCCGGGACGAAGCAAGTCAAGGTTCCGCCGAGATTCGAACTCGGATCGCTGGATTCAAAGTCCAGAGTGCTAGCCATTACACCACGGAACCAGCAGTGCTGCTGCCTCAGGCAGGCCTGAGCTTTCCTGCATTCACACTTGCAGCAACGCTCTCAGAATCTGGTCTCTCGCTGCTGCGTCCTTGGCAGGGAATACTTGCGTGGTACAGGGCAGAGCAAAAGCAGCTCGCGCGCTCGACGCAGGAGCATCGCAAACACTGTCGCAAGGGGAAAACCAGCCCACTTCCATCATGGGTGTGGAATTTGTGAAATCAACAGTTCTGTCGAAGACAATCGCTCACGCTGCCAGAAAGAAGGCTCCACCGAGATTTGAACTCGGATCGCTGGATTCAGAGTCCAGAGTGCTCACCGTTACACCATGGAACCCTGAGACAGCAGGGGCTGCCGAACCACTGCTCAAGGATGTTTGCCTCCTTCGTCAAGCGTGGAAACAACAACGACAAGGATCACAATGGCGACTGTGGATCTGCTGATCCAGCAGCTCGTGCACTCGGTCTTTCGCAAGTGCAACCACGCTGTCTCGGCCTGCTGCCCTGTAAGGCCGGTCGCCCTCGCCTCCGAAATCCACTTTGCCGAAGTTTTCGAAAGCAGCTCGGGCCGTGCCAGATATGCCGACCTGTCCGCGAAACCTAGTTTCTCAGCGGGAGCAGGGCTGCTGTCGGCCATGAACAACTCTGAGCCGGGCTACTGCTCGCTAATCTCTCTCACTGGCAAACTTTCAAGCTGCTGGACAATCGCCTCGCCAGCATTTCACTTTGGCTTCAGCTTTCTCACCTCACAGTTAGCCTTCCTTCTGCTAAGTACAGCTGTAGGACAAGTCGCACATCTGCAGTACAGCTGCCTATTCAAACAGCACCGCTGCTGTTTCTCTCCCTTACCGGCGGCCATCGCTGTGTCAGCGCTGCGATGAGCAATGCTTTTAAGCAAAGTGAGATCTCAGACGGACTGTGTTCAAGAGCACGTGTCCCTGGCTTTCCGGGAGTCTGCATTGTATGCACTGTTTTTGATGTCGTTGGACTGCCTTGTACGTACAAATGTCATTGTTACCGTTTTGTAGTGATTGAAACTGGGATTTGAGGTTCCTGGTTTCCCTGAAAACTGGTTGAACGGTAGGGCTCGGGGCCTGGCTTTGCCGCTCCTCTCCCTGGTAAAATTGCTGTTTCTCTGTGTCCAGCTGTTCCTGTGAATTGTTGAATCAAATTAAAGAAAAGAGCACCTGTCCAGCATGCGCCTCATTTCAATTCCTGTCACCTTTTCACCAGCTGTCTGTGGAACACAGAGAGGAGCTCCAAAAACAACACCGCTTGACTGCAGCTTGTCTCTTAATGCTGTGTCCTTCGAAGAAAACACATCCGTGGTTCAGGAGAGAGCAAAAGCAGGCACCGGTGGCGAGCTTAAGACGCCACCTCGGGATTGGCATCATCCCGTTCTGGCAGAAATGCGATGAGATCTGACTCCAAGGTGCTAAAAGGGCTGCTCTTACAATTGGCCCGTAGGCAGATTTCACTGGCGCGTCCCACATTAAACAAGGGCCGGGACGAAGCAAGTCAAGGTTCCGCCGAGATTCGAACTCGGATCGCTGGATCCAAAGTCCAGAGTGCTAGCCATTACACCACGGAACCAGCAGTGCTGCCGCCTCAGGCAGGCCTGAGCTTTCCTGCATTCACACTTGCAGCAACGCTCTCAGAATCTGGTCTCTCGCTGCTGCGTCCTTGGCAGGGAATACTTGCGTGGTACAGGGCAGAGCAAAAGCCGCTCGCGCGCTCGACGCTGGAGCATCGCAAACACTGTCGCAAGGGGAAAACCAGCCCACTTCCATCATGGGTGTGGAATTTGTGAAATCAACAGTTCTGTCGAAGACAATCGCTCACGCTGCCAGAAAGAAGGCTCCACCGAGATTTGAACTCGGATCGCTGGATTCAGAGTCCAGAGTGCTCACCGTTACACCATGGAACCCTGAGACAGCAGGGGCTGCCGAACCACTGCTCAAGGATGTTTGCCTCCTTCGTCAAGCGTGGAAACAACAACGACAAGGATCACAATGGCGACTGTGGATCTGCTGATCCAGCAGCTCGTGCACTCGGTCTTTCGCAAGTGCAACCACGCTGTCTCGGCCTGCTGCCCTGTAAGGCCGGTCGCCCTCGCCTCCGAAATCCACTTTGCCGAAGTTTTCGAAAGCAGCTCGGGCCGTGCCAGATATGCCGACCTGTCCGCGAAACCTAGTTTCTCAGCGGGAGCAGGGCTGCTGTCGGCCATGAACAACTCTGAGCCGGGCTACTGCTCGCTAATCTCTCTCACTGGCAAACTTTCAAGCTGCTGGACAATCGCCTCGCCAGCATTTCACTTTGGCTTCAGCTTTCTCACCTCACAGTTAGCCTTCCTTCTGCTAAGTACAGCTGTAGGACAAGTCGCACATCTGCAGTACAGCTGCCTATTCAAACAGCACCGCTGCTGTTTCTCTCCCTTACCGGCGGCCATCGCTGTGTCAGCGCTGCGATGAGCAATGCTTTTAAGCAAAGTGAGATCTCAGACGGACTGTGTTCAAGAGCACGTGTCCCTGGCTTTCCGGGAGTCTGCATTGTATGCACTGTTTTTGATGTCGTTGGACTGCCTTGTACGTACAAATGTCATTGTTACCGTTTTGTAGTGATTGAAACTGGGATTTGAGGTTCCTGGTTTCCCTGAAAACTGGTTGAACGGTAGGGCTCGGGGCCTGGCTTTGCCGCTCCTCTCCCTGGTAAAATTGCTGTTTCTCTGTGTCCAGCTGTTCCTGTGAATTGTTGAATCAAATTAAAGAAAAGAGCACCTGTCCAGCATGCGCCTCATTTCAATTCCTGTCACCTTTTCACCAGCTGTCTGTGGAACACAGAGAGGAGCTCCAAAAACAACACCGCTTGACTGCAGCTTGTCTCTTAATGCTGTGTCCTTCGAAGAAAACACATCCGTGGTTCAGGAGAGAGCAAAAGCAGGCACCGGTGGCGAGCTTAAGACGCCACCTCGGGATTGGCATCATCCCGTTCTGGCAGAAATGCGATGAGATCTGACTCCAAGGTGCTAAAAGGGCTGCTCTTACAATTGGCCCGTAGGCAGATTTCACTGGCGCGTCCCACATTAAACAAGGGCCGGGACGAAGCAAGTCAAGGTTCCGCCGAGATTCGAACTCGGATCGCTGGATTCAAAGTCCAGAGTGCTAGCCATTACACCACGGAACCAGCAGTGCTGCTGCCTCAGGCAGGCCTGAGCTTTCCTGCATTCACACTTGCAGCAACGCTCTCAGAATCTGGTCTCTCGCTGCTGCGTCCTTGGCAGGGAATACTTGCGTGGTACAGGGCAGAGCAAAAGCAGCTCGCGCGCTCGACGCAGGAGCATCGCAAACACTGTCGCAAGGGGAAAACCAGCCCACTTCCATCATGGGTGTGGAATTTGTGAAATCAACAGTTCTGTCGAAGACAATCGCTCACGCTGCCAGAAAGAAGGCTCCACCGAGATTTGAACTCGGATCGCTGGATTCAGAGTCCAGAGTGCTCACCGTTACACCATGGAACCCTGAGACAGCAGGGGCTGCCGAACCACTGCTCAAGGATGTTTGCCTCCTTCGTCAAGCGTGGAAACAACAACGACAAGGATCACAATGGCGACTGTGGATCTGCTGATCCAGCAGCTCGTGCACTCGGTCTTTCGCAAGTGCAACCACGCTGTCTCGGCCTGCTGCCCTGTAAGGCCGGTCGCCCTCGCCTCCGAAATCCACTTTGCCGAAGTTTTCGAAAGCAGCTCGGGCCGTGCCAGATATGCCGACCTGTCCGCGAAACCTAGTTTCTCAGCGGGAGCAGGGCTGCTGTCGGCCATGAACAACTCTGAGCCGGGCTACTGCTCGCTAATCTCTCTCACTGGCAAACTTTCAAGCTGCTGGACAATCGCCTCGCCAGCATTTCACTTTGGCTTCAGCTTTCTCACCTCACAGTTAGCCTTCCTTCTGCTAAGTACAGCTGTAGGACAAGTCGCACATCTGCAGTACAGCTGCCTATTCAAACAGCACCGCTGCTGTTTCTCTCCCTTACCGGCGGCCATCGCTGTGTCAGCGCTGCGATGAGCAATGCTTTTAAGCAAAGTGAGATCTCAGACGGACTGTGTTCAAGAGCACGTGTCCCTGGCTTTCCGGGAGTCTGCATTGTATGCACTGTTTTTGATGTCGTTGGACTGCCTTGTACGTACAAATGTCATTGTTACCGTTTTGTAGTGATTGAAACTGGGATTTGAGGTTCCTGGTTTCCCTGAAAACTGGTTGAACGGTAGGGCTCGGGGCCTGGCTTTGCCGCTCCTCTCCCTGGTAAAATTGCTGTTTCTCTGTGTCCAGCTGTTCCTGTGAATTGTTGAATCAAATTAAAGAAAAGAGCACCTGTCCAGCATGCGCCTCATTTCAATTCCTGTCACCTTTTCACCAGCTGTCTGTGGAACACAGAGAGGAGCTCCAAAAACAACACCGCTTGACTGCAGCTTGTCTCTTAATGCTGTGTCCTTCGAAGAAAACACATCCGTGGTTCAGGAGAGAGCAAAAGCAGGCACCGGTGGCGAGCTTAAGACGCCACCTCGGGATTGGCATCATCCCGTTCTGGCAGAAATGCGATGAGATCTGACTCCAAGGTGCTAAAAGGGCTGCTCTTACAATTGGCCCGTAGGCAGATTTCACTGGCGCGTCCCACATTAAACAAGGGCCGGGACGAAGCAAGTCAAGGTTCCGCCGAGATTCGAACTCGGATCGCTGGATCCAAAGTCCAGAGTGCTAGCCATTACACCACGGAACCAGCAGTGCTGCCGCCGCAGGCAGGCCTGAGCTTTCCTGCATTCACACTTGCAGCAACGCTCTCAGAATCTGGTCTCTCGCTGCTGCGTCCTTGGCAGGGAATACTTGCGTGGTACAGGGCAGAGCAAAAGCAGCTCGCGCGCTCGACGCTGGAGCATCGCAAACACTGTCGCAAGGGGAAAACCAGCCCACTTCCATCATGGGTGTGGAATTTGTGAAATCAACAGTTCTGTCGAAGACAATCGCTCACGCTGCCAGAAAGAAGGCTCCACCGAGATTTGAACTCGGATCGCTGGATTCAGAGTTCAGAGTGCTCACCGTTACACCACGGAACCCTGAGACAGCAGGGGCTGCCGAACCACTGCTCAAGGATGTTTGCCTCCTTCGTCAAGCGTGGAAACAACAACGACAAGGATCACAATGGCGACTGTGGATCTGCTGATCCAGCAGCTCGTGCACTCGGTCTTTCGCAAGTGCAACCACGCTGTCTCGGCCTGCTGCCCTGTAAGGCCGGTCGCCCTCGCCTCCGAAATCCACTTTGCCGAAGTTTTCGAAAGCAGCTCGGGCCGTGCCAGATATGCCGACCTGTCCGCGAAACCTAGTTTCTCAGCGGGAGCAGGGCTGCTGTCGGCCATGAACAACTCTGAGCCGGGCTACTGCTCGCTAATCTCTCTCACTGGCAAACTTTCAAGCTGCTGGACAATCGCCTCGCCAGCATTTCACTTTGGCTTCAGCTTTCTCACCTCACAGTTAGCCTTCCTTCTGCTAAGTACAGCTGTAGGACAAGTCGCACATCTGCAGTACAGCTGCCTATTCAAACAGCACCGCTGCTGTTTCTCTCCCTTACCGGCGGCCATCGCTGTGTCAGCGCTGCGATGAGCAATGCTTTTAAGCAAAGTGAGATCTCAGACGGACTGTGTTCAAGAGCACGTGTCCCTGGCTTTCCGGGAGTCTGCATTGTATGCACTGTTTTTGATGTCGTTGGACTGCCTTGTACGTACAAATGTCATTGTTACCGTTTTGTAGTGATTGAAACTGGGATTTGAGGTTCCTGGTTTCCCTGAAAACTGGTTGAACGGTAGGGCTCGGGGCCTGGCTTTGCCGCTCCTCTCCCTGGTAAAATTGCTGTTTCTCTGTGTCCAGCTGTTCCTGTGAATTGTTGAATCAAATTAAAGAAAAGAGCACCTGTCCAGCATGCGCCTCATTTCAATTCCTGTCACCTTTTCACCAGCTGTCTGTGGAACACAGAGAGGAGCTCCAAAAACAACACCGCTTGACTGCAGCTTGTCTCTTAATGCTGTGTCCTTCGAAGAAAACACATCCGTGGTTCAGGAGAGAGCAAAAGCAGGCACCGGTGGCGAGCTTAAGACGCCACCTCGGGATTGGCATCATCCCGTTCTGGCAGAAATGCGATGAGATCTGACTCCAAGGTGCGAAAAGGGCTGCTCTTACAATTGGCCCGTAGGCAGATTTCACTGGCGCGTCCCACATTAAACAAGGGCCGGGACGAAGCAAGTCAAGGTTCCGCCGAGATTCGAACTCGGATCGCTGGATCCAAAGTCCAGAGTGCTAGCCATTACACCACGGAACCAGCAGTGCTGCCGCCTCAGGCAGGCCTGAGCTTTCCTGCATTCACACTTGCAGCAACACTCTCAGAATCTGGTCTCTCGCTGCTGCGTCCTTGGCAGGGAATACTTGCGTGGTACAGGGCAGAGCAAAAGCAGCTCGCGCGCTCGACGCAGGAGCATCGCAAACACTGTCGCAAGGGGAAAACCAGCCCACTTCCATCATGGGTGTGGAATTTGTGAAATCAACAGTTCTGTCGAAGACAATCGCTCACGCTGCCAGAAAGAAGGCTCCACCGAGATTTGAACTCGGATCGCTGGATTCAGAGTCCAGAGTGCTCACCGTTACACCATGGAACCCTGAGACAGCAGGGGCTGCCGAACCACTGCTCAAGGATGTTTGCCTCCTTCGTCAAGCGTGGAAACAACAACGACAAGGATCACAATGGCGACTGTGGATCTGCTGATCCAGCAGCTCGTGCACTCGGTCTTTCGCAAGTGCAACCACGCTGTCTCGGCCTGCTGCCCTGTAAGGCCGGTCGCCCTCGCCTCCGAAATCCACTTTGCCGAAGTTTTCGAAAGCAGCTCGGGCCGTGCCAGATATGCCGACCTGTCCGCGAAACCTAGTTTCTCAGCGGGAGCAGGGCTGCTGTCGGCCATGAACAACTCTGAGCCGGGCTACTGCTCGCTAATCTCTCTCACTGGCAAACTTTCAAGCTGCTGGACAATCGCCTCGCCAGCATTTCACTTTGGCTTCAGCTTTCTCACCTCACAGTTAGCCTTCCTTCTGCTAAGTACAGCTGTAGGACAAGTCGCACATCTGCAGTACAGCTGCCTATTCAAACAGCACCGCTGCTGTTTCTCTCCCTTACCGGCGGCCATCGCTGTGTCAGCGCTGCGATGAGCAATGCTTTTAAGCAAAGTGAGATCTCAGACGGACTGTGTTCAAGAGCACGTGTCCCTGGCTTTCCGGGAGTCTGCATTGTATGCACTGTTTTTGATGTCGTTGGACTGCCTTGTACGTACAAATGTCATTGTTACCGTTTTGTAGTGATTGAAACTGGGATTTGAGGTTCCTGGTTTCCCTGAAAACTGGTTGAACGGTAGGGCTCGGGGCCTGGCTTTGCCGCTCCTCTCCCTGGTAAAATTGCTGTTTCTCTGTGTCCAGCTGTTCCTGTGAATTGTTGAATCAAATTAAAGAAAAGAGCACCTGTCCAGCATGCGCCTCATTTCAATTCCTGTCACCTTTTCACCAGCTGTCTGTGGAACACAGAGAGGAGCTCCAAAAACAACACCGCTTGACTGCAGCTTGTCTCTTAATGCTGTGTCCTTCGAAGAAAACACATCCGTGGTTCAGGAGAGAGCAAAAGCAGGCACCGGTGGCGAGCTTAAGACGCCACCTCGGGATTGGCATCATCCCGTTCTGGCAGAAATGCGATGAGATCTGACTCCAAGGTGCTAAAAGGGCTGCTCTTACAATTGGCCCGTAGGCAGATTTCACTGGCGCGTCCCACATTAAACAAGGGCCGGGACGAAGCAAGTCAAGGTTCCGCCGAGATTCGAACTCGGATCGCTGGATTCAAAGTCCAGAGTGCTAGCCATTACACCACGGAACCAGCAGTGCTGCCGCCTCAGGCAGGCCTGAGCTTTCCTGCATTCACACTTGCAGCAACACTCTCAGAATCTGGTCTCTCGCTGCTGCGTCCTTGGCAGGGAATACTTGCGTGGTACAGGGCAGAGCAAAAGCAGCTCGCGCGCTCGACGCAGGAGCATCGCAAACACTGTCGCAAGGGGAAAACCAGCCCACTTCCATCATGGGTGTGGAATTTGTGAAATCAACAGTTCTGTCGAAGACAATCGCTCACGCTGCCAGAAAGAAGGCTCCACCGAGATTTGAACTCGGATCGCTGGATTCAGAGTCCAGAGTGCTCACCGTTACACCATGGAACCCTGAGACAGCAGGGGCTGCCGAACCACTGCTCAAGGATGTTTGCCTCCTTCGTCAAGCGTGGAAACAACAACGACAAGGATCACAATGGCGACTGTGGATCTGCTGATCCAGCAGCTCGTGCACTCGGTCTTTCGCAAGTGCAACCACGCTGTCTCGGCCTGCTGCCCTGTAAGGCCGGTCGCCCTCGCCTCCGAAATCCACTTTGCCGAAGTTTTCGAAAGCAGCTCGGGCCGTGCCAGATATGCCGACCTGTCCGCGAAACCTAGTTTCTCAGCGGGAGCAGGGCTGCTGTCGGCCATGAACAACTCTGAGCCGGGCTACTGCTCGCTAATCTCTCTCACTGGCAAACTTTCAAGCTGCTGGACAATCGCCTCGCCAGCATTTCACTTTGGCTTCAGCTTTCTCACCTCACAGTTAGCCTTCCTTCTGCTAAGTACAGCTGTAGGACAAGTCGCACATCTGCAGTACAGCTGCCTATTCAAACAGCACCGCTGCTGTTTCTCTCCCTTACCGGCGGCCATCGCTGTGTCAGCGCTGCGATGAGCAATGCTTTTAAGCAAAGTGAGATCTCAGACGGACTGTGTTCAAGAGCACGTGTCCCTGGCTTTCCGGGAGTCTGCATTGTATGCACTGTTTTTGATGTCGTTGGACTGCCTTGTACGTACAAATGTCATTGTTACCGTTTTGTAGTGATTGAAACTGGGATTTGAGGTTCCTGGTTTCCCTGAAAACTGGTTGAACGGTAGGGCTCGGGGCCTGGCTTTGCCGCTCCTCTCCCTGGTAAAATTGCTGTTTCTCTGTGTCCAGCTGTTCCTGTGAATTGTTGAATCAAATTAAAGAAAAGAGCACCTGTCCAGCATGCGCCTCATTTCAATTCCTGTCACCTTTTCACCAGCTGTCTGTGGAACACAGAGAGGAGCTCCAAAAACAACACCGCTTGACTGCAGCTTGTCTCTTAATGCTGTGTCCTTCGAAGAAAACACATCCGTGGTTCAGGAGAGAGCAAAAGCAGGCACCGGTGGCGAGCTTAAGACGCCACCTCGGGATTGGCATCATCCCGTTCTGGCAGAAATGCGATGAGATCTGACTCCAAGGTGCTAAAAGGGCTGCTCTTACAATTGGCCCGTAGGCAGATTTCACTGGCGCGTCCCACATTAAACAAGGGCCGGGACGAAGCAAGTCAAGGTTCCGCCGAGATTCGAACTCGGATCGCTGGATCCAAAGTCCAGAGTGCTAGCCATTACACCACGGAACCAGCAGTGCTGCCGCCTCAGGCAGGCCTGAGCTTTCCTGCATTCACACTTGCAGCAACTCTCTCAGAATCTGGTCTCTCGCTGCTGCGTCCTTGGCAGGGAATACTTGCGTGGTACAGGGCAGAGCAAAAGCAGCTCGCGCGCTCGACGCAGGAGCATCGCAAACACTGTCGCAAGGGGAAAACCAGCCCACTTCCATCATGGGTGTGGAATTTGTGAAATCAACAGTTCTGTCGAAGACAATCGCTCACGCTGCCAGAAAGAAGGCTCCACCGAGATTTGAACTCGGATCGCTGGATTCAGAGTCCAGAGTGCTCACCGTTACACCATGGAACCCTGAGACAGCAGGGGCTGCCGAACCACTGCTCAAGGATGTTTGCCTCCTTCGTCAAGCGTGGAAACAACAACGACAAGGATCACAATGGCGACTGTGGATCTGCTGATCCAGCAGCTCGTGCACTCGGTCTTTCGCAAGTGCAACCACGCTGTCTCGGCCTGCTGCCCTGTAAGGCCGGTTGCCCTCCCCTCCGAAATCCACTTTGCCGAAGTTTTCGAAAGCAGCTCGGGCCGTGCCAGATATGCCGACCTGTCCGCGAAACCTAGTTTCTCAGCGGGAGCAGGGCTGCTGTCGGCCATGAACAACTCTGAGCCGGGCTACTGCTCGCTAATCTCTCTCACTGGCAAACTTTCAAGCTGCTGGACAATCGCCTCGCCAGCATTTCACTTTGGCTTCAGCTTTCTCACCTCACAGTTAGCCTTCCTTCTGCTAAGTACAGCTGTAGGACAAGTCGCACATCTGCAGTACAGCTGCCTATTCAAACAGCACCGCTGCTGTTTCTCTCCCTTACCGGCGGCCATCGCTGTGTCAGCGCTGCGATGAGCAATGCTTTTAAGCAAAGTGAGATCTCAGACGGACTGTGTTCAAGAGCACGTGTCCCTGGCTTTCCGGGAGTCTGCATTGTATGCACTGTTTTTGATGTCGTTGGACTGCCTTGTACGTACAAATGTCATTGTTACCGTTTTGTAGTGATTGAAACTGGGATTTGAGGTTCCTGGTTTCCCTGAAAACTGGTTGAACGGTAGGGCTCGGGGCCTGGCTTTGCCGCTCCTCTCCCTGGTAAAATTGCTGTTTCTCTGTGTCCAGCTGTTCCTGTGAATTGTTGAATCAAATTAAAGAAAAGAGCACCTGTCCAGCATGCGCCTCATTTCAATTCCTGTCACCTTTTCACCAGCTGTCTGTGGAACACAGAGAGGAGCTCCAAAAACAACACCGCTTGACTGCAGCTTGTCTCTTAATGCTGTGTCCTTCGAAGAAAACACATCCGTGGTTCAGGAGAGAGCAAAAGCAGGCACCGGTGGCGAGCTTAAGACGCCACCTCGGGATTGGCATCATCCCGTTCTGGCAGAAATGCGATGAGATCTGACTCCAAGGTGCTAAAAGGGCTGCTTTTACAATTGGCCCGTAGGGGGATTTCACTGGTGCGTCCCACATTAAATAAGGGCCGGGACGAAGCAAGTCAAGGTTCCGCCGAGATTCGAACTCGGATCGCTGGATTCAAAGTCCAGAGTGCTAGCCATTACACCACGGAACCAGCAGTGCTGCCGCCTCAGGCAGGTCTGAGCTTTCCTGCATTCACACTTGCAGCAACGCTCTCAGAATCTGGTCTCTCGCTGCTGCGTCCTTGGCAGGGAATACTTGCGTGGTACAGGGCAGAGCAAAAGCAGCTCGCGCGCTCGACGCAGGAGCATCGCAAACACTGTCGCAAGGGGAAAACCAGCCCACTTCCATCATGGGTGTGGAATTTGTGAAATCAACAGTTCTGTCGAAGACAATCGCTCACGCTGCCAGAAAGAAGGCTCCACCGAGATTTGAACTCGGATCGCTGGATTCAGAGTCCAGAGTGCTCACCATTACACCATGGAACCCTGAGAGAGCAGGGGTCGCCGAGCCACTGCTCAAGGATGTTTGCCTCCTTCGTCAAGCGTGGAAACAACAACGACAAGGATCACAATGGCGACTGTGGATCTGCTGATCCAGCAGCTCGTGCACTCGGTCTTTCGCAAGTGCAACCACGCTGTCTCGGCCTGCTGCCCTGTAAGGCCGGTTGCCCTCGCCTCCGAAATCCACTTTGCCGAAGTTTTCGAAAGCAGCTCGGGCCGTGCCAGATATGCCGACCTGTCCGCGAAACCTAGTTTCTCAGCGGGAGCAGGGCTGCTGTCGGCCATGAACAACTCTGAGCCGGGCTACTGCTCGCTAATCTCTCTCACTGGCAAACTTTCAAGCTGCTGGACAATCGCCTCGCCAGCATTTCACTTTGGCTTCAGCTTTCTCACCTCACAGTTAGCCTTCCTTCTGCTAAGTACAGCTGTAGGACAAGTCGCACATCTGCAGTACAGCTGCCTATTCAAACAGCACCGCTGCTGTTTCTCTCCCTTACCGGCGGCCATCGCTGTGTCAGCGCTGCGATGAGCAATGCTTTTAAGCAAAGTGAGATCTCAGACGGACTGTGTTCAAGAGCACGTGTCCCTGGCTTTCCGGGAGTCTGCATTGTATGCACTGTTTTTGATGTCGTTGGACTGCCTTGTACGTACAAATGTCATTGTTACCGTTTTGTAGTGATTGAAACTGGGATTTGAGGTTCCTGGTTTCCCTGAAAACTGGTTGAACGGTAGGGCTCGGGGCCTGGCTTTGCCGCTCCTCTCCCTGGTAAAATTGCGGTTTCTCTGTGTCCAGCTGTTCCTGTGAATTGTTGAATCAAATTAAAGAAAAGAGCACCTGTCCAGCATGCGCCTCATTTCAATTCCTGTCACCTTTTCACCAGCTGTCTGTGGAACACAGAGAGGAGCTCCAAAAACAACACCGCTTGACTGCAGCTTGTCTCTTAATGCTGTGTCCTTCGAAGAAAACACATCCGTGGTTCAGGAGAGAGCAAAAGCAGGCACCGGTGGCGAGCTTAAGACGCCACCTCGGGATTGGCATCATCCCGTTCTGGCAGAAATGCGATGAGATCTGACTCCAAGGTGCTAAAAGGGCTGCTCTTACAATTGGCCCGTAGGCAGATTTCACTGGCGCGTCCCACATTAAACAAGGGCCGGGACGAAGCAAGTCAAGGTTCCGCCGAGATTTGAACTCGGATCGCTGGATTCAAAGTCCAGAGTGCTAGCCATTACACCACGGAACCAGCAGTGCTGCCGCCTCAGGCAGGCCT
Source organism: Chiloscyllium punctatum (assembly GCF_047496795.1). Lineage (NCBI taxonomy): Eukaryota > Metazoa > Chordata > Chondrichthyes > Orectolobiformes > Hemiscylliidae > Chiloscyllium > Chiloscyllium punctatum. The sequence continues at coordinate 14,958,658 of NC_092759.1, read as the reverse complement.
GAGCTTTCCTGCATTCACACTTGCAGCAACACTCTCAGAATCTGGTCTCTCGCTGCTGCGTCCTTGGCAGGGAATACTTGCGTGGTACAGGGCAGAGCAAAAGCAGCTCGCGCGCTCGACGCAGGAGCATCGCAAACACTGTCGCAAGGGGAAAACCAGCCCACTTCCATCATGGGTGTGGAATTTGTGAAATCAACAGTTCTGTCGAAGACAATCGCTCACGCTGCCAGAAAGAAGGCTCCACCGAGATTTGAACTCGGATCGCTGGATTCAGAGTCCAGAGTGCTCACCGTTACACCATGGAACCCTGAGACAGCCGGGGCTGCCGAACCACTGCTCAAGGATGTTTGCCTCCTTCGTCAAGCGTGGAAACAACAACGACAAGGATCACAATGGCGACTGTGGATCTGCTGATCCAGCAGCTCGTGCACTCGGTCTTTCGCAAGTGCAACCACGCTGTCTCGGCCTGCTGCCCTGTAAGGCCGGTCGCCCTCGCCTCCGAAATCCACTTTGCCGAAGTTTTCGAAAGCAGCTCGGGCCGTGCCAGATATGCCGACCTGTCCGCGAAACCTAGTTTCTCAGCGGGAGCAGGGCTGCTGTCGGCCATGAACAACTCTGAGCCGGGCTACTGCTCGCTAATCTCTCTCACTGGCAAACTTTCAAGCTGCTGGACAATCGCCTCGCCAGCATTTCACTTTGGCTTCAGCTTTCTCACCTCACAGTTAGCCTTCCTTCTGCTAAGTACAGCTGTAGGACAAGTCGCACATCTGCAGTACAGCTGCCTATTCAAACAGCACCGCTGCTGTTTCTCTCCCTTACCGGCGGCCATCGCTGTGTCAGCGCTGCGATGAGCAATGCTTTTAAGCAAAGTGAGATCTCAGACGGACTGTGTTCAAGAGCACGTGTCCCTGGCTTTCCGGGAGTCTGCATTGTATGCACTGTTTTTGATGTCGTTGGACTGCCTTGTACGTACAAATGTCATTGTTACCGTTTTGTAGTGATTGAAACTGGGATTTGAGGTTCCTGGTTTCCCTGAAAACTGGTTGAACGGTAGGGCTCGGGGCCTGGCTTTGCCGCTCCTCTCCCTGGTAAAATTGCGGTTTCTCTGTGTCCAGCTGTTCCTGTGAATTGTTGAATCAAATTAAAGAAAAGAGCACCTGTCCAGCATGCGCCTCATTTCAATTCCTGTCACCTTTTCACCAGCTGTCTGTGGAACACAGAGAGGAGCTCCAAAAACAACACCGCTTGACTGCAGCTTGTCTCTTAATGCTGTGTCCTTCGAAGAAAACACATCCGTGGTTCAGGAGAGAGCAAAAGCAGGCACCGGTGGCGAGCTTAAGACGCCACCTCGGGATTGGCATCATCCCGTTCTGGCAGAAATGCGATGAGATCTGACTCCAAGGTGCTAAAAGGGCTGCTCTTACAATTGGCCCGTAGGCAGATTTCACTGGCGCGTCCCACATTAAACAAGGGCCGGGACGAAGCAAGTCAAGGTTCCGCCGAGATTCGAACTCGGATCGCTGGATTCAAAGTCCAGAGTGCTAGCCATTACACCACGGAACCAGCAGTGCTGCCGCCTCAGGCAGGCCTGAGCTTTCCTGCATTCACACTTGCAGCAACGCTCTCAGAATCTGGTCTCTCGCTGCTGCGTCCTTGGCAGGGAATACTTGCGTGGTACAGGGCAGAGCAAAAGCAGCTCGCGCGCTCGACGCAGGAGCATCGCAAACACTGTCGCAAGGGGAAAACCAGCCCACTTCCATCATGGGTGTGGAATTTGTGAAATCAACAGTTCTGTCGAAGACAATCGCTCACGCTGCCAGAAAGAAGGCTCCACCGAGATTTGAACTCGGATCGCTGGATTCAGAGTCCAGAGTGCTCACCATTACACCATGGAACCCTGAGACAGCAGGGGCTGCCGAACCACTGCTCAAGGATGTTTGCCTCCTTCGTCAAGCGTGGAAACAACAACGACAAGGATCACAATGGCGACTGTGGATCTGCTGATCCAGCAGCTCGTGCACTCGGTCTTTCGCAAGTGCAACCACGCTGTCTCGGCCTGCTGCCCTGTAAGGCCGGTCGCCCTCGCCTCCGAAATCCACTTTGCCGAAGTTTTCGAAAGCAGCTCGGGCCGTGCCAGATATGCCGACCTGTCCGCGAAACCTAGTTTCTCAGCGGGAGCAGGGCTGCTGTCGGCCATGAACAACTCTGAGCCGGGCTACTGCTCGCTAATCTCTCTCACTGGCAAACTTTCAAGCTGCTGGACAATCGCCTCGCCAGCATTTCACTTTGGCTTCAGCTTTCTCACCTCACAGTTAGCCTTCCTTCTGCTAAGTACAGCTGTAGGACAAGTCGCACATCTGCAGTACAGCTGCCTATTCAAACAGCACCGCTGCTGTTTCTCTCCCTTACCGGCGGCCATCGCTGTGTCAGCGCTGCGATGAGCAATGCTTTTAAGCAAAGTGAGATCTCAGACGGACTGTGTTCAAGAGCACGTGTCCCTGGCTTTCCGGGAGTCTGCATTGTATGCACTGTTTTTGATGTCGTTGGACTGCCTTGTACGTACAAATGTCATTGTTACCGTTTTGTAGTGATTGAAACTGGGATTTGAGGTTCCTGGTTTCCCTGAAAACTGGTTGAACGGTAGGGCTCGGGGCCTGGCTTTGCCGCTCCTCTCCCTGGTAAAATTGCTGTTTCTCTGTGTCCAGCTGTTCCTGTGAATTGTTGAATCAAATTAAAGAAAAGAGCACCTGTCCAGCATGCGCCTCATTTCAATTCCTGTCACCTTTTCACCAGCTGTCTGTGGAACACAGAGAGGAGCTCCAAAAACAACACCGCTTGACTGCAGCTTGTCTCTTAATGCTGTGTCCTTCGAAGAAAACACATCCGTGGTTCAGGAGAGAGCAAAAGCAGGCACCGGTGGCGAGCTTAAGACGCCACCTCGGGATTGGCATCATCCCGTTCTGGCAGAAATGCGATGAGATCTGACTCCAAGGTGCTAAAAGGGCTGCTCTTACAATTGGCCCGTAGGCAGATTTCACTGGCGCGTCCCACATTAAACAAGGGCCGGGACGAAGCAAGTCAAGGTTCCGCCGAGATTCGAACTCGGATCGCTGGATCCAAAGTCCAGAGTGCTAGCCATTACACCACGGAACCAGCAGTGCTGCCGCCTCAGGCAGGCCTGAGCTTTCCTGCATTCACACTTGCAGCAACGCTCTCAGAATCTGGTCTCTCGCTGCTGCGTCCTTGGCAGGGAATACTTGCGTGGTACAGGGCAGAGCAAAAGCAGCTCGCGCGCTCGACGCAGGAGCATCGCAAACACTGTCGCAAGGGGAAAACCAGCCCACTTCCATCATGGGTGTGGAATTTGTGAAATCAACAGTTCTGTCGAAGACAATCGCTCACGCTGCCAGAAAGAAGGCTCCACCGAGATTTGAACTCGGATCGCTGGATTCAGAGTCCAGAGTGCTCACCATTACACCATGGAACCCTGAGACAGCAGGGGCTGCCGAACCACTGCTCAAGGATGTTTGCCTCCTTCGTCAAGCGTGGAAACAACAACGACAAGGATCACAATGGCGACTGTGGATCTGCTGATCCAGCAGCTCGTGCACTCGGTCTTTCGCAAGTGCAACCACGCTGTCTCGGCCTGCTGCCCTGTAAGGCCGGTCGCCCTCGCCTCCGAAATCCACTTTGCCGAAGTTTTCGAAAGCAGCTCGGGCCGTGCCAGATATGCCGACCTGTCCGCGAAACCTAGTTTCTCAGCGGGAGCAGGGCTGCTGTCGGCCATGAACAACTCTGAGCCGGGCTACTGCTCGCTAATCTCTCTCACTGGCAAACTTTCAAGCTGCTGGACAATCGCCTCGCCAGCATTTCACTTTGGCTTCAGCTTTCTCACCTCACAGTTAGCCTTCCTTCTGCTAAGTACAGCTGTAGGACAAGTCGCACATCTGCAGTACAGCTGCCTATTCAAACAGCACCGCTGCTGTTTCTCTCCCTTACCGGCGGCCATCGCTGTGTCAGCGCTGCGATGAGCAATGCTTTTAAGCAAAGTGAGATCTCAGACGGACTGTGTTCAAGAGCACGTGTCCCTGGCTTTCCGGGAGTCTGCATTGTATGCACTGTTTTTGATGTCGTTGGACTGCCTTGTACGTACAAATGTCATTGTTACCGTTTTGTAGTGATTGAAACTGGGATTTGAGGTTCCTGGTTTCCCTGAAAACTGGTTGAACGGTAGGGCTCGGGGCCTGGCTTTGCCGCTCCTCTCCCTGGTAAAATTGCTGTTTCTCTGTGTCCAGCTGTTCCTGTGAATTGTTGAATCAAATTAAAGAAAAGAGCACCTGTCCAGCATGCGCCTCATTTCAATTCCTGTCACCTTTTCACCAGCTGTCTGTGGAACACAGAGAGGAGCTCCAAAAACAACACCGCTTGACTGCAGCTTGTCTCTTAATGCTGTGTCCTTCGAAGAAAACACATCCGTGGTTCAGGAGAGAGCAAAAGCAGGCACCGGTGGCGAGCTTAAGACGCCACCTCGGGATTGGCATCATCCCGTTCTGGCAGAAATGCGATGAGATCTGACTCCAAGGTGCTAAAAGGGCTGCTCTTACAATTGGCCCGTAGGCAGATTTCACTGGCGCGTCCCACATTAAACAAGGGCCGGGACGAAGCAAGTCAAGGTTCCGCCGAGATTCGAACTCGGATCGCTGGATCCAAAGTCCAGAGTGCTAGCCATTACACCACGGAACCAGCAGTGCTGCCGCCTCAGGCAGGCCTGAGCTTTCCTGCATTCACACTTGCAGCAACGCTCTCAGAATCTGGTCTCTCGCTGCTGCGTCCTTGGCAGGGAATACTTGCGTGGTACAGGGCAGAGCAAAAGCAGCTCGCGCGCTCGACGCAGGAGCATCGCAAACACTGTCGCAAGGGGAAAACCAGCCCACTTCCATCATGGGTGTGGAATTTGTGAAATCAACAGTTCTGTCGAAGACAATCGCTCACGCTGCCAGAAAGAAGGCTCCACCGAGATTTGAACTCGGATCGCTGGATTCAGAGTCCAGAGTGCTCACCATTACACCATGGAACCCTGAGACAGCAGGGGCTGCCGAACCACTGCTCAAGGATGTTTGCCTCCTTCGTCAAGCGTGGAAACAACAACGACAAGGATCACAATGGCGACTGTGGATCTGCTGATCCAGCAGCTCGTGCACTCGGTCTTTCGCAAGTGCAACCACGCTGTCTCGGCCTGCTGCCCTGTAAGGCCGGTCGCCCTCGCCTCCGAAATCCACTTTGCCGAAGTTTTCGAAAGCAGCTCGGGCCGTGCCAGATATGCCGACCTGTCCGCGAAACCTAGTTTCTCAGCGGGAGCAGGGCTGCTGTCGGCCATGAACAACTCTGAGCCGGGCTACTGCTCGCTAATCTCTCTCACTGGCAAACTTTCAAGCTGCTGGACAATCGCCTCGCCAGCATTTCACTTTGGCTTCAGCTTTCTCACCTCACAGTTAGCCTTCCTTCTGCTAAGTACAGCTGTAGGACAAGTCGCACATCTGCAGTACAGCTGCCTATTCAAACAGCACCGCTGCTGTTTCTCTCCCTTACCGGCGGCCATCGCTGTGTCAGCGCTGCGATGAGCAATGCTTTTAAGCAAAGTGAGATCTCAGACGGACTGTGTTCAAGAGCACGTGTCCCTGGCTTTCCGGGAGTCTGCATTGTATGCACTGTTTTTGATGTCGTTGGACTGCCTTGTACGTACAAATGTCATTGTTACCGTTTTGTAGTGATTGAAACTGGGATTTGAGGTTCCTGGTTTCCCTGAAAACTGGTTGAACGGTAGGGCTCGGGGCCTGGCTTTGCCGCTCCTCTCCCTGGTAAAATTGCTGTTTCTCTGTGTCCAGCTGTTCCTGTGAATTGTTGAATCAAATTAAAGAAAAGAGCACCTGTCCAGCATGCGCCTCATTTCAATTCCTGTCACCTTTTCACCAGCTGTCTGTGGAACACAGAGAGGAGCTCCAAAAACAACACCGCTTGACTGCAGCTTGTCTCTTAATGCTGTGTCCTTCGAAGAAAACACATCCGTGGTTCAGGAGAGAGCAAAAGCAGGCACCGGTGGCGAGCTTAAGACGCCACCTCGGGATTGGCATCATCCCGTTCTGGCAGAAATGCGATGAGATCTGACTCCAAGGTGCTAAAAGGGCTGCTTTTACAATTGGCCCGTAGGCAGATTTCACTGGCGCGTCCCACATTAAACAAGGGCCGGGACGAAGCAAGTCATGGTTCCGCCGAGATTCGAACGCGGATCGCTGGATTCAAAGTCCAGAGTGCTAGCCATTACACCACGGAACCAGCAGTGCTGCCGCCCCAGGCAGGCCTGAGCTTTCCTGCATTCACACTTGCAGCAACGCTCTCAGAATCTGGTCTCTCGCTGCTGCGTCCTTGGCAGGGAATACTTGCGTGGTACAGGGCAGAGCAAAAGCAGCTCGCGCGCTCGACGCAGGAGCATCGCAAACACTGTCGCAAGGGGAAAACCAGCCCACTTCCATCATGGGTGTGGAATTTGTGAAATCAACAGTTCTGTCGAAGACAATCGCTCACGCTGCCAGAAAGAAGGCTCCACCGAGATTTGAACTCGGATCGCTGGATTCAGAGTCCAGAGTGCTCACCATTACACCATGGAACCCTGAGACAGCAGGTGCTGCCGAACCACTGCTCAAGGATGTTTGCCTCCTTCGTCAAGCGTGGAAACAACAACGACAAGGATCACAATGGCGACTGTGGATCTGCTGATCCAGCAGCTCGTGCACTCGGTCTTTCGCAAGTGCAACCACGCTGTCTCGGCCTGCTGCCCTGTAAGGCCGGTCGCCCTCGCCTCCGAAATCCACTTTGCCGAAGTTTTCGAAAGCAGCTCGGGCCGTGCCAGATATGCCGACCTGTCCGCGAAACCTAGTTTCTCAGCGGGAGCAGGGCTGCTGTCGGCCATGAACAACTCTGAGCCGGGCTACTGCTCGCTAATCTCTCTCACTGGCAAACTTTCAAGCTGCTGGACAATCGCCTCGCCAGCATTTCACTTTGGCTTCAGCTTTCTCACCTCACAGTTAGCCTTCCTTCTGCTAAGTACAGCTGTAGGACAAGTCGCACATCTGCAGTACAGCTGCCTATTCAAACAGCACCGCTGCTGTTTCTCTCCCTTACCGGCGGCCATCGCTGTGTCAGCGCTGCGATGAGCAATGCTTTTAAGCAAAGTGAGATCTCAGACGGACTGTGTTCAAGAGCACGTGTCCCTGGCTTTCCGGGAGTCTGCATTGTATGCACTGTTTTTGATGTCGTTGGACTGCCTTGTACGTACAAATGTCATTGTTACCGTTTTGTAGTGATTGAAACTGGGATTTGAGGTTCCTGGTTTCCCTGAAAACTGGTTGAACGGTAGGGCTCGGGGCCTGGCTTTGCCGCTCCTCTCCCTGGTAAAATTGCGGTTTCTCTGTGTCCAGCTGTTCCTGTGAATTGTTGAATCAAATTAAAGAAAAGAGCACCTGTCCAGCATGCGCCTCATTTCAATTCCTGTCACCTTTTCACCAGCTGTCTGTGGAACACAGAGAGGAGCTCCAAAAACAACACCGCTTGACTGCAGCTTGTCTCTTAATGCTGTGTCCTTCGAAGAAAACACATCCGTGGTTCAGGAGAGAGCAAAAGCAGGCACCGGTGGCGAGCTTAAGACGCCACCTCGGGATTGGCATCATCCCGTTCTGGCAGAAATGCGATGAGATCTGACTCCAAGGTGCTAAAAGGGCTGCTTTTACAATTGGCCCGTAGGCAGATTTCACTGGCGCGTCCCACATTAAACAAGGGCCGGGACGAAGCAAGTCATGGTTCCGCCGAGATTCGAACTCGGATCGCTGGATTCAAAGTCCAGAGTGCTAGCCATTACACCACGGAACCAGCAGTGCTGCCGCCCCAGGCAGGCCTGAGCTTTCCTGCATTCACACTTGCAGCAACGCTCTCAGAATCTGGTCTCTCGCTGCTGCGTCCTTGGCAGGGAATACTTGCGTGGTACAGGGCAGAGCAAAAGCAGCTCGCGCGCTCGACGCAGGAGCATCGCAAACACTGTCGCAAGGGGAAAACCAGCCCACTTCCATCATGGGTGTGGAATTTGTGAAATCAACAGTTCTGTCGAAGACAATCGCTCACGCTGCCAGAAAGAAGGCTCCACCGAGATTTGAACTCGGATCGCTGGATTCAGAGTCCAGAGTGCTCACCATTACACCATGGAACCCTGAGACTGCCGGGGCTGCCGAACCACTGCTCAAGGATGTTTGCCTCCTTCGTCAAGCGTGGAAACAACAACGACAAGGATCACAATGGCGACTGTGGATCTGCTGATCCAGCAGCTCGTGCACTCGGTCTTTCGCAAGTGCAACCACGCTGTCTCGGCCTGCTGCCCTGTAAGGCCGGTCGCCCTCGCCTCCGAAATCCACTTTGCCGAAGTTTTCGAAAGCAGCTCGGGCCGTGCCAGATATGCCGACCTGTCCGCGAAACCTAGTTTCTCAGCGGGAGCAGGGCTGCTGTCGGCCATGAACAACTCTGAGCCGGGCTACTGCTCGCTAATCTCTCTCACTGGCAAACTTTCAAGCTGCTGGACAATCGCCTCGCCAGCATTTCACTTTGGCTTCAGCTTTCTCACCTCACAGTTAGCCTTCCTTCTGCTAAGTACAGCTGTAGGACAAGTCGCACATCTGCAGTACAGCTGCCTATTCAAACAGCACCGCTGCTGTTTCTCTCCCTTACCGGCGGCCATCGCTGTGTCAGCGCTGCGATGAGCAATGCTTTTAAGCAAAGTGAGATCTCAGACGGACTGTGTTCAAGAGCACGTGTCCCTGGCTTTCCGGGAGTCTGCATTGTATGCACTGTTTTTGATGTCGTTGGACTGCCTTGTACGTACAAATGTCATTGTTACCGTTTTGTAGTGATTGAAACTGGGATTTGAGGTTCCTGGTTTCCCTGAAAACTGGTTGAACGGTAGGGCTCGGGGCCTGGCTTTGCCGCTCCTCTCCCTGGTAAAATTGCGGTTTCTCTGTGTCCAGCTGTTCCTGTGAATTGTTGAATCAAATTAAAGAAAAGAGCACCTGTCCAGCATGCGCCTCATTTCAATTCCTGTCACCTTTTCACCAGCTGTCTGTGGAACACAGAGAGGAGCTCCAAAAACAACACCGCTTGACTGCAGCTTGTCTCTTAATGCTGTGTCCTTCGAAGAAAACACATCCGTGGTTCAGGAGAGAGCAAAAGCAGGCACCGGTGGCGAGCTTAAGACGCCACCTCGGGATTGGCATCATCCCGTTCTGGCAGAAATGCGATGAGATCTGACTCCAAGGTGCTAAGAGGGCGGCTTTTACAATTGGCCCGTAGGCAGATTTCACTGGCGCGTCCCACATTAAACAAGGGCCGGGACGAAGCAAGTCATGGTTCCGCCGAGATTCGAACTCAGATCGCTGGATTCAAAGTCCAGAGTGCTAGACATTACACCACGGAACCAGCAGTGCTGCCGTCTCAGGCAGGCCTGAGCTTTCCTGCATTCACACTTGCAGCAACGCTCTCAGAATCTGGTCTCTCGCTGCTGCGTCCTTGGCAGGGAATACTTGCGTGGTACAGGGCAGAGCAAAAGCAGCTCGCGCGCTCGACGCAGGAGCATCGCAAACACTGTCGCAAGGGGAAAACCAGCCCACTTCCATCATGGGTGTGGAATTTGTGAAATCAACAGTTCTGTCGAAGACAATCGCTCACGCTGCCAGAAAGAAGGCTCCACCGAGATTTGAACTCGGATCGCTGGATTCAGAGTCCAGAGTGCTCACCATTACACCATGGAACCCTGAGACTGCAGGGGCTGCCGAACCACTGCTCAAGGATGTTTGCCTCCTTCGTCAAGCGTGGAAACAACAACGACAAGGATCACAATGGCGACTGTGGATCTGCTGATCCAGCAGCTCGTGCACTCGGTCTTTCGCATGTGCAACCACGCTGTCTCGGCCTGCTGCCCTGTAAGGCCGGTCGCCCTCGCCTCCGAAATCCACTTTGCCGAAGTTTTCGAAAGCAGCTCGGGCCGTGCCAGATATGCCGACCTGTCCGCGAAACCTAGTTTCTCAGCGGGAGCAGGGCTGCTGTCGGCCATGAACAACTCTGAGCCGGGCTACTGCTCGCTAATCTCTCTCACTGGCAAACTTTCAAGCTGCTGGACAATCGCCTCGCCAGCATTTCACTTTGGCTTCAGCTTTCTCACCTCACAGTTAGCCTTCCTTCTGCTAAGTACAGCTGTAGGACAAGTCGCACATCTGCAGTACAGCTGCCTATTCAAACAGCACCGCTGCTGTTTCTCTCCCTTACCGGCGGCCATCGCTGTGTCAGCGCTGCGATGAGCAATGCTTTTAAGCAAAGTGAGATCTCAGACGGACTGTGTTCAAGAGCACGTGTCCCTGGCTTTCCGGGAGTCTGCATTGTATGCACTGTTTTTGATGTCGTTGGACTGCCTTGTACGTACAAATGTCATTGTTACCGTTTTGTAGTGATTGAAACTGGGATTTGAGGTTCCTGGTTTCCCTGAAAACTGGTTGAACGGTAGGGCTCGGGGCCTGGCTTTGCCGCTCCTCTCCCTGGTAAAATTGCGGTTTCTCTGTGTCCAGCTGTTCCTGTGAATTGTTGAATCAAATTAAAGAAAAGAGCACCTGTCCAGCATGCGCCTCATTTCAATTCCTGTCACCTTTTCACCAGCTGTCTGTGGAACACAGAGAGGAGCTCCAAAAACAACACCGCTTGACTGCAGCTTGTCTCTTAATGCTGTGTCCTTCGAAGAAAACACATCCGTGGTTCAGGAGAGAGCAAAAGCAGGCACCGGTGGCGAGCTTAAGACGCCACCTCGGGATTGGCATCATCCCGTTCTGGCAGAAATGCGATGAGATCTGACTCCAAGGTGCTAAAAGGGCTGCTTTTACAATTGGCCCGTAGGCAGATTTCACTGGCGCGTCCCACATTAAACAAGGGCCGGGACGAAGCAAGTCATGGTTCCGCCGAGATTCGAACCCGGATCGCTGGATTCAAAGTCCAGAGTGCTAGCCATTACACCACGGAACCAGCAGTGCTGCCGCCCCAGGCAGGCCTGAGCTTTCCTGCATTCACACTTGCAGCAACCCTCTCAGAATCTGGTCTCTCGCTGCTGCGTCCTTGGCAGGGAATACTTGCGTGGTACAGGGCAGAGCAAAAGCAGCTCGCGCGCTCGACGCAGGAGCATCGCAAACACTGTCGCAAGGGGAAAACCAGCCCACTTCCATCATGGGTGTGGAATTTGTGAAATCAACAGTTCTGTCGAAGACAATCGCTCACGCTGCCAGAAAGAAGGCTCCACCGAGATTTGAACTCGGATCGCTGGATTCAGAGTCCAGAGTGCTCACCATTACACCATGGAACCCTGAGACTGCAGGGGCTGCCGAACCACTGCTCAAGGATGTTTGCCTCCTTCGTCAAGCGTGGAAACAACAACGACAAGGATCACAATGGCGACTGTGGATCTGCTGATCCAGCAGCTCGTGCACTCGGTCTTTCGCAAGTGCAACCACGCTGTCTCGGCCTGCTGCCCTGTAAGGCCGGTCGCCCTCGCCTCCGAAATCCACTTTGCCGAAGTTTTCGAAAGCAGCTCGGGCCGTGCCAGATATGCCGACCTGTCCGCGAAACCTAGTTTCTCAGCGGGAGCAGGGCTGCTGTCGGCCATGAACAACTCTGAGCCGGGCTACTGCTCGCTAATCTCTCTCACTGGCAAACTTTCAAGCTGCTGGACAATCGCCTCGCCAGCATTTCACTTTGGCTTCAGCTTTCTCACCTCACAGTTAGCCTTCCTTCTGCTAAGTACAGCTGTAGGACAAGTCGCACATCTGCAGTACAGCTGCCTATTCAAACAGCACCGCTGCTGTTTCTCTCCCTTACCGGCGGCCATCGCTGTGTCAGCGCTGCGATGAGCAATGCTTTTAAGCAAAGTGAGATCTCAGACGGACTGTGTTCAAGAGCACGTGTCCCGGGCTTTCCGGGAGTCTGCATTGTATGCACTGTTTTTGATGTCGTTGGACTGCCTTGTACGTACAAATGTCATTGTTACCGTTTTGTAGTGATTGAAACTGGGATTTGAGGTTCCTGGTTTCCCTGAAAACTGGTTGAACGGTAGGGCTCGGGGCCTGGCTTTGCCGCTCCTCTCCCTGGTAAAATTGCGGTTTCTCTGTGTCCAGCTGTTCCTGTGAATTGTTGAATCAAATTAAAGAAAAGAGCACCTGTCCAGCATGCGCCTCATTTCAATTCCTGTCACCTTTTCACCAGCTGTCTGTGGAACACAGAGAGGAGCTCCAAAAACAACACCGCTTGACTGCAGCTTGTCTCTTAATGCTGTGTCCTTCGAAGAAAACACATCCGTGGTTCAGGAGAGAGCAAAAGCAGGCACCGGTGGCGAGCTTAAGACGCCACCTCGGGATTGGCATCATCCCGTTCTGGCAGAAATGCGATGAGATCTGACTCCAAGGTGCTAAAAGGGCTGCTTTTACAATTGGCCCGTAGGCAGATTTCACTGGCGCGTCCCACATTAAACAAGGGCCGGGACGAAGCAAGTCAAGGTTCCGCCGAGATTCGAACTCGGATCGCTGGATTCAAAGTCCAGAGTGGTAGCCATTACACCACGGAACCAGCAGCGCTGCCGCCTCAGGCAGGTCTGAGCTTTCCTGCATTCACACTTGCAGCAACGCTCTCAGAATCTGGTCTCTCGCTGCTGCGTCCTTGGCAGGGAATACTTGCGTGGTACAGGGCAGAGCAAAAGCAGCTCGCGCGCTCGACGCAGGAGCATCGCAAACACTGTCGCAAGGGGAAAACCAGCCCACTTCCATCATGGGTGTGGAATTTGTGAAATCAACAGTTCTGTCGAAGACAATCGCTCACGCTGCCAGAAAGAAGGCTCCACCGAGATTTGAACTCGGATCGCTGGATTCAGAGTCCAGAGTGCTCACCATTACACCATGGAACCCTGAGACAGCAGGGGCTGCCGAACCACTGCTCAAGGATGTTTGCCTCCTTCGTCAAGCGTGGAAACAACAACGACAAGGATCACAATGGCGACTGTGGATCTGCTGATCCAGCAGCTCGTGCACTCGGTCTTTCGCAAGTGCAACCACGCTGTCTCGGCCTGCTGCCCTGTAAGGCCGGTCGCCCTCGCCTCCGAAATCCACTTTGCCGAAGTTTTCGAAAGCAGCTCGGGCCGTGCCAGATATGCCGACCTGTCCGCGAAACCTAGTTTCTCAGCGGGAGCAGGGCTGCTGTCGGCCATGAACAACTCTGAGCCGGGCTACTGCTCGCTAATCTCTCTCACTGGCAAACTTTCAAGCTGCTGGACAATCGCCTCGCCAGCATTTCACTTTGGCTTCAGCTTTCTCACCTCACAGTTAGCCTTCCTTCTGCTAAGTACAGCTGTAGGACAAGTCGCACATCTGCAGTACAGCTGCCTATTCAAACAGCACCGCTGCTGTTTCTCTCCCTTACCGGCGGCCATCGCTGTGTCAGCGCTGCGATGAGCAATGCTTTTAAGCAAAGTGAGATCTCAGACGGACTGTGTTCAAGAGCACGTGTCCCTGGCTTTCCGGGAGTCTGCATTGTATGCACTGTTTTTGATGTCGTTGGACTGCCTTGTACGTACAAATGTCATTGTTACCGTTTTGTAGTGATTGAAACTGGGATTTGAGGTTCCTGGTTTCCCTGAAAACTGGTTGAACGGTAGGGCTCGGGGCCTGGCTTTGCCGCTCCTCTCCCTGGTAAAATTGCTGTTTCTCTGTGTCCAGCTGTTCCTGTGAATTGTTGAATCAAATTAAAGAAAAGAGCACCTGTCCAGCATGCGCCTCATTTCAATTCCTGTCACCTTTTCACCAGCTGTCTGTGGAACACAGAGAGGAGCTCCAAAAACAACACCGCTTGACTGCAGCTTGTCTCTTAATGCTGTGTCCTTCGAAGAAAACACATCCGTGGTTCAGGAGAGAGCAAAAGCAGGCACCGGTGGCGAGCTTAAGACGCCACCTCGGGATTGGCATCATCCCGTTCTGGCAGAAATGCGATGAGATCTGACTCCAAGGTGCTAAAAGGGCTGCTCTTACAATTGGCCCGTAGGCAGATTTCACTGGCGCGTCCCACATTAAACAAGGGCCGGGACGAAGCAAGTCAAGGTTCCGCCGAGATTCGAACTCGGATCGCTGGATCCAAAGTCCAGAGTGCTAGCCATTACACCACGGAACCAGCAGTGCTGCCGCCTCAGGCAGGCCTGAGCTTTCCTGCATTCACACTTGCAGCAACGCTCTCAGAATCTGGTCTCTCGCTGCTGCGTCCTTGGCAGGGAATACTTGCGTGGTACAGGGCAGAGCAAAAGCTGCTCGCGCGCTCGACGCAGGAGCATCGCAAACACTGTCGCAAGGGGAAAACCAGCCCACTTCCATCATGGGTGTGGAATTTGTGAAATCAACAGTTCTGTCGAAGACAATCGCTCACACTGCCAGAAAGAAGGCTCCACCGAGATTTGAACTCGGATCGCTGGATTCAGAGTCCAGAGTGCTCACCATTACACCATGGAACCCTGAGACTGCAGGGGCTGCCGAACCACTGCTCAAGGATGTTTGCCTCCTTCGTCAAGCGTGGAAACAACAACGACAAGGATCACAATGGCGACTGTGGATCTGCTGATCCAGCAGCTCGTGCACTCGGTCTTTCGCAAGTGCAACCACGCTGTCTCGGCCTGCTGCCCTGTAAGGCCGGTCGCCCTCGCCTCCGAAATCCACTTTGCCGAAGTTTTCGAAAGCAGCTCGGGCCGTGCCAGATATGCCGACCTGTCCGCGAAACCTAGTTTCTCAGCGGGAGCAGGGCTGCTGTCGGCCATGAACAACTCTGAGCCGGGCTACTGCTCGCTAATCTCTCTCACTGGCAAACTTTCAAGCTGCTGGACAATCGCCTCGCCAGCATTTCACTTTGGCTTCAGCTTTCTCACCTCACAGTTAGCCTTCCTTCTGCTAAGTACAGCTGTAGGACAAGTCGCACATCTGCAGTACAGCTGCCTATTCAAACAGCACCGCTGCTGTTTCTCTCCCTTACCGGCGGCCATCGCTGTGTCAGCGCTGCGATGAGCAATGCTTTTAAGCAAAGTGAGATCTCAGACGGACTGTGTTCAAGAGCACGTGTCCCTGGCTTTCCGGGAGTCTGCATTGTATGCACTGTTTTTGATGTCGTTGGACTGCCTTGTACGTACAAATGTCATTGTTACCGTTTTGTAGTGATTGAAACTGGGATTTGAGGTTCCTGGTTTCCCTGAAAACTGGTTGAACGGTAGGGCTCGGGGCCTGGCTTTGCCGCTCCTCTCCCTGGTAAAATTGCGGTTTCTCTGTGTCCAGCTGTTCCTGTGAATTGTTGAATCAAATTAAAGAAAAGAGCACCTGTCCAGCATGCGCCTCATTTCAATTCCTGTCACCTTTTCACCAGCTGTCTGTGGAACACAGAGAGGAGCTCCAAAAACAACACCGCTTGACTGCAGCTTGTCTCTTAATGCTGTGTCCTTCGAAGAAAACACATCCGTGGTTCAGGAGAGAGCAAAAGCAGGCACCGGTGGCGAGCTTAAGACGCCACCTCGGGATTGGCATCATCCCGTTCTGGCAGAAATGCGATGAGATCTGACTCCAAGGTGCTAAAAGGGCTGCTTTTACAATTGGCCCGTAGGCAGATTTCACAGGTGCGTCCCACATTAAACAAGGGCCGGGACGAAGCAAGTCAAGGTTCCGCCGAGATTCGAACTCGGATCGCTGGATTCAAAGTCCAGAGTGCTAGCCATTACACCACGGAACCAGCAGTGCTACCGCCTCAGGCAGGCCTGAGCTTTCCTGCATTCACACTTGCAGCAACGCTCTCAGAATCTGGTCTCTCGCTGCTGCGTCCTTGGCAGGGAATACTTGCGTGGTACAGGGCAGAGCAAAAGCTGCTCGCGCGCTCGACGCAGGAGCATCGCAAACACTGTCGCAAGGGGAAAACCAGCCCACTTCCATCATGGGTGTGGAATTTGTGAAATCAACAGTTCTGTCGAAGACAATCGCTCACGCTGCCAGAAAGAAGGCTCCACCGAGATTTGAACTCGGATCGCTGGATTCAGAGTCCAGAGTGCTCACCATTACACCATGGAACCCAGAGACAGCAGGGGCTGCCGAACCACTGCTCAAGGATGTTTGCCTCCTTCGTCAAGCGTGGAAACAACAACGACAAGGATCACAATGGCGACTGTGGATCTGCTGATCCAGCAGCTCGTGCACTCGGTCTTTCGCAAGTGCAACCACGCTGTCTCGGCCTGCTGCCCTGTAAGGCCGGTCGCCCTCGCCTCCGAAATCCACTTTGCCGAAGTTTTCGAAAGCAGCTCGGGCCGTGCCAGATATGCCGACCTGTCCGCGAAACCTAGTTTCTCAGCGGGAGCAGGGCTGCTGTCGGCCATGAACAACTCTGAGCCGGGCTACTGCTCGCTAATCTCTCTCACTGGCAAACTTTCAAGCTGCTGGACAATCGCCTCGCCAGCATTTCACTTTGGCTTCAGCTTTCTCACCTCACAGTTAGCCTTCCTTCTGCTAAGTACAGCTGTAGGACAAGTCGCACATCTGCAGTACAGCTGCCTATTCAAACAGCACCGCTGCTGTTTCTCTCCCTTACCGGCGGCCATCGCTGTGTCAGCGCTGCGATGAGCAATGCTTTTAAGCAAAGTGAGATCTCAGACGGACTGTGTTCAAGAGCACGTGTCCCTGGCTTTCCGGGAGTCTGCATTGTATGCACTGTTTTTGATGTCGTTGGACTGCCTTGTACGTACAAATGTCATTGTTACCGTTTTGTAGTGATTGAAACTGGGATTTGAGGTTCCTGGTTTCCCTGAAAACTGGTTGAACGGTAGGGCTCGGGGCCTGGCTTTGCCGCTCCTCTCCCTGGTAAAATTGCGGTTTCTCTGTGTCCAGCTGTTCCTGTGAATTGTTGAATCAAATTAAAGAAAAGAGCACCTGTCCAGCATGCGCCTCATTTCAATTCCTGTCACCTTTTCACCAGCTGTCTGTGGAACACAGAGAGGAGCTCCAAAAACAACACCGCTTGACTGCAGCTTGTCTCTTAATGCTGTGTCCTTCGAAGAAAACACATCCGTGGTTCAGGAGAGAGCAAAAGCAGGCACCGGTGGCGAGCTTATGACGCCACCTCGGGATTGGCATCATCCCGTTCTGGCAGAAATGCGATGAGATCTGACTCCAAGGTGCTAAAAGGGCTGCTTTTACAATTGGCCCGTAGGCAGATTTCACAGGTGCGTCCCACATTAAACAAGGGCCGGGACGAAGCAAGTCAAGGTTCCGCCGAGATTCGAACTCGGATCGCTGGATTCAAAGTCCAGAGTGCTAGCCATTACACCACGGAACCAGCAGTGCTACCGCCTCAGGCAGGCCTGAGCTTTCCTGCATTCACACTTGCAGCAACGCTCTCAGAATCTGGTCTCTCGCTGCTGCGTCCTTGGCAGGGAATACTTGCGTGGTACAGGGCAGAGCAAAAGCTGCTCGCGCGCTCGACGCAGGAGCATCGCAAACACTGTCGCAAGGGGAAAACCAGCCCACTTCCATCATGGGTGTGGAATTTGTGAAATCAACAGTTCTGTCGAAGACAATCGCTCACGCTGCCAGAAAGAAGGCTCCACCGAGATTTGAACTCGGATCGCTGGATTCAGAGTCCAGAGTGCTCACCATTACACCATGGAACCCTGAGACAGCAGGGGCTGCCGAACCACTGCTCAAGGATGTTTGCCTCCTTCGTCAAGCGTGGAAACAACAACGACAAGGATCACAATGGCGACTGTGGATCTGCTGATCCAGCAGCTCGTGCACTCGGTCTTTCGCAAGTGCAACCACGCTATCTCGGCCTGCTGCCCTGTAAGGCCGGTCGCCCTCGCCTCCGAAATCCACTTTGCCGAAGTTTTCGAAAGCAGCTCGGGCCGTGCCAGATATGCCGACCTGTCCGCGAAACCTAGTTTCTCAGCGGGAGCAGGGCTGCTGTCGGCCATGAACAACTCTGAGCCGGGCTACTGCTCGCTAATCTCTCTCACTGGCAAACTTTCAAGCTGCTGGACAATCGCCTCGCCAGCATTTCACTTTGGCTTCAGCTTTCTCACCTCACAGTTAGCCTTCCTTCTGCTAAGTACA
Organism: Chiloscyllium punctatum; assembly: GCF_047496795.1. Classification (NCBI taxonomy): domain Eukaryota; kingdom Metazoa; phylum Chordata; class Chondrichthyes; order Orectolobiformes; family Hemiscylliidae; genus Chiloscyllium; species Chiloscyllium punctatum. The sequence continues at coordinate 14,940,422 of NC_092759.1, read as the reverse complement.
GCTGTAGGACAAGTCGCACATCTGCAGTACAGCTGCCTATTCAAACAGCACCGCTGCTGTTTCTCTCCCTTACCGGCGGCCATCGCTGTGTCAGCGCTGCGATGAGCAATGCTTTTAAGCAAAGTGAGATCTCAGACGGACTGTGTTCAAGAGCACGTGTCCCTGGCTTTCCGGGAGTCTGCATTGTATGCACTGTTTTTGATGTCGTTGGACTGCCTTGTACGTACAAATGTCATTGTTACCGTTTTGTAGTGATTGAAACTGGGATTTGAGGTTCCTGGTTTCCCTGAAAACTGGTTGAACGGTAGGGCTCGGGGCCTGGCTTTGCCGCTCCTCTCCCTGGTAAAATTGCGGTTTCTCTGTGTCCAGCTGTTCCTGTGAATTGTTGAATCAAATTAAAGAAAAGAGCACCTGTCCAGCATGCGCCTCATTTCAATTCCTGTCACCTTTTCACCAGCTGTCTGTGGAACACAGAGAGGAGCTCCAAAAACAACACCGCTTGACTGCAGCTTGTCTCTTAATGCTGTGTCCTTCGAAGAAAACACATCCGTGGTTCAGGAGAGAGCAAAAGCAGGCACCGGTGGCGAGCTTAAGACGCCACCTCGGGATTGGCATCATCCCGTTCTGGCAGAAATGCGATGAGATCTGACTCCAAGGTGCTAAAAGGGCTGCTTTTACAATTGGCCCGTAGGCAGATTTCACAGGTGCGTCCCACATTAAACAAGGGCCGGGACGAAGCAAGTCAAGGTTCCGCCGAGATTCGAACTCGGATCGCTGGATTCAAAGTCCAGAGTGCTAGCCATTACACCACGGAACCAGCAGTGCTACCGCCTCAGGCAGGCCTGAGCTTTCCTGCATTCACACTTGCAGCAACGCTCTCAGAATCTGGTCTCTCGCTGCTGCGTCCTTGGCAGGGAATACTTGCGTGGTACAGGGCAGAGCAAAAGCTGCTCGCGCGCTCGACGCAGGAGCATCGCAAACACTGTCGCAAGGGGAAAACCAGCCCACTTCCATCATGGGTGTGGAATTTGTGAAATCAACAGTTCTGTCGAAGACAATCGCTCACGCTGCCAGAAAGAAGGCTCCACCGAGATTTGAACTCGGATCGCTGGATTCAGAGTCCAGAGTGCTCACCATTACACCATGGAACCCTGAGACAGCAGGGGCTGCCGAACCACTGCTCAAGGATGTTTGCCTCCTTCGTCAAGCGTGGAAACAACAACGACAAGGATCACAATGGCGACTGTGGATCTGCTGATCCAGCAGCTCGTGCACTCGGTCTTTCGCAAGTGCAACCACGCTATCTCGGCCTGCTGCCCTGTAAGGCCGGTCGCCCTCGCCTCCGAAATCCACTTTGCCGAAGTTTTCGAAAGCAGCTCGGGCCGTGCCAGATATGCCGACCTGTCCGCGAAACCTAGTTTCTCAGCGGGAGCAGGGCTGCTGTCGGCCATGAACAACTCTGAGCCGGGCTACTGCTCGCTAATCTCTCTCACTGGCAAACTTTCAAGCTGCTGGACAATCGCCTCGCCAGCATTTCACTTTGGCTTCAGCTTTCTCACCTCACAGTTAGCCTTCCTTCTGCTAAGTACAGCTGTAGGACAAGTCGCACATCTGCAGTACAGCTGCCTATTCAAACAGCACCGCTGCTGTTTCTCTCCCTTACCGGCGGCCATCGCTGTGTCAGCGCTGCGATGAGCAATGCTTTTAAGCAAAGTGAGATCTCAGACGGACTGTGTTCAAGAGCACGTGTCCCTGGCTTTCCGGGAGTCTGCATTGTATGCACTGTTTTTGATGTCGTTGGACTGCCTTGTACGTACAAATGTCATTGTTACCGTTTTGTAGTGATTGAAACTGGGATTTGAGGTTCCTGGTTTCCCTGAAAACTGGTTGAACGGTAGGGCTCGGGGCCTGGCTTTGCCGCTCCTCTCCCTGGTAAAATTGCGGTTTCTCTGTGTCCAGCTGTTCCTGTGAATTGTTGAATCAAATTAAAGAAAAGAGCACCTGTCCAGCATGCGCCTCATTTCAATTCCTGTCACCTTTTCACCAGCTGTCTGTGGAACACAGAGAGGAGCTCCAAAAACAACACCGCTTGACTGCAGCTTGTCTCTTAATGCTGTGTCCTTCGAAGAAAACACATCCGTGGTTCAGGAGAGAGCAAAAGCAGGCACCGGTGGCGAGCTTAAGACGCCACCTCGGGATTGGCATCATCCCGTTCTGGCAGAAATGCGATGAGATCTGACTCCAAGGTGCTAAAAGGGCTGCTTTTACAATTGGCCCGTAGGCAGATTTCACTGGCGCGTCCCACATTAAACAAGGGCCGGGACGAAGCAAGTCAAGGTTCCGCCGAGATTCGAACTCGGATCGCTGGATTCAAAGTCCAGAGTGCTAGCCATTACACCACGGAACCAGCAGTGCTGCTGCCTCAGGCAGGCCTGAGCTTTCCTGCATTCACACTTGCAGCAACGCTCTCAGAATCTGGTCTCTCGCTGCTGCGTCCTTGGCAGGGAATACTTGCGTGGTACAGGGCAGAGCAAAAGCTGCTCGCGCGCTCGACGCAGGAGCATCGCAAACACTGTCGCAAGGGGAAAACCAGCCCACTTCCATCATGGGTGTGGAATTTGTGAAATCAACAGTTCTGTCGAAGACAATCGCTCACGCTGCCAGAAAGAAGGCTCCACCGAGATTTGAACTCGGATCGCTGGATTCAGAGTCCAGAGTGCTCACCGTTACACCATGGAACCCTGAGACAGCAGGGGCTGCCGAACCACTGCTCAAGGATGTTTGCCTCCTTCGTCAAGCGTGGAAACAACAACGACAAGGATCACAATGGCGACTGTGGATCTGCTGATCCAGCAGCTCGTGCACTCGGTCTTTCGCAAGTGCAACCACGCTGTCTCGGCCTGCTGCCCTGTAAGGCCGGTCGCCCTCGCCTCCGAAATCCACTTTGCCGAAGTTTTCGAAAGCAGCTCGGGCCGTGCCAGATATGCCGACCTGTCCGCGAAACCTAGTTTCTCAGCGGGAGCAGGGCTGCTGTCGGCCATGAACAACTCTGAGCCGGGCTACTGCTCGCTAATCTCTCTCACTGGCAAACTTTCAAGCTGCTGGACAATCGCCTCGCCAGCATTTCACTTTGGCTTCAGCTTTCTCACCTCACAGTTAGCCTTCCTTCTGCTAAGTACAGCTGTAGGACAAGTCGCACATCTGCAGTACAGCTGCCTATTCAAACAGCACCGCTGCTGTTTCTCTCCCTTACCGGCGGCCATCGCTGTGTCAGCGCTGCGATGAGCAATGCTTTTAAGCAAAGTGAGATCTCAGACGGACTGTGTTCAAGAGCACGTGTCCCTGGCTTTCCGGGAGTCTGCATTGTATGCACTGTTTTTGATGTCGTTGGACTGCCTTGTACGTACAAATGTCATTGTTACCGTTTTGTAGTGATTGAAACTGGGATTTGAGGTTCCTGGTTTCCCTGAAAACTGGTTGAACGGTAGGGCTCGGGGCCTGGCTTTGCCGCTCCTCTCCCTGGTAAAATTGCGGTTTCTCTGTGTCCAGCTGTTCCTGTGAATTGTTGAATCAAATTAAAGAAAAGAGCACCTGTCCAGCATGCGCCTCATTTCAATTCCTGTCACCTTTTCACCAGCTGTCTGTGGAACACAGAGAGGAGCTCCAAAAACAACACCGCTTGACTGCAGCTTGTCTCTTAATGCTGTGTCCTTCGAAGAAAACACATCCGTGGTTCAGGAGAGAGCAAAAGCAGGCACCGGTGGCGAGCTTATGACGCCACCTCGGGATTGGCATCATCCCGTTCTGGCAGAAATGCGATGAGATCTGACTCCAAGGTGCTAAAAGGGCTGCTTTTACAATTGGCCCGTAGGCAGATTTCACAGGTGCGTCCCACATTAAACAAGGGCCGGGACGAAGCAAGTCAAGGTTCCGCCGAGATTCGAACTCGGATCGCTGGATTCAAAGTCCAGAGTGCTAGCCATTACACCACGGAACCAGCAGTGCTACCGCCTCAGGCAGGCCTGAGCTTTCCTGCATTCACACTTGCAGCAACGCTCTCAGAATCTGGTCTCTCGCTGCTGCGTCCTTGGCAGGGAATACTTGCGTGGTACAGGGCAGAGCAAAAGCTGCTCGCGCGCTCGACGCAGGAGCATCGCAAACACTGTCGCAAGGGGAAAACCAGCCCACTTCCATCATGGGTGTGGAATTTGTGAAATCAACAGTTCTGTCGAAGACAATCGCTCACGCTGCCAGAAAGAAGGCTCCACCGAGATTTGAACTCGGATCGCTGGATTCAGAGTCCAGAGTGCTCACCATTACACCATGGAACCCTGAGACAGCAGGGGCTGCCGAACCACTGCTCAAGGATGTTTGCCTCCTTCGTCAAGCGTGGAAACAACAACGACAAGGATCACAATGGCGACTGTGGATCTGCTGATCCAGCAGCTCGTGCACTCGGTCTTTCGCAAGTGCAACCACGCTATCTCGGCCTGCTGCCCTGTAAGGCCGGTCGCCCTCGCCTCCGAAATCCACTTTGCCGAAGTTTTCGAAAGCAGCTCGGGCCGTGCCAGATATGCCGACCTGTCCGCGAAACCTAGTTTCTCAGCGGGAGCAGGGCTGCTGTCGGCCATGAACAACTCTGAGCCGGGCTACTGCTCGCTAATCTCTCTCACTGGCAAACTTTCAAGCTGCTGGACAATCGCCTCGCCAGCATTTCACTTTGGCTTCAGCTTTCTCACCTCACAGTTAGCCTTCCTTCTGCTAAGTACAGCTGTAGGACAAGTCGCACATCTGCAGTACAGCTGCCTATTCAAACAGCACCGCTGCTGTTTCTCTCCCTTACCGGCGGCCATCGCTGTGTCAGCGCTGCGATGAGCAATGCTTTTAAGCAAAGTGAGATCTCAGACGGACTGTGTTCAAGAGCACGTGTCCCTGGCTTTCCGGGAGTCTGCATTGTATGCACTGTTTTTGATGTCGTTGGACTGCCTTGTACGTACAAATGTCATTGTTACCGTTTTGTAGTGATTGAAACTGGGATTTGAGGTTCCTGGTTTCCCTGAAAACTGGTTGAACGGTAGGGCTCGGGGCCTGGCTTTGCCGCTCCTCTCCCTGGTAAAATTGCGGTTTCTCTGTGTCCAGCTGTTCCTGTGAATTGTTGAATCAAATTAAAGAAAAGAGCACCTGTCCAGCATGCGCCTCATTTCAATTCCTGTCACCTTTTCACCAGCTGTCTGTGGAACACAGAGAGGAGCTCCAAAAACAACACCGCTTGACTGCAGCTTGTCTCTTAATGCTGTGTCCTTCGAAGAAAACACATCCGTGGTTCAGGAGAGAGCAAAAGCAGGCACCGGTGGCGAGCTTAAGACGCCACCTCGGGATTGGCATCATCCCGTTCTGGCAGAAATGCGATGAGATCTGACTCCAAGGTGCTAAAAGGGCTGCTTTTACAATTGGCCCGTAGGCAGATTTCACAGGTGCGTCCCACATTAAACAAGGGCCGGGACGAAGCAAGTCAAGGTTCCGCCGAGATTCGAACTCGGATCGCTGGATTCAAAGTCCAGAGTGCTAGCCATTACACCACGGAACCAGCAGTGCTACCGCCTCAGGCAGGCCTGAGCTTTCCTGCATTCACACTTGCAGCAACGCTCTCAGAATCTGGTCTCTCGCTGCTGCGTCCTTGGCAGGGAATACTTGCGTGGTACAGGGCAGAGCAAAAGCTGCTCGCGCGCTCGACGCAGGAGCATCGCAAACACTGTCGCAAGGGGAAAACCAGCCCACTTCCATCATGGGTGTGGAATTTGTGAAATCAACAGTTCTGTCGAAGACAATCGCTCACGCTGCCAGAAAGAAGGCTCCACCGAGATTTGAACTCGGATCGCTGGATTCAGAGTCCAGAGTGCTCACCATTACACCATGGAACCCTGAGACAGCAGGGGCTGCCGAACCACTGCTCAAGGATGTTTGCCTCCTTCGTCAAGCGTGGAAACAACAACGACAAGGATCACAATGGCGACTGTGGATCTGCTGATCCAGCAGCTCGTGCACTCGGTCTTTCGCAAGTGCAACCACGCTATCTCGGCCTGCTGCCCTGTAAGGCCGGTCGCCCTCGCCTCCGAAATCCACTTTGCCGAAGTTTTCGAAAGCAGCTCGGGCCGTGCCAGATATGCCGACCTGTCCGCGAAACCTAGTTTCTCAGCGGGAGCAGGGCTGCTGTCGGCCATGAACAACTCTGAGCCGGGCTACTGCTCGCTAATCTCTCTCACTGGCAAACTTTCAAGCTGCTGGACAATCGCCTCGCCAGCATTTCACTTTGGCTTCAGCTTTCTCACCTCACAGTTAGCCTTCCTTCTGCTAAGTACAGCTGTAGGACAAGTCGCACATCTGCAGTACAGCTGCCTATTCAAACAGCACCGCTGCTGTTTCTCTCCCTTACCGGCGGCCATCGCTGTGTCAGCGCTGCGATGAGCAATGCTTTTAAGCAAAGTGAGATCTCAGACGGACTGTGTTCAAGAGCACGTGTCCCTGGCTTTCCGGGAGTCTGCATTGTATGCACTGTTTTTGATGTCGTTGGACTGCCTTGTACGTACAAATGTCATTGTTACCGTTTTGTAGTGATTGAAACTGGGATTTGAGGTTCCTGGTTTCCCTGAAAACTGGTTGAACGGTAGGGCTCGGGGCCTGGCTTTGCCGCTCCTCTCCCTGGTAAAATTGCGGTTTCTCTGTGTCCAGCTGTTCCTGTGAATTGTTGAATCAAATTAAAGAAAAGAGCACCTGTCCAGCATGCGCCTCATTTCAATTCCTGTCACCTTTTCACCAGCTGTCTGTGGAACACAGAGAGGAGCTCCAAAAACAACACCGCTTGACTGCAGCTTGTCTCTTAATGCTGTGTCCTTCGAAGAAAACACATCCGTGGTTCAGGAGAGAGCAAAAGCAGGCACCGGTGGCGAGCTTAAGACGCCACCTCGGGATTGGCATCATCCCGTTCTGGCAGAAATGCGATGAGATCTGACTCCAAGGTGCTAAAAGGGCTGCTTTTACAATTGGCCCGTAGGCAGATTTCACTGGCGCGTCCCACATTAAACAAGGGCCGGGACGAAGCAAGTCAAGGTTCCGCCGAGATTCGAACTCGGATCGCTGGATTCAAAGTCCAGAGTGCTAGCCATTACACCACGGAACCAGCAGTGCTGCTGCCTCAGGCAGGCCTGAGCTTTCCTGCATTCACACTTGCAGCAACGCTCTCAGAATCTGGTCTCTCGCTGCTGCGTCCTTGGCAGGGAATACTTGCGTGGTACAGGGCAGAGCAAAAGCTGCTCGCGCGCTCGACGCAGGAGCATCGCAAACACTGTCGCAAGGGGAAAACCAGCCCACTTCCATCATGGGTGTGGAATTTGTGAAATCAACAGTTCTGTCGAAGACAATCGCTCACGCTGCCAGAAAGAAGGCTCCACCGAGATTTGAACTCGGATCGCTGGATTCAGAGTCCAGAGTGCTCACCGTTACACCATGGAACCCGGAGACAGCAGGGGCTGCCGAACCACTGCTCAAGGATGTTTGCCTCCTTCGTCAAGCGTGGAAACAACAACGACAAGGATCACAATGGCGACTGTGGATCTGCTGATCCAGCAGCTCGTGCACTCGGTCTTTCGCAAGTGCAACCACGCTGTCTCGGCCTGCTGCCCTGTAAGGCCGGTCGCCCTCGCCTCCGAAATCCACTTTGCCGAAGTTTTCGAAAGCAGCTCGGGCCGTGCCAGATATGCCGACCTGTCCGCGAAACCTAGTTTCTCAGCGGGAGCAGGGCTGCTGTCGGCCATGAACAACTCTGAGCCGGGCTACTGCTCGCTAATCTCTCTCACTGGCAAACTTTCAAGCTGCTGGACAATCGCCTCGCCAGCATTTCACTTTGGCTTCAGCTTTCTCACCTCACAGTTAGCCTTCCTTCTGCTAAGTACAGCTGTAGGACAAGTCGCACATCTGCAGTACAGCTGCCTATTCAAACAGCACCGCTGCTGTTTCTCTCCCTTACCGGCGGCCATCGCTGTGTCAGCGCTGCGATGAGCAATGCTTTTAAGCAAAGTGAGATCTCAGACGGACTGTGTTCAAGAGCACGTGTCCCTGGCTTTCCGGGAGTCTGCATTGTATGCACTGTTTTTGATGTCGTTGGACTGCCTTGTACGTACAAATGTCATTGTTACCGTTTTGTAGTGATTGAAACTGGGATTTGAGGTTCCTGGTTTCCCTGAAAACTGGTTGAACGGTAGGGCTCGGGGCCTGGCTTTGCCGCTCCTCTCCCTGGTAAAATTGCGGTTTCTCTGTGTCCAGCTGTTCCTGTGAATTGTTGAATCAAATTAAAGAAAAGAGCACCTGTCCAGCATGCGCCTCATTTCAATTCCTGTCACCTTTTCACCAGCTGTCTGTGGAACACAGAGAGGAGCTCCAAAAACAACACCGCTTGACTGCAGCTTGTCTCTTAATGCTGTGTCCTTCGAAGAAAACACATCCGTGGTTCAGGAGAGAGCAAAAGCAGGCACCGGTGGCGAGCTTAAGACGCCACCTCGGGATTGGCATCATCCCGTTCTGGCAGAAATGCGATGAGATCTGACTCCAAGGTGCTAAAAGGGCTGCTTTTACAATTGGCCCGTAGGCAGATTTCACAGGTGCGTCCCACATTAAACAAGGGCCGGGACGAAGCAAGTCAAGGTTCCGCCGAGATTCGAACTCGAATCGCTGGATTCAAAGTCCAGAGTGCTAGCCATTACACCACGGAACCAGCAGTGCTGCTGCCTCAGGCAGGCCTGAGCTTTCCTGCATTCACACTTGCAGCAACGCTCTCAGAATCTGGTCTCTCGCTGCTGCGTCCTTGGCAGGGAATACTTGCGTGGTACAGGGCAGAGCAAAAGCTGCTCGCGCGCTCGACGCAGGAGCATCGCAAACACTGTCGCAAGGGGAAAACCAGCCCACTTCCATCATGGGTGTGGAATTTGTGAAATCAACAGTTCTGTCGAAGACAATCGCTCACGCTGCCAGAAAGAAGGCTCCACCGAGATTTGAACTCGGATCGCTGGATTCAGAGTCCAGAGTGCTCACCATTACACCATGGAACCCTGAGACAGCAGGGGCTGCCGAACCACTGCTCAAGGATGTTAGCCTCCTTCGTCAAGCGTGGAAACAACAACGACAAGGATCACAATGGCGACTGTGGATCTGCTGATCCAGCAGCTCGTGCACTCGGTCTTTCGCAAGTGCAACCACGCTGTCTCGGCCTGCTGCCCTGTAAGGCCGGTCGCCCTCGCCTCCGAAATCCACTTTGCCGAAGTTTTCGAAAGCAGCTCGGGCCGTGCCAGATATGCCGACCTGTCCGCGAAACCTAGTTTCTCAGCGGGAGCAGGGCTGCTGTCGGCCATGAACAACTCTGAGCCGGGCTACTGCTCGCTAATCTCTCTCACTGGCAAACTTTCAAGCTGCTGGACAATCGCCTCGCCAGCATTTCACTTTGGCTTCAGCTTTCTCACCTCACTGTTAGCCTTCCTTCTGCTAAGTACAGCTGTAGGACAAGTCGCACATCTGCAGTACAGCTGCCTATTCAAACAGCACCGCTGCTGTTTCTCTCCCTTACCGGCGGCCATCGCTGTGTCAGCGCTGCGATGAGCAATGCTTTTAAGCAAAGTGAGATCTCAGACGGACTGTGTTCAAGAGCACGTGTCCCTGGCTTTCCGGGAGTCTGCATTGTATGCACTGTTTTTGATGTCGTTGGACTGCCTTGTACGTACAAATGTCATTGTTACCGTTTTGTAGTGATTGAAACTGGGATTTGAGGTTCCTGGTTTCCCTGAAAGCTGGTTGAACGGTAGGGCTCGGGGCCTGGCTTTGCCGCTCCTCTCCCTGGTAAAATTGCGGTTTCTCTGTGTCCAGCTGTTCCTGTGAATTGTTGAATCAAATTAAAGAAAAGAGCACCTGTCCAGCATGCGCCTCATTTCAATTCCTGTCACCTTTTCACCAGCTGTCTGTGGAACACAGAGAGGAGCTCCAAAAACAACACCGCTTGACTGCAGCTTGTCTCTTAATGCTGTGTCCTTCGAAGAAAACACATCCGTGGTTCAGGAGAGAGCAAAAGCAGGCACCGGTGGCGAGCTTAAGACGCCACCTCGGGATTGGCATCATCCCGTTCTGGCAGAAATGCGATGAGATCTGACTCCAAGGTGCTAAAAGGGCGGCTTTTACAATTGGCCCGTAGGCAGATTTCACTGGCGCTTCCCACATTAAACAAGGGCCGGGACGAAGCAAGTCAAGGTACCGCCGAGATTCGAACTCGGATCGCTGGATTCAAAGTCCAGAGTGCTAACCATTACACCATGGAACCAGCAGTGCTGCCGCCTCAGGCAGGCCTGAGCTTTCCTGCATTCACACTTGCAGCAACGCTCTCAGAATCTGGTCTCTCGCTGCTGCGTCCTTGGCAGGGAACACTTGCGTGGTACAGGGCAGAGCAAAAGCAGCTCGCGCGCTCGACGCAGGAGCATCGCAAACACTGTCGCAAGGGGAAAACCAGCCCACTTCCATCATGGGTGTGGAATTTGTGAAATCAACAGTTCTGTCGAAGACAATCGCTCACGCTGCCAGAAAGAAGGCTCCACCGAGATTTGAACTCGGATCGCTGGATTCAGAGTCCAGAGTGCTCACCGTTACACCATGGAACCCGGAGACAGCAGGGGCTGCCGAACCACTGCTCAAGGATGTTTGCCTCCTTCGTCAAGCGTGGAAACAACAACGACAAGGATCACAATGGCGACTGTGGATCTGCTGATCCAGCAGCTCGTGCACTCGGTCTTTCGCAAGTGCAACCACGCTGTCTCGGCCTGCTGCCCTGTAAGGCCGGTCGCCCTCGCCTCCGAAATCCACTTTGCCGAAGTTTTCGAAAGCAGCTCGGGCCGTGCCAGATATGCCGACCTGTCCGCGAAATCTAGTTTCTCAGCGGGAGCAGGGCTGCTGTCGGCCATGAACAACTCTGAGCCGGGCTACTGCTCGCTAATCTCTCTCACTGGCAAACTTTCAAGCTGCTGGACAATCGCCTCGCCAGCATTTCACTTTGGCTTCAGCTTTCTCACCTCACAGTTAGCCTTCCTTCTGCTAAGTACAGCTGTAGGACAAGTCGCACATCTGCAGTACAGCTGCCTATTCAAACAGCACCGCTGCTGTTTCTCTCCCTTACCGGCGGCCATCGCTGTGTCAGCGCTGCGATGAGCAATGCTTTTAAGCAAAGTGAGATCTCAGACGGACTGTGTTCAAGAGCACGTGTCCCTGGCTTTCCGGGAGTCTGCATTGTATGCACTGTTTTTGATGTCGTTGGACTGCCTTGTACGTACAAATGTCATTGTTACCGTTTTGTAGTGATTGAAACTGGGATTTGAGGTTCCTGGTTTCCCTGAAAACTGGTTGAACGGTAGGGCTCGGGGCCTGGCTTTGCCGCTCCTCTCCCTGGTAAAATTGCGGTTTCTCTGTGTCCAGCTGTTCCTGTGAATTGTTGAATCAAATTAAAGAAAAGAGCACCTGTCCAGCATGCGCCTCATTTCAATTCCTGTCACCTTTTCACCAGCTGTCTGTGGAACACAGAGAGGAGCTCCAAAAACAACACCGCTTGACTGCAGCTTGTCTCTTAATGCTGTGTCCTTCGAAGAAAACACATCCGTGGTTCAGGAGAGAGCAAAAGCAGGCACCGGTGGCGAGCTTAAGACGCCACCTCGGGATTGGCATCATCCCGTTCTGGCAGAAATGCGATGAGATCTGACTCCAAGGTGCTAAAAGGGCTGCTTTTACAATTGGCCCGTAGGCAGATTTCACTGGCGCGTCCCACATTAAACAAGGGCCGGGACGAAGCAAGTCAAGGTTCCGCCGAGATTCGAACTCGGATCGCTGGATTCAAAGTCCAGAGTGCTAGCCATTACACCACGGAACCAGCAGTGCTGCCGCCTCAGGCAGGCCTGAGCTTTCCTGCATTCACACTTGCAGCAACGCTCTCAGAATCTGGTCTCTCGCTGCTGCGTCCTTGGCAGGGAACACTTGCGTGGTACAGGGCAGAGCAAAAGCAGCTCGCGCGCTCGACGCAGGAGCATCGCAAACACTGTCGCAAGGGGAAAACCAGCCCACTTCCATCATGGGTGTGGAATTTGTGAAATCAACAGTTCTGTCGAAGACAATCGCTCACGCTGCCAGAAAGAAGGCTCCACCGAGATTTGAACTCGGATCGCTGGATTCAGAGTCCAGAGTGCTCACCGTTACACCATGGAACCCGGAGACAGCAGGGGCTGCCGAACCACTGCTCAAGGATGTTTGCCTCCTTCGTCAAGCGTGGAAACAACAACGACAAGGATCACAATGGCGACTGTGGATCTGCTGATCCAGCAGCTCGTGCACTCGGTCTTTCGCAAGTGCAACCACGCTGTCTCGGCCTGCTGCCCTGTAAGGCCGGTCGCCCTCGCCTCCGAAATCCACTTTGCCGAAGTTTTCGAAAGCAGCTCGGGCCGTGCCAGATATGCCGACCTGTCCGCGAAACCTAGTTTCTCAGCGGGAGCAGGGCTGCTGTCGGCCATGAACAACTCTGAGCCGGGCTACTGCTCGCTAATCTCTCTCACTGGCAAACTTTCAAGCTGCTGGACAATCGCCTCGCCAGCATTTCACTTTGGCTTCAGCTTTCTCACCTCACAGTTAGCCTTCCTTCTGCTAAGTACAGCTGTAGGACAAGTCGCACATCTGCAGTACAGCTGCCTATTCAAACAGCACCGCTGCTGTTTCTCTCCCTTACCGGCGGCCATCGCTGTGTCAGCGCTGCGATGAGCAATGCTTTTAAGCAAAGTGAGATCTCAGACGGACTGTGTTCAAGAGCACGTGTCCCTGGCTTTCCGGGAGTCTGCATTGTATGCACTGTTTTTGATGTCGTTGGACTGCCTTGTACGTACAAATGCCATTGTTACCGTTTTGTAGTGATTGAAACTGGGATTTGAGGTTCCTGGTTTCCCTGAAAACTGGTTGAACGGTAGGGCTCGGGGCCTGGCTTTGCCGCTCCTCTCCCTGGTAAAATTGCTGTTTCTCTGTGTCCAGCTGTTCCTGTGAATTGTTGAATCAAATTAAAGAAAAGAGCACCTGTCCAGCATGCGCCTCATTTCAATTCCTGTCACCTTTTCACCAGCTGTCTGTGGAACACAGAGAGGAGCTCCAAAAACAACACCGCTTGACTGCAGCTTGTCTCTTAATGTTGTGTCCTTCGAAGAAAACACATCCGTGGTTCAGGAGAGAGCAAAAGCAGGCACCGGTGGCGAGCTTAAGACGCCACCTCGGGATTGGCATCATCCCGTTCTGGCAGAAATGCGATGAGATCTGACTCCAAGGTGCTAAATGGGCTGCTCTTACAATTGGCCCGAAGGCAGATTTCACTGGCGCGTCCCACATTAAACAAGGGCCGGGACGAAGCAAGTCAAGGTTCCGCCGAGATTCGAACTCGGATCGCTGGATTCAAAGTCCAGAGTGCTAGCCATTACACCACGGAACCAGCAGTGCTGCCGCCTCAGGCTGGCCTGAGCTTTCCTGCATTCACACTTGCAGCAACGCTCTCAGAATCTGGTCTCTCGCTGCTGCGTCCTTGGCAGGGAATACTTGCGTGGTACAGGGCAGAGCAAAAGCAGCTCGCGCGCTCGACGCAGGAGCATCGCAAACACTGTCGCAAGGGGAAAACCAGCCCACTTCCATCATGGGTGTGGAATTTGTGAAATCAACAGTTCTGTCGAAGACAATCGCTCACGCTGCCAGAAAGAAGGCTCCACCGAGATTTGAACTCGGATCGCTGGATTCAGAGTCCAGAGCGTTCACCGTTACACCATGGAACCCTGAGACAGCAGGGGCTGCCGAACCACTGCTCAAGGATGTTTGCCTCCTTCGTCAAGCGTGGAAACAACAACGACAAGGATCACAATGGCGACTGTGGATCTGCTGATCCAGCAGCTCGTGCACTCGGTCTTTCGCAAGTGCAACCACGCTGTCTCGGCCTGCTGCCCTGTAAGGCCGGTCGCCCTCGCCTCCGAAATCCACTTTGCCGAAGTTTTCGAAAGCAGCTCGGGCCGTGCCAGATATGCCGACCTGTCCGCGAAACCTAGTTTCTCAGCGGGAGCAGGGCTGCTGTCGGCCATGAACAACTCTGAGCCGGGCTACTGCTCGCTAATCTCTCTCACTGGCAAACTTTCAAGCTGCTGGACAATCGCCTCGCCAGCATTTCACTTTGGCTTCAGCTTTCTCACCTCACAGTTAGCCTTCCTTCTGCTAAGTACAGCTGTAGGACAAGTCGCACATCTGCAGTACAGCTGCCTATTCAAACAGCACCGCTGCTGTTTCTCTCCCTTACCGGCGGCCATCGCTGTGTCAGCGCTGCGATGAGCAATGCTTTTAAGCAAAGTGAGATCTCAGACGGACTGTGTTCAAGAGCACGTGTCCCTGGCTTTCCGGGAGTCTGCATTGTATGCACTGTTTTTGATGTCGTTGGACTGCCTTGTACGTACAAATGCCATTGTTACCGTTTTGTAGTGATTGAAACTGGGATTTGAGGTTCCTGGTTTCCCTGAAAACTGGTTGAACGGTAGGGCTCGGGGCCTGGCTTTGCCGCTCCTCTCCCTGGTAAAATTGCTGTTTCTCTGTGTCCAGCTGTTCCTGTGAATTGTTGAATCAAATTAAAGAAAAGAGCACCTGTCCAGCATGCGCCTCATTTCAATTCCTGTCACCTTTTCACCAGCTGTCTGTGGAACACAGAGAGGAGCTCCAAAAACAACACCGCTTGACTGCAGCTTGTCTCTTAATGCTGTGTCCTTCGAAGAAAACACATCCGTGGTTCAGGAGAGAGCAAAAGCAGGCACCGGTGGCGAGCTTAAGACGCCACCTCGGGATTGGCATCATCCCGTTCTGGCAGAAATGCGATGAGATCTGACTCCAAGGTGCTAAAAGGGCTGCTCTTACAATTGGCCCGTAGGCAGATTTCACTGGCGCGTCCCACATTAAACAAGGGCCGGGACGAAGCAAGTCAAGGTTCCGCCGAGATTCGAACTCGGATCGCTGGATTCAAAGTCCAGAGTGCTAGCCATTACACCACGGAACCAGCAGTGCTGCCGCCTCAGGCTGGCCTGAGCTTTCCTGCATTCACACTTGCAGCAACGCTCTCAGAATCTGGTCTCTCGCTGCTGCGTCCTTGGCAGGGAATACTTGCGTGGTACAGGGCAGAGCAAAAGCAGCTCGCGCGCTCGACGCAGGAGCATCGCAAACACTGTCGCAAGGGGAAAACCAGCCCACTTCCATCATGGGTGTGGAATTTGTGAAATCAACAGTTCTGTCGAAGACAATCGCTCACGCTGCCAGAAAGAAGGCTCCACCGAGATTTGAACTCGGACCGCTGGATTCAGAGTCCAGAGTGCTCACCATTACACCATGGAACCCTGAGCCAGCAGGGGCTGCCGAACCACTGTTCAAGGATGTTTGCCTCCTTCGTCAAGCGTGGAAACAACAACGACAAGGATCACAATGGCGACTGTGGATCTGCTGATCCAGCAGCTCGTGCACTCGGTCTTTCGCAAGTGCAACCACGCTGTCTCGGCCTGCTGCCCTGTAAGGCCGGTCGCCCTCGCCTCCGAAATCCACTTTGCCGAAGTTTCCGAAAGCAGCTCGGGCCGTGCCAGATATGCCGACCTGTCCGCGAAACCTAGTTTCTCAGCGGGAGCAGGGCTGCTGTCGGCCATGAACAACTCTGAGCCGGGCTACTGCTCGCTAATCTCTCTCACTGGCAAACTTTCAAGCTGCTGGACAATCGCCTCGCCAGCATTTCACTTTGGCTTCAGCTTTCTCACCTCACAGTTAGCCTTCCTTCTGCTAAGTACAGCTGTAGGACAAGTCGCACATCTGCAGTACAGCTGCCTATTCAAACAGCACCGCTGCTGTTTCTCTCCCTTACCGGCGGCCATCGCTGTGTCAGCGCTGCGATGAGCAATGCTTTTAAGCAAAGTGAGATCTCAGACGGACTGTGTTCAAGAGCACGTGTCCCTGGCTTTCCGGGAGTCTGCATTGTATGCACTGTTTTTGATGTCGTTGGACTGCCTTGTACGTACAAATGTCATTGTTACCGTTTTGTAGTGATTGAAACTGGGATTTGAGGTTCCTGGTTTCCCTGAAAACTGGTTGAACGGTAGGGCTCGGGGCCTGGCTTTGCCGCTCCTCTCCCTGGTAAAATTGCTGTTTCTCTGTGTCCAGCTGTTCCTGTGAATTGTTGAATCAAATTAAAGAAAAGAGCACCTGTCCAGCATGCGCCTCATTTCAATTCCTGTCACCTTTTCACCAGCTGTCTGTGGAACACAGAGAGGAGCTCCAAAAACAACACCGCTTGACTGCAGCTTGTCTCTTAATGCTGTGTCCTTCGAAGAAAACACATCCGTGGTTCAGGAGAGAGCAAAAGCAGGCACCGGTGGCGAGCTTAAGACGCCACCTCGGGATTGGCATCATCCCGTTCTGGCAGAAATGCGATGAGATCTGACTCCAAGGTGCTAAAAGGGCTGCTTTTACAATTGGCCCGTAGGCAGATTTCACTGGCGCGTCCCACATTAAACAAGGGCCGGGACGAAGCAAGTCAAGGTTCCGCCGAGATTCGAACTCGGATCGCTGGATTCAAAGTCCAGAGTGCTAGCCATTACACCACGGAACCAGCAGTGCTGCTGCCTCAGGCAGGCCTGAGCTTTCCTGCATTCACACTTGCAGCAACGCTCTCAGAATCTGGTCTCTCGCTGCTGCGTCCTTGGCAGGGAATACTTGCGTGGTACAGGGCAGAGCAAAAGCTGCTCGCGCGCTCGACGCAGGAGCATCGCAAACACTGTCGCAAGGGGAAAACCAGCCCACTTCCATCATGGGTGTGGAATTTGTGAAATCAACAGTTCTGTCGAAGACAATCGCTCACGCTGCCAGAAAGAAGGCTCCACCGAGATTTGAACTCGGATCGCTGGATTCAGAGTCCAGAGTGCTCACCATTACACCATGGAACCCTGAGACAGCAGGGGCTGCCGAACCACTGCTCAAGGATGTTAGCCTCCTTCGTCAAGCGTGGAAACAACAACGACAAGGATCACAATGGCGACTGTGGATCTGCTGATCCAGCAGCTCGTGCACTCGGTCTTTCGCAAGTGCAACCACGCTGTCTCGGCCTGCTGCCCTGTAAGGCCGGTCGCCCTCGCCTCCGAAATCCACTTTGCCGAAGTTTTCGAAAGCAGCTCGGGCCGTGCCAGATATGCCGACCTGTCCGCGAAACCTAGTTTCTCAGCGGGAGCAGGGCTGCTGTCGGCCATGAACAACTCTGAGCCGGGCTACTGCTCGCTAATCTCTCTCACTGGCAAACTTTCAAGCTGCTGGACAATCGCCTCGCCAGCATTTCACTTTGGCTTCAGCTTTCTCACCTCACTGTTAGCCTTCCTTCTGCTAAGTACAGCTGTAGGACAAGTCGCACATCTGCAGTACAGCTGCCTATTCAAACAGCACCGCTGCTGTTTCTCTCCCTTACCGGCGGCCATCGCTGTGTCAGCGCTGCGATGAGCAATGCTTTTAAGCAAAGTGAGATCTCAGACGGACTGTGTTCAAGAGCACGTGTCCCTGGCTTTCCGGGAGTCTGCATTGTATGCACTGTTTTTGATGTCGTTGGACTGCCTTGTACGTACAAATGTCATTGTTACCGTTTTGTAGTGATTGAAACTGGGATTTGAGGTTCCTGGTTTCCCTGAAAGCTGGTTGAACGGTAGGGCTCGGGGCCTGGCTTTGCCGCTCCTCTCCCTGGTAAAATTGCGGTTTCTCTGTGTCCAGCTGTTCCTGTGAATTGTTGAATCAAATTAAAGAAAAGAGCACCTGTCCAGCATGCGCCTCATTTCAATTCCTGTCACCTTTTCACCAGCTGTCTGTGGAACACAGAGAGGAGCTCCAAAAACAACACCGCTTGACTGCAGCTTGTCTCTTAATGCTGTGTCCTTCGAAGAAAACACATCCGTGGTTCAGGAGAGAGCAAAAGCAGGCACCGGTGGCGAGCTTAAGACGCCACCTCGGGATTGGCATCATCCCGTTCTGGCAGAAATGCGATGAGATCTGACTCCAAGGTGCTAAAAGGGCGGCTTTTACAATTGGCCCGTAGGCAGATTTCACTGGCGCTTCCCACATTAAACAAGGGCCGGGACGAAGCAAGTCAAGGTACCGCCGAGATTCGAACTCGGATCGCTGGATTCAAAGTCCAGAGTGCTAACCATTACACCATGGAACCAGCAGTGCTGCCGCCTCAGGCAGGCCTGAGCTTTCCTGCATTCACACTTGCAGCAACGCTCTCAGAATCTGGTCTCTCGCTGCTGCGTCCTTGGCAGGGAACACTTGCGTGGTACAGGGCAGAGCAAAAGCAGCTCGCGCGCTCGACGCAGGAGCATCGCAAACACTGTCGCAAGGGGAAAACCAGCCCACTTCCATCATGGGTGTGGAATTTGTGAAATCAACAGTTCTGTCGAAGACAATCGCTCACGCTGCCAGAAAGAAGGCTCCACCGAGATTTGAACTCGGATCGCTGGATTCAGAGTCCAGAGTGCTCACCGTTACACCATGGAACCCGGAGACAGCAGGGGCTGCCGAACCACTGCTCAAGGATGTTTGCCTCCTTCGTCAAGCGTGGAAACAACAACGACAAGGATCACAATGGCGACTGTGGATCTGCTGATCCAGCAGCTCGTGCACTCGGTCTTTCGCAAGTGCAACCACGCTGTCTCGGCCTGCTGCCCTGTAAGGCCGGTCGCCCTCGCCTCCGAAATCCACTTTGCCGAAGTTTTCGAAAGCAGCTCGGGCCGTGCCAGATATGCCGACCTGTCCGCGAAATCTAGTTTCTCAGCGGGAGCAGGGCTGCTGTCGGCCATGAACAACTCTGAGCCGGGCTACTGCTCGCTAATCTCTCTCACTGGCAAACTTTCAAGCTGCTGGACAATCGCCTCGCCAGCATTTCACTTTGGCTTCAGCTTTCTCACCTCACTGTTAGCCTTCCTTCTGCTAAGTACAGCTGTAGGACAAGTCGCACATCTGCAGTACAGCTGCCTATTCAAACAGCACCGCTGCTGTTTCTCTCCCTTACCGGCGGCCATCGCTGTGTCAGCGCTGCGATGAGCAATGCTTTTAAGCAAAGTGAGATCTCAGACGGACTGTGTTCAAGAGCACGTGTCCCTGGCTTTCCGGGAGTCTGCATTGTATGCACTGTTTTTGATGTCGTTGGACTGCCTTGTACGTACAAATGTCATTGTTACCGTTTTGTAGTGATTGAAACTGGGATTTGAGGTTCCTGGTTTCCCTGAAAACTGGTTGAACGGTAGGGCTCGGGGCCTGGCTTTGCCGCTCCTCTCCCTGGTAAAATTGCGGTTTCTCTGTGTCCAGCTGTTCCTGTGAATTGTTGAATCAAATTAAAGAAAAGAGCACCTGTCCAGCATGCGCCTCATTTCAATTCCTGTCACCTTTTCACCAGCTGTCTGTGGAACACAGAGAGGAGCTCCAAAAACAACACCGCTTGACTGCAGCTTGTCTCTTAATGCTGTGTCCTTCGAAGAAAACACATCCGTGGTTCAGGAGAGAGCAAAAGCAGGCACCGGTGGCGAGCTTAAGACGCCACCTCGGGATTGGCATCATCCCGTTCTGGCAGAAATGCGATGAGATCTGACTCCAAGGTGCTAAAAGGGCTGCTTTTACAATTGGCCCGTAGGCAGATTTCACTGGCGCGTCCCACATTAAACAAGGGCCGGGACGAAGCAAGTCAAGGTTCCGCCGAGATTCGAACTCGGATCGCTGGATTCAAAGTCCAGAGTGCTAGCCATTACACCACGGAACCAGCAGTGCTGCCGCCTCAGGCAGGCCTGAGCTTTCCTGCATTCACACTTGCAGCAACGCTCTCAGAATCTGGTCTCTCGCTGCTGCGTCCTTGGCAGGGAACACTTGCGTGGTACAGGGCAGAGCAAAAGCAGCTCGCGCGCTCGACGCAGGAGCATCGCAAACACTGTCGCAAGGGGAAAACCAGCCCACTTCCATCATGGGTGTGGAATTTGTGAAATCAACAGTTCTGTCGAAGACAATCGCTCACGCTGCCAGAAAGAAGGCTCCACCGAGATTTGAACTCGGATCGCTGGATTCAGAGTCCAGAGTGCTCACCGTTACACCATGGAACCCGGAGACAGCAGGGGCTGCCGAACCACTGCTCAAGGATGTTTGCCTCCTTCGTCAAGCGTGGAAACAACAACGACAAGGATCACAATGGCGACTGTGGATCTGCTGATCCAGCAGCTCGTGCACTCGGTCTTTCGCAAGTGCAACCACGCTGTCTCGGCCTGCTGCCCTGTAAGGCCGGTCGCCCTCGCCTCCGAAATCCACTTTGCCGAAGTTTTCGAAAGCAGCTCGGGCCGTGCCAGATATGCCGACCTGTCCGCGAAACCTAGTTTCTCAGCGGGAGCAGGGCTGCTGTCGGCCATGAACAACTCTGAGCCGGGCTACTGCTCGCTAATCTCTCTCACTGGCAAACTTTCAAGCTGCTGGACAATCGCCTCGCCAGCATTTCACTTTGGCTTCAGCTTTCTCACCTCACAGTTAGCCTTCCTTCTGCTAAGTACAGCTGTAGGACAAGTCGCACATCTGCAGTACAGCTGCCTATTCAAACAGCACCGCTGCTGTTTCTCTCCCTTACCGGCGGCCATCGCTGTGTCAGCGCTGCGATGAGCAATGCTTTTAAGCAAAGTGAGATCTCAGACGGACTGTGTTCAAGAGCACGTGTCCCTGGCTTTCCGGGAGTCTGCATTGTATGCACTGTTTTTGATGTCGTTGGACTGCCTTGTACGTACAAATGTCATTGTTACCGTTTTGTAGTGATTGAAACTGGGATTTGAGGTTCCTGGTTTCCCTGAAAGCTGGTTGAACGGTAGGGCTCGGGGCCTGGCTTTGCCGCTCCTCTCCCTGGTAAAATTGCGGTTTCTCTGTGTCCAGCTGTTCCTGTGAATTGTTGAATCAAATTAAAGAAAAGAGCACCTGTCCAGCATGCGCCTCATTTCAATTCCTGTCACCTTTTCACCAGCTGTCTGTGGAACACAGAGAGGAGCTCCAAAAACAACACCGCTTGACTGCAGCTTGTCTCTTAATGCTGTGTCCTTCGAAGAAAACACATCCGTGGTTCAGGAGAGAGCAAAAGCAGGCACCGGTGGCGAGCTTAAGACGCCACCTCGGGATTGGCATCATCCCGTTCTGGCAGAAATGCGATGAGATCTGACTCCAAGGTGCTAAAAGGGCGGCTTTTACAATTGGCCCGTAGGCAGATTTCACTGGCGCTTCCCACATTAAACAAGGGCCGGGACGAAGCAAGTCAAGGTACCGCCGAGATTCGAACTCGGATCGCTGGATTCAAAGTCCAGAGTGCTAACCATTACACCATGGAACCAGCAGTGCTGCCGCCTCAGGCAGGCCTGAGCTTTCCTGCATTCACACTTGCAGCAACGCTCTCAGAATCTGGTCTCTCGCTGCTGCGTCCTTGGCAGGGAACACTTGCGTGGTACAGGGCAGAGCAAAAGCAGCTCGCGCGCTCGACGCAGGAGCATCGCAAACACTGTCGCAAGGGGAAAACCAGCCCACTTCCATCATGGGTGTGGAATTTGTGAAATCAACAGTTCTGTCGAAGACAATCGCTCACGCTGCCAGAAAGAAGGCTCCACCGAGATTTGAACTCGGATCGCTGGATTCAGAGTCCAGAGTGCTCACCGTTACACCATGGAACCCGGAGACAGCAGGGGCTGCCGAACCACTGCTCAAGGATGTTTGCCTCCTTCGTCAAGCGTGGAAACAACAACGACAAGGATCACAATGGCGACTGTGGATCTGCTGATCCAGCAGCTCGTGCACTCGGTCTTTCGCAAGTGCAACCACGCTGTCTCGGCCTGCTGCCCTGTAAGGCCGGTCGCCCTCGCCTCCGAAATCCACTTTGCCGAAGTTTTCGAAAGCAGCTCGGGCCGTGCCAGATATGCCGACCTGTCCGCGAAATCTAGTTTCTCAGCGGGAGCAGGGCTGCTGTCGGCCATGAACAACTCTGAGCCGGGCTACTGCTCGCTAATCTCTCTCACTGGCAAACTTTCAAGCTGCTGGACAATCGCCTCGCCAGCATTTCACTTTGGCTTCAGCTTTCTCACCTCACTGTTAGCCTTCCTTCTGCTAAGTACAGCTGTAGGACAAGTCGCACATCTGCAGTACAGCTGCCTATTCAAACAGCACCGCTGCTGTTTCTCTCCCTTACCGGCGGCCATCGCTGTGTCAGCGCTGCGATGAGCAATGCTTTTAAGCAAAGTGAGATCTCAGACGGACTGTGTTCAAGAGCACGTGTCCCTGGCTTTCCGGGAGTCTGCATTGTATGCACTGTTTTTGATGTCGTTGGACTGCCTTGTACGTACAAATGTCATTGTTACCGTTTTGTAGTGATTGAAACTGGGATTTGAGGTTCCTGGTTTCCCTGAAAACTGGTTGAACGGTAGGGCTCGGGGCCTGGCTTTGCCGCTCCTCTCCCTGGTAAAATTGCGGTTTCTCTGTGTCCAGCTGTTCCTGTGAATTGTTGAATCAAATTAAAGAAAAGAGCACCTGTCCAGCATGCGCCTCATTTCAATTCCTGTCACCTTTTCACCAGCTGTCTGTGGAACACAGAGAGGAGCTCCAAAAACAACACCGCTTGACTGCAGCTTGTCTCTTAATGCTGTGTCCTTCGAAGAAAACACATCCGTGGTTCAGGAGAGAGCAAAAGCAGGCACCGGTGGCGAGCTTAAGACGCCACCTCGGGATTGGCATCATCCCGTTCTGGCAGAAATGCGATGAGATCTGACTCCAAGGTGCTAAAAGGGCTGCTTTTACAATTGGCCCGTAGGCAGATTTCACTGGCGCGTCCCACATTAAACAAGGGCCGGGACGAAGCAAGTCAAGGTTCCGCCGAGATTCGAACTCGGATCGCTGGATTCAAAGTCCAGAGTGCTAGCCATTACACCACGGAACCAGCAGTGCTGCCGCCTCAGGCAGGCCTGAGCTTTCCTGCATTCACACTTGCAGCAACGCTCTCAGAATCTGGTCTCTCGCTGCTGCGTCCTTGGCAGGGAACACTTGCGTGGTACAGGGCAGAGCAAAAGCAGCTCGCGCGCTCGACGCAGGAGCATCGCAAACACTGTCGCAAGGGGAAAACCAGCCCACTTCCATCATGGGTGTGGAATTTGTGAAATCAACAGTTCTGTCGAAGACAATCGCTCACGCTGCCAGAAAGAAGGCTCCACCGAGATTTGAACTCGGATCGCTGGATTCAGAGTCCAGAGTGCTCACCGTTACACCATGGAACCCGGAGACAGCAGGGGCTGCCGAACCACTGCTCAAGGATGTTTGCCTCCTTCGTCAAGCGTGGAAACAACAACGACAAGGATCACAATGGCGACTGTGGATCTGCTGATCCAGCAGCTCGTGCACTCGGTCTTTCGCAAGTGCAACCACGCTGTCTCGGCCTGCTGCCCTGTAAGGCCGGTCGCCCTCGCCTCCGAAATCCACTTTGCCGAAGTTTTCGAAAGCAGCTCGGGCCGTGCCAGATATGCCGACCTGTCCGCGAAACCTAGTTTCTCAGCGGGAGCAGGGCTGCTGTCGGCCATGAACAACTCTGAGCCGGGCTACTGCTCGCTAATCTCTCTCACTGGCAAACTTTCAAGCTGCTGGACAATCGCCTCGCCAGCATTTCACTTTGGCTTCAGCTTTCTCACCTCACAGTTAGCCTTCCTTCTGCTAAGTACAGCTGTAGGACAAGTCGCACATCTGCAGTACAGCTGCCTATTCAAACAGCACCGCTGCTGTTTCTCTCCCTTACCGGCGGCCATCGCTGTGTCAGCGCTGCGATGAGCAATGCTTTTAAGCAAAGTGAGATCTCAGACGGACTGTGTTCAAGAGCACGTGTCCCTGGCTTTCCGGGAGTCTGCATTGTATGCACTGTTTTTGATGTCGTTGGACTGCCTTGTACGTACAAATGCCATTGTTACCGTTTTGTAGTGATTGAAACTGGGATTTGAGGTTCCTGGTTTCCCTGAAAACTGGTTGAACGGTAGGGCTCGGGGCCTGGCTTTGCCGCTCCTCTCCCTGGTAAAATTGCTGTTTCTCTGTGTCCAGCTGTTCCTGTGAATTGTTGAATCAAATTAAAGAAAAGAGCACCTGTCCAGCATGCGCCTCATTTCAATTCCTGTCACCTTTTCACCAGCTGTCTGTGGAACACAGAGAGGAGCTCCAAAAACAACACCGCTTGACTGCAGCTTGTCTCTTAATGCTGTGTCCTTCGAAGAAAACACATCCGTGGTTCAGGAGAGAGCAAAAGCAGGCACCGGTGGCGAGCTTAAGACGCCACCTCGGGATTGGCATCATCCCGTTCTGGCAGAAATGCGATGAGATCTGACTCCAAGGTGCTAAAAGGGCGGCTTTTACAATTGGCCCGTAGGCAGATTTCACTGGCGCTTCCCACATTAAACAAGGGCCGGGACGAAGCAAGTCAAGGTACCGCCGAGATTCGAACTCGGATCGCTGGATTCAAAGTCCAGAGTGCTAACCATTACACCATGGAACCAGCAGTGCTGCCGCCTCAGGCAGGCCTGAGCTTTCCTGCATTCACACTTGCAGTAACGCTCTCAGAATCTGGTCTCTCGCTGCTGCGTCCTTGGCAGGGAACACTTGCGTGGTACAGGGCAGAGCAAAAGCAGCTCGCGCGCTCGACGCAGGAGCATCGCAAACACTGTCGCAAGGGGAAAACCAGCCCACTTCCATCATGGGTGTGGAATTTGTGAAATCAACAGTTCTGTCGAAGACAATCGCTCACGCTGCCAGAAAGAAGGCTCCACCGAGATTTGAACTCGGATCGCTGGATTCAGAGTCCAGAGTGCTCACCGTTACACCATGGAACCCGGAGACAGCAGGGGCTGCCGAACCACTGCTCAAGGATGTTTGCCTCCTTCGTCAAGCGTGGAAACAACAACGACAAGGATCACAATGGCGACTGTGGATCTGCTGATCCAGCAGCTCGTGCACTCGGTCTTTCGCAAGTGCAACCACGCTGTCTCGGCCTGCTGCCCTGTAAGGCCGGTCGCCCTCGCCTCCGAAATCCACTTTGCCGAAGTTTTCGAAAGCAGCTCGGGCCGTGCCAGATATGCCGACCTGTCCGCGAAACCTAGTTTCTCAGCGGGAGCAGGGCTGCTGTCGGCCATGAACAACTCTGAGCCGGGCTACTGCTCGCTAATCTCTCTCACTGGCAAACTTTCAAGCTGCTGGACAATCGCCTCGCCAGCATTTCACTTTGGCTTCAGCTTTCTCACCTCACAGTTAGCCTTCCTTCTGCTAAGTACAGCTGTAGGACAAGTCGCACATCTGCAGTACAGCTGCCTATTCAAACAGCACCGCTGCTGTTTCTCTCCCTTACCGGCGGCCATCGCTGTGTCAGCGCTGCGATGAGCAATGCTTTTAAGCAAAGTGAGATCTCAGACGGACTGTGTTCAAGAGCACGTGTCCCTGGCTTTCCGGGAGTCTGCATTGTATGCACTGTTTTTGATGTCGTTGGACTGCCTTGTACGTACAAATGTCATTGTTACCGTTTTGTAGTGATTGAAACTGGGATTTGAGGTTCCTGGTTTCCCTGAAAACTGGTTGAACGGTAGGGCTCGGGGCCTGGCTTTGCCGCTCCTCTCCCTGGTAAAATTGCGGTTTCTCTGTGTCCAGCTGTTCCTGTGAATTGTTGAATCAAATTAAAGAAAAGAGCACCTGTCCAGCATGCGCCTCATTTCAATTCCTGTCACCTTTTCACCAGCTGTCTGTGGAACACAGAGAGGAGCTCCAAAAACAACACCGCTTGACTGCAGCTTGTCTCTTAATGCTGTGTCCTTCGAAGAAAACACATCCGTGGTTCAGGAGAGAGCAAAAGCAGGCACCGGTGGCGAGCTTAAGACGCCACCTCGGGATTGGCATCATCCCGTTCTGGCAGAAATGCGATGAGATCTGACTCCAAGGTGCTAAAAGGGCTGCTTTTACAATTGGCCCGTAGGCAGATTTCACTGGCGTGTCCCACATTAAACAAGGGCCGGGACGAAGCAAGTCAAGGTTCCGCCGAGATTCGAACTCGGATCGCTGGATTCAAAGTCCAGAGTGCTAGCCATTACACCACGGAACCAGCAGTGCTGCCGCCTCAGGCAGGCCTGAGCTTTCCTGCATTCACACTTGCAGCAACGCTCTCAGAATCTGGTCTCTCGCTGCTGCGTCCTTGGCAGGGAACACTTGCGTGGTACAGGGCAGAGCAAAAGCAGCTCGCGCGCTCGACGCAGGAGCATCGCAAACACTGTCGCAAGGGGAAAACCAGCCCACTTCCATCATGGGTGTGGAATTTGTGAAATCAACAGTTCTGTCGAAGACAATCGCTCACGCTGCCAGAAAGAAGGCTCCACCGAGATTTGAACTCGGATCGCTGGATTCAGAGTCCAGAGTGCTCACCGTTACACCATGGAACCCTGAGCCAGCAGGGGCTGCCGAACCACTGCTCAAGGATGTTTGCCTCCTTCGTCAAGCGTGGAAACAACAACGACAAGGATCACAATGGCGACTGTGGATCTGCTGATCCAGCAGCTCGTGCACTCGGTCTTTCGCAAGTGCAACCACGCTGTCTCGGCCTGCTGCCCTGTAAGGCCGGTCGCCCTCGCCTCCGAAATCCACTTTGCCGAAGTTTTCGAAAGCAGCTCGGGCCGTGCCAGATATGCCGACCTGTCCGCGAAACCTAGTTTCTCAGCGGGAGCAGGGCTGCTGTCGGCCATGAACAACTCTGAGCCGGGCTACTGCTCGCTAATCTCTCTCACTGGCAAACTTTCAAGCTGCTGGACAATCGCCTCGCCAGCATTTCACTTTGGCTTCAGCTTTCTCACCTCACAGTTAGCCTTCCTTCTGCTAAGTACAGCTGTAGGACAAGTCGCACATCTGCAGTACAGCTGCCTATTCAAACAGCACCGCTGCTGTTTCTCTCCCTTACCGGCGGCCATCGCTGTGTCAGCGCTGCGATGAGCAATGCTTTTAAGCAAAGTGAGATCTCAGACGGACTGTGTTCAAGAGCACGTGTCCCTGGCTTTCCGGGAGTCTGCATTGTATGCACTGTTTTTGATGTCGTTGGACTGCCTTGTACGTACAAATGTCATTGTTACCGTTTTGTAGTGATTGAAACTGGGATTTGAGGTTCCTGGTTTCCCTGAAAACTGGTTGAACGGTAGGGCTCGGGGCCTGGCTTTGCCGCTCCTCTCCCTGGTAAAATTGCTGTTTCTCTGTGTCCAGCTGTTCCTGTGAATTGTTGAATCAAATTAAAGAAAAGAGCACCTGTCCAGCATGCGCCTCATTTCAATTCCTGTCACCTTTTCACCAGCTGTCTGTGGAACACAGAGAGGAGCTCCAAAAACAACACCGCTTGACTGCAGCTTGTCTCTTAATGCTGTGTCCTTCGAAGAAAACACATCCGTGGTTCAGGAGAGAGCAAAAGCAGGCACCGGTGGCGAGCTTAAGACGCCACCTCGGGATTGGCATCATCCCGTTCTGGCAGAAATGCGATGAGATCTGACTCCAAGGTGCTAAAAGGGCGGCTTTTACAATTGGCCCGTAGGCAGATTTCACTGGCGCTTCCCACATTAAGCAAGGGCCGGGACGAAGCAAGTCAAGGTTCCGCCGAGATTCGAACTCGGATCGCTGGATTCAAAGTCCAGAGTGCTAACCATTACACCATGGAACCAGCAGTGCTGCCGCCTCAGGCAGGCCTGAGCTTTCCTGCATTCACACTTGCAGCAACGCTCTCAGAATCTGGTCTCTCGCTGCTGCGTCCTTGGCAGGGAATACTTGCGTGGTACAGGGCAGAGCAAAAGCAGCTCGCGCGCTCGACGCAGGAGCATCGCAAACACTGTCGCAAGGGGAAAACCAGCCCACTTCCATCATGGGTGTGGAATTTGTGAAATCAACAGTTCTGTCGAAGACAATCGCTCACGCTGCCAGAAAGAAGGCTCCACCGAGATTTGAACTCGGATCGCTGGATTCAGAGTCCAGAGCGTTCACCGTTACACCATGGAACCCTGAGACAGCAGGGGCTGCCGAACCACTGCTCAAGGATGTTTGCCTCCTTCGTCAAGCGTGGAAACAACAACGACAAGGATCACAATGGCGACTGTGGATCTGCTGATCCAGCAGCTCGTGCACTCGGTCTTTCGCAAGTGCAACCACGCTGTCTCGGCCTGCTGCCCTGTAAGGCCGGTCGCCCTCGCCTCCGAAATCCACTTTGCCGAAGTTTTCGAAAGCAGCTCGGGCCGTGCCAGATATGCCGACCTGTCCGCGAAACCTAGTTTCTCAGCGGGAGCAGGGCTGCTGTCGGCCATGAACAACTCTGAGCCGGGCTACTGCTCGCTAATCTCTCTCACTGGCAAACTTTCAAGCTGCTGGACAATCGCCTCGCCAGCATTTCACTTTGGCTTCAGCTTTCTCACCTCACAGTTAGCCTTCCTTCTGCTAAGTACAGCTGTAGGACAAGTCGCACATCTGCAGTACAGCTGCCTATTCAAACAGCACCGCTGCTGTTTCTCTCCCTTACCGGCGGCCATCGCTGTGTCAGCGCTGCGATGAGCAATGCTTTTAAGCAAAGTGAGATCTCAGACGGACTGTGTTCAAGAGCACGTGTCCCTGGCTTTCCGGGAGTCTGCATTGTATGCACTGTTTTTGATGTCGTTGGACTGCCTTGTACGTACAAATGCCATTGTTACCGTTTTGTAGTGATTGAAACTGGGATTTGAGGTTCCTGGTTTCCCTGAAAACTGGTTGAACGGTAGGGCTCGGGGCCTGGCTTTGCCGCTCCTCTCCCTGGTAAAATTGCTGTTTCTCTGTGTCCAGCTGTTCCTGTGAATTGTTGAATCAAATTAAAGAAAAGAGCACCTGTCCAGCATGCGCCTCATTTCAATTCCTGTCACCTTTTCACCAGCTGTCTGTGGAACACAGAGAGGAGCTCCAAAAACAACACCGCTTGACTGCAGCTTGTCTCTTAATGTTGTGTCCTTCGAAGAAAACACATCCGTGGTTCAGGAGAGAGCAAAAGCAGGCACCGGTGGCGAGCTTAAGACGCCACCTCGGGATTGGCATCATCCCGTTCTGGCAGAAATGCGATGAGATCTGACTCCAAGGTGCTAAAAGGGCTGCTCTTACAATTGGCCCGTAGGCAGATTTCACTGGCGCGTCCCACATTAAACAAGGGCCGGGACGAAGCAAGTCAAGGTTCTGCCGAGATTCGAACTCGGATCGCTGGATTCAAAGTCCAGAGTGCTAGCCATTACACCACGGAACCAGCAGTGCTGCCGCCTCAGGCTGGCCTGAGCTTTCCTGCATTCACACTTGCAGCAACGCTCTCAGAATCTGGTCTCTCGCTGCTGCGTCCTTGGCAGGGAATACTTGCGTGGTACAGGGCAGAGCAAAAGCAGCGAGCGCGCTCGACGCAGGAGCATCGCAAACACTGTCGCAAGGGGAAAACCAGCCCACTTCCATCATGGGTGTGGAATTTGTGAAATCAACAGTTCTGTCGAAGACAATCGCTCACGCTGCCAGAAAGAAGGCTCCACCGAGATTTGAACTCGGACCGCTGGATTCAGAGTCCTGAGTGCTCACCATTACACCATGGAACCCTGAGACAGCAGGGGCTGCCGAACCACTGCTCAAGGATGTTTGCCTCCTTCGTCAAGCGTGGAAACAACAACGACAAGGATCACAATGGCGACTGTGGATCTGCTGATCCAGCAGCTCGTGCACTCGGTCTTTCGCAAGTGCAACCACGCTGTCTCGGCCTGCTGCCCTGTAAGGCCGGTCGCCCTCGCCTCCGAAATCCACTTTGCCGAAGTTTTCGAAAGCAGCTCGGGCCGTGCCAGATATGCCGACCTGTCCGCGAAACCTAGTTTCTCAGCGGGAGCAGGGCTGCTGTCGGCCATGAACAACTCTGAGCCGGGCTACTGCTCGCTAATCTCTCTCACTGGCAAACTTTCAAGCTGCTGGACAATCGCCTCGCCAGCATTTCACTTTGGCTTCAGCTTTCTCACCTCACAGTTAGCCTTCCTTCTGCTAAGTACAGCTGTAGGACAAGTCGCACATCTGCAGTACAGCTGCCTATTCAAACAGCACCGCTGCTGTTTCTCTCCCTTACCGGCGGCCATCGCTGTGTCAGCGCTGCGATGAGCAATGCTTTTAAGCAAAGTGAGATCTCAGACGGACTGTGTTCAAGAGCACGTGTCCCTGGCTTTCCGGGAGTCTGCATTGTATGCACTGTTTTTGATGTCGTTGGACTGCCTTGTACGTACAAATGTCATTGTTACCGTTTTGTAGTGATTGAAACTGGGATTTGAGGTTCCTGGTTTCCCTGAAAACTGGTTGAACGGTAGGGCTCGGGGCCTGGCTTTGCCGCTCCTCTCCCTGGTAAAATTGCTGTTTCTCTGTGTCCAGCTGTTCCTGTGAATTGTTGAATCAAATTAAAGAAAAGAGCACCTGTCCAGCATGCGCCTCATTTCAATTCCTGTCACCTTTTCACCAGCTGTCTGTGGAACACAGAGAGGAGCTCCAAAAACAACACCGCTTGACTGCAGCTTGTCTCTTAATGCTGTGTCCTTCGAAGAAAACACATCCGTGGTTCAGGAGAGAGCAAAAGCAGGCACCGGTGGCGAGCTTAAGACGCCACCTCGGGATTGGCATCATCCCGTTCTGGCAGAAATGCGATGAGATCTGACTCCAAGGTGCTAAAAGGGCGGCTTTTACAATTGGCCCGTAGGCAGATTTCACTGGCGCTTCCCACATTAAGCAAGGGCCGGGACGAAGCAAGTCAAGGTTCCGCCGAGATTCGAACTCGGATCGCTGGATTCAAAGTCCAGAGTGCTAACCATTACACCATGGAACCAGCAGTGCTGCCGCCTCAGGCAGGCCTGAGCTTTCCTGCATTCACACTTGCAGCAACGCTCTCAGAATCTGGTCTCTCGCTGCTGCGTCCTTGGCAGGGAATACTTGCGTGGTACAGGGCAGAGCAAAAGCAGCTCGCGCGCTCGACGCAGGAGCATCGCAAACACTGTCGCAAGGGGAAAACCAGCCCACTTCCATCATGGGTGTGGAATTTGTGAAATCAACAGTTCTGTCGAAGACAATCGCTCACGCTGCCAGAAAGAAGGCTCCACCGAGATTTGAACTCGGATCGCTGGATTCAGAGTCCAGAGCGTTCACCGTTACACCATGGAACCCTGAGACAGCAGGGGCTGCCGAACCACTGCTCAAGGATGTTTGCCTCCTTCGTCAAGCGTGGAAACAACAACGACAAGGATCACAATGGCGACTGTGGATCTGCTGATCCAGCAGCTCGTGCACTCGGTCTTTCGCAAGTGCAACCACGCTGTCTCGGCCTGCTGCCCTGTAAGGCCGGTCGCCCTCGCCTCCGAAATCCACTTTGCCGAAGTTTTCGAAAGCAGCTCGGGCCGTGCCAGATATGCCGACCTGTCCGCGAAACCTAGTTTCTCAGCGGGAGCAGGGCTGCTGTCGGCCATGAACAACTCTGAGCCGGGCTACTGCTCGCTAATCTCTCTCACTGGCAAACTTTCAAGCTGCTGGACAATCGCCTCGCCAGCATTTCACTTTGGCTTCAGCTTTCTCACCTCACAGTTAGCCTTCCTTCTGCTAAGTACAGCTGTAGGACAAGTCGCACATCTGCAGTACAGCTGCCTATTCAAACAGCACCGCTGCTGTTTCTCTCCCTTACCGGCGGCCATCGCTGTGTCAGCGCTGCGATGAGCAATGCTTTTAAGCAAAGTGAGATCTCAGACGGACTGTGTTCAAGAGCACGTGTCCCTGGCTTTCCGGGAGTCTGCATTGTATGCACTGTTTTTGATGTCGTTGGACTGCCTTGTACGTACAAATGCCATTGTTACCGTTTTGTAGTGATTGAAACTGGGATTTGAGGTTCCTGGTTTCCCTGAAAACTGGTTGAACGGTAGGGCTCGGGGCCTGGCTTTGCCGCTCCTCTCCCTGGTAAAATTGCTGTTTCTCTGTGTCCAGCTGTTCCTGTGAATTGTTGAATCAAATTAAAGAAAAGAGCACCTGTCCAGCATGCGCCTCATTTCAATTCCTGTCACCTTTTCACCAGCTGTCTGTGGAACACAGAGAGGAGCTCCAAAAACAACACCGCTTGACTGCAGCTTGTCTCTTAATGTTGTGTCCTTCGAAGAAAACACATCCGTGGTTCAGGAGAGAGCAAAAGCAGGCACCGGTGGCGAGCTTAAGACGCCACCTCGGGATTGGCATCATCCCGTTCTGGCAGAAATGCGATGAGATCTGACTCCAAGGTGCTAAAAGGGCTGCTCTTACAATTGGCCCGTAGGCAGATTTCACTGGCGCGTCCCACATTAAACAAGGGCCGGGACGAAGCAAGTCAAGGTTCTGCCGAGATTCGAACTCGGATCGCTGGATTCAAAGTCCAGAGTGCTAGCCATTACACCACGGAACCAGCAGTGCTGCCGCCTCAGGCTGGCCTGAGCTTTCCTGCATTCACACTTGCAGCAACGCTCTCAGAATCTGGTCTCTCGCTGCTGCGTCCTTGGCAGGGAATACTTGCGTGGTACAGGGCAGAGCAAAAGCAGCGAGCGCGCTCGACGCAGGAGCATCGCAAACACTGTCGCAAGGGGAAAACCAGCCCACTTCCATCATGGGTGTGGAATTTGTGAAATCAACAGTTCTGTCGAAGACAATCGCTCACGCTGCCAGAAAGAAGGCTCCACCGAGATTTGAACTCGGACCGCTGGATTCAGAGTCCAGAGTGCTCACCATTACACCATGGAACCCTGAGACAGCAGGGGCTGCCGAACCACTGCTCAAGGATGTTTGCCTCCTTCGTCAAGCGTGGAAACAACAACGACAAGGATCACAATGGCGACTGTGGATCTGCTGATCCAGCAGCTCGTGCACTCGGTCTTTCGCAAGTGCAACCACGCTGTCTCGGCCTGCTGCCCTGTAAGGCCGGTCGCCCTCGCCTCCGAAATCCACTTTGCCGAAGTTTTCGAAAGCAGCTCGGGCCGTGCCAGATATGCCGACCTGTCCGCGAAACCTAGTTTCTCAGCGGGAGCAGGGCTGCTGTCGGCCATGAACAACTCTGAGCCGGGCTACTGCTCGCTAATCTCTCTCACTGGCAAACTTTCAAGCTGCTGGACAATCGCCTCGCCAGCATTTCACTTTGGCTTCAGCTTTCTCACCTCACAGTTAGCCTTCCTTCTGCTAAGTACAGCTGTAGGACAAGTCGCACATCTGCAGTACAGCTGCCTATTCAAACAGCACCGCTGCTGTTTCTCTCCCTTACCGGCGGCCATCGCTGTGTCAGCGCTGCGATGAGCAATGCTTTTAAGCAAAGTGAGATCTCAGACGGACTGTGTTCAAGAGCACGTGTCCCTGGCTTTCCGGGAGTCTGCATTGTATGCACTGTTTTTGATGTCGTTGGACTGCCTTGTACGTACAAATGTCATTGTTACCGTTTTGTAGTGATTGAAACTGGGATTTGAGGTTCCTGGTTTCCCTGAAAACTGGTTGAACGGTAGGGCTCGGGGCCTGGCTTTGCCGCTCCTCTCCCTGGTAAAATTGCGGTTTCTCTGTGTCCAGCTGTTCCTGTGAATTGTTGAATCAAATTAAAGAAAAGAGCACCTGTCCAGCATGCGCCTCATTTCAATTCCTGTCACCTTTTCACCAGCTGTCTGTGGAACACAGAGAGGAGCTCCAAAAACAACACCGCTTGACTGCAGCTTGTCTCTTAATGCTGTGTCCTTCGAAGAAAACACATCCGTGGTTCAGGAGAGAGCAAAAGCAGGCACCGGTGGCGAGCTTAAGACGCCACCTCGGGATTGGCATCATCCCGTTCTGGCAGAAATGCGATGAGATCTGACTCCAAGGTGCTAAAAGGGCTGCTCTTACAATTGGCCCGTAGGCAGATTTCACTGGCGCGTCCCACATTAAACAAGGGCCGGGACGAAGCAAGTCAAGGTTCCGCCGAGATTCGAACTCGGATCGCTGGATTCAAAGTCCAGAGTGCTAGCCATTACACCACGGAACCAGCAGTGCTGCCGCCTCAGGCTGGCCTGAGCTTTCCTGCATTCACACTTGCAGCAACGCTCTCAGAATCTGGTCTCTCGCTGCTGCGTCCTTGGCAGGGAATACTTGCGTGGTACAGGGCAGAGCAAAAGCAGCTCGCGCGCTCGACGCAGGAGCATCGCAAACACTGTCGCAAGGGGAAAACCAGCCCACTTCCATCATGGGTGTGGAATTTGTGAAATCAACAGTTCTGTCGAAGACAATCGCTCACGCTGCCAGAAAGAAGGCTCCACCGAGATTTGAACTCGGACCGCTGGATTCAGAGTCCAGAGTGCTCACCATTACACCATGGAACCCTGAGCCAGCAAGGGCTGCCGAACCACTGTTCAAGGATGTTTGCCTCCTTCGTCAAGCGTGGAAACAACAACGACAAGGATCACAATGGCGACTGTGGATCTGCTGATCCAGCAGCTCGTGCACTCGGTCTTTCGCAAGTGCAACCACGCTGTCTCGGCCTGCTGCCCTGTAAGGCCGGTCGCCCTCGCCTCCGAAATCCACTTTGCCGAAGTTTTCGAAAGCAGCTCGGGCCGTGCCAGATATGCCGACCTGTCCGCGAAACCTAGTTTCTCAGCGGGAGCAGGGCTGCTGTCGGCCATGAACAACTCTGAGCCGGGCTACTGCTCGCTAATCTCTCTCACTGGCAAACTTTCAAGCTGCTGGACAATCGCCTCGCCAGCATTTCACTTTGGCTTCAGCTTTCTCACCTCACTGTTAGCCTTCCTTCTGCTAAGTACAGCTGTAGGACAAGTCGCACATCTGCAGTACAGCTGCCTATTCAAACAGCACCGCTGCTGTTTCTCTCCCTTACCGGCGGCCATCGCTGTGTCAGCGCTGCGATGAGCAATGCTTTTAAGCAAAGTGAGATCTCAGACGGACTGTGTTCAAGAGCACGTGTCCCTGGCTTTCCGGGAGTCTGCATTGTATGCACTGTTTTTGATGTCGTTGGACTGCCTTGTACGTACAAATGTCATTGTTACCGTTTTGTAGTGATTGAAACTGGGATTTGAGGTTCCTGGTTTCCCTGAAAACTGGTTGAACGGTAGGGCTCGGGGCCTGGCTTTGCCGCTCCTCTCCCTGGTAAAATTGCGGTTTCTCTGTGTCCAGCTGTTCCTGTGAATTGTTGAATCAAATTAAAGAAAAGAGCACCTGTCCAGCATGCGCCTCATTTCAATTCCTGTCACCTTTTCACCAGCTGTCTGTGGAACACAGAGAGGAGCTCCAAAAACAACACCGCTTGACTGCAGCTTGTCTCTTAATGCTGTGTCCTTCGAAGAAAACACATCCGTGGTTCAGGAGAGAGCAAAAGCAGGCACCGGTGGCGAGCTTAAGACGCCACCTCGGGATTGGCATCATCCCGTTCTGGCAGAAATGCGATGAGATCTGACTCCAAGGTGCTAAAAGGGCGGCTTTTACAATTGGCCCGTAGGCAGATTTCACTGGCGCGTCCCACATTAAACAAGGGCCCAGACGAAGCAAGTCAAGGTTCCGCCGAGATTCGAACTCGGATCGCTGGATTCAAAGTCCAGAGTGCTAGCCATTACACCACGGAACCAGCAGTGCTGCCGCCTCAGGCAGGCCTGAGCTTTCCTGCATTCACACTTGCAGCAACGCTCTCAGAATCTGGTCTCTCGCTGCTGCGTCCTTGGCAGGGAATACTTGCGTGGTACAGGGCAGAGCAAAAGCAGCTCGCGCGCTCGACGCAGGAGCATCGCAAACACTGTCGCAAGGGGAAAACCAGCCCACTTCCATCATGGGTGTGGAATTTGTGAAATCAACAGTTCTGTCGAAGACAATCGCTCACGCTGCCAGAAAGAAGGCTCCACCGAGATTTGAACTCGGATCGCTGGATTCAGAGTGCAGAGTGCTCACCATTACACCATGGAACCCTGAGACAGCAGGGGCTGCCGAACCACTGCTCAAGGATGTTTGCCTCCTTCGTCAAGCGTGGAAACAACAACGACAAGGATCACAATGGCGACTGTGGATCTGCTGATCCAGCAGCTCGTGCACTCGGTCTTTCGCAAGTGCAACCACGCTGTCTCGGCCTGCTGCCCTGTAAGGCCGGTCGCCCTCGCCTCCGAAATCCACTTTGCCGAAGTTTTCGAAAGCAGCTCGGGCCGTGCCAGATCTGCCGACCTGTCCGCGAAACCTAGTTTCTCAGCGGGAGCAGGGCTGCTGTCGGCCATGAACAACTCTGAGCCGGGCTACTGCTCGCTAATCTCTCTCACTGGCAAACTTTCAAGCTGCTGGACAATCGCCTCGCCAGCATTTCACTTTGGCTTCAGCTTTCTCACCTCACAGTTAGCCTTCCTTCTGCTAAGTACAGCTGTAGGACAAGTCGCACATCTGCAGTACAGCTGCCTATTCAAACAGCACCGCTGCTGTTTCTCTCCCTTACCGGCGGCCATCGCTGTGTCAGCGCTGCGATGAGCAATGCTTTTAAGCAAAGTGAGATCTCAGACGGACTGTGTTCAAGAGCACGTGTCCCTGGCTTTCCGGGAGTCTGCATTGTATGCACTGTTTTTGATGTCGTTGGACTGCCTTGTACGTACAAATGTCATTGTTACCGTTTTGTAGTGATTGAAACTGGGATTTGAGGTTCCTGGTTTCCCTGAAAACTGGTTGAACGGTAGGGCTCGGGGCCTGGCTTTGCCGCTCCTCTCCCTGGTAAAATTGCTGTTTCTCTGTGTCCAGCTGTTCCTGTGAATTGTTGAATCAAATTAAAGAAAAGAGCACCTGTCCAGCATGCGCCTCATTTCAATTCCTGTCACCTTTTCACCAGCTGTCTGTGGAACACAGAGAGGAGCTCCAAAAACAACACCGCTTGACTGCAGCTTGTCTCTTAATGCTGTGTCCTTCGAAGAAAACACATCCGTGGTTCAGGAGAGAGCAAAAGCAGGCACCGGTGGCGAGCTTAAGACGCCACCTCGGGATTGGCATCATCCCGTTCTGGCAGAAATGCGATGAGATCTGACTCCAAGGTGCTAAAAGGGCGGCTTTTACAATTGGCCCGTAGGCAGATTTCACTGGCGCGTCCCACATTAAACAAGGGCCGGGACGAAGCAAGTCAAGGTTCCGCCGAGATTCGAACTCGGATCGCTGGATTCAAAGTCCAGAGTGCTAGCCATTACACCACGGAACCAGCAGTGCTGCCGCCTCAGGCAGGCCTGAGCTTTCCTGCATTCACACTTGCAGCAACGCTCTCAGAATCTGGTCTCTCGCTGCTGCGTCCTTGGCAGGGAATACTTGCGTGGTACAGGGCAGAGCAAAAGCAGCTCGCGCGCTCGACGCAGGAGCATCGCAAACACTGTCGCAAGGGGAAAACCAGCCCACTTCCATCATGGGTGTGGAATTTGTGAAATCAACAGTTCTGTCGAAGACAATCGCTCACGCTGCCAGAAAGAAGGCTCCACCGAGATTTGAACTCGGATCGCTGGATTCAGAGTCCAGAGTGCTCACCGTTACACCATGGAACCCTGAGACAGCAGGGGCTGCCGAACCACGGCTCAAGGATGTTTGCCTCCTTCGTCAAGCGTGGAAACAACAACGACAAGGATCACAATGGCGACTGTGGATCTGCTGATCCAGCAGCTCGTGCACTCGGTCTTTCGCAAGTGCAACCACGCTGTCTCGGCCTGCTGCCCTGTAAGGCCGGTCGCCCTCGCCTCCGAAATCCACTTTGCCGAAGTTTTCGAAAGCAGCTCGGGCCGTGCCAGATATGCCGACCTGTCCGCGAAACCTAGTTTCTCAGCGGGAGCAGGGCTGCTGTCGGCCATGAACAACTCTGAGCCGGGCTACTGCTCGCTAATCTCTCTCACTGGCAAACTTTCAAGCTGCTGGACAATCGCCTCGCCAGCATTTCACTTTGGCTTCAGCTTTCTCACCTCACAGTTAGCCTTCCTTCTGCTAAGTACAGCTGTAGGACAAGTCGCACATCTGCAGTACAGCTGCCTATTCAAACAGCACCGCTGCTGTTTCTCTCCCTTACCGGCGGCCATCGCTGTGTCAGCGCTGCGATGAGCAATGCTTTTAGGCAAAGTGAGATCTCAGACGGACTGTGTTCAAGAGCACGTGTCCCTGGCTTTCCGGGAGTCTGCATTGTATGCACTGTTTTTGATGTCGTTGGACTGCCTTGTACGTACAAATGTCATTGTTACCGTTTTGTAGTGATTGAAACTGGGATTTGAGGTTCCTGGTTTCCCTGAAAACTGGTTGAACGGTAGGGCTCGGGGCCTGGCTTTGCCGCTCCTCTCCCTGGTAAAATTGCTGTTTCTCTGTGTCCAGCTGTTCCTGTGAATTGTTGAATCAAATTAAAGAAAAGAGCACCTGTCCAGCATGCGCCTCATTTCAATTCCTGTCACCTTTTCACCAGCTGTCTGTGGAACACAGAGAGGAGCTCCAAAAACAACACCGCTTGACTGCAGCTTGTCTCTTAATGCTGTGTCCTTCGAAGAAAACACATCCGTGGTTCAGGAGAGAGCAAAAGCAGGCACCGGTGGCGAGCTTAAGACGCCACCTCGGGATTGGCATCATCCCGTTCTGGCAGAAATGCGATGAGATCTGACTCCAAGGTGCTAAAAGGGCTGCTCTTACAATTGGCCCGTAGGCAGATTTCACTGGCGCGTCCCACATTAAACAAGGGCCGGGACGAAGCAAGTCAAGGTTCCGCCGAGATTCGAACTCGGATCGCTGGATTCAACGTCCAGAGCGCTAGCCATTACACCACGGAACCAGCAGGGCTGCTGCCTCAGGCAGGCCTGAGCTTTCCTGCATTCACACTTGCTGCAACGCTCTCAGAATCTGGTTGACGGCAGCTTCTGTTTTGATGTTGCGTCCTTCGAAGAAAACACTTCCTCCGCTCAGGCTAATGTGAAAGCAGTGAGCGCACAGCACACGCACAGCACTCTTCCAAGGACCGATAAACATTTGCAAAGTGATAATTTGCTCACTTCAGTCCTGACTCTGGAACTTGTGAAACAGTCAGCTTGCACAAAGCTGATCTTCTGCACTGCCAGGAAGAAGCTTCCTCTGTGATTTGATGTCAATCCTTCATTGTTACAGCATGGAACCCCTGCTTTGTTGTAACTTCCCTTTCATAACTCAAAGAGCTTTTCCTTCCAAATCAAATGTGCAGAAAGCAAGCACTAGTGGAGCTTCCAAATTCGCCCTGTGGTCCTCATTTAACGGTACAGTCCATCTTTGTCTTACTTCTGCACTTCAGCGGTTTTACAAACATGTCTTATGCTGTCTCTTTCGGCTTGTCGGTTTGTTCTGGACTTGCAATGGAATGTTGAACTGCTTGGGAACTGCCTCATATTTTGGCTGATTTTATCTACAATGAGACCAAGTCCTCATCTGCATTCGACTTTATCCTGCCATCGTCTTTGGTGCAGTTGTGAACAATTAGTCAACTCACAACTTTTAAATAAAACTGATCTTTTCAATCTGCCCAGGTTGTTCAAGAAGTATTTTCCTTCATTGTCATAGTTTTTTGAGTTTCTCAAATTTCTGTTTCACATTTCATTGTGGTTCCTGAAAGCTGCTGAAAGTTTATCTCTTATAACTTTATCTCCCATCTCCTGACCTCTATGTTGAATTTGGACTTGTGTCACAGTTCCTGTCGGTTTTGCCTGTGCAATGATTTCAGCTCCATGTGTGCAGTTGCGTCTCTCAGTCAACAGGGAGCAGCGTTTGCCCAACTTTGATCACTGCCTCAGAATCAGGATTGAGTCAGAACCAATTGTTGCCGTGTCTCAATCATTCTTCAGGAACACTTTTTGACTTCTCCCCTTCCACTGCCAGTATGGCCATGGCTGGTGCTACACTCCTTATCTGCCCTCTCCTCATCACCTTTGATCCCCCTACCGATCATAAATCTTTCTTTGCCTTAAGTATACACAAGAACTCGACCCCACAACTCTGCATCTGCAGTTTTTTTTAATTGTCTGTCTACAACTCTCCAAGGCCCCCCATTATTTTATAAACCTCTATAAGGTCACCCCTTCAGCCTCCAACACTTCAGAGAAAACAGCCCTAGCCTATTCAGCCTCTCCCAACAGCTCAAACCCTCCAACATCCTTGCCAATGTTTTCTGATTGCTTTCAATTGTCTCAAGATCCTCCCTGTAGCAGGTTGACCAGAATTGCACACAATATTCCAAAAGTAGCCTAACTGATGTCCTGTATGGCCGCAACGTGACCTCCCAATTCCTATACTCAATGCACTGATCAATAAAGGAAAGCATACCAAATGCCTTCTTCATCATCCTATTTACTTACCACTCCACTTTCAA
Source organism: Chiloscyllium punctatum (assembly GCF_047496795.1). Classification (NCBI taxonomy): domain Eukaryota; kingdom Metazoa; phylum Chordata; class Chondrichthyes; order Orectolobiformes; family Hemiscylliidae; genus Chiloscyllium; species Chiloscyllium punctatum. Next base: position 14,899,885 of record NC_092759.1, on the reverse strand, counting down.
GGAGCTATGAACCTGCACTCCAAGGTCTCTTTGTTCAGCAACACTCCCCAGAACCTACCATTAAGTTGAGAGTGTGTTGCTGGAAAAACACATCAGGTCAGGTAGCATTCAAGGAGCAGGTGAATCAATGTTTTGGACAAAAGCCCATTCCTGATGAAGGGCCTTTGCCCGAAACGTTGATTCTCCTGCTCCTCGGATGCTGCCTGACCTGCTGTGCTTTTCCAGCACCACGCTCTCGACTCTAATTTCCAGCATTTGCGGTCCTCACTTTCTCCTTCCCATTAAGTGTCAAAGTCCTGCCCTGATTTGCCTTTCCAAAATGCAGCACCTCACATTTCTCTAAATTAAACTCCATCTGCCACTGCCTCAATGTCCTATCAAGTCCAGTTATGACAAATCCAAGTTACACATTGAACTAGGAAGGGACGCAAGATCTGACCTCCATAAGCAGAATGAATATCACACGAAGGAAGAAGCAGGCTTCAGATTACCACTGAATGAGATAGTTTCAGCAATAACTTAATGGCTGAGGACAAACGAGAAATTCAAAAAGAGTCAACCAGTTGAAATGAAAGTTTCTACCTACTTCAGCACTGGCCTGTGGAAAGATCAAGGACAAATTCCATTGACACAAGCTGACAGTGCAAAGTCGACCCCTCCAGGGAAGACTCAAGGAAGATGAGACGAGAAATGCACAGAGATTCAAGAGGGTGGAAATAAATAAGTGACATCTCCGGCAGGGAGGAAATTCCCCAGAAACGAAACACAAGAGATTAGAAGTCTTCCAGTTCTGGAGAGAACCTCAGGCCGTCAGGGACAAAGTCCAAGTCAACCACCTTCTACACAATGGAACGCCATTCTTCCAAGTTCAAAGGGAAGATATTGAGGACGAAAAAGGAGCCATCTGAATTTGTAAATGTAATGGGAAGAGATAGGGCAGCAGTAAATGCAATTATGTCAATAAATGTGTCATAACAGTGGTTACCAATGAAACAAAATGCTTTTTTTGGGGGGTGGAGCGGGGAGGGGTTGCAAAATGTTGTATATGTCCCTAAGAATTTGAAACAGTTGATAATTGAGTGAGTCATCTCAACTTACTGTGACTAATGTCATGAGGGTTTGACATGACCTTATAGGAGACAAATATAAAGCTAATCCCTCCCAATGCCCATCCTTGTCATGTACTTGGTCTTTTAGCCTGGAAATGGTCACAGAGAAGCAATAACCCTTCACTTTGCCCACTCTGTAAGGTATCAGCTCAGACGCTGACTAACCTCAAACCCACTAGACCACACACAGAGAGCCCACAAATAGCAAAACACAAAACACCTCTCCTGATTCTCCTCCTTGGCGCATTGCTCTGTTAAGAATAATTCCAGTTTCTCCTGTCTCTCCATATTAAAGGAAATCCCTCATCCTGGCCCTCTTTATCATTGAGGCAGAAGTGGGCACTGCAGATGCTGGAGATTAGAGTCAAGATTAGAATGAGGCTGGAAAAACACAGCAGGTCAGGCAGCATCCGAGGAGCAGGAAAATCGACATTGCGGGCAAAAGCCCTTCATCAGGAATGAGGTTGGGAGCCTCAGGGGTGGAGAGATAAATGGGAGGGGGGGGTGGGTGGGGCTGGGGAGAAAGTAGCTGAGAGTGCAATAGGTGGATAGAGGTAGGGGGATAGGTCGGAGGGTAGGGTGGACTGGACAAGTGGGAAGGAGGATTGACAGGTAGGATATGTCATGAGGACCGTGCTGAGCTGGAAGGTTGGAACTGGGGAAAGGTGGAGGGAGGGCAAATGAGGAAACTGGTGAAGTCCACATTGATACCCTGGGGTGGAAGTGTCCTGAGGCAGAAGAGGAGGCGTTCTTCCTCCAGGTGTCAGGTGGTGAGGGAGTGGTGATAGAGGAGGCCCAGCATCTGCATGTCCTTGGCAGAGTGGGAGGGAGTGTTGAAATGTCTTTATCATTGAGTCATCTTTGAGTTGCTGGCTGATGACATCAGATCTCAACAGAGTGCAGGTTCTGGGGTCAGATGGCCACAGTCCATGGTTGAATAAAGTTGGCATCAAAGATCAAAGAAGACCCCATCAGTGTTGCATCTGGGTGTGGAAGACCGCTAAAGGTCAGAATTCATTTGGTCTTCAGGAAGCGTGGGGAGATAATTGGAAGAAAGAGGGTTTTTTCTCCTTCCAGCGGGCATCAATGTGTTGTCCAGCACTGTTTATTTACAGCATGGTTAATGGGAGATTGGCAGCGATGATCAGTCACTCATCAATGTGTCCTGCCAGAGCACCTGTCAGAAACATTCTGGCAAACCTCACTCCAACTCAGGTCGAATGTGAGCTGCACTCAATGACCCAGAGTCACCCAAAAAAAGCTCTTCCACAAAAGGAAGGCGCCTGACAGACTTCCTCATGTGGTGCAGGGTGGGATCTTTATTATCTACTGATCCACTGCACTCCTGGCTGGCTTTCTAGATTTTATTCTCCGAAAAGTTGAGGTCATCCAGAAATCCATTGCCCGCGTTCCAACTTTGCATCCAATCCCATTCCTTTATCATCCCTCCCCCTGGACTCACTGACATACACTGGCTCCCAGCCAAGAGTTGACTTGATGCTAAAATGTTCATCTTTACTTTCAAATCCCCTTTGCATTCTCTCCCCTCCCCTACCTCTGTGATCTCCTTCAGCTCCATGACCCCTCCATAATCTCGATAGTCCTTGAATTCTGGATCATTGAGCTTGTCTCGCAATTCCGATTGGTCTACCATGAGCAGCCATGCCGTCAACTGCATGGTTCCCAAAATCTGGAATTCTTTCCAGAAACCCCTCTACTTTGTCTTTCTCCCTCTCTCTTGGTCTGTCTGCCTCTCTCTCTCTAATTCTCTCTCTCTCTCTCTCTCTCTTCTACTTAGAGGCTCCTTCAACATATCCTGACAAAGAGCTTTTGGTCACTTCACCCTATACCTCCTTCCAACAAAAACAGAAAGCACTGGAGAAACTCAGTAGGTCTGACAGCACCTGTAGAGAGAAACAGAGTCAACAGTTCATGTCCACCTTTGGCAGTCTGACAAAGCCAGAAGATGTCAGAGAGAAGTAGGCTGTTCAGCCCATCGACTCTGCTCTGTGATTCAATGACCAATCTCGTCATCCTCAACTCCACTTTCCAGCCTTTTCCCCATAAGCCTACTAATGAAATATCTGTCTGTTTCAGAATTGAATATCCTGAAGAACCCAGCCTCAACACCCTCAGTGGTAAGGTATTCCATGGATCCATAACTCTCTGAGGGAAGGAATTCATCTAAATCCCTGTCTTAAATGGATAGGCATTCAGAGTTCACCCTTCGCAGACAGAACAGGGTGTCCCTAAGCCATCGGGGAAATGGAGCGACAGCACGCAGAATGGGTTCAGGGAACAACTCTTGAATAGCCGCACCGAACAATCCCACCGCCAACCACTTCTACTCCCCCTCCCACTCCACTGAGGGCATGTAAGTCCTGGGCCTCCTCCACCTACCCACCAAGTGGAGGAAGAACACCTCATTTTCTGCCTTGGGACCCTCCAACCACATGGCATCAATGTCGATTTCACCAGTTTCCAGAACAATCACAGAAGAACTCTCCACACTCTAGAGCACCTGCGTTGGATTCAAAAGAAATACACACACACAATTTCAGTTCATCCCGGGGAAAGTCCACTGTATCCTGATGCGCAGAGCTTATTTTGTGATGCCAAATCAAACTTTTCGGATCCTAGTTACCTTACACAACAGTTTCCATCTAATCAAGGCTAAGTGATAAACTGATTATTTTAATGTAACTGACTCCAGAGGATTCTGCTTTTCGAAAAGGTTCTAACGAGAGTTGAAGCAGCCTTTTAAAATAATCTACCGCTGTACCTTAACCTTTTCTTTTGTTTAATCCCTTCTTGAGTTTGAAGTCAATACACACTCCACTTAAGAGTTATAATTCCCTGGTTGTCAACTGCATGTAGCTTTTCTAGTATTCGATGTCCCTTATGTTGGAGAAATTGGAGTCATGGAGTCACAGAGATGTACAGCATGAAAACAGTCCCTTCGGTCCAACTCGTCCATGCCGACCTGGTATCCCATTTCCCTCCAAACCCTTCCGATTCATATACCCATCCAGATGCCTTTTAAATGTTGCAATTGTACCAGCCTCCACCACTTCCTCTGGCAGCTCATTCCATACCCTCTGTGTGAAAAAGTTGTCTCTTAGGCCCCTTATAAATCTTTCCCCTCTGACCCTAAACCTACGCCTTTTAGTTCTGGACTCCCCCACCCCAGGGAAAAGACCTTGCTGGTTTATCCTATCCATGCCCCTCATGACTTTATAAACCTCTATAAGGTCACCTCTCAGCCTCGGACGCTCCAGGGAAAACAGCCCCAGCCTGTTCAGCCTCTCCCTATAGCTCAAACCCTCCAAACCTGGCAACATCCTTGTAAATCTTTTCTGAATCCTTTCAAGTTTTACAACATCTTTCCAAGAGGAGGGAGGGAGGGTGGGGAGTAAGATTCATGGAAACAAGATTTAATTAACTGCAGACAGAAACGTTACAGATAGGGTAGCTGTCAGACTCCTGACTGCAATTGGCTCTTTTGGCTTGGGAGGACTGGGAATGACGTGGGTGAGATTAGCAAAGGTCATGTGTAATCCTCTTTCTGTCTTTATGAAAATGACAGAGATACTAACTCAATGAACCCAGATAGAATTACAGGGCAGCAAACTATCCAGTCATTAGAGCCCATAGCTTTAACTCTTTCAACATGTGGGACATGTCCTTCCCCTCCACACTTTCAAAGTCAATTGCGGCTCAGTGGGTGACATTGTAGTTTCTTCAGAAAGAAGCTCATGAATTCAATCCCCACTCCAGACCTGGAGTAGGGCAGAAATCCAGGCTGAGACTCTAATGCAGAGTGGGGGAAAGAGCAGTGCAGTGCTAGACAACCAGTGCTGAGGGAGTGCCGCACTGTCAGAGGGTCAGTGCTGAGGGAGCGCTACACTGTCGGAGGGACAGTGCTGAGGGAGGGTCGCACTGTCAGAGGTTCAGTGCTGAGGGAGTGCCGCACTGTCGGAGGGTCAGTGCTGAGGGAGTGCCACACGGTCAGAGGGTCAGTGCTGAGGGAGTGCTGCACTGTCAGAGAGTCAGTACTGAGGGAATGCTGCACTGTCAGAGGGTCAGTACTGAGGGAGTGCCACACTGCCAGAGGGTCAGTACTGAGGGAGTGCCACACTGTCAGAGGGTCAATACTGAGGGAAAACCTCACTGTCGGAAGGTCATTTATTTAATTCCCAAACTCAGTAACAGTGACTGAGGCAGAGACACTATATTTAAATCCCTAACTCAGTCACATTGAATGGGGCAGGGAGACTATTTAATTCACTGACTCAGTAATACTGACTGTAGCAGTGATACTGCATTTATGTCAAAATCTCAGTCAAACTAATTGAGGCAGAGACACTTTATTTAATTCTGAGGGAGTGCCGCACTGGCAGAGGGTCAGTACTGAGGGAATGCCGCACTGTCAGAGGGTCAGTGCTGAGGGAGTGCAGCACTGTCAGAGGGTCAGTGCTGAGGGAGTGCCGCACTGTCAGAGGGTCAGTGCTGAGGGAGTGCTGCACTGTCAGAGGGTCAGTGCTGAGGGAGTGCCGCACTGTTGGAGGGTCAGTGCTGAGGGAGTGCTGCACTGTCAGAGGGGCAGTGCTGAGGGAGTGCTGCACTGTCAGAGGGTCAGTGCTGAGGGAGTGCCGCACTGTTGGAGGGTCAGTGCTGAGGGAATGCTGCACGGTCAGAGGGTCAGTACTGAGGGAGTGCCACACTGTCGGAGGGTTAGTGCTGAGGGAGAGCCACACTGTCGGAGGGTCAGTGCTGAAGGAGCGCCACACTGTCGGAGGGTCAGTGCTGAGGGAGCGCCGCAATGCCAGATGGTCAGTACTGAGGGAGTGCAACACTGCCAGAGGGTCAGTCCTGAGGAGTGCCTCACTGCCAGATGGTCAGTAGTGTGGGAGTGCTGTACAGTCAGAGGGTCAGCACTGAGGGTGTGCCGCACTGTCAGTTGGTCAGTGCTGAGGGAGTGCTGCACTGTCAGAGAGTCAGTGCTGAGGGCGTGCCGCACTGTCGGAGGGTCAGTGCTGAGGGAGTGCCACGCTATCGGAGGGTCAGTGCTGAGGGAGTGCCGTACTTTCAGAGGGTCAGTGCTGAGGGAGTGCTGCACTGTCAAAGGGTCAGTGCTGAGGGAGTGCCGCACTGTCAGAGGGTCAGTGCTGAGAGAGAGTTGCACTGCCCCAGGGTCAGTCCTGAGGGTGTGCCGCACTTTCAGAGGGTCAGTGCTGAGAGAGTACTGCACTGTTGGGGAGTCAGTATTGTGGGGGCACTGTCTGTCGGAATTTCAGTACTGAGGGAGTGCTGCACTGTCGGAGGGTCAGTGCTGAGGAAGTGCTGCACTGTCGGAGGGTCAGTGCTGAGGAAGTGCTGCACTGTTGGAGGGTCAGTGCTGAGGGAATGCTGCACAGTCAGAGGGTCAGTGCTGAGTGAGTGCCGCACTGTCAGAGGGTCAGTGCTGAGGGAGTGACGGACTGTCAGAGGGTCAGTACTGAGGGAGTACTGCACTGTCAGAGGGTCAGTGCTGAGGGAGTGCCGCACTGTCAGAGGGTCAGTGCTGAGTGAGTGCCGCACTGTCAGAGGGTCTGTACTGTGGGTGTGCTGCACTGTCAGAGGGTCAGTGCTGAGGGAGTGCTGCACTGTCAGAGGGTCAGTACTGAGGGGGTGCCACACTGTCAGAGGGTCAGTGCTGAGGGAATGCCGCACTGTCAGAGGGTCGGTACTGAGGGAGTGCCGCACTGTCAGAGGGTCGGCACTGAGGGAGTGCCGCACTGTCAGAGGGTCAGTGCTGAGGGAGTGCTGCACTGTCAGAGGGTCAGTGCTGAGGGAATGCCGCACTGTCAGAGGGTCAATACTGAGGGAAAACATCACGGTCAGAAGGTCATTTATTTCATTCCCAAACTCAGTAACAGTGACTGAGGCAGAGAAACTATATTTTAATCCCTAACTCAGTCACATTGAATGGGGCAGGGAGACTATTTAAAACACTGACTCAGTAATACTAACTGTAGCAGTGATGCTGCTTTAAGTAAAAAACTCAGTCAAACTAATTGAGGCAGAGACACTTTATTTCTGAGGGAGTGCCGCACTGTCAGAGGGTGAGTATTGAGGGAATGCCACACTGTCAGCGGGTCAGTGCTGAGGGAGTGCCACACTGTCGGAGAGTCAGTGCTGAGGGAGAGCTGCACTGTCGGAGAGTCAGTGCTGAGGGAGTGCCGCACTGTCAGAGGGTCAGTGCTGAGGGAGTGCCGCACTGTCGGCAGGTCAGTGCTGAGGGAGTGCTGCACTGTCAGAGGGTCAGTGCTGAGCGAGTGCCGCACTGTCAGAGGGTCAGTGCTGAGGGAGTGCCGCACTGTCGGCAGGTCAGTGCTGAGGGAGTGCTGCACTGTCAGAGGATCAGTGCCGAGGAAGTGCCGCACTGTCGGAGGGTCAGTGCTGAGAGAGAGTTGCACTGTCCCAGGGTCAGTTCTGAGGGAGTGCCGCACTTTCAGAGGGTCAGTGCTGAGGGAGTGCTGCACTGTCAGAGGGTCACTGCTGAGGGAGAGTTGCACTGTCCCAGGGCCAGTTCTGAGGGTGTGCCGCACTTTCAGAGGGTCAGTGCTGAGGGAGTGCCACACTGTCGGAGGGTCAGTGCTGAGGGAGTGCCACACTGCTAGAGGGTCAGTGCTGACGGAGTGCCGCACTGTCAGAGGGTCAGTGCTGTGGGAGAGCTACACTGTCGGAGGGTCAGTGCTGAGGGAGTGCAACACTGCCAGAGGGTCAGTACTGAGGGAGTGCCACTCTGTCAGATGGTCAATGCTGAGGAAGTGCCGCACTGTCAGTGGGTCAGTGCTGAGGGTGTGCTGCACTGTCACATGGTCAGTGCTGAGTGAGTGCCGCACTGTCGGCGGGTCAGTGCTGAGGGATTCCCGCACTGGCAGAGGGTCGGTGCTGAGGAAGTGCCACAGTGTCGGAATGTCAGTGCTGAGGGAGTGCCACATTGTCGGACGGTCAGTGCTGAGGGAGTGCCGCACTGTCGGAGGGACAGCGCTGAGGGAGTGCCGCACTGTCAGAGTGTCGGTACTGAGGGAGTGCTGCACTGTCAGAGGGTCTGTGCTGAGGGAATACTGCACTGTTGGAGGGTCAGTGCTGAGGGAATACTGCACTGTCAGAGGGTCAGTGCTGAGGAAGTACCGCACTGTCAGACGGTCAGCGCTGAGGAAGTACCGCACTGTCAGAGGGTCAGTGCTGAGGGAATACTGCACTGTCAGAGGGTCAGTGCTAAGGAAGTACCGCACTGTCAGAGGGTCAGTGCTGAGGGAGAGCCACACTGTCGGAGGGTCAGTGCTGAGGGAGCGCCGCACTGCCAGAGGGTCAATGCTGAGGGAGTGCAACACTGCCGGAGGGTCAATACTGAGGAGTGCCACACTGCCAGAGGGTCAGTACTGAGGGAGTGCTGCACAGTCAGAGGGTCAGTACTGATGTAATGCCGCAGTGTTGGAGGGTCAGTGTTGAGGGACCGCTGCACTATCGGAGGGTCAGTGCTGAGGGACGCTGCACTGTTGGAGGGTCAGCGCTGAGGGAGTCCCACACCGCCTGACGGTCAGTGCTGAGGGAGTGCTGAACTGTTGGAGGGTCAGTACTGACGAAGTGCTGAACTGTCAGAGGGTCAGCGCTGAGGGAGTGCTGCACTGTCAGAGGGTCAGTGCTGAGGAGGTGCCGCACTGTCGGAGGGTCAGTGCTGAGGGAGAGCCACATTGTTGCAGGGTCAGTGCTGTGGGAGCACCACACTGCCAGAGGGTCAGTGCTGAGGGAGTGCTGCACTGTCGGAGGGTCAGTGCTGAGGAAGTGCCACAGTGGCGAAGGGTCAGTGGTGACGGAGTGCCACACTGTCAGAGGGTCAGTCCTGAGGGAGTGCCGCACTGTCGGAGGGTCATTGCTGAGGGATTGCCACATTGTCGGAGGGTCAGTGCTGAGGGAATGCTGCACTGTCAGAGGGTCAGTGCTGAGGGATTGCCACAGTATCAGAGGGTCAGTTCTGAGGGAATGCTGCACTGTCAGAGGGTCATTACTGAGGGAGTGCTGCACTGTCAGATGGCCAGTGCTGAGAGAGTGCTGCACTGTCAGAGGGTCAGTACTGAGGGAGTGCCGCACTGCCAGAGGGTCAGTACTGAGGGAGTGCTGCACTGTCAGAGGGTCATTACTGAGGGAGTGCTGCACTGTCAGAGGGTCAGTGCTGAGGGAGTGCCGCACTGTCAGAGGGTCAATACTAAGGGAAAACCTCACTGTCAGAAGGCCATTTATTTAATTCCCAAACTCAGTAACAGTGACTCAGGCAGAGACACTATATTTAAATCCCTAACTCAGTCACATTGAATGGGGCAGGGAGACTATTTAATTCACTGACTCAGTAATACTGACTGTAGCAGTGATGCTGCATTTATGTCAAAATCTCAGTCAAACTAACTGAGGCAGAGACACTTTATTTAATTCTGAGAGAGTGCTGCACTGTCAGAGGGTCAGTACTGAGGGAGTGCCGCACTGTCAGAGGGTCAGTGCTGAGGGAATGCCGCACTGTCAGAGGGTCAGTGTTGAGGGAGTGCTGCACTGTCAGAGGGTCGGTGCTGAGGGAGTGCCGCACTGTCTGACGGTCAGTGCTGAGGGAGTGCCGCACTATCAGCAGGTCAGTGCTGATGGAGTGCCGCATTGTCGGCGGGTCAGTGCTGAGGGAGTGCTGCACTGTCAGAGGATCGGTGCCGAGGAAGTGCCGCACTGTCGGAGGGTCAGTGCTGAGAGAGAGTTGCACTGTCCCAGGGTCAGTTCTGAGGGAGTGCCGCACTTTCAGAGTGTCAGTGCTGAGGGAGTGCCACACTGCCAGAGGGTCAGTACTGAGGGAGTGCCACTCTGTCAGATGGTCAATGCTGAGGAAGTGCCGCACTGTCAGTGGGTCAGTGCTGAGGGTGTGCTGCACTGTCACATGGTCAGTGCTGAGGGAGTGCCGCACTGTCAGAGGGTCAGTGCTGAGGGAGTGCTGCACTGTCAGAGGGTCAGTGCTGAGGGAGTGCTGCACTGTCGGTGGGTCAGTGCTGAGGGAGTGCTGCACTGTCAGAGGGTCAGTGCTGAGGGGGCACTGCACTGTCAGAGGATCAGTGCCGAGGAAGTGCCGCACTGTCGGAGGGTCAGTGCTGAGAGAGAGTTGCACTGTCCCAGGGTCAGTTCTGAGGGAGTGCCGCACTTTCAGAGGGTCAGTGCTGAGGGAGTGCCACACTGTTGGAGGGTCAGTGCTGAGGGAGTGCCACACTGCTAGAGGGTCAGTGGTGAGGGAGTGCCGCACTGTCAGAGGGTCAATGCTGAGGGAGTGCCACATTGTCAGAGGGTCAGTGCTGAGGGAGTGCGCACTGTCAGAGGGTCAGTGCTGTGGGAGAGCTACGCAGTCAGAGGCTCAGTGCTGAGGGAGTGCAACACTGCCAGAAAGTCAGTACTGAGGGAGTGCCACTCTGTCAGATGGTCAATGCTGAGGAAGTGCCGCACTGTCAGTGGGTCAGTGCTGAGGGTGTGCTGCACTGTCACATGGTCAGTGCTGAGTGAGTGCCGCACTGTCGGCGGGTCAGTGCTGAGGGAGTGCCACAGTGTCGGAATGTCAGTGCTGAGGGAGTGCCACACTTTCGGACGGTCTTTGCTGAGGATGTGCCGCACTGTCGGAAGGTCAGTGCTGAGGGAGTGCTGCACTGTCGGAGGGACCGCGCTGAGGGAGTGCCGCACTGTCAGAGGGTCGGTACTGAGGGAGTGCCGCACTGTCAGAGGGTCAGTGCTGAGGGAATGCTGCACTGTTAGAGGGTCAGTGCTGAGGGAGTCCTGCACTGTCGGCGGGTCAGTGCTGAGGGAGTTCCACAGTGTCGGAATGTCAGTGCTGAGGGAGTGCTGCACTGTCGGAGGGACAGCGCTGAGGGAGTGCCGCACTGTCAGAGGGTCGGTACTGAGGGAGTGCTGCACTGTCAGAGGGTCAGTGCTGACGGAGTGCCGCACTGTCAGAGGGTCACTGCTGAGGGAGTACAGCACTGTCAGAGGGTCAGTGCTGAGGGAGTGCCGCACTGTCAGAGTGTCGGTACTGAGGGAGTGCCGCACTGTCAGAGGGTCAGTGCTGAGGGAATGCTGCACTGTTGGAGGGTCAGTGCTGAGGGAGTCCCGCACTGTCGGCGGGTCAGTGCTGAGGGAGTGCCACAGTGTCGGAATGTCAGTGCTGAGGGAGTGCCACACTGTCGGACGGCCTTTGCTGAGGATGTGCCGCACTGTCAGAAGGTCAGTGCTGAGGGAGTGCTGCACTGTCGGAGGGACAGCGCTGAGGGAGTGCCGCACTGTCAGAGGGTCAGTGCTGAGGGAGTGCCGCACTGTCAGAGGATCAGTGCTGAGGGAGTGCCGCACTGTCAGAGGGACAGCGCTGAGGGAGTGCCGCACTGTCAGAGGGTCGGTACTGAGGGAGTGCTGCACTGTCAGAGGGTCAGTGCTGAGGGAATGCTGCACTGTTGGAGTGTCAGTGCTGAGGAAATGCTGCAAAGTCGGTGGGTCAGTGCTGAGGAAGTACCGCACTGTCAGACGGTCAGCGCTGAGGAAGTACCGCACTGTCAGAGGGTCAGTGCTGAGGGAGAGCCACACTGTCGGACGGTCAGTGCTGAGGAGTGCCACACTGCCAGAGGGTCAGTACTGAGGGAGTGCTGCACAGTCAGAGGGTCAGTACTGATGTAATGCCGCAGTGTTGGAGGGTCAGTGTTGAGGGACCGCTGCACTATCGGAGGGTCAGTGCTGAGGGACGCTGCACTGTTGGAGGGTCAGCGCTGAGGGAGTCCCACACCGCCTGACGGTCAGTGCTGAGGGAGTGCTGAACTGTTGGAGGGTCAGTACTGACGAAGTGCTGAACTGTCAGCGCTGAGGGAGTGCTGCACTGTCAGAGGGTCAGTGCTGAGGAGGTGCCGCACCGTCGGAGGGTCAGTGCTGAGGGAGAGCCACATTGTCGCAGGGTCAGTGCTGTGGGAGCACCACACTGCCAGAGGGTCAGTGCTGAGGGAGTGCTGCACTGTCAGGGGGTCAGTGCTGAGAGAGTGCGCACTGTCGGAGGGTCAGTGCTGAGGAAGTGCCACAGTGGCGAAGGGTCAGTGGTGACGGAGTGCCACACTGTCAGAGGGTCAGTCCTGAGGGAGTGCCGTACTGTTGGAGGGTCAGTGCTGAGGGATTGCCACATTGTCGAAGGGTCAGTGCTGAGGGAATGCTGCACTGTCAGAGGGACAGTGCTGAGGGATTGCCACAGTATCAGAGGGTCAGTTCTGAGGGAATGCTGCACTGTCAGAGGGTCATTACTGAGGGAGTGCCGCACTGTCAGAGGGTCAGTACTGAGGGAGTGCTGCACTGTCAGAGGGTCAGTACTGAGGGAGTGCCGCACTGTCAGAGGGTCAGTGCTGAGGGAATGCTGCACTGTCAGAGGGTCATTACTGAGGGAGTGCTGCACTGTCAGAGGGTCAGTGCTGAGGGAGTGCCGCACTGTCAGAGGGTCAATACTAAGGGAAAACCTCACTGTCAGAAGGCCATTTATTTAATTCCCAAACTCAGTAACAGTGACTCAGGCAGAGACACTATATTTAAATCCCTAACTCAGTCACATTGAATGGGGCAGGGAGACTATTTAATTCACAGACACAGTAATACTGACTGTAGCAGTGATGCTGCATTTATGTCAAAATCTCAGTCAAACTAACTGAGGCAGAGACACTTTATTTAATCCTGAGGGAGTGCCGCACTGTCAGAGGGTCAGTACTGAGGGAGTGCCGCACTGTCAGAGGGTCAGTGCTGAGGGAGTGCCGCACTGTCAGAGGGTCAGTGCTGAGGGAGTGCCACACTGTCAGAGGGTCAGTGCTGAGGGAGTGCCGCACTGTCAGAGGGTCAGTGCTGAGGGAGTGCCGCAGGGTTAGAGGGTCAGTGCTGAGGGAGTGCAGCACTGTCAGAGGGTCAGTGCTGAGGGAATTCCGCACTGTCTGAGGGTCAGTACTGAGGGAGTGCCGCACTGTCTGAGGGTCAGTGCTGAGGGAGTGCCGCACTATCAGCAGGTCAGTGCTGATGGAGTGCCGCACTGTCAGAGAGACAGTACTGCAGTGTCAGAGATCCAGTGCTGAGGGAGTGCCGCACTGTCAGCGGGTTAGTGCTGAGGGAGTGCCGCACTGTCAGAGGGTCAGTGCTGAGGGGGTGCCGCACTGTCAGAGGGTCAGTGCTGAGGGAGAGCTACACTGTCGGAGGGTCATTGCCGAGGGAGCGCCGCAATGCCAGAGGGTCAGTGCTGAGGGAGTGCAACACTGCCAGACGGTCAGTAGTGAGGGAGTGCTGCACAGTCAGAGGGTCAGTGCTGAGGGAATGCCGCACTGTCAGAGGGTCAGTGCTGAGGGAGTGCCGCACTGTCAGAGAGTCAGTACTGAGGGAATTCCGCATGTCAGAGGGTCAGTGCTGAGGGAGTGCAACACTGTCAGAGGGTCAGTCCTGAGGGTGTGCTGCACTGTCAGAGGGTCAGTGCTGAGGGTGTGCTGCACTGTCAGAGGGTCAGTGCTGAGGGAGTGCAGCACTGTCAGAGGGTCAGTGCTGAGGGAGTGCCGCACTGTCAGAGGGTCAGTGCTGAGGGAGTGACGCACTGTCAGAGGGTCAGTAGTGAGGGAGATCCACACTGTCGGAGGGTCAGTGCTGAGGGAGTGCCGCACTGTCAGAGGGTCAGTAGTGAGGGAGTGCAACACTGTCAGAGGGTCAGTGCTGAAGGGAGTGCTGCACTGTCGGAGGGTCAGTGCTGAGGGAGTGCTGCAATGTTGTGGGGTCATTGCTGAGGGAGTGCCACACTGTCAGAGGGTCAGTGCTGAGGGAGTGCTACACTGTTGGGGTGTCAGTGCTGAGGGAATGCTGCACTGTCCCAGGGTCTGTGCTGAGGGAGTGCTGCACTGTGGGAGGGACAGTGCTGAGGGAGTGCAGCACTGTCAGAGGGTCACTGCTGAGGGAGTACAGCACTGTCAGAGGGTCAGTGCTGAGGGTGTGCCGCACTGTCAGAGGGTCAGTACTGAGGGAGTGCCGTACTGTCAGAGGGTCAGTGCTAACGGAGTGTCACTCTGTCAGAGAGTCAGTGCTGAGTGAGTGCTGCACTGTCAGAGGGTCAGTGCTGAGGGAGTGCCGCACTGTCAGAGGGTCAGTGCTGAGGGAGTGCCGCAATGCCAGAGGGTCAGTGCTGAGGGAGTGCAATGCTGCCAGAGGGTCAGTCCTGAGGAGTGCCTCACTGCCAGATGGTCAGTAGTGAGGCAGTGCTGCACTCTCAGAGGGTCAGTGCTGAAGGGAGTGCTGCACTGTCGGAGGGTCAGTGCTGAGGGAGTGCCGCAATGCCAGAGGGTCAGTGCTGAGGGAGTGCAATGCTGCCAGAGGGTCAGTCCTGAGGAGTGCCTCACTGCCAGATGGTCAGTAGTGAGGCAGTGCTGCACTCTCAGAGGGTCAGTGCTGAAGGGAGTGCTGCACTGTCGGAGGGTCAGTGCTGAGGGAGTGCTGCAATATTGTGGGGTCATTGCTGAGGGAGTGCCACACTGTCAGAGGGTCAGTGCTGAGGGAGTGCCACAGTGTCGGAATGTCAGTGCTGAGGGAATGCTGCACTGTCCCAGGGTCAGTGCTGAGCGAGTGCTGCACTGTCGGAGGGACAGCACTGAGGGAGTGCAGCACTGTCAGAGGGTCAGTGCTGAGTGAATGTTGCACTGTCCCAGGGTCAGTGCTGAGGGGGCATTGTCTGTCGGAGGGACAGCACTGAGGGAAAACCTCACTGTCGGAAGGTTATTTATTTAATTCCCAAACTCAGTAACAGTGACTGAGGCAGAGACACTATATTTAAATCCCTAACTCAGTCACATTGAATGGGGCAGGGAGACTATTTAATTCACTGACTCAGTTATACTTACTGTAGCAGTGATGCTGCATTTATGTCAAAAACTCAGTCAAACTAACTGAGGCAGAGACACTTTATTTAATTCTGAGGGAGTGCCGCACTGTCAGAGGGTCAGTACTGAGGGAGTGCCGCACTGTCAGAGGGTCAGTGCTGAGGGAGTGCAGCACTGTCAGAGGGTCAGTGCTGAGGGAGTGCCGCACTGTCAGAGGGTCAGTGCTGAGGGAATGCCGCACTGTCAGAGGGTCAGTACTGAGGGAGTGCCGCACTGTCAGAGGATCAGTACTGAGGGAATTCCGCACTGTCAGAGGGTCAGTGCCGTGGGAGTGCTGCACTGTCAGAGGGTCAGTCCTGAGGGTGTGCTGCACTGTCAGAGGGTCAGTCCTGAGGGTGTGCTGCACTGTCGGAGGGTCAGTGCTGAGGGAGTGCCGCACTGTTGGAGGGTCAGTGCTGAGCGAGTGCTGCACTGTCAGAAGGTCAGTGCTAACGGAGTGTCACTCTGTCAGAGAGTCAGTGCTGAGGGCTTGCCGCACTGTCAGAAGGTCAGTGCTGAGGGAGTGCCGCACTGTCAGAATTCCTGAAGGAGGGCTCATGCCCGAAACGTCGATCCTCCTGCTCCTTGGAAGCTGCATGACCTGTTGCGCTTTTGCAGCAACACATTTTCAGCTCTGTCAGAGTCAACATTGAGGGAGTCAGAGAGTCAGTGCTGAGGGAGTGTCCCTAACTTCCTTGTTCTTCTATTCTTGGATTTTGTCTGTAGAGGTGGAAGTGTTCCAGATGCCTTCTAAACAGCCTTATGTACCAGTCCTGTGACCTCGAGGGATCTGCAGATACACCCACAAAGGTCCTTCATCTCCTGTGCACCCTTCAGTATTCTCCCATTTCCCTTTGCCTTTTTCAGTTCCTCCAAACACGCCACCTCAAAGTGTGAGAGAGTGGAATAAAGCTGAGGGAAAAGGTCAAGTTACCATGGTCCTACTCTCTCATGAGAGACAGGTGGTGAGTTTAGCCTCAGTGTCCCCGTGCCTTGGGCGATGGGAGAGGATGAAAAGGTGGACCTTCCTTGGTAACTTTATCTGGCGTGTTTGCCGAATTGGAATGACTTTTGATGCCTCAGTTGAGGCAAGAATTGGAGAGTGGTGCGGGGTGGAGGGAGGTGGTCTCCTACTTTGAAAATGGGGCATAAATTAAGGCCAACATCACAGCACATGTCACGGGGTGGAAAGGTGAGGTGGAGAGTCAACCATTCTCACCATCACTCTCTGTCCTGTGGCCAGACGGGAGAGATGGCAGTGAAGCAGAGTCGAGGCTGGGCTTTGGTCTGTGGCCAACCTACCTCCCCACCACTGAAATAGACCTCCCCTTTGTCAGGCCTATATTTAGTAGGAGTGTAACTAATCCGTGTCACACGCCTGTCAGCTTGCGCAGTGACCTTGATAACCGAGGCAGAGGCAAAGGTTAATTGGAACCCCCTGATGTGTTTGGAAATGGTCCCCTCGAAGTGGGGGTTTGGGATTGGGCTGGTGGGTGGTTGGAGTGCTCCACTGGGGGTGCGCGTCCCCGGGCACTGCATCGCCAAACCACCCAGGTTCCAGCCTGAATCAGGTTACCCGTTAACAGGGCGAAGGCACCCGCTGTCAGAGATGCTGCCCCAGGGTCATGGGGTTGTGCAACACGGAAACAGACCCTTCGGTCCATCTTCTCCGCACCCAACAAGTTTCCCAAACCAAACTAGTCCCAGTTGCCTGCGGTTTGGCCCAGACCTTTCCTCAACCTTTCCTCATGACCTCCCTGTCCAAATGTTTCTGAAATGCTCTACCTGCATCGGCCACTTCCTCTGGCATTTCACAGACAAAGTTCGAGAGAGCGGAATAGGGCTGAGGCAAAAGGACAAGTCGCCACTCGCTCATTGGAGATAGACGACTGGTGGTGCGTTTAACCCGAGAGTCCCAGTGCCTCAGCTCTCAGGCCCCTTTTTAAACCTTTCTCCTCTTTCCTTGAAAATACCTCCGCCAGTTCCAAACTCCCTTCCCCCAGGGAGAAGACCTTTCGTCTTTTCCTTATCCATGCCCCTGATGACTTTATAAGCCTCTATAAGGTCACCCCTCAACCTCCTACAGTCCAGGGGAAAAGGGTCCCAGCCTCCCTTATTGCTGCACTAAAGGTAGAAAGAGCAAGACCTTTCCCCTCGACTGCTACATGGTCAGTCCTTCCCGGTAAATTGCCAAGGGTATCCAAGAAGGATTTATTTTTAGATTTATTAGATGCCCCACAGAGTGGAAACAGGCCCTTCAGCCCACACCAACCCTCCGAAGAGCAACCCACCCCCACTCTGACCAATGCACCTAACACTACAGATAATTTAGCACAGCCGATTCACCCTGACCTGCACATCTTTGTGACTGTGGGAGGAAAACCACGCAGACACTGGGAGAATGTGCAAAAACACCACACGGTCGCCTGAGGCTGGAATCAAACCTGGCACCGTGAGGCAGCCATGCTAACCACTGAGCCACCATCTCAATGTGACTGAAGGGATATGTCCCCCTCATCAGCTTGAACACAGAGGCTGGGGAGAAAGGCGTGGCCAGTTCAGTCTGAGATGGGGAGGAACCTCTTCACTCAGAGACTGGTGACTCTTGGGATATCTCAGGGTGTCCTGGAGGCTTCGAAAAGACAATCACTAGATTTTGGGGGACAATGGAATGGAGAGAGAGAGATGGGGACTGCAAGGTAAATAGTTAGCTGGTGCAGAATGACCAGAAGCAAAATGGCCTCCTCCTAGTCTTATGAGCACTGAGGTCACTCAAACAGATTTTTGTGACAATCTGGTTGATCACTGCTTGTGGGAGCTTACTGTGCACAGACTGGATGCGGCACTTCCTGCATTTACCATACTTCAGATTCACATCCTTGCTGTGAAAGGCGTTAGATAAATGCAAGGTCACACACCATCCTCACCCTTTGAGATCAAGCCCCAGGGTAGCCTTGAGGGATCAAACAAATGCATTTCCGAGGAACCTCCGCAGGAGTACGCGGTGTGGAAAATTCCTCGTCCCAATTATTCCTAATTCCTTCCTCATTTTCGGTGAATGTTAAGCAATGACCTTGGTTGGATGGGCCTGGGTGGGAATGTTATGGGTAGGTGAGTGGGAAGAAACAGTGAAGCAGGAGCTGAAAGGGGGGAGGGGGAGGGGAAGGGTGTATCAGCTGACTTGCTGATTGGTTGAGGAAGGGGGCTCACCCATTGGATGGACACGTTGGGTGACCAATGGCAGGTGTGGTGTGGGCAGGACATTTGTAGGATACATGTTGAAACCAACTGGATGACATCCAACCCAACTTGGCAAGCCACTCTGATTTCCTTTCCCACTCCCTCTGATGGAGGGTATTCATTACACACCGGTGATCTCAACACACAGTTCCGCACAGTGGCTCAGTGGTTAGCACTGCTGCCTCACAGTGCCAGGGACCCAGGTCTGATTCTAGCCTCAGGTGATGTTGTGGGTTTTGCACGTTTTCCCCTTTACATGTGGGTTTCCTCTCACAGTCCGAAGATGTGCAGGTTAGGGTGGATTAGCCATGCTAAAATGCACATAGGGCCCAGGGATGTGCAGGTTAGGGTGGATTAGCCATGCTAAAATTCCCATAGTGCCTAGGGATGTGTAGGTTAGGATGGATTAGCTGTGCTAAAATGCCCATAGTGCCTAGGGATGTGTAGGTTAGGGTGGATTAGCTGTGCTAAAAAACCCATAGTGCCCACGGATGTGCAGGTTAGGGTGGATTAGCCATGCTAAAATGCCCATAGTGCCCAGGGATGTGCAGGTTAGGGTGGATTAGCCATGCTAAAATGCCTATAGTGCCCAGGGATGTGCAGGTTAGGGTGGATTGGCCGTGCTAAAATGCCCATAGTGCCCAGGGATGTGCAGGTTAGGATGGATTAGCTGTCCTAAAATACCCATAGTGCCTAGGGATGTGCAGGTTAGGGTGGATTGGCCATGCTAAAGTTCCCGTAGAGTTCAGGGTTGTGTAGGTTAGGATGGATTGGCCGTGCTCAAATGCCCATAGTGTCCAGGGA
The DNA here is from genome assembly GCF_047496795.1 of Chiloscyllium punctatum. NCBI lineage: Eukaryota > Metazoa > Chordata > Chondrichthyes > Orectolobiformes > Hemiscylliidae > Chiloscyllium > Chiloscyllium punctatum. Next base: position 14,880,771 of record NC_092759.1, on the reverse strand, counting down.
TCTGCAGGCCAGGAAGATTGACCACTGTAAGTGTGGATTTATGAAGATCAGGTGGGATGCTCTTCAGAGGGTCAGTGTAGACTGGATGGGCTGAACGGCCTGTATCTGCACTGCCGGGATTCTCATGCCCATGAGCCCCTCTGTAGAACCTACTAAGAGTATCCAGGGTTGACTATCATTAGCAGCAGGATATGTTTCGAAAGCCTGTTGTGCAGGGGAGGGATTGATGAGGTTTAATTTTGATTCCTGACCTGGAAAGTTGTCACAAATGCCTCCTTGGTGGGTGAAACCAGGGGTTGATGCACCCCGTGTTGCTCTGAGGGAGGGCAGCACTGGAATAGGGATAATGTATCCCATCACCACTAGTGGAGAGAGGGCTGTTCTCAGTGAGACCATGGCTGATCTGTCTCAGTTCGGATGAGGGCTTCAGATTGGCACGAAACATGCCTGTGTCCCTCTTGCCCATCTGGTCCAGGGTCAGGGACTTGCCGATACATGCGGTACCCCCCTTGCAGAATCCCATTGAACAAACCAACAAGGTGTGTGTCTATGTTCTGAGAGCTGGCATTTTCTGACTGGATGGTCACAGATAGGATTCTTAACCAAATGGCTCAAGGGAGTGTCCTAGGCCCAACCATCTCCAGCTGCTTCATCAACGACCTGCATAAGGTTGGAAGTGGGAATGTTTGCCGAAGATTACACAATGTTCAGTACCATTCCTATCGACTCAGATACTGGAGATCAGAGTCCAGAGTGTGGTGCTGGAAAAGCACAGCAGGTCAGGCAGCGTCCGAGGGGCAGGAGAGTTGACGATTTGAGCATAAGCTCTTCATCAGGTCTGATATATCTTCCTGATTTTGCTCAAAACGTCGATTCGCCTGCTCCTCAGATGCTGCCTGACCTGCTGTGCTTTTCCAGCACCACACTCTACTATTGAACGTGGAAGTGAAATCTTTAGTACGTTTCGATAGAGTCAAACTATAACATTTGTTTGTCTCTTTGATATGCTACTGTACAGAACAGATGTGCATTTGTGACTATGTATACATACAAAGATATTTTTATGAATAAATAATTTTGTGAAATAGAAATATTCGGGGAGTCACCAGTGAAGGACCCCTCCTGTGGGTGGGTGTAAAATAACTCACTTGTAAAACAATCCATGGCTAATGTGACTGGGATACAGAGCCCACACAACTCTTGACAATTTCACGCTTGGCAGAACCAGCCTCTCAAAGATGCCACTAGTGATGTGTGCCAACATGAAGACTTTCCCAGTTCCCCCTTTCCCATGGAATGTCTGCTGTGACAATCCACCTTCGCTCCGTCACCCCCAGTCCCCAGTCCCCAGTCCCCAGTCCCCAGTCCCCAGTCCCCTCAAATCCCCAGCCTCAACGCTGTCGGTGACAGAATTTCCAATTCCTCGCTCGCCTTTGTGTGAAGGAAGTGTTTGCTGAGGTTGCCCCTGGACGGCCTGACTTCAATCCTCATCTTCTGCTCCCTTGACTCTCCCCTTCAGAGAAGACAAAGATCTCACGGCTGCTTTTGCCAAAGAGCAAGGGGGTGTTCGGAGGTGGGTGGTGGAGTCAATGCTGAACCAGGACATCTGAGAAAGAAAGGTGAACTATTTAGTTGATGCTGTGGGATCTTCCTGTGCACAAACCATTGATTGTGTTCCCGACTTCATTCCTACGATGCTATCTGGACTGGAAGTTTTGAGTTATAAGGAGAGGTTTGATAGGCTGGGACATTTCTTCCTTGGATTGTAGGAGACCGAGGGAGAGACCTTATAGAGGTATACAAAATCGTGAGAAGCATAGATAAGGTAGCTAGCCAACAGCTTTTCCCCAGGGTAGGGGAGTCTGAAAGTAGAGGGCATAGGTTGAAGGTGAGAGGGGAGAGGTACAAAAGAGTCTGGGGGCTAATGTTTTCCAAACAGAGGGTGTATCTGATACGGACTGTCAAAGCTTGTGGTGAAAGTGAGCATAATTTCATCATTTAAGAAACATTTGGACAGGTACATGGATGTGATAGGTATGAAGGGATATGCAGGCAAATGGGGCTAGTTTCCTTCAAACCCTTACAATGTGGAAACAGGCCATTCAGCCCAACAAGTCCACAGCAGTTCTCCAAACAGCGTCCTCCCCAGACCCACCCCTACCCTTTCCCTGCATTTCCCATGGCTGAAATACCTAACCTACAAATCCCTGGGCACTTTGGGTAATTTTGCATTGCCAATCCACCCTGACCAACACATCTTTGGAGGAAACCAGAGCACCCAGAGGAAGCTCACACAGACACAGGGAGAATGTGCAAGCTTCACGTGAACGGTCACCCAAGGATGGGATCAAACCCTGGCACTGTGAGGCAGCAATGCTAACCAGTAAGCCACCGTGAAAGCTGGGCTGCATTGGCAAGTTCGGCCAAAGGGCCTGTTTCCATGCTGTGGACCTCAATGACACTACCTGCTAAGCACTCTGGAATGACCCAACTTTGGGAATGGGAGATAGAAACACAGGACCCCTGCAGTGAGTGTGGCACTGAGCAAAAACCATCCCCTGTCTGTATCAGCTCAGTTGAATCTCTAGGGGGCACTATATTAGGCCTTGAACCATTGAAGAGCAAAGCCTGTGCACCTGATTGGTCTCCAACAACCATTTTACCCTCGCCTTGGATCCCCAATCTGCCTCCTGTGACAGGGCAGGGCGTGATGCCTCCACCAGTCGAACAGACCAGCCACACTGGGTAGCATTGGTTCCCAGGATGAGGATGACCACTTGGCGATGGAAACCAGCGCCCCCCAGCAAGAATTGACCCGAATCAGGAAGTAGTTGGAACTCAGAGCAATTTCTCTCTGCCCCCTTCCCCTATCCCAGCTCTCCTTTGATCTCTGAAGCTAACAGACAGGAACAGAAAGAAAAGAATTTAGGTGGTGATATTTTGCAGGGTATTGAGTTGAGTTCCCACAATGCTGTGAGCAGCTGACTATTCCATTTACGTATAGCTCACACAGAGTAATGCAGCACTGTCAGAGTTCTCCCTTGGTTGATCCTTGCTCTACACAATGTGACTCGAGGTCTCCCTGGCCATGTTGTTCCCTCTCAGTGTCTCTGCCCAATCTTGCTACAGTCTGTCCTTCCTTCTCCCCACACTTTGTCTCGCTGTAATATCTCAGCTGCCTCCTGCCACCATATTCCCCTCGCTACTCTCTTTTCCCCTGTTTTATCCTTTTGAGTGATGGGAGATGATGCCCATCCCAAATTGCCCTTTGCCCATTTCAAAGGGCAGTTAAGAGCTAGGTTGCTGTGGGTCTGGGGTCAAGGGTAGGCCAGCCCAGAAAAGGACAACTAATTCCCTTCCCTAAATGTCATTTGTAAACTAGACAGGTTATTATGGCAAACATTGATGCTTTGGTTGTCTATTGTTAATTTTTACTCTTCCAAAACTCAATTGAACTAAAATTTCACCAGCCACAGAGCACAAAGCTCTGCTACCTTGTAATCGCTGCATCTAACTCCGTGGGCCCTCTATCTCTCTGCCACTATCTCACTCTCATCTAGTTTCCTCTCCCTCTTTTGGTTCCTCAAGCTTGCCTCTTTGTGTGTCCGTCTCCCCTTATCCATACCTGTCTCTATGTCACTCTCTCTGGTCCTCTGTCATGTTCAATGTTGGACCTGGAATATCCTGTGTGCATCCCAAGTCAACAAGATGTGGGTTGAAGCCGCACATCAGAGAGGCAGGAATAGAGAATGATTGACAGACAGGAATATACTAAGGGATTGCTGCACTGTCTCGATGTCTCTTTAACCTTATTTATCTCCTTCATTGCACGGTTTCTCCCTTTCCCTCTGTCTCCCCTTAACTTCATTTCCTACACGTCTATTGGTCTCCCCATATCTTTCTTCCCCATTTCTCGATCCGTGCATCTCCACTTGCTTCACAGGATCAAAGAGCCCTGACAAGGTGGAAGCAGGCCATTCAGCCCACTAAGTCCATACCGACCCTCTAAAGAGCATCCCACCCAGACCCATCTCCCTACCCTATCCCTGCAACCCTGCATTTCTCGTGGCTAACCCACCTAGCCTGCACATCCCTGGACACTGTGGGGTAATGTAGCTTGGTTGATCCACCCTCCAGGTGCTCCGGTTTCCTCCCACAGTCCAAAGATGTGCAGGTCAGGTGAATTGGCCATGCTAAATTGCCCGTAGTGTTAGGTAAGGGGTAAATGTAGGGGAATGGGTGGGTTGCGCTTCAGCGGGTCGGTGTGGACTTGTTGGGCCGAAGGGCCTGTTTCCACACTGTAAGTAATCTAACCTAAGTCTAACCTGCATGGCGTTGGACTGTGGGAGGATACCGGGGCACTGGGAGGAAACCCACACAGACATGGGGAGAAGGTGTCCTCCTTTAATATCTCCTTCCCTCTTCTGTCACTCTGTCTTCCCACCTCTTTCTCTCCTCCTTTCTATCTCCCAGCTTTTCTCTCTTCACTTCTATCTATCCCCCCCCCTCTCTGATTTTATCTCCATCGCTGCTTGGCCATTACCATCCCTCTCTCACTTCCCATTTCTCTCTCGTTCTGTTTTTTCTCTCTCTGGCTCTCTGTCCCCTTTCTGTCACTGTTCTCGGTCTCTCTCCCAAACTCTCACTGCCGTTTCTCTCTGTCGCTTCCCACGTCTCTGTTTATTTCTCTCTCTCTCTCTCGTTTCTCTACATCTCTCCCCACCTCCCTCTCTGATTTTTTTTTCTTTCTCCTACCCGTCACTGCTCTCTCTCTCTCCTCCATATCTCTTCTCACCCTTTCTTCTGTCAATGTTCTATTTCTGTTTCTATCTCCCTCTCCCCCATTTCTCTCTCTCTCCCTCCCTCTCTCCCCATTCTTTCTTTCCTTTTCTCTCTCTCTCCCTCCCTCTCTCCCCATTCTTTCTTTCCTTTTCTCTCTCTCTCCCTCCCTCTCCCCCATTCTTTCCTTTCTCTCTCTCTCCCCCTCCCTCCCTCTGTCGCTCCCCCATTCTTTCTTTCCTTTCTCTCTCCTTCTCTCTCTCCCCCATTCTTTCCTTCCTTCCTCTTTCCCTCCCTCTCTCTCTCCCCCATTCTTTCTTTCCTTTCTCTCTCCCTCCCTCCCTCTGTCTCTCCCCCATTCTTTCTTTCCTTTCTCTCTCCCTCCCTCTCTCTCCCCCATTCTTTCTTTCTTTTCTCTCTCTCTCTCTCTCTCCCCCATTCTTTCTTTCTTTCTTTCTTTTCTCTCTCTCTCTCCCCCATTCTTTCTTTCCTTTCTCTCTCGCCCTCTCTGTGCCCTGTTCTTCCACTTTATTCCTGACGCTTGAACCACACCTCCCGGCCCAGCCAATGACAAGTCCCCCCCGGGGTGTGAACTCACTGCCCCCCGCCCAGAGCCAGTGCCAGGAACCGGCGCCTCCCGACACCGGCGGCCGGGAGCTGCAGCCAGAGCCGGGGAACGGAGACAGTGACAGAGAGAGAGCTCCGAGCTTCACCTACAGCATGATGTCTGATGGCTTCCAGCAACTTGGAGGAGCCGAGGTAAGAAATCACAGCCACTTCACTCCAGTCCTGCAAAACAATGTCGGGCTCCAGCCTTGCCCTGTCACACAACACTGTCCTGCAACATTACATACTCTCCTCAACACTATCTCATCATACACCAGACTGACCTGTAATAGTGTGCTGCCCGATAAAATAACATACTGTCCTGTCCCACAGTATACTCTCATATACACCAAAGTGAGCTCTGACACAATATACTATCTCTTAATACAACACACTCTCCTGTAATACAGTGTGCGTTCTGATAAAATAACATGCTTTTCTGTAAAATAATATACTGTCTCATAACTCACCATCTTCCCCTGTACCACTGTGCTGTCTGATCATTTACATGCTGCCCTGTCTCACAACACTCTCCTGTTAACACACCACACTCTCCTATAACAAAGCACAATGCCCTGTACCACAAAGCTGTCCCATTACACAGTATGCTGTCTGATATTACACCTAACTGTTCTGGAGCACAGTACACTATCCTGAAATACAATGCTATACCATAACACTGCACTGTCTGAGATTGTATCGCGCTGTCCTGGAGCACACTGTACTGTCTGAGATTTTGTATCGCGCTTGTCCTGGAACACACTGTACTGTCTGAGATTTTGTATGGCGCTGACCTGGAACACCCTGCACTGTCTGAGATTTTGTATCGCGCTGTCCTGGAACACACTGCACTGTCTGAGATTTTGTATCGTGCTGTCCTGGAACACACTGCACTGTCTGAGATTGTATCGTGCTGTCCTGGGACACAGTACACTGCCTGATCTTACAGCACAATCCCCTGTAACACAGTATGCTGTTCTATAACAAAGCGCAATGCCCTCTTTAACATGATACTGTCCTGTAAACTGGTCTGCACATGCTAAATTGCCCCATAGTCTCCAGGAATGTGCAGGCTTCAGCAGATTAGCAATGGGAATGCAGGGTTACAGGGATAGGGATACAGGGATGGATCTGGGTGGGATGCTCTTCAGACGGTTGGTGTAGACTCGATGGGCCAAATGGCCTAGTTTCACACTGCAGGAATTTTATGATTCTTTAATAACACAGCACACCGTCTGATATTACAGCACACCGATCTGTAACACAACGCACTGTCTGATATTACAGCACCCCGTTCTGTGACAAAGCACACAGTCTGATATTACAGCACTGTTCTGCAACACAGCACACAGTCTGATATTACAGCACACCGTTCTGTAACACCGCAAACTGTCTGATATTACAGCACGCCATTCTGTAACACAGCATACTGTCTGATATTACAGCATGCCGTTCTGTAACACCGCAAACTGTCTGATATTACAGCATGCCATTCTGTAACACAGCATACTGTCTGATATTACAGCATGCCGTTCTGTAACACAGCACACCATCTGATATTACGGCACCCTGTTCTGTAACACCGCACACTGTCTGATATTACAGCACACGTTCTGTAACACAGCACACTGTCTGATATTACAGCACACCGTTCTGTAACACAGCACACCGTCTGATATTACAGCACCCTGTTCTGTAACACCGCATACTGTCTGATATTACAGCACACCGTTCTGTAACACCGCACACTGTCTGATATTACAGCATACCGTTCTGTAACACAGTATGCTGTCTGATATTACAGCACACTGTTCTATAACACAGTATACTGTCATAAAGGATGGAACAGTCCTTCCAGTCCAATTTGTCAGTGCCCGCTAGGTTTCCTAAATTGACTTGACCCATTTGCCTGCATTTGGCCCGTATCCCTCTAAACTGTCCATGTACCTGTCCGAATGCCTTTTAAATGTTGTAATTGTACCCTCCTCAACCACATTCTCTGACAGCTAGTTCAAATATGCACCATCTTGTGAATGAAAAAGTTGCAACACAGATTCCTTTTCCCTCTCACTTTTCAACCAATGCTCTCAGGTTTTGGATTCCCTTACCCTGGGGATAAGACCTTGGCTAATAATGTTTCTTATAATTCCATAAACCTCTCGAATGTCACCCCTCAGTATCCAGAGAAAATGTCCCAGCCTATGCAGCCTGTCCTTACAACTCAGACCCTCCAGTCTCGATGCCATCCTTGGAAGTTTTTAATGCATCCTTTCCAGTTTAATAACATCCTTTCTTTGGCAGAGCAACCAGAATTGTATGCAGCACTCCAAATGTGGCCTTAACAATGCCTTGTACAGTCGTAACATGAGGTTTGAAATCCTATACTCAGTTTCTGACTGCTGACGATCAGTATGCCAAATGCCTTCTTCACTGTTCTGTAGTTTCCTGACTTGTCCTTGTAGTCTTTCTTACAACACTAGCCACAATTCAGTCTTTGGGCAATTAATCTGTGGTTGTCAAAGAGTCACGGAGTCACAGAGATGTACAGCATGGAAACAGACCCTTCGGTCCAACCCATCCATGCCGACTAGATATCCCAACCCAATCTAGTCCCACCTGCCAGCACCCGGCCTATATCCCTCCAAACCCTTCCTATTCATATACCCATCCAAATGCCTCTTAAATGTTGTAATTGTATCAGCCTCCACCACTTCCTCTGGCAGCTCATGCCATACACGGACCACCCTCTGCGTGAAAAAGTTGCCCCTTAGGTTCCTTTTATATCTTTCCCCTCTCACCCTAAACCTATGTCCTCTAGTTCTGCACTCCCCGACCCCAGAGAAAAGACTTTGTCTGTTTACCCTATCCATGCCCCTCATGAATTTGTAAACCTCTATAAGGTCACCCCTCAGCCTCCGACACTCCAGGGAAAACAGCCCTAGCCTGTTCAGCCACTCCCTATAGCTCAAACCCTCCAATCCTGGCAACAGCCTCCTAAATGTTTACAGCTTTTTACAATATATGTAAATGATATAGAAGATGGTATCAGCAATAACATTAGCAAATTTGCTGATGATACAAAGCTGGGTGGTAGGGTGAAATGTGATGAGGATGTTAGGAGATTACAGGGTGACCTGGACAAGTTAGGTGAGTGGGCAGATGCATGGCAGATGCAGTTTAATGTGGATAAATGTCTGGTTTTCCACTTTGGTGGCAAGAACAGGAAGGCAGATTACTACCTCAATGGTATCAAATTAGGTAAAGGGGCTGTTCAGAGAGATCTGGGTGTTCTTGTCCACCAGTCAATGAAGGCAAGCATGCAGGTACAGCAGGTCGTGAAGAAGGCTAATAGCATGCTGGCCTTCATAACAAGAGGAATTGAGTATAGAAGCAAAGAGGTTCTTCTGCAGCTGTACAGGGCCCTGGTGAGACCACACCTGGAGTACTGTGTACAGTTCTGGTCTCCAAATTTGAGGAAAGACATTCTGGCTATTGAGGGAGTGCAGCGGAGGTTCACAAGGTCAATTCCTGGAATGGCAGGATTGCCTTACACGGAAAGACTGAAGCGACTGGGCTTGTATACCCTTGAGTTTAGAAGACTGAGAGGGGATCTGATTGAAACGTATAGGATTATGAAAGGATTGGACACTCTGGCAGGAGGAAACATATTTCCGCTGATGGGGGAGTGCCGAACCAGAGGACACAACTTAAAAATACGGGGTAGACCATTTAGGACAGAGATGAGGAGAAACTACTTCACCCAGAGAGTGGTGGCTGTGTGGAATGCTCTGCCCAAGGGGGCAGTGGAGGCTCAGTCTCTGGATTCATTTAAGAAAGAATTGGATAGAGCTCTTAAAGATAGTGGAGTCAAGGGTTATGGAAATAAGGCTGGAACAGGATACTGATTGGGAATGATCAGCCATGATCATATTGAATGGCGGTGCAGGCTCGAAGGGCTGAATGGCCTACTCCTGCATCTATTGTCTGTTGTCTATTGTCTAAATCTTTTCTGAACCCTTTCAAGTTTAACAACATCCTTCTGATAGGAACGAGACCAGAATTGCACACAATATTCTAACAGTGGCCTAACCAATATCATGTACAGCTGCAACATGACCTCCCAACTCCTATACTCAATACTCTGACCGATAAAGGAAAGTATACCAAACGCCTTTTTCACTGTCCTGCAACTCTACTTTCAAGGCGCTATGAACCTACATTCCAAGGTCTCTTTGTTCAGCAACACTCCCTAGGACCTTACCATTAAGTGTATAAGTCCTGTTAAGATTTGCTTTCCTAAAATGCAGCACCTCGCATTTATCTGAATTAAACTCCATCTGCCACTTCTCAGCCCATTGGCCCATCTGATCAAGATCCTGTTGTAATCTGAGGTAACCCTCTTCGCTGTCCACTACACCTCCAATTTTGGTGTCATCTGCAAACTTACTAACTGTACCTCTTATGCTCGCATCCAAATCATTTATGTAAATGACAAAAAGTAGAGGGCCCAGCACCGATCCTTGTGGCACTCCACTGGTCACAGGCCTCCAGTCTGAAAAACAACCCTCCACCACCACCCTCTGTCTTCTACATTTGAGCCAGTTCTGTATCCAAATGGCTAGTTCTCCTTGTATTCCATGAAATCTAACCTTGTTAACCAGTCTCCCATGGGGAATCTTGTCAAATGGCCTTACTGAAGTCCATATAGATCACTTCTACTGCTCTGCCTTCATCAATCCTATTTGTTACTTTTTCAAAAAACTCAATCGATTTCGTGAGACATGATTTCCCCCGCACAAAGCCATGTTGACTATCTCTAATCAGTCCTTGCCTTTCCAAATACATGTACATCCTGTACCTCAGGATTCCCTCCAACAACTTGCCCACTACCGAGGTCAGACTCATCGGTCTATAGTTCCCTGGCTTGTCCTTACCTCCCTTCTTAAACAGTGGCACCACGTTTGCCAACCTCCAGTCTTCCGGTACCTCACCTGTGACTATCGGTGATACAAATATCTCAGCAAGAGGCCCAGCAATCACTTCTCTAGCTTCCCACCGCGTTCTTGGGTACACTTGATCAGGTCCTGGAGATTTGTCCACCTGTATACGTTTCAAGACATCCAGCACTTCCTCCTCTGTAACCTGGACATTTTTTAAGACGTAACCATCTATTTCCCTACAGTCTATATCTTCCACATCCTTCTCCACAGTAAACACTGATGAAAAATACTCATTTAGTAGCTCCCCCATTTTCTGTGGCTCCACACAAAGGCAGCCTTGCTGATCTTTGAGGGGCCCTATTCTCTCCCTAGTTACCCTTTTGTCCTTAATGTATTTGTAAAAACCCTTTGGATTCTCCTTAACTCTATTTGCCAAAGCTATCTCATGTCCCCTTTTTGCCCTCCTGATTTCCCTCTTAAGTATACTCCTACTGCCTTTATACTCTTCGAAGGATTCACTCGATCTATCCTGTCTATACCTGACATATGTTTCCTTCTTTTTCTTCGCCAAACCCTCAATTTCTCCAGTCATCCAGCATTCCCTACACCTACCAGCCTTCCCTTTCACCCTCATAGGATTGTACCACCTCTGGATTCTCGTTATCTCATTTCTGAAGGCTTCCCATTTTCCAGCCATCCCTTTACCTGCGAACATTAGCCTCCAATCAGTTTTTGAAAGTTCTTGCCTAATACCGTCAAAATTGGCCTTTCTCCAATTTAGAACTTCAATTTTTAGATCTGATCTATCCTTTTCCATCACTATTTTAAATCTAATAGAATTATGGTTGCTGGCCCCAAAGTGCCCCCCCACTGACACCTCAGTCACCTGCCCTGCCTTATTTCCCAAGAGTAGGTCAAGTTTTGCACCTTCTCTCGTTGGTACATTCACATACTGAATCAGAAAATTTTCTTGTACACACTTAACAAATTCCTCTCCATCTAAACCTTTAACACTATGGCAGTCCCAGTCCATGTTGGGAAAGTTAAAATCCCCTACCATAACTACCCTAATTTCTTACAGATAACTGAAATCTCCTTACAAATTTGTTTCTCAATTTCCCTCTGACTATTAGGGAATCTATAATATAGTCCCAATAAGGTGATCATCCCTGTCTTATTTCTCAGTTCCATTCAAATAACTTCCCTGGATGTATTTCCAGGAATATCCTCCCTAATTACAGCAGTAACCTTATCCTTTATCTAAAACGCCACTCCCCCTCCTCTCTTGCCTCCCTTTCTATCCTTCCTGTAGCATTTGTATTCTGGAATATTAAGCTGCCAGTCCTGTCCATCTCTGAGCCATGTTTCTGTAATTGCTATGAAATCCTAGTCCCATGTTCCTAACCATACGCTGAGTTCATCTGCCTGCCCTGTTAGGCCCTTTGCACTGAAGTAAATGCAGTTTAATTACCAGTCCTATCTTGTTCTCTGCTTTATCCCTGCCTGCCCTGACTGTTTGACTCACTTCTGTTCTCAACCGTACCAGTCTCAGATTGATCTCTTTCCTCACGATCTCCTTGGGTCCCACCTCTCCCCACCTTACTCGGAACATGCTGCCCTTGAACTCTCATTATCTCACTTTTACATGCAAACAGCCTCCCTGAATCAACTTTCCAGAGTTCCTGTCTAACATTTTCAAAATTGGCCTTGCCTCAATTTGGAACTCTATCTTGTCTCGTTTTCCATAACTTTCTTAAAACTAATCGAATTGTGGCCACTTGTCCCAAAGTGCTCACCCACCCATACCTCAATCACTTGCCTGGCCTTATTTCCCAAGAGGGGGTCGAGTTTTGCCCCTTGTCTGATCGGACCACTACACGCTTAACAAATTCCTCTCCCAGCAAAGCAGTTAACACTATGACAGTCTCAGTCTCTGTTTGGAAAGTTAAAATCCTCGGCTGTTACAGCCCTATTATTCTCACAGCTATCCTTCCTATAGCACCATGCCCTGCAACGTTGACCTGTCAGTCCTCAGTCATGTTTCTGTAATAGCTATGATATAGACCCTAGAACAGTACAGCACAGTACAGGCCCTTCGACCCTCGATGTTATGCTGACCGTTTATCCTACTCTAAGATCAAACTAACCTACATGCCCTTCATTGGACTGTCACCCGAGTGCCTATCCAAAAGTTGTTGAAATGTCCTGAATGTATCTGACTCTACTCCCACGGCTGGCAGTGCATTCCACTCACCCACGACTCTGTGTAAAGAGCCTACCCCTGACATCTCCCCTAAACTTTCCTCCAATCACCTGAAAATTATGCCCCCTTGTGATAACCATTTCCATCCTGTGAAAAAGTCTCTGGCTACCCACTATATCTATGCCTGTCATCATCTTGTCCACTAGGAGAAAGTGAGGACTGCGGATGCTGGAGATCAGAACTGAAAAATGTGTTGCTGGAAAAGCGCAGTAGGTCAGGCAGCATCCAAGGAGCAGGGGAATCGACGTTTCGGGCATAAGCCCTTCTTCAGATGCTGCCTGACCTGCTGTGCTTTTTCAGCAACACATTTTTCAGCAGCGATCATCTTGTTCACCTCTATCAAGTCACCTCTCATCCTTCTTCATTCCAATGAAAAAGCCCTAGCTCCCTCAACGTTTCTTCATAAGACATTCCCTCCAGTCTAGGCCGCATCCTGGTAAATCTCCTCTGCACCCTTTCTAAAGCTTCCACATCTTTCCTATAATGAGGCGACCAGAACGGAACACAATATTCCAAGTGTGGTCTAACCAGGGCTCTATAGAGCTGCAGTATTACCTCACATCCCTTAAACTCAATTTCCTGGCTAATGAAAGCCAACACACCATACTTCTTAATAACCCTATCAACTTGACTGGTAACTTTGAGGGATCTATGGATGTGGACCCCACGATCCCTCTGTTCCTCCACACTGCCAAGAATCCTGCCTTTAACCCTGGATTCTGCATTCAAATTCCACCTTCCAAAATGAGTCACCTCACACTTTTCCAGGTTGAATTCTATCTGCCACTTCTCAGCCCAGTTCTGCACCCTGTCAATATCCTGTTGCAACCTCCAACAGCCCTCCACACTACCCACAACTCTACCAGCCTTCATGTCATTAGCAAACTTACTAACCCACCCTTCCACTTCCTCATCCAAGTCATTCATAAAAATCACAAACAACAGAGGTCCCAGAACAGATCCCTATGGAACACCACTGGTCACCGAGCTCCAGGCTGAATACTTCCCATCTACTACCACCCTCTGTCTTCTATGGGCCAGCCAATTTTGTATCCAGACAGCCAAATGTTCCTGTATCTCATGCCTCCTTATTTTCTGAATTAGCTTAACATGGGGAACCTAACCAAATGCCTTGCTAAAATCCACATACCCCACATCCACTGCTCTATCTTCATCAATGTGTTTTGTCACATCCTCAAAGAATTCAACAAGGTTTGTGAGGCATGACCTGCTCTTCACAAAGCCATGCTATCTCTTATCAAACTATGCTTTCCAAATAATCTTAAATCCTGTCTTTCAGAATCCTCTCAAATACTTTTCCCACCATTGATGTAAGACTGACTAGTTTGTAATTCCCAAGATTATCTCTATTCCCTTTCTTAAACAAGGGAGTAACATTTACCATCCTCCAATCATCTGGCACTACTCCAGTGGACAGTGAGGATGCAAAGGCACAACAATCTCTTCCCTCACTTCCTTTAGAAACCTTGGGTATATCCTGTCTGGCCCAGGGGACTTATCTATCCTCATGTTTTTCAAAATTTCCAGTTCATCCTCCGTCTTCATATCAACCTGTTCGACCATGTGAACCTGTTTCATGCTGTCCTCACAAGCGACAAGGTCCCTCTCGCTAGTGAATACTGAAACAAAGCATTCTTTCAGAACCTCACCTACCTCTTCTGACTCCAGGCATGAGTTCCCTCCACTATCCCTGATTGGCCCTACCCTCACTCTGGCCATCCTCTGGTTCCTCATGTAAGTGTAGAATGCCTCGGGATGTTCCTTAATCCTACCTGCCAAGGCTTTTTCATGCCCCCTTCTAGGTCTCCTAAGTCCATTCTTCAGTTCCTTCCTGGCTAATTTGTAACCCTCTAGAGCCCTGTCTGATCCTTGCTTCCTCAACCTTAAGTAAGCTTCCTTCTTCCTCTTGACTAGATGTTCCACATCTCTTGTCATCCAAGGTTCCTTCACCCTGCCATCCCTTCCTTGCCTCAGGACAAACCTATCTCACACTCACAGCAAGTGCTCCCTAAACAACCGCCATATTTCTGTTGTGCATTTCCCTGAGAATATCAATTCCCAATTTATGCTCCACAGTTCCTGCCTTAATGTAATTCCTCCGGCCCCAATTATAAATGTCCCAATCTGACTGCTCCTATCCCTCTCCGTGACTACAGTAAAGGTCAGGGATTTGTGATCACTATCACTAAAATGCTCTCGCACTGAGAGATCTGACACCTGACCTGGTTTGTTGCCAAGCACCAAATCCAAAATGGCCTCCCCTCTAGTCGGCCTATCTACATATTGAGTCAGAAATCCTACCTGGACACACCTGACAAAATCTGCTCCATCCAAACTGTTTGCACTCAGGAGGTTCCAATCAAATTAGGGCAGTTAAATTCACCCATTACAGCAACCCTGTTACATATGCACCTTTCCAAAATCTGCCTCCCAAATCTGCTCCTCCATGTCTCTGTTGCTATTGAGGGGTCTATAGAAAACTCCCAGTAAAGTGACTGCTCCTTTCCTGTTTCTGACTCCCACCCAGACTGACTCTGTCGACAAAACCTCCTCGGTGACCTTCCTTTCTGCAGGTGTGATACTATCCCTGATCACCAATGCCACTCCCCCACATCCTTTACCTTCCTCTTTATTCTTTTTGAAACATCTAAGCCCCGGAATACCCAACAACCATTCCTGCTCCCCTCCTCCCCCTGCCCCCACCCCCGTCCCCTGTGATATCCAAGTCTCTGCAATGACCACAACATCCAAGTACTGATCCATGCTCTAAGTCCATCACGCTTATTCCTGACACTTCTTGCATTAAAATAGACACACTTCAATCCGTCACACTGACTGCAACTTTGTCCTAGTCCTATCCTATGTTCCTATCCACGCCCTGAGTTCATTTGCCTTACCTGTCAGGCCTCTTGCATTGAAATAAACACGGTTATTGGTTTAATTCATCAATCTTCTCTCGTTCCCTGCATGCTCTTATTTGTCTTGTCTATATAACTTGCCCTCTTAACTTCTGTCCCAGCCACAACCTTCTCTCTTGTCCCACTACTGCTTCAGGTCCTCCCCACGCCCCTCCCCGGGATGTGGAACACCCTGCCTGCACCACGAGCAGACTCGCCAACTTTAAGGGCATTTAAATGGTCATTGGATAAACAAATGGATGAAAATGGAATAGTTTAGGTTGGATGGGCTTCAGATTGGATTCACAGGTTGGCACAACATCGAGAGCTGAAGGTTCTGTTACTGCGCTGTAATGTTCTATGTATTAACACAGTGCGCTGTCTGATGTTACAGCACACTGTCCTGTCACACAGCACCTGTCTGAGAATAGAACACACTGTCCTGTAAATTGAGTCTGACAGTACAAAATGCTGTTTTGTGGCACAGTATACTCTTTGACATATACTGTCCGATATGTCCAGTCGTACAACATACTTCCTTGTATTATAGAATACAGCCGATGCAATTCTGTTTTGGAAGTTTAGTTATTGTTGCAATGTTGAAAACACTGCAGCTAACCTGTTCATTGCATGATCCAAGAAACAGCAATGTGGTAACGACTTCAATCCTCTTGTCATGGTGATGCTGATTGAGAAATGGGTGTTGGTCTCAGGGCACTGGGGAAACAAACTGGCTTTTTTTGTTCATTACTGGCCATGAAACCTGTTGCATCCCCTGACAGTATAAGAGAGTTTCTCTAAGGTTCTTCAACAGGCATGTAACTGGCGATCAGTTTGGTTCGGACTAAAATTTGAGGAGATCAAATGAATACAAAATGCAGTAGAGCAAACACACTGCATTCTGTCACATTTTGCTGTGGCATAAAGTACATTTTTCGAAGCCAATTTCTCTGTGAAGATAACACAGATAGACCGATGCTGTGAATAATAGCATAATTCGTCAGATCTCCGAATTCCTCCAGCGTCGACCATCTTGTTTGCTTGGCAGTTTTGGAATCCAAATGGCCAAAAGTTCCCCGTTTCTCCTTGTGATTGACACCTTCAAGAATTCCAACACCTTTAGCAACTATCATTGAAAACTTGACAAATTCTCTTTTCATGATAGAGCGCCATGATTATAGAACTCCCAAGCCATGAGAAGTGGTGCCTTTGGCATTGTGTGTAGTTGGGGGTCTGTTAGCGGGATAGCAGGTTTACAGTGCCAAGTGAATTGACTCAATTCCCACACTAGCTCAGCTTAATTTCACAGAATCCATACAGGCCATTTGGCCCAATAAGTCCACACCAACCCTCTAAAGAGTATCTAACCCTAAACCCCCCACCTTATCACATTTCCCCTCACCCACCCACCTTACATACACATCCCTGAACACTATAGACAATTTATCGTGGCCAATCCACCCTAACCTACACATCATTAGACTGTGGGAGGAAACCCACGCAGACACAGGGAGAATGTGCAAACTCCACACAGATTGTCACCCAAGGGGGGAATTGAACCCAGGTCCTTGGCGCTGTGAGACAGCAGTGCTAACCACTGAGCCGCTGTACTACCCTGTGCGGATAACAGAGATTGGTGGATAAAATCAGCAGGTCTGGCAGCATTTTGTGAGTTCTGAAGAAGTGTCACTGGACCCAAGACATTGACTTTGCTTTCTCTCCACCGATGCGGCCAGACCCTCTGAGTTTCTCCAGCAATTTCTGTTTTTGTTTTAGATTCCCAGCATCCACAGTACTTTGTTTATTACAAAGGTCCTGCCTTCTCAGCCTCTCGCCTTGCCTGAGGCGTGGTGAACGTCTGTCGTTCCTCTCGAATGAGAGCATGGGGCAATGGTGACTCTCCCTCTTGTATGTCTTCAAATGCGACTGATTCTTGATCTGGAAAGGAAGCTATGTCGCATCTTCCACAATGTCGCGTACTGGGGAGGCAATGAAGCACCATCGAAGTGGTATGAAAGCTGAAAGCCGATTTACGCATCGCAAGATCTCAAATGGCGATGTGACTTTGGTCCAGACAGTTTTCCTTCTTTGACCTCAATGAATATTGGCTTCAGGAAGAACTCATCCTGAAACCCATGGGGACTTGCATAACTGCCTGAGAGAGCAGGAGGACCGCTTGGTCTCACGTCACATCAAAGTTCAACAGCACTGACCCTGCAGTGCCCCGTCAATACTGGCATCATGTGATAGCCTTGACTTTAAAGAGCTTGGGCCCCGGGTGTGGGACACAAGCCCAGAGTTGACAGTCCTACCCACTGAGCCATGGCTAGTACGCCAATGAAATGGGAAGTCATTCAAATGAAAACATGAACCCAGACGATCAATACCTTCCCAACTCAGCTTGCTACGTTTTGCAGGATGTTGTGGTGGGTGTGGGCTGGTGTTGGGTGTTCTCTCTGACGTTGTGAAAGGAATGTTAAATAGACTGGAGATGTTTGGACTGCGCTGCTGGAGGTTGGGAAGGCTGAGAGAAGATTTGAGCAAGGCATCTAGAGAGAGCAGATCAGGAGAAGTTGCTTTCCACTTGCAGAAGGATCAGATGCCTGAGGGTACACATTGAAGGCAGTTGGTGAAAGGACCAACAGCTACAAGGCCAGAAATCTTTTTACACATTAAAGTCTCACCATCTGGATTGTGCTGTCTGAGAGTGACCAGTGGTGTCCCACAGTACTGGGATTTTAACCTGACTGTGAATCCTCTTGCAAGGATGCCTGCCTTGAAGAAGTTTTCCTCCTCTCTCTACAAGCTATTCCTGATGAAGGGCTTTTGCCCGAAACGTCGATGTTCCTGCTCCTCAGATGCTGCCTGACCTGCTGTGCTTTTCCAGCACCGCTCTAATCTAGACCCCACTTTTGTTTGTCATTGTATAAATGATATGATATGAGAATATAGAAAGCATGGTTTGTAAGCTTGCAGATGGCACCAAAATTGGTGGCATGGTAGACAGTGAAGAAGGTTAGCTACAATTACAAAGAGATCGGTTGGGTCAATGGGAAAATGGAGTTTAATTTAGATAAATGTGAGGTATTGCATTTTGGTCAAACAAGGGACAGAACCTATACAATTAAAAGTAGGGCCTTGGGGAGTTTTGTTGAACAGAGAGTCATAATTCTTTGAAGTTTGTATCACATGTAATTAGGTTGGTTAAGAAAGCGTTTAACACACTTGCCTTAATTGCTCAGATCTCAGAGTATCGGAATTGAAACGTTTAATTGAGGTTGTAGAGGACGTTGGTGAGGTGTGGAATACCGTGTGCAGTTCTGTTCACCCTGTTATAGGAGGCTGCAGAGGGTTCAAAAGAGACTTACCAGGGTGTTGCTGGGAATGGAGTGTTTGAGCTATGTAGGCTGGAACGTTTCTTATTGGAACATAGGAGAGGTGACCATTTAGAGGTTTAAAACATCATGAGAGGTATTGATAAGGTGAGTGGCAGGTGTCTTTTCCCTACGGTGGGGGCTTTTAAGAGGAGGGGGTATATTTTTTAGGCGAGAGGAGAAAGATTTAAAAAGACATGGCTGCAATTTTTTTCACACAGGGTGGTTCATGTGTGTGGAATGAACTTCCAGAGGAAGTGGTAGATGCGAGTACAGTTACAACACTTAAAAGACATTTGGATAAGTACATGAATAAGGAATGTTTGGAGGGAAATGGGCCAAGGGCAGGCAGGTGAGGCTAGTTTAGTTTGGGATTATGGTTGGCACAGACTGGTTAGACCGAAGGGTTTGTTGCCAAGCTGTCTGACTCTATGACCCTATGAGTCTGGTGGGGACAGTTACAATTGGGAGCGATTGTGAAGGAACAGGATTGGAACTAGAAGAATGTTAAGGCTAACTGGGTAGCAGGAAGGCGAGTGGCGCTTAACATCACCAGCTGGCTCAGCCCAGACACAATGGACAGAACGGCCTCAAACTCTGCTGCAACTGTTGTATAATTGTAATCCTGGTATGCACTTTACAGCAGCTAATTTTAATGTGTTGGTCAGTCAGTACAGAGGGAGCACTGCACTGTCAGAGGGTCAGTGCTGAGGGGGTGCTGCACTGTCAGGGGGTCAGTGCTGAGGGAGTGCCACACTGTCAGAGGGTCAATGCAGAGGGAGCACTGGACTGTTAGAGGGAGAGTACTGAAGGGGTGCCACACTGTCAGAGAGTCTATGCTAAGGTGACACTGCACTGCTGGAGGGTCAGTACAGAGGGAGGGCTGCACTGTCCGAGGGTCAGTGCTGAGGAGTGCCGCACTGTCGGAGAGTCAGTGCAAAGGGAGCACCGCACTGTTGTAGGGTCAACGCTGAGGGAGTGCGGCACTGTCAGAGGGTCGGTGCTGAGGGAGTGCTGTACTGTCAGAGGGTCAGTGCTGAGGGAGTGCTGCACTGTCAGAAGGTCAGTGCTGAGGTAGTGCTGCACTGTCAGAGGGTCAGTACTGAGGCAGTGCTGCACTGTCAGAAGGTCAGTGCTGAGGTAGTGCTGCAACTGTCAGAGGGTCAGTGCTGAGGGAGTGTCGCACTGTCAGAGGGTCAGTGCTGAGGGAGTGTCACACTGTCAGAGGGTCAGTACTGAGGGAGTGCTGCACTGTCAGAGGGTCAGTGCTGAGGGAGTGCCGCACTGTGAGAGGGTCAGTGCTGAGAGAGTACTGCACTATCAGAGGGTCAATGCAGAGGGAGCCCTGCACTGTCGGAGGGTCAGTACTGAAGGGGTGCCACACTGTCAGAGGGTCTATGCTGAGGTGACAGTGCACTGCTGGAGGGTCAGTGCAGGGGGAAAGCTGCACTGTCGGAGGATCTGTGCTGAGGGAATTCGGCACTGTCGGGAGGGTCAGCACTAAGGGAGCGCTGCACTGTTGAGAGGGACAGTGCTGAGGTGACACTACACTGTTGGAGGGTCAGTGTTAAGGGAGCACTTCAAATTTTAGTGTGGTGCTCTTTCAGTAATAACCCTCTATCAGAAGGCCAATTGCTAAGGAAGTCCTACATTGTCGGAGGGTCAGCGCTGAGGGAGGGCTGCACTGTCGAAGGGTCAGTGCTGAGGGAGTGCTGCACTGTCAGGGGGTCAGTACTGAGGCAGCACTGCACTGGCGGAGGGTCAGTGCTGAGGGAGTGCTGCACTGGCAGAGGGTCAGTGCTGAGGGAGGGCTGCACTGTTGAAGGGGCAGTGCTGAGGGAGTGCTGCACTGTCGGGGGGTCAGTACTGGGGCAGCACTGCACTTTCGGAGGGTCAGTGCTGAGGGAGTGCTGCACTGTTGTAGGGTCAGTGCTGAGGGAGCGCCACACTGTCAAAGGGTCAGTGCCGCACTGTCGGGGGGTCAGTGCTAAGGGAGTGCTGCACTCTAGGAGGGTCAGTGCCGAGACAGTGTTGCAGTGTCGGAGGGTCAGCACTGGGGGAGCACTGCACTGTCAGGAGGGTCAGTAATGAGAGAGCACTCACTGTTGGGATGGTCAAAACTGAGGGAGAACTGCACTGTTGGGATGATCAGTACTAAGGTGATACTGCACTGTCAGAGGGTCAGCGCAGAGGAGGTGCTGCGCTATTGGAGGGTCAGTACTGAGGGAGCACTCACTGTCAGGATGGTCAATACTGAGGGAGCACTGCACTGTTGGCAGGGTCAATGCTGAGGGAGCGCCACACTGTCAGATGGTCAGTGCTGAGGGAGTACTGCACTGTCGGAGGGTCAGTACTGAGGGAGCGCTGCACTGTCAGAGGGTCAGTACTGAGGGGGCACTGCACTGTCGGAAGGCCAGTACCGAGGGAGCACTGCACTGTTGGAGGGTCAGTACTGAAGGAGCGCCGCACTGTTGGAGGGTTAGTACTGAGGGGACGCTGCACTGTTGGAGGATGTGCTGAGGGAGCACTGCACTGTCGGAGGGTCAGTACTGAGGGAGTGCCACACTGTCACAGGGTCAGTGCTGAGGGTGTGCTGCACTGTCAGTGGGTCAGTGCTGAGGGAGCACTGCACTGTTGGAGGATCAGTGCTGAGGGAGCACTGCACTGTCGGAGGGTCAGTGCTGAGGGAGTACTGCACTGTCGGAGGATCAGTGCTGAGGGAGCACTGCATTGTCGGAGGGTCAGTACTGAGGGGGCACTGCACTGTCAGAGGGTCAGTACTGAGGGACTGCCGCACTGTCACAGGGTCAGTGCTGAGGGTGTGCTGCACTGTAAGTGGGTCAGTGCTGAGGGACTGCCGCACTGTCGGAGGGTCAGTACTGAGGGAGTGCTGCACTGTCGGAGGGTTAGTGCTGAGGAGGCACTGCACTGTCAGTGGGTCAGTGCTGAGGGTGTGCTGCACTGTCAGAGGGTCAGTGCTGAGGGAGCACTGCACTCTCGGAGGGTCAGTGCTGAGGGAGTGCTGCACTGTCGGAGGGTTAGTGCTGAGGGGGCACTGCACTGTCAGTGGGTCAGTGCTGAGGGTGTGCTGCACTGTCAGAGGGTCAGTGCTGAGGGGCTGCCGCACTGTCACAGGGTCAGTGCTGAGGGTGTGCTGCACTCTCAGTGGGTCAGTGCTGAGGGACTGCCGCACTGTCAGAGGGTCAGTACTGAAGGAGCACTGCACTATCGGAGGGTCAGTACTGAGGGAGTACTGCACTGTCGGAGGGTCAGTACTGAGGGAGTGCCACACTGTCAGAGGATCAGTGCTGAGGGAGTGCTGCACTGTTGGAGGGTCAGTGCTGAGGGGACGCTGCACTGTCGGAGGATCAGTGCTGAGGGGACGCTGCACTGTCGGAGGATCAGTGCTGAGGGAGCACTGCACTGTCGGAGGGTCAGTACTGAGGGAGCACTGCACTGTCAGAGGGTCAGTGCTGAGGGAGCGCTGCACTGTCGGAGAGTCAGTGCTGAGGGGGCAATGCACTGTCAGAGGGTCAGTACTGAGGGACTGCCGCACTGTCACAGGGTCAGTGCAGAGGGTGTGCTGCACTGTAAGTGGGTCAGTGCTGAGGGACTGCCGCACTGTCGGAGGGTCAGTACTGAGGGAGTGCTGCACTGTCGGAGGGTTAGTGCTGAGGGGGCACTGCACTGTCAGTGGGTCAGTGCTGTGGGTGTGCTGCACTGTCAGAGGGTCAGTGCTGAGGGACTGCCGCACTGTCACAGGGTCAGTGCTGAGGGTGTGCTGCACTGTCAGTGGGTCAGTGCTGAGGGACTGCCGCACTGTCAGAGGGTCAGTACTGAGGGAGCGCTGCACTGTTGGAGGGTCAGTACTGAGGGAGCGCTGCACTGTTGGAGGGTCAGTACTGAGGGAGCGCTGCACTGTCAGTGGGTTAGTGCTGAGGGACTACCGCACTGTCGGAGGGTCAGTGCTGAGGGAGCACTGCACTGTCGGAGGGTCAGTACTGAGGGAGTGCCACACTGTCGGAGGGTCAGTACTGAGGGAGTGCTGCACTGTCGGAGGGTCAGTACTGAGGGAGCACTGCACTGTCGGAGGGTCAGTACTGAGGGAGTGCCGCACTGTCGGAGGGTCAGTACTGAGGGAGTGCTGCACTGTCGGAGGGTCAGTACTGAGGAAGCACTGCAGTGTCAGAGGGTCAGTGCTGAGGGGCTGCTTTGTTGCCAGAAGGTCAGTACCAAGGGAATACCATAATGTTGTAGGGTCAGTGCTGCGGAATCACCACACTGTCAGAGGATCAGCGCTGAGGGAGAGGATACTGTTGGAGGCTTAGAGCTGAGGGAGTGCTGCAGTGTTGTAAAACCAGTGCTAAGGGAGTGCCGCGCTGTCAGACGGTCAGTAGTGAGGGAGTGCTGTGCAGCTGGAGGGTCAATGCTGAGGGAGAGCTGCACTGTCAGGGGGTTATTACCCAGGATATCAAGATAGGGTAGATTTCTCCTCAGTTGGCCTGGGTCAACGTTTTTCCTTCAATATCTTTATCTGGTGAATATCATGCTGTCCATTTAGAATGCTGTGAAAGGTGCTACAGCAATGCAATTTTGTGTCTTTGTATTTTTGTTGTGATTTAACAAGGTTGCCATAGACAGACTTCTTCCCCCCCACCCCCCTACCTCACTGGGCAAGCTCCAACAGAGAGACACAGTCTTTGGCTGACTGTGAGGAGCAGAGCTCAGTATTTCAGCTCCTCAGGCCTGTTGTGGAATTTAATAAGGTCAGTTCACTGCTGGGGGAGTTGGGGGGGTGGGGGGGTGTGGCGGGGGGGGGTTGGCAGGGGAGGAGTTTGTGTTTGTGTTTATCTGGCTTCAAAGGGGTATGTGGGTTCAGGAGATGGTTGTCCAAGCACCGTCTGGGCTCTTGGGGCGTTATAGCTCAGTTGCCCCCTCATCACAGACACTGAATGTAATCCTAAGGCCTCCCAAAACTGAATTTCACTAAAGGCTAACATAAGAATTTAAGCCACTCACGAGGGAAATCTGAACGTCTCTTTGAAGATTTTTGATTCTTCTCCAGTCAAAGACTGGGCACTGAGGGTGGCAATACACAGGGAGCCAGGGTGGATTTATGCCCAGGAATGATGAGATATGCGGCAAAACGTGGGTGAATGTGTGAGTCGGCTAACAGGATCTCACCGATTGGCCAGCGAGATTTCACACCTTCTTTATTCTCTTCCCCAGTCTCCGTGGAATACCCTTCCACAACTCACACCAACTGATTTCAAGGTCAATAGATCGCGCTGTAATTACACCCTCCACCACTGGGGTGCAGAGGGGCAGTGTGGGGTAGCACCCTATCGTTTCCTCGGCGATTCCACTCCTCTCTCCTGAAGCCCTGTGCTAATGTCAATCGTGTAGTGTGGAAGATTTTTTTTCCATGTTATTGCTAATTGTAACTGAAGCCCTATCTGTGACCTGCCGGAAGAGCAGCGCTCCGACAGCTCGTGATTTCAAATAAGTCAATTGGTCTATAACCTGGTGTTGTGCGACCTCTGACCTTGTCCACTCCAGTCTGACTCTGGCGCCTCCACATCATGGCTTTCAAACTGTGTCCATTTACAAGGGGGAATGGTTTCTCCCTGTTCGCTCTGTCTGGATCCCTCACGGTTCTGAAAACCTACACAAGCCCCAACTTGTCCAATCCATCCCAGTGTCTGAAGTTTCCCATTCTTGAAGCCGTCCTTGTAAATCGCGTCCGCATTCTCTCCAATCTGTTCACATCCTTCCTAAAGTGTGGAGCTCTGGAACTGTACAGAGCACTCCCCCGCAGAGGTCTCATCAGCGATCTGTAAAGTTTCAGCATTTCTCTGTTTTGTCTCTCCGGCACTCTCTGCTCCCGCACAGTTTTGAGGAATCCGTGCTCTTCTCTTTCCTTCTCACCCTTGTCCCTAAGTGGACTGACAATGAGTCATTTGGATCTCACTGGCTGTGTTATCCTGACCCACCCATTCCCCCACTGAATATACAGCCCTCTCAATGTATAAACATCCCCCAGCATAGAATCCCACAATCAGAGGAAACCTATTCAAACCATCATGTCTTCTGATGGTTCTCCTACGATGCCAGACATGGACCTCCCCTCCTCTGCCCTCTCCCCGCATTCCTCTTTGTCGGAAATTTAGGACGTGAAGAAACATTGGCAGGTAGTGTGTGAGGTCACTCGGGAGCTGGGTGCATTCTGACTCCCTGAGGAATGATATTTTAATTTCCTTTTATGTTGTCGTTTGGGAAATTTCCGACTTGGTTACCAGAGGAGGGGGGGGCACTGACCTCTCTGCTGAGGGAAGTCGGTCTTTCCCCAGGCCACTTCCTTCAGCTTCCCTTGTTCCAAGGGGATCAAACTCAGCCTGTCGCATTTTTTCTCCATTTCTCAGGCCAAGCAATGTGACCGTTGATTTCCTCTGTTGGTTCTCTCATGTAACTGTGTCCTTGCGATAGATCCCTTCAGGCCCGGGGGACTTACCTACAGTAATGTTTTTGAAACCCCCTCCTCCTTAATGCAGCATACCTTCGAGTACCAATAAACCCCTCTCTGAAAATCCCATCATTCATGTCTTTCTCCTTGGGGACCTCACTCACTTCTTCTGGCTCCATGCATAAATTCCTGCCTTTGTCCTTCAGTGGATCTACCCTTTCCCTAGTTACTCCATTGCTCCTAATAGATGGATTAAAAGCCTTAAGCTTTACCATGATGCTACTTGCCAAGGATATTTCATGGCCCCTTCACCCTCTCCGAATTTCTTTTTTTAAGTTCTGTGTCCTGGGAGGGTTTGATGGAGCCATGTAGAGGGAGCTTTACTCTGTATCTAACCCTCTGTCCTGGCAGTGTTTGATTGGGTCAGTGTAGAGGAAGCTTTACTCTGTATCTAACCCTCTGTCCTGGCAGTGTTTGATGGGGGACAGTGTAGAGGGAGCTTTACTCTGTATCTAACCCGGTGCTGTCCCTGTCCCTGGAAATGTTTGATGGGGGGGACAGTGTAGAGGGAGCTTTACTCTGTATCTAACCCCATGCTGGCCCTGTCCTGGGATTGTTTGATGGGGGACAATGTAGAGGGAGCTTTACTCTGTATCTAACCCCATGCTGTCCCTGTCCTGGGAATGTTTCACAGAGACAGTGTAGAAGGAGCTTTACTCTGTATCTCACCCTCTGTCCTGGGAGTGTTTGATGGGGGGACAGTGTAGAGGGAACTTTACTCTGTATCTAACCCTGTGTTGTTGCTGTCCTGGGAGTGTTTGGGGGACGGTACAGAAGGAGCTCTACTCTGTATCTAACCCAATGCTGTCTCTGTCCTGGAAGTGTTAGATGGGGGACAGTGGAGAAGGATTTATTCCCGTGATTTTAAAAACCTACTGAGTTTGTGCATTGTCTGGTGTAGGGGAGGTTTGCGATAGGGAGCCTGGTCTCAGTTCAAGCTCAGTCACTTTGTGGGGGCAAGGTGCCAGTGCAGCGGTGGGAGTTGGAGGGAGTTCTCGAGGGAGGGGTGGTAACTGGGGATTTTTGTGAATGTGGGAGGGGGTTGGAGGACAAAACAAAGTTTGAGTTGTTTGTGTCTTTCTATAGCTCCTCCATTTGTCTCTTTACAGCGTGTCACATGGACCCTTATCCTCTCTGTGTTCACTGCGGTACTGGGATCTTTGCAGTTTGGATATAACATCGGGGTTATCAACGCACCCCAGAAGGTAAGAGCACCAACGAGGGAGAGACCAAGGGTGAGGGGAGAAGGGCACAGAGAGACAGAGACCGCGAGAGAGAGAGAGAGAGATGGGGGTAAGAGAGGAGGGAGAGAAAGCAGCTAGAGAGAGAGAGAGAAGAGTGAAGGGAGCGAGGGGAGAGTGAATTAAGAGATAAACAGTGGGAGAGAGATGGTTGGGAGAAAGGTAGGGAGAGTTGGGAGTTAGATGGCTGTTGGAGAGAGACAGCGAGGAGAGGCAGCAGGCAGAGAGAAATGGGAGGAAAGAGAGACAAGGAGAGAGAGAGAGAGCGATGGGGTAAAGAGGGAGGGAAAAAGCAATGGAGGGCAAGGTAGAGAGTCCAAGGGAGGTGAGAAGAGAGGATGAGAGAGAGAGGAGAAAAACAATGGTGTGAGAGAGAGGTTGGGGAGTGAAGGGGGAGTCAGCGAGTGAGACATGGAGGAGAGAGGGAAGGAAGAGCTGGAGAGAGTGAGTGAGATTGGGACTGGGAACAAAATGGCTGAAAGAGAGGTGGGGGAAGACAGATTGTCAGGAAAAAGCAGGGAAAGGGGAGAGTTGGGAATGGGCAGAGAACGGGACAGTGTGTGGAAAAGGGATGGGAAGGGTGGAGAGAGCAGAGAAAGAAAGAGAAAGCGAAGGTGACGAAAGATAGAGAGGCAGTGAGAGCAAGAAACAAGTGGGGAGAGAAGAAAAAAAACAGAGGGGAGAGAGAGAGAAACGATAAGGCCGAGGGGGAGGCGCAATGTGTGACAGTGAAACAAAGGGGGGAGAAATAAAATGGACAAGAAACAGCGAGACTGGAGCAGCAGACATAGCGAGATCGTGGGATGGAAGCAGGGAGCGAGAGATTCCAAACAGACAGGTGGCAAGATGGGAGCAGGGAGAGATCATGAAAGATCAAGGGAGTGAGCAAGGCAAAAAGAACAGCAAAAGTAGTGAGAGGGGAGAGCAAAAAATGTCAAAACGAAGAGGGAGCATGGGAGATAGATAGAGAGAGAGAGAGGAGAAGGGAGCAGGAGTGTTGCACTGAACTGCTGGACAGGGCTGAGCTAACCATCAGCTACAGGACCCAAGCCAGGACAAAGTGAGGGAGCAGCAGCCGTGAGCAGGAATGCACGATGGACAGGGATGTGAGTCCGCATTTGGCCTTGATGGTAGGAAGCAGCTACTGGGGGCTGGGGCTGTGGGCCAGTCAGCAAGGTTCACAAACCTGACCACGAGGTGGTGGGAGATAGAGTCCTGGGCTTTTCCAATGGGGGCCCTCATCAGCTTCAATAGGTTAAAGGAGATTGCTGCTCATTTGGAATTTTACCTTGCTTCGGTCACTCACCACCTGCCCTCCTTGCGATGGGGCACCCATCAGAGGAGCTCTCCAGTCTCCATTGCCAAGTGGAGCTTGTGAGCATTGATCACCTAGTCCTGCTTCTGGGTATCAATCCCCCACAGCTTAACAGGCACAGCAACACAGGCAGGCAGGTAGGTACAGGCACAGCAACACAGGCAGGCAGGTAGGTACAGGGACAGCAACACAGGCAGGCAGGTAGGTACAGGCACAGCAACACAGGCAGGCGGGTAGGTACAGGCACAGCAACACAGGCAGGCAGGTAGGTACAGGGACAGCAACACAGGCTGACAGGTAGGTACAGGGACAGCAACAAGGCAGACAGGTAGGTACAGGCACAGCAACACAGGCAGGCAGGTAGGTACAGGGACAGCAACACAGGCAGACAGGTAGGTACAGGGACAGCAACACAGGCAGGCAGGTAGGTACAGGGACAGCAACACAGGCAGGCAGGTAGGTACAGGGACAGTAACAAAGGCAGACAGGTAGGTACGGGCACAGCAACACAGGCTGACAGGTAGGTACAGAGACAGTAACACAGGCAGACAGGTAGGTACAGGGACAGCAACAAGGCAGACAGGTAGGTACAGGCACAGCAACACAGGCAGGCAGGTAGGTACAGGGACAGCAACACAGGCAGACAGGTAGGTACAGGGACAGCAACACAGGCAGACAGGTAGGTACAGGCACAACAACACAGGCAGGCAGGTAGGTACAGGCACAGCAACACAGGCTGACAGGTAGGTACAGGCACAGCAACACAGGCTGACAGGTAGGTACAGGGACAGCAACACAGGCTGACAGGTAGGTACAGGCACAGCACAAAGACACTCACACAGACAGACAGATGCACCAGCACAGGTAGACACACAGCTGCAGACGTGGTACACACACATCCACAGTTAGCCAAGCAGACATAGACACAGCACGTACTGATGCACCAACACAGACACACAGATATAGGCGCAGTACACATGCACACACACACACTCACACACACACAAAGACAAACTGAGAGTGTGGTGCTGGAAAAGCACAGCCGGTCAGGCAGCATCCGTGGAGCAGGCGAATCGACGTTTCGGGCAAGAGCCCTTCATCAGGAATGATTTTCTGCTTCTCGAATGCTGCCTGACCTGCTGTGCTTTTCCAGCAACACACTCTCGACTCTGATCTCCAGCATCTGCAGTCCTCAATCTCTCCTAGAAACAGAAAAACCGACATAGACACACACATACACACACTGAAACAGGCAGACCAAGACAGACGCAGCACACAGAGACATATTGACACAAACAGATGCATAGATACAGACACTACACACACAGGCACACACACACTGTCAAACAGACAAACCAACACACACACACACACACAGGCAGACTGAAACAGACGCAACACACATAGTCACAGACAGGCAGTTACAGACTCATCACAAAAATACTCACACAGACACAGAAACAAAATACAAATTCACTGACACAGATAGACACATAGATACAGACACAATATACACTCACACAAACAAACGCCCCAACACAGACTGACAAATACATACAGACACAACACACTCACAGACAAAAAGATACACATGTAGATATACAGGTATGGCATGCAGACACTCACACAAACACAGATATACGCAGACACCACACACACATGCAGTTTAATGTGCACACACACAAACAGAGATGCACACATAAACAGGTGCACACACAGAAACACTGAGACATGGACAGACACATCCCTTGTTGAGTGCACCGAAACACAGGGACAGACATTTACATCCACCCGCGCACACCCTGAAGCATGTGCATGTGCACATACAGACACATGTAGGCACAAACACGGAAACACATGGATCTGCAAGGTACAAGTCAGGAGTAGGATGTAATATTCCTCACTTGCCTGGACGGGGCAGTTCTGACAGCACCCAAGCAGCTCGATACCATCCTGGGGCAAAGGAGCCACCCCTCGCCGGGTTGATTGGCATCAAATCCACAAGCATTCCACTCCCTCCACCACCGACACTCAGTAGCAGCAGTGTCTACCATCTCCAACATGCACTACAGAAAGATCCTTAGACAGCACCTTCCAAAGCCAAGATTACTACCAACCAGAGCAGCAGATAGATGGGAACATCACCTCACGCAAGATCCCTTGGCAAGCCACTCAGCATCCCTGACTTGGATATATATCACTGTTTATTCACTGTCACTGGGTCAAAATCCTGGAATTCCCTCCCTGAGGGCATTGTGTGTATCTCCTGATAGCACACAGACCACAACAAACGACTCCAGGCCATAAATACTGGTCTAACGGACAATGCCCACATCCCATTGATGAATAACAAAAAGTGCAGAAATACGCACGTGCTCACAGAGACATCGAAACACACTGAGGGAGAAAGTCTGACACATACACACGCTGTGAAAAGCGCATTCATGCTGCAGCACAGACACAGACAAACACGCACCCTGACACACAGTCAGACATCACATCACACCAGGTTACAGTCCAACAGGCTTACTTGAAATCACAAGCTTTCAGAGCATTCGCCTGATGAAGGGGCAGCACTCTGAAAGCTTGTGATTTCAAATAAACCTATTGGATTATAACTTGGTGTCAGGTGACTTCTGACCTTGTCCACCCCAGTCCAACACCAGCCCCACCTCTACATCAATCTGAAACACAAACACGCTCTGAAACACACATACAGGCAGACAGGCCCACACTCTGATTCACACAGCTCCACACACTCTGAAACATACACACAAATATATATATCGATATGTACACACACACACACACACACAGAAACACACAGATTCACTCGAACATGTACACAAGCACAAAAACACACAGGCATCACATGCATGGAAGTATACACACTCATGTAGACAGAGATACACACACAGAGACAGAAACACACATGGAGACATAAACATGAGCACACACAGACACAGACACACACGCACACACACACACTCACTCACACACACACACACACACACACACAGAAACATACATGGAGACACAGAATGAACACACACACACACTAACACAGAAACATACACACAGAAACACGCACACAGAAACATACATGGAGACACAAATTGAACACACACACACAAAAACACACACACACACATGTACCCACACAGCTAATATAACTAAAATACACACACAAGGGAGTGACTTTAACTCTGTCGGATGACGTCGCCATTGGTTATAGCTGTAAATTGGAAAGGAGTTATTGGAAACAAAACCTTGCCTAATTTCTCCTCAGCCAGGTCTAACTTTGGAGGGTCTGATCACAAGAGGGCTGACGAAACGTGGACCGTCTCAGAGTGTGTGGGGACAGAGGGAGGGGGATGGGGTGGAGGCTGGCAGACAGCTGCTGGCCTCTCTGACAGCACAGGCCCCTCAGAGTGCAGCGTTCCTCCCAGCCTCCCGACTAAAAATAAACAGCGCCGGGAATCAAATGTCCCGCAGCCTCGTGACGGAGAGGGATAAAGCTGCTGAAGAATTTCCCCGGTGCTCACATGCACCAGGCAGAGGCTGGAGAGAGAGTCAGAAAGCTGGCCAAGGATTCCTTCAGCTTTAGACTGAAGGGTTCCCGGTTCAAATCCCCAGTCCACAGGCTTCAACACCAGAGGTCAAGCAGGCAGGGTGGAGGGGGGGGGGAGGGTGCTGTGACAGTTCAAGGAGCAGACAATGAGCACTGACCTTGACAGCAAGGTCCCTGTAACCTTGACAGAGTTTCTCATACAAGGCTGGCACTCCCAGTCCGAGTACTGAGGGAGTGCAGCCCTGTCAGAGTTGCGTTGGGCTCTCAGCCGGAACATTAAACCGTGGAAGCGCCCCCAGGCCGAGAAAGATCCCACAACCACTACAACACAAACAGGAAGATGCAAGTCTAGTGGTCCTGTCATGGATCTGAAAGATAGCATCCCTACAGTGCCCAGGTGGCTTCTCCGAAGAACATCCCACCCAGATTCCTCCTCCCCACCCCCTATAACCACACATTTCCTGTGGCTAACCCACCCCCATCAGCCAGTGGGAGGAAAATGGCGTACTCAGAGGGGACCCGAGCAGACAGTGGTCTGAGGGCAGAAGCGAGCCCTGGTCCCTGGTATTGTGAAGCAGTGTTGCTAACCACTGTACCACACTCAGGCTCGCTGTCTGGAGGAGCTTGTTGTGCACCAACAGGTACAGCCACCCCAACCAAACAGTGACCACCCGCCTCAATACGGTCCCTTTGCTTGCGAGAAGCTTTGGGATGATGTGTGGCAGCAGTAAGGTGCTACGGGAATGCAGATTTCTTTCTTTAAAAGCCGGGGTGGGGTTGTGGGAGGGGGTGTTGACTCCAGTGGGATGTGAGGAGCTGAGGCTGCCTGGGTGAGTGCAGCTCCAAGAAACCTCAAAACAGCCCCCCCCGCATGATTGGCACCACATCCGCAAACATTTGCTCCCTCCACCGCGGGCATTCAGTAACCATCAACAAGACGCTCTGCAGAAACTCCCCAAAAATCCTCTGACAGCACTTGTCAAACCGACAACCACTTCCATCTTGAAAGACAAGGGCAGCAGATACATGGGAGAAGCAAGTACCCCTCCAAGCCACTCCCCATCCTGACACCCGTTCCCTCGGTGTCGCTGGGTCACAACCCAGGAGCTCCCTCCTAAAGCCATTCAGGGTCAAGCTGTACTGCAGCGGTACAAGAAAGCAGCTCAGCGCCACCTTCAGGGGCAATTAGGGATGGGTAATAAAGACTGGGCAAGCCCGCGATGTCCACCTCCAATCGGTGGGGCCAACGGGAGGGGCTGAAGGTGCCCACCTCTCCCCCAGGCTGTTGAGGAGAGGGAGATGGGCTGGTGGCACCATGGAGGTGGGGGGAGTGTAATTGTGAGCTGGGCACGTGCCCTTCCCCATTGTGGGCAGGGGGTGGCAGTGGAACATGAAGGCACAAACTGAAAAATTCATCGTTGTCTCTGTTCCTTGCTCATTCGTGCCTGTTTTGGCCACAGATCATCGAACAAAGCTACAATGAGACATGGATGCGGAGACAGACGGGAGGGGAACAGCCACAGCCCATTGACCAGGCCACCCTCACCACCCTCTGGTCCCTGTCTGTCGCCATATTCTCGATTGGAGGGATGGTCTCCTCTTTCCTGTTGGGGACCCTGGCCGAGTGGCTGGGCAGGTAAGGCTGAGGGAGCGGGCTAGGAATGCGTGGGATTCGGGAGAAGAGAGGGATTTCTGGTCTTGGATTGGCTGCCTCAGGAATATCATCTGTGACAGAATCCCCCATCATCCTCAATGTGACCAGGGATCGAGTGTTTAAGTTGGCCTCAGGATCTCTGGACTGGAGCGAGGATGGGTGCAGTTCATTCGGAGGGGGTGTGTGGCCCAAATTTCCCCAGTGAGGCCGAGAGGATCCCAGAAGGATAGGGCTTCTTCCTAACGCAAGATCACTCTGACCAGGTTAGGAATCCACTCCAACCAACGCGATTATTAAACAGTCAAATGGATCCCATCTCACAGGGTGCCTCTACACTTTGACACCTCTATCCGTGATAAAGAGAAACTCACAAAAGGGGGCACCAAATATTGTCACATTGAAGGAAAATCCATAGTCTTAGGTGAAGGCCTCACCACACAACCACCTCACACTCACCCACAAACTAAGGGAACACGATAAACACTCAACCCCAAACTCAGGGAGCGCTGTGTAAACACTCAATCCCAAACTCAGGGAGCGCTGTGTAAACACTCAATCCCAAACTCAGGGAATCGGTAAACACGCAACCCCAAACTCAGGGAGTTCTGTGTGAACACTCAATTCCAAACTGAGGGAGCTCTGTCTAAACACTCAATCCTAAACTCAGTGAGCTGTGTAAACACTCATTCCCAAAGTCAAGGAGCTCTGTGTAAACACTCATTCCCAAACTCAGGGAGCTGTGTAAACACTCATTCGCAAACTCAGGGAGCTCTGTGTAAACACTCATTCCCAAACTCAAGGAGCTCTGTGTAAACACTCAATCCCAAACTAGGGAGCTCTGTGTAAACACTCATTCGCAAACTCAGGAAGCTCTGTGTAAATACTCAATCCCAAACTCAGGGAGCGCTGTGTAAACACTCAATCCCAAACTCAGGGAGCGGTGTGTAAACACTCAATCCCAAACTCAGGGAATCGGTAAACACGCAACCCCAAACTCAGGGAGTTCTGTGTGAACACTCAATTCCAAACTGAGGGAGCTCTGTCTAAACACTCAATCCCAAACTGAGGGAGCTCTGTCTAAACACTCAATCCTAAACTCAGTGAGCTGTGTAAACACTCATTCGCAAACTCAGGGAGCTCTGTGTAAACACTCAATCCCAAACTCAGGGAGCTGTGTAAACACTCATTCCCAAAGTCAAGGAGCTCTGTGTAAACACTCATTCCCAAACTCAGGGAGCTGTGTAAACACTCATTCGCAAACTCAGGGAGCTCTGTGTAAACACTCATTCCCAAACTCAAGGAGCTTTGTGTAAACACTCATTCCCAAACTCAGGGAGCTGTGTAAACACTCATTCGCAAACTCAGCGAGCTCTGTGTAAACACTCAATCCCAAACTCAGCGAGCTCTGTGGAAACACTCAATCCCAAAATCAGGGAGCTCTGTGTAAACACTCATTCCCACCTCAGGCTGCTGTGCAAACACTCAATCCCAAACTCAGGGAGCTCTGTGTAAACACTCATTCCCAAACTCGGGGAGCTGTGTAAACACTCATTCCGAAACTCAGGGAGCTCTGTGTAAACACTCAATCCCAAACTCAGGGAGCTCTTTAAACACTCAATCCCAAACTCAGGGAGCTCTGTGTAAACACTCAATCCCAAACTCAGGGAGCGGTGTGTAAACACTCAATCCCAAACTCAGGGAGCTCTGTGTAAACACTCAATCCCAAATTCAGGGAGCTCTGTGTAAATACTCAATCCCAAACTCAGGGAGCTCTGTGTAAACACTCAATCCCAAACTCAGGGAGCGCTGTGTAAACACTCAATCCCAAACTCAGGGAGCTCTGTGTAATCACTCATTCGCAAACTCAGGGAGCTCTGTGTAAACACTCAATCCCAAACTCAGGGAGCTGTGTAAACACTCATTCCCAAAGTCAAGGAGCTCTGTGTAAACACTCATTCCCAAACTCAGGGAGCTGTGTAAACACTCATTCGCAAACTCAGGGAGCTCTGTGTAAACACTGATTCCCAAACTCAAGGAGCTCTGTGTAAACACTCATTCCCAAACTCAGGGAGCTGTGTAAACACTCATTCGCAAACTCAGCGAGCTCTGTGTAAACACTCAATCCCAAACTCAGCGAGCTCTGTGGAAACACTCAATCCCAAACTCAGGGAGCTCTGTGTAAACACTCATTCCCACCTCAGGCTGCTGTGCAAACACTCAATCCCAAACTCAGGGAGCTCTGTGTAAACACTCAATCCCAAACTCAGGGAGCTCTGTGTAAACACTCATTCCCAAACTCGGGGAGCTGTGTAAACACTCATTCCGAAACTCAGGGAGCTCTGTGTAAACACTCAATCCCAAACTCAGGGAGCTCTGTGTAAACACTCAATCCCAAACTCAGGGAGCTGTGTGTAAACACTCAATCCCAAACTCAGGGAGCGGTGTGTAAACACTCAATCCCAAACTCAGGGAGCTCTGTGTAAACACTCAATCCCAAACTCAGGGAGCTCTGTGTAAATACTCAATCCCAAACTCAGGGAGCTCTGTGTAAACACTCTGTCCCAACCTAAGGGAGCTGTATGTAAACACTTAATCCCAAACTCAGAAAGCTGTGTAAACACTCAATCCCAAACTCAGGGAGCTCTGTGTAAACACTCAATCCCAAACTCAGGGAGCTCTGTGTAAACACTCAATCCCAAACTCAGGGAGCTCTGTGTAAACACTCATTCCCAAACTCAGGGAGCTCTGTGTAAACACTCAATCCCAAACTCAGGGAGCTCTGTGTAAACACTCATTCCCAAACTCAGGCTGCTGTGCAAACAAGGTAAAAATAATGACTGCAGATGTTGAAAACCAAATACTGGATTCGTGGTGCTGGAAGAACACAGCAGTTCAGGCAGCATCCGAGGAGCAGCGAAATCGACGTTTCGGGCAAAAGCTCTTCATCAGTAATGAAGGCAGTGAGCCTGAAGCGTGGAGAGATAAACACTCAATCCCAAACTCAGGAAGCTGTGTAAACACTCAATCCCAAACTCAGGGATTCTGTAAACACTCAATCCCAAACTCAGGGAGCTCTGTGTAAACACTCATTCCCAAACTCAGGATTCTGTAAACACTCAATCCCAAACTCAGGGAACTCTGTGTAAACACTCATTCCCAAACTCAGGGAGCTGTGTAAATACTCAATCCCAAACTCAGGGAGCTCTGTCTAAACACTCAATCCCAAACACAGGGATTCTGTAAACACTCAATCCCAAACTCAGGGAGCTCTGTGTAAACACTCAATCCCAAACTCAGGGAGCTCAGTGTAAATACTCAATCCCAAACTCAGGGAGCTGTGTAAATCCTCAATCCCAAACTCAGGGAGCTCTGTGTAAACACTCAATCCCAAACTCAGGGAGCTGTGTAAACACTCAATCCCAAACTCGAGAAGAGCTGTGTAAACACTCAATCCCAAACTCAGAAAGCTATGTGTAAACACTCAATCCCAAATTCAGGGAGCTCTGTGTAAATACTCAATCCCAAACTCAGGGAGCTGTGTAAATCCTCCATCCCAAACTCAGGGAGCTCTGTGTAAACACTCAATCCCAAACTCAGGGAGCTGTGTAAACACTCAATCCCAAACTCAGGGAGTTCTGTGTAAGCACTCAATCCCAAACTCAGGGAGCTGTGTAAACACTCAGTCCCAAACTCAGGGAGCTGTGTGTAAACACTCAATCCCAAACTCAAGGAGCTCTGTGTAAACACTCAATCCCAAACTCAGGGATTCTGTAAACACTCAATCCCAAACTCAGGGAGCTGTGTAAACACTCAATCCCAAACTCAGGGAGCTCTGTGTAAACACTTAATCCCAAACTCGAGGAGATCTGTGTAAACACTCAATCCCAAACTCGAGGAGATCTGTGTAAACACTCAATCCCAAACCCAGGGAGCTGTGTAAACACTCAATCCCAAACTCAGGGAGCTGTGTAAACACTTAATCCCAATCTCAGGGAGCTCTGTGTAAACACTCAGTCCCAAACTCAGAGAGCTCTGTGTAAACACTCAGTCCCAAACTCAGAGAGCTCTGTGTAAACACTCAATCCCAAACTCAGGGAGCTCTGTACTGAAGCACAGTCCACTTCATACATGTCCTCTCCAGTGAATAACCAGCATTTGCGTCAGTGAATCGTTTTGATTTTCCCTTTCCCTTTTAATTCAGGAAGAAGGCCATGCTGGTGAACAACATTCTCGCTGTGACTGGAGGCATTCTCATGGGCTTGTCTCGGTACTGCCAATCCTACGAGATGTTAATCCTCGGTCGGTTCGTGATTGGAGCTTATTGTGGTGAGGTCCTCTCAGAATTCTGTGTTTGGTTTACCCTGCACCCCTGTCCCCTCTTCACATGGGCTTTACCAGCCCCGTTCTTGATAGGTTCATCCCATTAGTTACAAGGTTCTTTTATCCGGCAGGTATCTCCTCTGGTTTAGTTCCGATGTACGTGGGAGAAATTTCGCCCACGAGACTACGAGGGACACTGGGCACGTTACACCAATTGGCGATTGTGTCAGGCATCCTTATCGCTCAAGTAAGGCATGGGAAGCATACGATTCAAGGCAGAAACCCTGCCGATGCTGGAAATCTGACAGCAACACTGAGCGTGCTGGAGAAACTCAACAGGCCTGTGGAGAGAGAAACAGAGTCAGTGCTTCGCAGCCAGTGTGACTTTGTCAGAACTAAGACGTGGCTTGGAAAAATGATTTCTTTTACACTTCGAGCAAAGGTGGAGGAGGGGAGAGTGGAACACATGGTGTGAGGCCCAGTGTAAAAGGGAAATTTTGTCACTTGTGGTGGGTGAGAAATAGAGATGTAAAATTCATGTTTGGAAGTGGGGGCAATGCATCCTCTCTATTGAGTGAGAAGGAAACAAGGCCAGGCGGTACTGCGGGTGGAAGGTGAAAGATAGATGTCATGTCGTCAGACATTCACTTTGTGGAATGCACAGCCGAGTCTGAGAAGTTGGAACAGAGCATAAGCAATTGAAACAAAATGGGGGTAAAGAATGTAACTAGATTGGAGGAAGAAAAGAGAAGGTTGACTGGATTAGTACCAGAGATGAGGGTCTTCCCTCATGCAAAGCAGTTTAGATTTGATTCCCTACAGTATGGAAACAGGCCCTTCGGCCTAACAAGTCCACACCGACCCTCCGAAGAGTAATCCACCCCTACACTGCATTTACCCCTGACTAAATGAATCTACTACTATGGGCAATTTAGCATGGCCAACTCACATAACCTGCACATCTTTGGATTATCGGAGGAAACCCGCACAGACACAGGGAGAATTTGCAAACTCCACACAGACAGACACCCAAGGCTGGAATTGAACCTGGGTCCCTGGTGCTGTGAGGCAGCAGTGCTAACCACTGAGCCACCAATTCATCCTAGACTCTGTGGAGTTTAGAAGGCTGAGAGGAGATCTTATTGAGGTGTACAAGATGCTGAAGAGGATTGACAAAGTAGGTGTGGAGAAGATGGTTCATCATGTGGCCCAGTCTAGTACAGAAGGTCACAGCGTTAGGATAAGGGGTGGCAGAGATGACGAGCAATTACTGCCGCCAAAGGGTCACGGATCTCTGGAATTGTAGTGCAGTGGATGCTGGGACATTGAGTAAACTTAAGCAGGAGACAGATTTTTAATTAGTTACAGGTGGAAGGGTGATGGAGCTTGGGCAGGAAGGTGTAGTTGAGTCCAGGATTCGATCAGCCATGACTGAATTGAGTGGTGGGATAGGCTCAAGCCTGAAGGGCCTCCTCCTGTTCCGCGTTCTGGCATCAGTGGGAACTGAGGTCTTGTTCCTCGAGTTTGTGTTGTCCTTCATTGGATCATTGCTGTCGGCCCAGGCTGGACATGTTAACATGGGAGCAAAATGGTATTGTGACAGGGCAAGCAACTGGGAAGTCAGGGTCAATGCGATGGACAGAGTGGAGGTATTCTGCAAAGCAGTCACTGAGTCTGAGTGTGGTCCCTCCGATGTAAAGGAGAGTGCAGTGTTAGACGCTTGCTTGCATTTAGCTCAGTTGGCTGGATTGCTGGTTTACAGAGCAGTGGGATGCCAACAGCATGGGTTCAATTCCCATTGGTGCTTTGTGGTTACCATGAAGGGCTCAAATTCTTCCTTTGCCTGAGGTCTGGTGGCCCTCAGGTTAAATCACCACCAGGTTGTTTCTCTCTAATGAGAGAGCAGCCTTTGTGGCCTGGTAAGACTATGGTGACACAACGACAACATTTGAGAGTGACTTTGACAATGGACCTTCCTACCGTCTGTCAGCATTCCCTTCCTCCATGTTGTAGCGATATAAATAAAGCGTTTTGCAACACCTCTCTGAATCCTCTGAAGAGGACTCTTACCAGACTCAAAACATTAACTCCATTTCTCACTCCACGGATACTGCTGGACCTGTCGAGTTCCTCCAGCATTCTCTGGGTTCGTTTACGGGTAAGCCTGGGGCTGAGCAGGGAAACTGTGTGCAAAGGGAACAGGACACACCAAACTGATTCCTGGAATGGCTGGAACTGACTTGCGAGGAGCGATTGGATCCATTAGGACTCTACTCACTGGAATGCAGAACAATGAGGGGGGGAATGTCACAGAGACTGATAAAATTCAAACAGGACAAGGCTTGGAAAATGCAGGAAAGAAGTTCCCTTGATGGCAGGAAGCAGAGGGTAAGAGTCGAAGGATGCTTGTCAGACTGGAATGCCTCCAGGGTCAGAGCTGGGCCCATTGCTGTTTGTTATCGATATCAATGTTTTGGATGAGAATGTACAAGGGCATGATTAGTACGTTTGCTGATGACACAAAAATAAGCAGATTCATGGACAGTGAGGAAGGTGATCAGAAATTGCAGCAGGACCTTGATCAGCTGGGGAAATGGGCTGAGAAATGGCAAACAGAGTTTAATATAGATAACTGTGAGATCTTGCCTTTTGGAAAGTCAAATCAAGGGAGGAGTTTCATGGTGAATGGTAGGGCCTTAAGGAGTGTAGTGGGACAGAGAGACCTTGGAGTTCATATGCAGGGTTCTCCAAAAGTGGAGTCCCAGGTAGACAGGGCAGGGAAGAAGGTCTCGGACACACTGACCTTCATCAGTCAAGGCATTGTGTATAGAAGTTGGGAAGTTATGTTGCAGTTATACAGGACGTTCGTGAGGCCGCACTGGGAGTACTGTGTTTGGTTTTGGTCTCCTTGTTATAGGAAGAATTATTAAACTGAATTATTATTAAACTGAAAAGAGTGCAGAAGAAATTCGCAAGGATGTTGCCAGGGCTCAAG
Organism: Chiloscyllium punctatum; assembly: GCF_047496795.1. Taxonomy (NCBI): domain Eukaryota; kingdom Metazoa; phylum Chordata; class Chondrichthyes; order Orectolobiformes; family Hemiscylliidae; genus Chiloscyllium; species Chiloscyllium punctatum. The sequence continues at coordinate 14,840,272 of NC_092759.1, read as the reverse complement.
GGTCTGAATTATAGGAAGGGGTTGGACAAGCTAGGACTTTATTCTTTAGAGTGTAGGGGACTGAGGAGGGGATCTTATAGAGGTGTATAAGCTCATGAGAGGCATGGATAGGGTGAATGCAATCAGTCCTTTCCAATCAGCATTGGGGAATCGAATACTAGAGGGCATCAGTTTAAGGTGAGAGGGGAAAGAATAAAAGGAATGAGCTGGCAGCGGAAGTGGTTGAGGCAGGTACATTAACAACATTTAAAAGGCAGTTGAACAAATACATGGACAGGAAAGGATTAGAAAGATATGGGCCAAATGCAGGGAAATGGAGTTAGCGGGGATGAACGTTTGAGTCGGGATGGACCAATTTGGACCGAAGGACCTGTCTCCTTGCTGTCGGACTCTTTGAATATATTTGTGATTATCTCTGACCAGGGAGTCCAGAACCAGGGCCAAAGGATATGGGCTAAGCCATTGAGGACTGAGATGAGGAGAGATGTCTTCACCCTGAGAGTAGTGAGTCTGTGGAATTTTCTCCTACGGAAAGTGATTGAGACCAAAGCATTCAATGTTTTCAAGAACAAGTTAGATATAGTTTAGTTCTTAGGGTTAAAGGGATCAAAGGGTGAAGGGGAGAAAGCAAGAATAGAGTTGGCCGATCAGCAATGATCATATTGAATGGGGGAGCAAACTCAAAGGTCTGAAATCGCCTACTACTGCTGCTATTTTCAATGGGACACCCATGTACAAAGAACATGGGTATACAACATGCGATAGATGTTTAACACTTGAGTATGTTTAACACAGGGTTGGTGAGTTGAAATAAATGGATTCAGATAGAGAGAGAGAGAGAGAGCGTAGCAACTTGTTGTCATGGAAACGGGCCTACTAGCAGCCCTGGCTTAAAGCCTAATGGACAAGTTTCCCTTGTGTATCTTGTTCAGATCTTCGGCCTGGACGTCATCCTGGGGACGGATGAACTTTGGCCTCTGCTGCTGGCTGTGACAGTGTTCCCCGCCGTTCTGCAGGCCATGCTCCTGCCACTGTGCCCGGAGAGTCCGCGCTACCTCTACATTATCCGCAACCAAGAGGGCAAGGCCAAAAAGTGTGAGTGATCTATGGCCTCCCAGGAGGCCTCCTTCTGTCATACCCCCCCACCATCGCCACACCACCCCGGTATGCGGCTTTTTGTCAACCCGAGTCAGCGTGATATGCCAACCTCTGATGGGCTTGCATGTCCATGGCATCTCCACTGGGTGTCCATCATGACACTGTTGACTCTTAACTGTTTTCAGGGCAATTAGGTACGGGAAATAAATCCTGAGCCTACCCACACCATGTGAATAAATAAAATAAACCCCCTCCCAGCCAATAGCTGTTTTGTGTGTGGCATCGTCACCATTGAAATAAAGGGAATGCTGCAGTCATTTACGCACAGCAAGATCCCACCAGCAGTGATGGTTTTTGAACAATGCTGATTGAATATTAGGGATAGGACCCGAGGGCTACTCTTTCAGGAGTGACTGTGGGAACCTAAATGCATCTGAAATGGTGTACAGGTTACCTGGTTTAACATCTCAACAAGAGGTCAGTACGTCCGACAGTGCAGCCCTCACTTGGTATCACTCGGGAACGTGTTGGACTGAGGCGTTATGCTGAAATCTCCAGAGTGGGATTCGAACCCACTTCCCTCCGATTCAAGGACGTTTGAAATCCACTAAACATGCCCAAAAAAGAAGACGACAAAATGTTTTCCTTTCTCTTACATCTGCCCTGTCCCTTGCAGGTTTGAGGGTGTTGACAGGGAGACAGGATGTTACTAAATCACTGATGGAGATGAAGGAAGAAAAGAGGAAAATGGACATGGAGCCCAAGGTTACCATAGCTCAGCTGTTCAGGATGGCGTCGTATCGCCAACCGATCTTCATCGCAATTATTCTTCAGCTCTCCCAGCAACTGTCCGGGATCAATGCCGTAAGTGTGACCACCTGAACTTGACAAAGTTTGGCATTAAATGCTGCAAACTCCAGCCTCATAGCCCCAACTGTGTTGTATTTGGGACTTGGCTGAGCTTTGTTACCATGACAACAGGGACGCGATCCAAGAACAGCTGAACTCCGTGTTGTGTGCAGATCAATGACCCAACACTCGGCCAATCAGGGAGTCTCGACATTGAGTCTTAATCATAGAGGGCGGGAGCTTGGGGGAGGGGGTGGGGGAGAGAGAGAGAGCCTTACAGGAGTAGGGAGCCCTGGGAGAGAGAGGGAGTCTGGAGGGAGGGAGAGACTCCGATGGAGAGAGAAAGAGCGTGGAGGGAGAGAGTCTGGGGGGAGAGAGGGAATCTGGGGGAGATAGAGGGAGCCCGACGGAGAGAGAGGGAATCTGGGGGAGAGAGAGGGAGTCTGGAGGCAGAGAGAGGGAATCTGGGGGAGAGAGAGGGAGTCTGGAGGCAGAGAGAGGGAATCTGGGGGAGAGAGAGGGAGCCTGGAGGCAGAGAGACCCTGGGCAGAGAGAGGGAATCTGGGGGAGAGAGGGAATCAGGAGGGGCAGAGAGGGAGCCTGGGGGGGGAGAGAACCTGAGGGGGGAGAGAGGGCCTGGGGGGAGAGAGAGAAAGCCTGGGAGGAGAGAGGGAGCCTGGGAGGAGGGAGGGAGCCTGGGAGGAGAGAGGGAGCCTGGGGAGAGAGAGGGAGCCTGGGGGGGAGAGAACCTGAGGGGGGAGAGAGGGCCTGGGGGGAGAGAACCTGAGGGGGGAGAGAGGGCCTGGGGGGAGAGAGAGGGCCTGGGGGGGAGAGGGAGCCTGGGGGGAGAGAGAGAGCCTGGGGGGAGAGAGAGAGCCTGGGGAGAGATAGAGAGCCTGGGGGAAGAGAGATAGCCTGGGGGAAGAGAGATAGCCTGGGGGAAGAGAGATAGCCTGGGGGAGAGAGAGGGAGCCTGGCAGGAGAGAGAGCCTGGGGGGAGAGAGACCCTGGGGGGAGAGAGGGAGCCTGGCAGGAGAGAGAGAGCCTGGGGGAAGAGGGAGAGAGCCTGGGGGAAGAGGGAGACCCTGGGGTGAGAGAGGAAGCCTGGGGGGGAGAGAGGAAGCCTAGGGAGAGAGTGAGCCTATGGGGAGAGAGGTATCTGGGGGAAGAGAGGGAATCTGGGGGAGGGAGGGAATCTCAGGGCGAGAGGGAATTTGGGGGAGAGATGAAATCTGGCAGAGAGAGGGAGCTGGGGGATGAGAGAGCCTGGGGGGAGAGAGGGAATCTGGGGGAGAGATGGAATCTGGCAGAGTGAGAGAGAATCTGGGGGAGAGAGGGAATCTGGGGGAGAGAGAGGGAATTTGGGGGAGAGATGGAATCTGGCAGAGTGAGAGAGGGAATCTGGTGGGAGAGAGGGAATCTGGGGGAGAAAGAGGGAGCCTGGAGGCAGAGATCCTGGGGGGAGAGAGGGAATCTGGTGGGAGAGAGAGGAATCTGTCAGGGAGAGAGGGAGCCTGGAGGGTGTGTGAATCTTTCAGAGAGAGAGGGAGCCTGACAGAGGGAATGTTTGGGAGGGAATTCTGGAGGTGGTTACAGGCAGAGAGAGTGTTTTAGGGGCTGGAAGAGGTGACAGAGATAGAGAAAGTTTTAGGGGTTGGAGGAAGTTACAGAGTTAGGGAATGGTGTTGGGGCTGGAGGAGGTGACAGAGATAGTGGATGGTGTTAGGGCTGGAGGAGGTGACAGGGATAGTGGATGGTGTTGGGGCTGGAGGAGATTACAGGGATAGTGGATGGTGTTGGGGCTGGAAGAGGTGACAGAGATAGTGGATGGTGTTGGGGCTGGAGGAGGTTACAGGGATAGTGGATGGTGTTAGGGCTGGAGGAGGTGACAGGGATAGTGGATGGTGTTGGGGCTGGAGGAGGTGACAGGGATAGTGGATGGTGTTGGGGCTGGAGGAGGTCACAGAGATAGTGGATGGTGTTGGGGCTGGAGGAGGTTACAGGGATAGTGGATGGTGTTGGGGCTGGAGGAGGTGACAGAGATAGTGGATGGTGTTGGGGCTGGAGGAGGTTACAGGGATAGTGGATGGTGTTAGGGCTGGAGGAGGTGACAGGGATAGTGGATGGTGTTGGGGCTGGAGGAGGTGACAGAGATAGTGGATGGTGTTGGGGCTGGAGGAGGTGACAGGGATAGTGGATGGTGTTGGGGCTGGAGGAGGTGACAGGGATAGTGGATGGTGTTGGGGCTGGAGGAGGTGACAGAGATAGTGGATGGTGTTGGGGCTGGAGGAGGTGACAGAGATAGTGGATGGTATTGGGGCTGGAGGAGGTTACAGGGATAGTGGATGGTGTTGGGGCTGGAGGAGGTCACAGAGATAGTGGATGGTGTTGGGGCTGGAGGAAGTGACAGAGATAGTGGGTGGTGTTGGGGCTGGAGGAGGTGACAGGGATAGTGGATGGTGTTGGGGCTGGAGGAGGTGACAGGGATAGTGGATGGTGTTGGGGCTGGAGGAGGTGACAGAGATAGTGGATGGTGTTGGGGCTGGAGGAGGTGACAGGGATAGTGGATGGTGTTGGGGCTGGAGGAGGTGACAGGGATAGTGGATGGTGTTGGGGCTGGAGGAGGTGACAGAGATAGTGGATGGTGTTGGGGCTGGAGGAGGTGACAGGGATAGTGGATGGTGTTGGGGCTGGAGGAGGTTACAGAGATAGCGGATGGTGTTGGGGCTGGAGGAGGTGACAGAGATAGTGGATGGTGTTGGGGCTGGAGGAGGTTACAGAGATAGTGGATGGTGTTGGGGCTGGAGGAGGTGACAGGGATAGTGGATGGTATTGGGGCTGGAGGAGGTGACAGGGATAGTGGATGGTGTTGGGGCTGGAGGAGGTTACAGGGATAGTGGATGGTGTTGGGGCTGGAGGAGGTGACAGAGATAATGGATGGTGTTGGGGCTGGAGGAGGTTACAGGGATAGTGGATGGTGTTGGGGCTGGAGGAGGTTACAGAGATAGTGGATGGTGTTGGGGCTGGAGGAGGTGACAGGGATAGTGGATGGTGTTGGGGCTGGAGGAGGTGACAGAGATAGTGGATGGTGTTGGGGCTGGAGGAGGTGACAGAGATAGTGGATGGTGTTGGGGCTGGAGGAGGTGACAGGGATAGTGGATGGTGTTGGGGCTGGAGGAGGTGACAGAGATAGTGGATGGTGTTGGGGCTGGAGGAGGTGACAGGGATAGTGGATGGTGTTGGGGCTGGAGGAGGTGACAGAGATAGTGGATGGTGTTGGGGCTGGAGGAGGTGACAGAGATAATGGATGGTGTTGGTGCTGGAGGAGGTGACAGGGATAGTGGATGGTGTTGGGGCTGGAGGAGGTTACAGGGATAGTGGATGGTGTTGGGGCTGGAGGAGGTTACAGAGATAGTGGATGGTGTTGGGGCTGGAGGAGGTGACAGAGATAGTGGATGGTGTTGGGGCTGGAGGAGGTGACAGGGATAGTGGATGGTGTTGGGGCTGGAGGAGGTGACAGAGATAGTGGATGGTGTTGGGGCTGGAGGAGGTGACAGGGATAGTGGATGGTGTTGGGGCTGGAGGAGGTGACAGAGATAGTGGATGGTGTTGGGGCTGGAGGAGGTGACAGAGATAGTGGATGGTGTTGGGGCTGGAGGAGGTTACAGAGATAGCGGATGGTGTTGGGGCTGGAGGAGGTGACAGAGATAGTGGATGGTGTTGGGGCTGGAGGAGGTTACAGAGATAGTGGATGGTGTTGGGGCTGGAGGAGGTGACAGGGATAGTGGATGGTGTTGGGGCTGGAGGAGGTGACAGGGATAGTGGATGGTGTTGGGGCTGGAGGAGGTTACAGGGATAGTGGATGGTGTTGGGGCTGGAGGAGGTGACAGAGATAATGGATGGTGTTGGGGCTGGAGGAGGTTACAGGGATAGTGGATGGTATTGGGGCTGGAGGAGGTGACAGGGATAGTGGATGGTGTTGGGGCTGGAGGAGGTTACAGGGATAGTGGATGGTGTTGGGGCTGGAGGAGCTTACAGGGATAGTGGATGGTGTTGGGGCTGGAGGAGGTGACAGAGATAGTGGATGGTGTTGGGGCTGGAGGAGGTGACAGGGATAGTGGATGGTGTTGGGGCTGGAGGAGGTTACAGGGATAGTGGATGGTGTTCGGACTGGAGGAGTTACAATGAAAAGGGGAGATGTGCAAGAACTGGATGAGGCTACAGAGATAGGGAGGGGTGAGGCCATGATATGATTTGAAAATATGGACGAAAATTTTCAAATCAAGCCGTTGGGAGAATGGGTCATTTTTCAGATATTAAACTCAAATCCCTGCTGTAGGGGTCAATGCTGTGGCCTTAATTCTTTCCAGCCTGGGAAACCTCAAAATGGGTTTGTTGGGAGTGCATTGGGCGAAATGCCAGCCTTCAGTGTGTCAAAGATTCACCCATCCAACTGTTGTTCCCTTACATCTCCTCAGCCCTTTAGCCAATCCCCATTCCTTCTCATACCTCCTGTGCTTACTGAGGGTACTGTGCATGACCCACCCATGACCCTATCAAACCTCCAAGAGAACTTAGTGCCACGTCATACTGGCCAGCATTTGTTCCTGCATCGGCTGCGCACATTCATCTGCTATCCACTTTGGAGGAGCCCTGTACATACAGTTTACTCTGGACACTGGGGGTCACATTAGCACTGAAAATCACACACCACATTATTCTGATGGCTGGATGGCAGGGTACCGAGAGTGGTGAACATTCGGTTTAGGATTGTCATTGGGCTCAGTGAAGGTATCACATGTTCCTCACAGACAGAAAATAAAAACATGAACACACACTGAACCCATTTGAACTCAACAAAATTCTTTGCCTCATTTCTCAGGACAATGCCTTCACCAATCAGAATCAGCTTGGTTGAAAAGACATCTTGGCAGTCAATTGTCTGTCATCATCAACTGGTGCACTCTCCATGGTCGTGCCTCTACCAATCCGAAGTGCCAACCTTCAGCACTCTTGGACAGTATGAATAATACTTTTCATCAACTTGTGCGGTTTGGCTAAGTTAGCTGGATTGTTGGTTGACAGAGCAGTGTGATGCCAACAGCATGCATTCAATTCCTTTCACAGCTTTGAGGTTACCATGAAGGGCTCCCCTTCTCAATCTCTTCCCTCGCCTGAGGTCTGGTGGCCCTCAGGTTAAATCACCACCAGTCGCTTCTCTCTCTCTAATGACAGAGCAGCCCCTATAGTCTGGTAAGACTGTGGCAACATAACAACGGATGGATTCTGCAGTCTTCATTCTTCATTCAAGTGAATGCTCCATTGTGCCATTTCAGAGCCTGTAATCACAGGAGTGCTCCAAGGATAATCAGTGCCTGAGGATGCAACACTGCTCAGTAATGGAAGCACTAAGGCTTATGTCAACAGACAGCATTAAATAGCAAACAGTGATTTTTTTTTTGAAAAACACATTTTTCAAATATTCAAAGAGCAGGACTTTTAAATACGTTGACGGTTGTTTTTTCATAACAGCTCATTTTTGACTATTCTGCTGCACTCAACAACATTTTACACACACCTGAGGAAAGTGAGGACGGCAGATGCTGGCGATCCGAGTCGAGAGTGTGGCGCTGGAAAAGCACAGCAAGTCAGGCAGCATCCGAGCAGCAGGAGAATCGACGTTTCGGGCATCATACTGAATTTGTAGTAGGTGCTACACCGCTGAAGCCAAACGCCAACTCGAGAATACCTCTTCCTACCGCCCCCTCGACCATGACCCCACCCCCCATCACCAAACCATCATCTCCCAGACCATACAGAACCTCATCACCTCAGGAGATCTCCCACCCACAACTTCCAACCTCATAGTCCGGGAACCCTGCACTGCCCGGTTCTACCTCCTTCCCAAGATCCACAAGCCTGACCACCTTGGCTGACCCATTGTCTCAGCATGCTCCTGCCCCACTGAACTCATCTCTACCTACCTCGACACTGTCCTATCCCCCCTAGTTCAGGAACTCCCCACATACGTTCGAGACACCACCCATGCCCTCCACCTCCTCCAAGACTTTCGTTTCCCTGGACCCCAATGCCTCATCTTCACCATGGATATCCAATCCCTCTACACCTCCATCCGCCATGACCAGGGTCTCCAAGCCCTCCATTTTTTCCTCTCCAGACGTTCCCAACAGTACCCTTCCACCGACACTCTCATTCGTTTAGCCGAACTGGTCCTCACCCTTAACAATTTCTCCTTTGAATCCTCCCACTTCCTCCAGACCAAAGGCGTAGCCATGGGCACACATATGGGCCCCAGCTATGCCTATCTCTTTGTTGGCAACGTAGAACAGTCGATCTTCTGTAATTACACCGGCACCACTCCCCACCTCTTCCTCCGCTACATTGATGACTGCATTGGCGCCACCTCGTGCTCCCGCGAGGAGGTTGAGCACTTCATCAACACATTCCACCCTGACCTTAAATTTACCTGGACCATCTCTGACACCTTCCTCCCTTTCCAGGACCTCTCCATCTCCATTAATGACAACCGACTTGACACTGACATTTTTTACGAACCCACCGACTCCCACAGCTACCTGGATTACACCTCTTCCCACACTATCTCTTGCAAAAATGCCATCCTGTATTCCCAATTTCTCCGCCTCCGCCGTATCTGCTCCCAGGAGGACCAGTTCCACCACAGAACACACCAGATGGCCTCCTTCTTTAGAGACCGCAATTACCCTTCCCACGTGGTTAAAGATGCCCCCCAATGCATCTCGTCCACATCCTGCACCTCCGCTCTCAGACCCCACCCCTCCAACCGTAACAAGGATAGAATGCCCTTGGTGCTCACCTTCCACCCTACAAACCTTCGCATCAACCAAATCATCCGCCTACATTTCCGCCACCTCCAAAAAGACCCCACCACCAGGGATATATTTCCCCTCCCACCCTTTTCCGCCTTCCACAAAGACCGTTCCCTCCGTGACTACCTAGTCAGGTCCACGCCCCCAAACAACCCACCCTCCAATCCTGGCACCTTCCCCTGCCACCACAGGAACTGTAAAACCTGCGCCCACACCTCCTCCCTCACCTCTATCCAAGGCCCTAAAGGAGCCTTCCACATCCATCAAAGTTTTACCTGCACATCCACTAATATCATTTATTGTATCCGTTGCTCCCGATGCGGTCTCCTCTACATTGGGGAGACTGGACGCCTCCTAGCAGAGCACTTTAGGGAACATCTCCGGGACACCCGCACCAATCAACCAAACCGCCCCATAGCCCAACATTTCAACACCCCCTCCCACTCTGCCGAGGACATGGAGGTCCTGGGCCTCCTTCACTGCCGCTCCCTCACCACCAGACGTCTGGAGGAAGAATGCCTCATCTTCTGCCTCGGAACACTTCAACCCCAAGGCATCAATGTGAACTTCAACAGTTTCCTCATTTCCCCTTCCCCCACCTCACCCTAGTTCCAAACTTCCAGCTCAGCACTGTCCCCATGACTTGTCCTACCTGCCTATCTTCTTTTCCACCTATCCACTCCACCCTCTCTTCCCTGACCTATCACCTTCATCCCCTCTCCCACTCACCCATTGTACTCTATGCTACTCTCTCCCCACCCCCACCCTCCTCTAGCTTATCTCTCCACGCTTCAGGCTCACTGCTTTTATTCCTGATGAAGGGCTTTTGCCCGAAACGTTGATTTCGCTGCTCCTTGGATGCTGCCTGAACTGCTGTGCTCTTCCAGCACCACTCATCCAGAAGCTGGTTGTCCTGTTCAGATGCAAATTGTGCTGGTCTGAATGTGATCCGGAGTCCATGTGGGATCAGTCAGTTCTACAGGCAGGCACTGAGGCAGGAGATGTGGCTGTGGGGGCGAGTCTGCTTCAGAACGTAGCTGAAGAGCTTCAGGGCAGAGAGACGACTTGGGGAGTACAGTGAGAGAGGGACTCACTGAGATCCTTGGAGAGAGAGGAGGAGAATTTCGGAAGAGGCGTTTATGCCCAAGATGTCCATTCTCCTGTTCTTCGGATGCTGCTTGACCTGCTGTGCTTTTCCAGCACCACACTCTCGACCCCCAACACTTTACACGCACTCATATTTACATTATGATTTCAAAAGGAGCTTTATCGTCTCCAATGGTGCCATATCCACATGGGTGCACCACTTTTCCAAAGGCTGCTGTAATGTTTTAACCCTGTAACCCTGCACCGACCAGGACGAATCCGTGCACTTTTTACGTGGGATCCTCCGATCGACAGAATCGGATGGGAGTAGAAACAACGGCGGATTGATTTGGGAAGTTGAATGCAAGGAACATGGGTGCATGATGCATGACCCTCCCCTCCCTCATCCCCATGAGAAAACTTGATCCCATGTTTGTGGGAGGCTAGGCTTCTGGATTTCGGCTTCCTGCCATGGGGAAAACCCAGGGCAAACATTCTCCAAAGGAATAGGTGTTAAGCGAGTGGGTGAAAAGTTGGGAACCCCGCGAGGAGGTTGAGCAATTCATCAACTTCACCAACACATTCTACCCTGACCTTAAATTTACCGGGACCATCTCTGACACCTCCCTCCCCTTCCAGGACCTCTCCATCTCTATTAATGACGACCGATTTGACACTGACATTTTTTTACAAACCACTTTGTTGGGCAGAGTTGAAAAGCAGCATTAGCTTTGGATGGGAAGAGGCTGAGAAATACTAGGTGTCCTTGGATATGAATCACAAAAAGTTAACACGAAGATACAGTGAAACGGCCTCTACTGCAAGGGCAATAAAGTACAAAGGTTGCAAATTATAACTGTACTGAGCATTGGTGAGATCACACCTGAAGTAGTGTGTACCGTTTTGCTGTCTTTATCTGAGGAGGAACAGAGTCCGGCGCTGTAGAAACACAGCAGGTCAGGCAGCATCCGAGGAGCAGGAGAATCGACGTTTTGGGCACAAGCCCTTCTTCAGGATGAAACATGGATTTTCCTGCCCCTCGGATGCTGCCGGACCTGCTGTGCTTTTCCAGCGCTGCCCTCTCGACTGGTCGCCAGCATCTGCAGTCCTCACTTTCTCCTGAGAAGCAATACACTTGCATTGGACGCAGTTCAGAGAAGATGCTTTCAAGCGAAACCTCTGATGTGATGTTATGAGGAAAGTTTAAGCAGGTTGGAGTTTGGAAGAAAAAGGCAGTACAAGAACGTAAGGACGAGGAGCAGGTGCAGTCCATTCAGCCCCTCAAGCCTGCTTTGCCACTTAATACAATCATGGCTGACCCCATCTCAACTTCAACTCCACTTTCCTGCCCATTCCCTGTATCCCTTGAATCCATCACTGACTAAAAATCAGTTCATATCCTCCTTTGGTTTACTCAATGTCCCAGCATCCGCCACACCGATTCCACAGATTCACAACTCTCTGAAAGAAGCAATTCCTCCTCATTTCCTTATCCTGAAACCTCCTGTTCCAAATTGCCCCACAAGAGGAAACCTCCTCTCTCCATCTCCTTTCTCAATCCCCTTCAGCATCTCACTTCCCTCAATTATGCCCGCTCGCATTATTCTGAACTCCCGAGAGGATAGGCCTAAACTGCTCATTGTGGGCGGCATGGTGGCACGGCGGTTAGCACTGCTGCCTCACAGCGCCGGAGACCCGGGTTCAATTCCCGCCTCAGGCGACTGAGTGTGTGGAGTTTACATGTTCTCCCCGTGTCTGCGTGGGTTTCCTCCGGGTGCTCCGGTTTCCTCCCACAGTCCAAAGCGGTGCAGGTTAGAGTGAATTGGCCATGCTAAATTGTCTGTAGTGTTAGGTAAGGGGTAAATGTAGGGGTATGGGTGGTATACGCTTCGGCGGGTCAGTGTGGACTTGTTGGGCCGAAGGGCCTGTTTCCACACTGTAAAGTAATCTAATCTAACGTCTCTCACAGGACAACTCCCTCACCTCTGGAAGCAATCTAGTGAACCTCCTCTGCACTGTCTCTAATGCAACTACACCCCTCTTCAGTTCAGACATCAAAACTGTGCACCATTCTCCAGGTGCAGTCCCGTTAATGCCTAGTGCAGTGGCAGCAACTCCTCCCTACTTTTATACTCTATTCTTTGAGCAATAAGTGACCGGGTAAGAGAAGCGAGATTATTGACGGGATGCCCAGGCTGGATACTGAGAGGACCTTGCTTCTCCTGGGCAGATTCTTTTTATTATTCATTCACAAGACGTGGGTGACATTGCCTTCACTGCCCGTCCCTAGTTGCCCCTTGATTTGGTGGCGGTGAGCTGCTTTCTTGAACCGCTGCATGGGTTGTTCCTGAATGAGCCATGGGCTGATCCCCAATGTGCCATGGGTGGTTGAAAAATAACGTAGGCCGAAGGTGAAGATAAATGCTGTCTGTCAGAGGGTCATTGGCAACAGTCTTCCCCAGTGAAGCTGGGTCATCAAGGCTGAGAGAGACCGATCTCTGATTGACAAGTAAGTCAAAGAATATTTGGTGGATTCAAGGCCAGAATCGGGTCAACCATTGAAGGGCTGAATGGCTTTTTCCCGCTTCTCTTGCTGATCATCTTATGTTCTTTGAATCACCAAATGATTTTAATCAAATGATTAATGCCTATCTTTATCACCTCTCTCTTTCTCCCACAAGGTCTTTTATTACTCGACCAGCATCTTCATTGGTATGGGCATCCAGCAGCCGGTCTACATCACCATTGGTGTTGGGATTATCAACACTGCTTTCACGGTGGTCTCTGTGAGTATCCGAGGTGCTACTGACTCTGTGGAGAACACCCCATAGTGGCCAACATCAGCCCTGAACTGGGACTTTCTGAAATGACATTCCATTCAATCCTGGGACCTGGTGGGGGGTGGAGGCAAGAGGGAGCAGAGGGCTGTCTTCTTGCCTAGACTTGCCTTCCTGTGCCCCTCTCGGCACAAACCCGAAGGCTTTTCACTGACGCAGCGCTTTCTGCCCCAGGGTGGGAAGGTAGTGGTCACTGCAGCTCATCGTACCCAGCAAGGTCACGCAAACGACAATGCGTTAATGACCATCTGAATTTACAGCAGTTTGGTGATAACTATTGCCCAGGACAGCAGGGATATTGAACCTTAGAATCCATCCGGCCCATCAGGTCTGCACCAATCATCTGAAGAGCATCCCATCCAGCCCCAGCCCCTCACTCTTGCCCCGTAACCCAGCACTTACCACAGCTAAACCACCTAACCTGCACATCCCCTGGACAGGATGACCAATCCACCGAACCTGCACATCCCCTTTACAGGATGACCAATCCATCGAACCTGCACATCCCCTGGACAGGATGACCAATCCATCGAACCTGCACATTCCCTGGACAGGATGACCAATCCATCGAACCTGCACATCCCCTGGACAGGATGACCAATCCACCGAACCTGCACATCCCCTGGACAGGATGACCAATCCATCGAACGTACACATCCCCTGGACAGGATGACCAATCCACTTAACCTGCACATTCCCTGGACAACATGACCAATCCTGCACATCCCCTGGACAGGATGACCTATCCACCGAACCTGCACATCACTGGACAGGATGACCAATCCACTTAACCTGCACATTCCCTGGACAACATGACCAATCCTGCACATCCCCTGGACAGGATGACCTATCCACCGAACCTGCACATCACTGGACAGGATGACCAATCCACCGAACCTGCACATCCCCTGGACAGGATGACCAATCCATCGAACGTACACATCCCCTGGACAGGATGACCAATCCACCTAACCTGCACATCCCCTGGACAGGATGACCAATCCACCGAACCTGCACATCCCCTGGACAGGATGACCAATCCATCGAACGTACACATCCCCTGGACAGGATGACCAATCCACCTAACCTGCACATCCCCTGGACAGGATGACCAATCCACCTAACCTGCACATCCCCTGGACAGGATGACTAATCCATCGAACCTGCACATCCCCTGGACAGGATGACCAATCCACCGAACCTGCACATCCCCTGGACAGGATGACCAATCCACCGAACGTACACATCCCCTGGACAGGATGACCAATCTACCGAACCTTCACATCCCCTGGACAGGTTGACCAATCCACCTAACCTGTACATCCCCTGGACAGGATGACGAATCATGCACATCCCCTGGACAGGATGACCTATCCATCGAACCTGCACATCCCCTGGACAGGATGACCAATCCATCGAACCTGCACATCACTGGACAGGATGACCAATCCACCTAATCTGCACATCCCCTGGACAGGATGACCAATCCACAGAACCTGCACATCACTGGACAGGATGACCAATCCATCGAACGTACACATCCCCTGGACAGGATGACCAATCCACTGAACCTGTACATTCCCTGGACAGGATGACCAATCCACCGAACCTGCACATCCCCTGGACAGGATGACCAATCCACCGAACCTGCACATCCCCTGGACAGGATGACCAATCCACCGAACCTGCACACCCCCTGGACAGGATGACCAATCCACCGAACCTGCACATCCCCTGGACAGGATGACCAATCCACCGAACCTGCACATCACTGGACAGGATGACCAATCCACCTAACCTGCACATCCCCTGGACAGGATGACCAATCCACAGAACCTGCACATCACTGGACAGGATGACCAATCCATCGAACGTACACATCCCCTGGACAGGATGACCAACCCACCGAACCTGCACATCCCCTGGACAGGATGACCAATCCACCGAACCTGCACATCCCCTGGACAGGATGACCAATCCACCGAACCTACACATCCCCTGGACAGGATGACCAATCCACCGAACCTGCACATCCCCTGGACAGGATGACCAATCCACCGAACCTACACATCCCCTGGACAGGATGACCAATCCACCGAACCTGCACATCCCTGGACAGGATGACCAATCCACCGAACCTACACATTCCCTGGACAGGATGACCAATCCACCGAACCTGCACATCCCCTGGACAGGTTGACCAATCCACCTAACCTGCACATCCCCTGGACAGGATGACCAATCCACCTAACCTGCACATCCCCTGGACAGGATGACCAATCCACTTAACCTGCACATTCCCTGGACAGGATGACCAATCCACCGAACCTGCACATCCCCTGGACAGGATGACCAATCCACCTAACCTGCACATCCCCTGGGCAGGATGACCAATCCACCGAACCTGCACATCCCCTGGACAGGATGACCAATCCACCGAACCTGCACATCCCCTTTACAGGATGACCAATCCACCGAACCTACACATCCCCTTTACAGGATGACCAATCCACCGAACCTACACATCCCCTGGACAGGATGACCAATCCACGGAACCTGCACATCCCCTGGACAGGATGACCAATCCACGGAACCTGCACATCCCCTGGACAGGATGACCAATCCACCTAACCTGCACATCCCCTGGACAGGATGACCAATCCACCTAACCTGCACATCCCCTGGACAGGATGACCAATCCACCTAACCTGCACATCCCCTTTACAGGATGACCAATCCACCGAACCTACACATCCCCTGGACAGGATGACCAATCCACCTAACCTGCACATCCCCTTTACAGGATGACCAATCCACCTAACCTGCACATCCCCTGGACAGGATGACCAATCCACCAAACCTGCACATCCCCTGGACAGGATGACCAATCCACCTAACCTGCACATCCCCTGGACAGGATGACCAATCCACCTAACCTGCACATCCCCTTTACAGGATGACCAATCCACCGAACCTACACATCCCCTGGACAGGATGACCAATCCACCGAACGTACACATCCCCTGGACAGGATGACCAATCTACCGAACCTTCACATCCCCTGGACAGGTTGACCAATCCACCTAACTTGTACATCCCCTGGACAGGATGACGAATCATGCACATCCCCTGGACAGGATGACCTATCCACCGAACCTGCACATCACTGGACAGGATGACCAATCCACCGAACCTGCACATCACTGGACAGGATGACCAATCCATCGAACCTGCACATCCCCTGGACAGGATGACTAATCCATCGAACCTGCACATCACTGGACAGGATGACCAATCCACCTAACCTGTACATCCCCTGGACAGGATGACGAATCATGCACATCCCCTGGACAGGATGACCTATCCATCGAACCTGCACATCCCCTTTACAGGATGACCAATCCACCTAACCTGCACATCCCCTGGACAGGATGACTAATCCATCGAACCTGCACATCCCCTGGACAGGATGACTAATCCATCGAACCTGCACATC
The DNA here is from genome assembly GCF_047496795.1 of Chiloscyllium punctatum. Classification (NCBI taxonomy): domain Eukaryota; kingdom Metazoa; phylum Chordata; class Chondrichthyes; order Orectolobiformes; family Hemiscylliidae; genus Chiloscyllium; species Chiloscyllium punctatum. The sequence continues at coordinate 14,824,037 of NC_092759.1, read as the reverse complement.
ACTGGACAGGATGACCAATCCACTTAACCTGCACATTCCCTGGACAGGATGACCAATCCACTTAACCTGCACATCACTGGACAGGATGACCAATCCACTTAACCTGCACATCACTGGACAGGATGACCAATCCACTTAACCTGCACATTCCCTGGACAGGATGACCAATCCACCGAACCTGCACATCCCCTGGACAGGATGACCAATCCACCGAACCTGCACATCCCCTGGACAGGATGACCAATCCACCGAACCTGCACATCCCCTGGACAGGATGACCAATCCACCGAACCTGCACATCCCCTGGACAGGATGACCAATCCACCGAACCTGCACATCCCCTGGACAGGATGACCAATCCACCGAACCTACACATCCCCTGGACAGGATGACCAATCCACTTAACCTGCACATCACTGGACAGGATGACCAATCCACTTAACCTGCACATCCCCTGGACAGGATGACCAATCCACCTAACCTGCACATCCCCTGGGCAGGATGACCAATCCACCGAACCTGCACATCCCCTGGACAGGATGACCAATCCACCTAACCTGCACATCCCCTTTACAGGATGACCAATCCACCTAACCTACACATCCCCTGGGCAGGATGACCAATCTACCGAACCTACACATCCCCTGGGCAGGATGACCAATCCACCGAACCTGCACATCCCCTGGACAGGATGACCAATCCACCGAACCTGCACATCCCCTTTACAGGATGACCAATCCACCGAACCTGCACATCCCCTGGACAGGATGACCAATCCACCGAACCTGCACATCCCCTGGACAGGATGACCAATCCACCTAACCTGCACATCCCCTGGACAGGATGACCAATCCACCGAACCTGCACATCCCCTGGACAGGATGACCAATCCACCGAACCTGCACATCCCCTGGACAGGATGACCAATCCACCTAACCTGCACATCCCCTGGGCAGGATGACCAATCCACCGAACCTGCACATCCCTGGACAGGATGACCAACCCACCGAACCTGCACATCCCCTGGACAGGATGACCAATCAACCTAACCTGCACATCCCCTGGACAGGATGACCAATCCACCGAACCTGCACATCCCCTTTACAGGATGACCAATCCACCGAACCTGCACATCCCCTGGACAGGATGACCAATCCACCGAACCTACACATCCCCTGGACAGGATGACCAATCCACCGAACCTGCACATCCCCTGGACAGGATGACCAATCCACCTAACCTGCACATCCCCTGGACAGGATGACCAATCCACCTAACCTGCACATCCCCTGGACAGGATGACCAATCCACCGAACCTGCACATCCCCTGGACAGGATGACCAATCCACCGAACCTGCACATCCCCTGGACAGGATGACCAATCCACTTAACCTGCACATCCCCTGGACAGGATGACCAATCCACCTAACCTGCACATCCCCTGGACGGGATGACCAATCTACCGAACCTACACATCCCCTGGACAGGATGACCAATCCACCGAACCTTCACATCCCCTGGACAGGATGACCAATCCACCGAACCTACACATCCCCTGGACAGGATGACCAATCCACCGAACCTACACATCCCCTGGACAGGATGACCAATCCACCGAACCTACACATCCCCTGGACAGGATGACCAATCCACCGAACCTACACATCCCCTGGGCAGGATGACCAATCCACCGAACCTGCACATCCCTGGACAGGATGACCAATCCACCGAACCTGCACATTCCCTGGACAGGATGACCAACCCACCGAACCTGCACATCCCCTGGTCACGATGACCAATCCACCGAACCTACACATCCCCTGGACAGGATGACCAATCCACCGAACCTGCACATTCCCTGGACAGGATGACCAATCCACCGAACCTACACATCCCCTGGATGATCCACCTAACCTGCAAATCTCTCGGTAATCCACCGAACGTGCACTTTCACTGGACAACATGACCAATCCATCTAACCTGTACATATCTCGATAATATGACCAATCCACCTAACCCACACATCTGTCGATAATCCACCTAACCTGCACATTCCTGGAAAAAATGCCCACCCACCTAACCTGCCCCTCTTTGGGCTGTGGGAAGAAACCAGAGCCGCCTGACAAAATGTGCAAGCTCCACACAGACAGTCACGCGAGACTGGAATCAAACCCAGGTCCCTGGCGCTGTGTGGCAGCAGTGCTAACCACTGAGCCACTGTGCCTCTCTGCTGGGCGGGGGGTGTATTGGATCGGGATTAATGTGGAGAGTGGTTTATTTTCAGTTTTAAAGAGTAGAGATAGATTTACCAAGCGTGTAGAGTGTGCTTCACTCTGTACCTAATGCCATGCTGTGAACATTGTACTACACAGTGATCCTGGGACTGAGGGAGGGAACATTAATTTGGGTTCCCGCTGTGAACTATGGTTCCCCTGCTCCCACCCTCAGTGCAGTGACCTGTTCTCTGGTTAGAGTCTGGAAAGGCCTCCAGGATTTGAACTGAAGCTGTCTCCCTGTTTTTCCTGCTGGGTAGTTATTCCTGGTGGAGAGGATGGGACGTCGGACACTCCACCTGCTGGGATTGGCTGGAATGAGCGGCTGTGCATTCGCCATGACCGTTTCCTTGGCGTTGCTGGTGAGTAACCGTCCACTCACCGTCCGGCACTTTGTACGGGTAGTTCTGGGATAATGGCGCCTTCCGGCCACATGATTTGGCTATCCCGTCGCTGAAGAATTACGGAACGGTATTCCAAAGAGCATTCAGCTCCATTGGCAAGACCGCATTTCCGGAAGGGATCAGTTTATGCACTTCATTCTGTGCTTGCGCTGATGTGCGTGCCGAAACCAGGGAATTAAGGGCTACGGGGAGAATGCGGGTAAGTGGAGTTGAAGTGCCCATCAGCCATGATTGAATGGCGGAGTGGACTCGATGGGCCGAATGGCCTTACTTCCACTCCTGTGTCTTAGGAGTGCTGCTGACAGATCTACTTCCTGTGGGAGGTACTGGACAGAGAGCAGCTTTCCTGCGTTTCTTTTAAAATGTACTGTGTTAAATTTACTTGGGCTCCTTTAATAAATAGGCTGTGCTACACTTAGCATTAGACATTTGGGTGGGTTTTGACCGACCGTGAGTAATATTTTCTGCTGGTCTGCCCCTCACCCCCTTCTCCAATAGGCCCCGTTATTTCTATTTAGCGATTTTCTATGAAGTGAGATTTCACTGGAACACAGCTACAGCAGTATCGGAGAACCATCTGCAGCTGCTCGGTGTTAATTCCTTTACTTATCAGCTCCAAGCATGGGGAACGGGGGGCTATTCAGCCCACAATGCCTCTTCTTCCACTCACTCTCTCAATTACTCTCCATTTATCCCACTTCCCTACAATAACCCTCCAAAACATTTCTTCTGCACGAACCTATCAGTTCCCCCTTTGGGAACATTTTGAGAAGTCCACCCTCTAGTGCTCCTCATTCCAGCCTCTACTGCTGCTGCAGATTCTCTTTTCAGACATGTCTGTGAATGGATTCCCTTGGATCTGTTAGACATTCACTCTCTCCCACCAATGTTTAGCATTCTCACTCTCTCCTATCCTTCTCTCTTGCTCTCTCTCTCTCTCTTTCTGTCTCCCTTATGTTTGACCTTCTTCCTCTCTTTCCTCTATGTTTGAGTGTTACTCCCTTTCACTGTTTGACCTTCTCCCACTGTCTCCCTGTGTTTGACTCTCTCTCTCTCTCTCTCTATCTCCCTGTGTTTGACCCTCTCTCTCTGTCTCCCTGTGTTTGACCCTCTCTCTCTCTCTCTGTCTCCCTGTGTTTGACCCTCTCTCTCTGTCTCTCTGTGTTAGACCCTCTCTCTCTGTCTCCCTGTGTTTGACCCTCTCTGCCTCTGTCTCCCTGTGTTGACCCTCTATGACTCTGTCTTCCTGTGTTTGACCTTTTCTCTCTGTCTCGCTGTGTTTGACCCTCTCTCTCTGTCTCCCTGTGTTTGACCCTCTCTGCCCATGTCTCCCTGTGTTTGAACCTCTCTCTCTCTTTGTCTCCCTGTGTTTGACCCTCACTCTCTGTCTCCCTGTGTTTGACCTTCTTTGCCTCTGTTTCCCTGTGTTTGACCCTCTCTGTCTCTGTCCCTCTGTGTTTAACCCTCTCTCTGTCTCTGTCCCTCTGTATTTGACCCTCTCTGTCTCTGTCTCCCTTTGTTTGACCTTCTCTCTCTCACGATCTCCCTGTGTTTGACCCTCACTCTCTCTGTCTCCCTGTGTTTGACCCTCTCTCTCTCTGTCTCCCTGTGTTTGACCTTCTCTCTCTCTCTCTCTCTCTGTCTCCCTGTGTTTGACCCTCTCTCTCTCTCTCTGTCTCCCTGTGTTTGACTCTCATTCTCTCTGTCTCCCTGTGTTTGACCCTCACTCTCTCTGTCTCCCTGTGTTTGACCCTCTCTCTCTCTCTGTCTCCCTGTGTTTGACCCTGTCTCTCTCTCTGTCTCCCTGTGTTTGACCCTCTCTCTCTCTCTGACTCCCTGTGTTTGACCCTCGCTCTCTGTCTCCCTGTGTTTGACCCTCTCTCTCTCTCTGTCTCCCTGTGTTTGACCCTCTCTGTCTCTGTCTCCCTGTGTTTGACCCTCACTCACTGTCTACCTGTGTTTGACCCTCTCTCTCTCTGTCTCCCTTTGTTTGACCCTCTCTCTATCTCACTATCTCCCTGTGTTTGACCCTCACTCTCTGTCTCCCTGTGTTTGACCTACTCTCTCTCACTCTCTGTCCCTCTGTGTTTGACCCTCTCTCTCTCTGTCTCCCTGTGTTTGACCCTCTCTCTCTCACACTATCTCCCTGTTTTTGAGCCTCACTCTCTATCTCCCTGTGTTTTGTTCTCTCTGTCTCTGTCTCCCTGTGTTTGACCTTCTCTCTCTCTCTCTCTCTATCTCCCTGTGTTTGACCCTCTCTCTGTCTCCCTGTGTTTGACCTTCTCTCTCTCTCTCTCTGTTTGACCCTCTCTCTCTCTGTCTCCCTGTGTTTGACCCTCACTCTCTGTCTCCCTGTGTTTGACCCTCTCTCTCTCTGTCTCCCTTTGTTTGACCTTCTCTCTCTCTCTCTGTCTCCCTGTGTTTGACCTTCTCTCTCGCACTCTCTGTCTCCCTGTGTTTGACCCTCACTCTCTGTCTCCCTGTGCTTGACCCTCTCTCTCTCTGTCTCCCTGTGTTTGACCTTCTCTCTCTCTCTCTCTCTGTCTCCCTATGTTTGACCCTCTCTCTCTCTGTCTCCCTGTGTTTGACCTTCTCTCTCTCTCTCTCTGTCTCCCTGTGTTTGACCCTCTCTCTCTCTGTCTCCCTGTGTTTGACCCTCACTCTCTGTCTCCCTGTGTTTGACCCTCTCTCTCTCTGTCTCCCAGTGTTTGACCCTCTCTCTCTGTCTCCCTTTGTTTGCGTCTCTCTGTCCATGTCTCCCTGTGTTTGACCCTCTCTCTCTCTGTCTCCCTGTGTTTGACCCTCTCTGTCCATGTCTCCCTGTGTTTGACCCTCTCTCTCTCTGTCTCCCTGTGTTTGACCCTCTCTGTCTCTGTCTCCCTGTGTTTTGTTCTCTCTGTCTCTATCTCTCTGTGTTTGCCTCTCTCTCTCTCTCTCTCACACTCTCCCTTTCTCCTTGTGTTTGACCCTCTATCTCTCTCTCTGTCTCCCTGTGTTTTGCTCTCTCTCTCTCTCTCTCACACACACACATTCTCCCTGTCTCGTTGTGTTTGACCCTCTATCTCTGTCTCTGTCTCCCTGTGTTTGACTCTCTCTCTCTCTCTCTCTCTCTATCTCCCTGTGTTTGACCCTGTCTATCTCTTTCTCCCTGTTTTTGACCGTATCTCTCTATCTCCCTGTGTTTGACCATCTCTGTCTCTGTCTCCCAGTGTTTGAACTCTCTCCCTGTCTCCTTGTATTTGACCCTCTCTCTGTCTCCCTGTTTTGGACCTTCTCTCCCTCTCTCTCACGGTGTTTGACCTTCTCTCTCTCTCTGTGTCTCCCTGTGTTTGACCCTTTCTCTGTCTCCCTGTGTTTTGCTCTCTCTCTCTCTCTCTCTCTCTCTCTCACACACACACTCTCCCTGTCCCCTTGTGTTTGACCCTTTATCTCTGTCTCTGTCTCCCTGTGTTTGACCTTCTCTCTCTCTCTCTCTCTCTCTCTCTCTCCCTCTCTCCCTGTGCTTGACCCTCTCTCTCTCTCTCTCTCTCTCTCTCTCTCTCCCTGTGTTTGACTTTCTGTCTCTCTCTCTACCTCCCTGTGTTTGACCCTGTCTATCTCTGTCTCCCTGTTTTTGACCTTCTCTCTCTCTCTATCTACCTGTGTTTGTCCCTCTCTATCTCCCTGTGTTTGACCCTCTCTGTCTCTGTCTCCCAGTGTTTGACCCTCTCTCTCTGACTCCCTCTGTCTGACTCTCTCTCTCTCTCTCTCTCTCTCTCTCTCTGTCTTCCTGTGTTGGACCCTCTCTCTCTCTCCATCTCCCAGTGTTTGAACTCTCTCCATGTCTCCCTGTGTTTGACCCTCTCTGTCCATGTCTCTGTGTTTGACCGTCTCTCTCTCTGTCTCCTTGTGTTTGACCCTCACACTCTGTCTCGCTGTGTTTGACCCTCACTCTCTCTCTGTCTCCCTGTGTTTGACCTTCTCTCTCTCTCCCTGTCACCCTCTGTTTGACCCTCTCTCTCTGTCTGTCTCCCTGTCTCCCTGTGCTTGACCCTCTCTCTCTGTCTCTGTCTCCCTGTGTTTGACCTTCTCTCTCTCTCCCTGTCACCCTCTGTTTGACCCTCTCTCTCTCTGTCTGTCTCCCTGTCTCCCTGTGCTTGACCCTCTCTCTCTGTCTCTGTCTCCCTGTGTTTGACCTTCTCTCTCTGTCTCCCTGTGTTTGACCCTCTCTCTCTCTCTCTCTCTCTCTCTCTCTCTGTCTCCCTGTATTTGACCCGCTCTCTATCTCCCAGTGTTTGAACTCTCCCTGTCTCCCTGTGTTTGACCCTCACTCTCTGTCTCCCTGTGTTTGACCTACTCTCTCTCACTCTCTGTCTCTCTGTGTTTGACCCTCTCTGTCTCTGTCTCCCTGTGTTTGACCCTCTCTCTCTCTCTGTCTCCCAGTGTTTGACCCTCTCTCTCTGACTCTGTCTCCCTGTGTTTGACCCTCTCGTCTCTGTCTCCCTGTGTTTTTTTCTCTGTCTCTATCTCCCTGTGTTTGCCTCTCTCTCTCTCTCTCTCTCACACTCTCCCTTTCTCCTTGTGTTTGACCCTCTATCTCTCTCTCTGTCTCCCTGTGTTTTGCTCTCTCTCTCTCTCACACACACACATTCTCCCTGTCTCCTTGTGTTTGACCCTCTATCTCTGTCTCTGTCTCCCTGTGTTTGACTCTCTCTCTCTCTCTCTCTCTATTCCCAGTGTTTGACCCTGTCTATCTCTTTCTCCCTGTTTTTGACCGTCTCTCTCTCTCTCTCTCTCTCTCTCTCTCTATCTCCCTGTGTTTGACCCTGTCTATCTCTTTCTCCCTGTTTTTGACCGTCTCTCTCTCTCTCTCTCTCTCTCACTGTGTTTGACCTTCTCTCTCTCTGTCTCCCTGTGTTTGACCCTCTCTGTCTCTGTCTCCCTGTGTTTGACCCTCTCTCTCTCTGTCTCCCAGTGTTTGACCCTCTCTCTCTGTCTCTGTCTCCTGTGTTCGACCCTCCCGTCTCTGTCTCCCTGTGTTTTGTTCTCTCTGTCTCTATCTCCCTGTGTTTGCCTCTCTCTCTCTCACACTCTCCCTTTCTCCTTGTGTTTGACCCTCTATCTCTCTCTCTATCTCCCTGTGTTTGACCCTGTCTATCTCTTTCTCCCTGTTTTTGACCGTCTCTCTCTATCTCCCTGTGTTTGACCATCTCTGTCTCTGTCTCCCAGTGTTTGAACTCTCTCCCTGTCTCCTTGTGTTTGACCCTCTCTCTGTCTCCCTGTTTTTGACCTTCTCTCTCTCTCACCGTGTTTGACCTTCTCTCTCTCTCTCTCTGTCTCCCTGTGTTTTGCTCTCTCTCTCTCTCTCTCTCTCTCTCACACACACACACTCTCCCTGTCTCCTTGTGTTTGACCCTTTATCTCTGTCTCTGTCTCCCTGTGTTTGACCTTCTCTCTCTCACTCTCTCTCTCTCTCCCTCTCTCCCTGTGCTTGACCCTCTCTCTCTCTCTCTCTGTCTCCCAGTGTATGACTCTCTGTCTCTCTCTCTCTACCTCCCTGTGTTTGTCCCTGTCTATCTCTGTCTCCCTGTTTTTGACCTTCTCTCTCTCTCTCTCACCGTGTTTGACCTTCTCTCTCTCTCTCTCTGTCTCCCTGTGTTTTGCTCTCTCTCTCTCTCTCTCTCTCACACACACACACTCTCCCTGTCTCCTTGTGTTTGACCCTTTATCTCTGTCTCTGTCTCCCTGTGTTTGACCCTTTATCTCTCTCTCTGTCTCCCTGTGTTTGACCTTCTCTCTCTCACTCTCTCTCTCTCTCCCTCTCTCCCTGTGCTTGACCCTCTCTCTCTCTCTCTCTGTCTCCCAGTGTATGACTCTCTGTCTCTCTCTCTCTACCTCCCTGTGTTTGTCCCTGTCTATCTCTGTCTCCCTGTTTTTGACCTTCTCTCTCTCTCTATCTCCCTGTGTTTGTCCCTCTCTATCTCCCTGTGTTTGACCCTCTCTATCTCCCTGTGTTTGACCCTCTCTGTCTCTGTCTCCCAGTGTTTGACCCTCTCTCTCTGTCTCCCTAAATCTGACTCTCTCTCTCTCTCTCTCTGTCTTCCTGTGTTGGACCCTCTCTCTCTCTCCATCTCCCAGTGTTTGAACTCTCTCCATGTCTCCCTGTGTTTGACCCTCTCTCTCTCTTTCTCTGTCTCCCTGTGTTTGACCCTCTCTCTCTCTGTCTCCCTGTGTTTGACCCTCTCTCTCTCTCTCTCTCTCTCTGTCTCCCTGTGTTTGACCCTCTCTCTCTCTGTCTCCCTGTGTTTGACCCTCTCTGTCTCTGTCTCCCTGTGTTTGACCCTCACTCTCTGTCTCCCTGTGTTTGACCCCCTCTCTCTCTCTGTCTCCCTGTGTTTGACTCTCATTCTCTCTGTCTCCCTGTGTTTGACCCTCTCTCTCTCTGTCTCACTGTGTTTGACCCTCTCTCTCTCTGCATCCCAGTGTTTGACCCTCTCTCTCTGTCTCCCTGTGTTTGACCCTCTCTCTCTCTGTCTCACTGTGTTTGACCCTCTCTCTCTCTGCATCCCAGTGTTTGACCCTCTCTCTCTGTCTCCATGTGTTTGACCCTCTCTCTCTCTGTCTCCCTGTGTTTGACCCTCTCTCTCTCTGTCTCCCTGTGTTTTACCCTCTCTGTCTCTGTCTCCTGTGTTTTACCCTCTCGTCTCTGTCTCCCTGTGTTTTGTTCTCTCTGTCTCTATCTCCCTGTGTTTGCCTCTCTCTCTCTCACACTCTCCCTTTCTCATTGTGTTTGACCCTCTATCTCTCTCTCTATCTCCCTGTGTTTGACCCTGTCTATCTCTTTCTCCCTGTTTTTGACCGTCTCTCTCTATCTCCCTGTGTTTGACCATCTCTGTCTCTGTCTCCCAGTGTTTGAACTCTCTCCCTGTCTCCTTGTGTTTGACCCTCTCTCTGTCTCCCTGTTTTTGACCTTCTCTCTCTCTCTCTCACTGTGTTTGACCTTCTCTCTCTCTCTCTGTCTCCCTGTGTTTTGCTCTCTCTCTCTCTCTCTCTCTCTCTCTCTCACACACACACTCTCCCTGTCCCCTTGTGTTTGACCCTTTATCTCTGTCTCTGTCTCCCTGTGTTTGACCTTCTCTCTCTCTCTCTCTCCCTCTCTCCCTGTGCTTGACCCTCTCTCTCTCTCTCTCTCTCTCTGTCTCCCTGTGTTTGACTTTCTGTCTCTCTCTCTCTACCTCCGTGTGTTTGACCCTGTCTATCTCTGTCTCCCTGTTTTTGACCTTCTCTCTCTCTCTATCTACCTGTGTTTGTCCCTCTCTATCTCCCTGTGTTTGACCCTCTCTATCTCTGTCTCCCAGTGTTTGACCCTCTCTCTCTGACTCCCTCTGTCTGACTCTCTCTCTCTCTCTCTCTCTCTCTCTCTCTCTCTCTCTCTCTCTCTGTCTTCCTGTGTTGGACCCTCTCTCTCTCTCCATCTCCCAGTGTTTGAACTCTCTCCATGTCTCCCTGTGTTTGACCCTCTCTGTCCATGTCTCTGTGTTTGACCGTCTCTCTCTCTGTCTCCTTGTGTTTGACCCTCACACTCTGTCTCGCTGTGTTTGACCCTCACTCTCTCTCTGTCTCCCTGTGTTTGACCTTCTCTCTCTCTCCCTGTCACCCTCTGTTTGACCCTCTCTCTCTGTCTGTCTCCCTGTCTCCCTGTGCTTGACGCTCTCTCTCTGTCTCTGTCTCCCTGTGTTTGACCTTCTCTCTCTGTCTCCCTGTGTTTGACCCTCTCTCTCTCTCTCTCTCTCTCTCTGTCTCCCTGTATTTGACCCTCTCTCTATCTCCCATTGTTTGAACTCTCCCTGTCTCCCTGTGTTTGACCCTCACTCTCTGTCTCCCTGTGTTTGACCTACTCTCTCTCACTCTCTGTCTCTCTGTGTTTGACTCTCTCTGTCCCTGTCTCCCTGTGTTTGACCCTCTCTCTCTCTCTGTCTCCTTGTGTTTGACCGTCTCTCTCTCTCTCTCTCACTGTGTTTGACCTTCTCTCTCTCTGTGTCTCCCTGTGTTTGACCCTCTCTCTGTCTCCCTGTTTTGCTCTCTCTCTCTCTCTCTTACACACACACTCTCCCTGTCTCCTTGTGTTTGACCCTCTATCTCTGTCTCTGTCTCCCTGTGTTTGACTCTCTCTCTCTCTATTCCCTGTGTTTGACCCTGTCTATCTCTTTCTCCCTGTTTTTGACCGTCTCTCTCTCTCTCTCTCTCTCTCTCTCTCTCTATCTCCCTGTGTTTGACCCTGTCTATCTCTCTCTCTGTCTCCCAGTGTATGACACTCTCTCACTCTCTCTCTACCTCCCTGTGTTTGACCCTGTCTATCTCTGTCTCCCTGTTTTTGACCTTCTCTCTCTCTCTATCTCCCTGTGTTTGTCCCTCTCTATCTCCCTGTGTTTGACCCTCTCTATCTCCCTGTGTTTGACCCTCTCTGTCTCTGTCTCCCAGTGTTTGACCCTCTCTCTCTGTCTCCCTCTGTCTGACTCTCTCTCTCTCTCTCTCTCTCTCTCTGTCTTCCTGTGTTTGACCCTCATTCTCTGTCTCCCTGCGTATAGCTATCTCTTTCGGTCTCCCTATGTTTGACCCTCTCTCTCTGTCTTCCTGTGATGGACCCTCTCTCTCTCTCCATCTCCCAGTGTTTGAACTCTCTCCATGTCTCCCTGTGTTTGACCCTCTCTGTCCATGTCTCTGTGTTTGACCATCTCTCTCTCTGTCTCCTTGTGTTTGACCCTCACACTCTGTCTCCCTGTGTTTGACCCTCACTCTCTCTCTGTCTCCCTGTGTTTGACCCTCTCTCTCTCTCTCTTTGTCTCCCTGTGTTTGACTCTCATTCTCTCTGTCTCCCTGTGTTTGACCCTCACTCTCTGTCTCCCTGTGTTTGACCCTCTCTCTCTCTGTCTCCCAGTGTTTGACCCTCTCTCTCTGTCTCCCTTTGTTTGCGTCTCTCTGTCCATGTCTCCCTGTGTTTGACCCTCTCTCTCTCTGTCTCCCTGTGTTTGACCCTCTCTGTCCATGTCTCCCTGTGTTTGACCCTCTCTCTCTCTGTCTCCCTGTGTTTGACCCTCTCTGTCTCTGTCTCCATGTGTTTTGTTCTCTCTGTCTCTATCTCTCTGTGTTTGCCTCTCTCTCTCTCTCTCTCACACTCTCCCTTTCTCCTTGTGTTTGACCCTCTATCTCTCTCTCTGTCTCCCTGTGTTTTGCTCTCTCTCTCTCTCTCTCACACACACACATTCTCCCTGTCTCGTTGTGTTTGACCCTCTATCTCTGTCTCTGTCTCCCTGTGTTTGACTCTCTCTCTCTCTCTCTCTCTCTATCTCCCTGTGTTTGACCCTGTCTATCTCTTTCTCCCTGTTTTTGACCGTATCTCTCTATCTCCCTGTGTTTGACCATCTCTGTCTCTGTCTCCCAGTGTTTGAACTCTCTCCCTGTCTCCTTGTATTTGACCCTCTCTCTGTCTCCCTGTTTTGGACCTTCTCTCCCTCTCTCTCACGGTGTTTGACCTTCTCTCTCTCTCTGTGTCTCCCTGTGTTTGACCCTTTCTCTGTCTCCCTGTGTTTTGCTCTCTCTCTCTCTCTCTCTCTCTCTCTCACACACACACTCTCCCTGTCCCCTTGTGTTTGACCCTTTATCTCTGTCTCTGTCTCCCTGTGTTTGACCTTCTCTCTCTCTCTCTCTCTCTCTCTCTCCCTCTCTCCCTGTGCTTGACCCTCTCTCTCTCTCTCTCTCTCTCTCTCTCTCTCTCCCTGTGTTTGACTTTCTGTCTCTCTCTCTACCTCCCTGTGTTTGACCCTGTCTATCTCTGTCTCCCTGTTTTTGACCTTCTCTCTCTCTCTATCTACCTGTGTTTGTCCCTCTCTATCTCCCTGTGTTTGACCCTCTCTGTCTCTGTCTCCCAGTGTTTGACCCTCTCTCTCTGACTCCCTCTGTCTGACTCTCTCTCTCTCTCTCTCTCTCTGTCTTCCTGTGTTGGACCCTCTCTCTCTCTCCATCTCCCAGTGTTTGAACTCTCTCCATGTCTCCCTGTGTTTGACCCTCTCTGTCCATGTCTCTGTGTTTGACCGTCTCTCTCTCTGTCTCCTTGTGTTTGACCCTCACACTCTGTCTCGCTGTGTTTGACCCTCACTCTCTCTCTGTCTCCCTGTGTTTGACCTTCTCTCTCTCTCCCTGTCACCCTCTGTTTGACCCTCTCTCTCTGTCTGTCTCCCTGTCTCCCTGTGCTTGACCCTCTCTCTCTGTCTCTGTCTCCCTGTGTTTGACCTTCTCTCTCTCTCCCTGTCACCCTCTGTTTGACCCTCTCTCTCTCTGTCTGTCTCCCTGTCTCCCTGTGCTTGACCCTCTCTCTCTGTCTCTGTCTCCCTGTGTTTGACCTTCTCTCTCTGTCTCCCTGTGTTTGACCCTCTCTCTCTCTCTCTCTCTCTCTCTGTCTCCCTGTATTTGACCCGCTCTCTATCTCCCAGTGTTTGAACTCTCCCTGTCTCCCTGTGTTTGACCCTCACTCTCTGTCTCCCTGTGTTTGACCTACTCTCTCTCACTCTCTGTCTCTCTGTGTTTGACCCTCTCTGTCTCTGTCTCCCTGTGTTTGACCCTCTCTCTCTCTCTGTCTCCCAGTGTTTGACCCTCTCTCTCTGACTCTGTCTCCCTGTGTTTGACCCTCTCGTCTCTATCTCCCTGTGTTTGCCTCTCTCTCTCTCACACTCTCCCTTTCTCATTGTGTTTGACCCTCTATCTCTCTCTCTATCTCCCTGTGTTTGACCCTGTCTATCTCTTTCTCCCTGTTTTTGACCGTCTCTCTCTATCTCCCTGTGTTTGACCATCTCTGTCTCTGTCTCCCAGTGTTTGAACTCTCTCCCTGTCTCCTTGTGTTTGACCCTCTCTCTGTCTCCCTGTTTTTGACCTTCTCTCTCTCTCTCTCACTGTGTTTGACCTTCTCTCTCTCTCTCTGTCTCCCTGTGTTTTGCTCTCTCTCTCTCTCTCTCTCTCTCTCACACACACACTCTCCCTGTCCCCTTGTGTTTGACCCTTTATCTCTGTCTCTGTCTCCCTGTGTTTGACCTTCTCTCTCTCTCTCTCTCCCTCTCTCCCTGTGCTTGACCCTCTCTCTCTCTCTCTCTCTGTCTCCCTGTGTTTGACTTTCTGTCTCTCTCTCTCTACCTCCGTGTGTTTGACCCTGTCTATCTCTGTCTCCCTGTTTTTGACCTTCTCTCTCTCTCTATCTACCTGTGTTTGTCCCTCTCTATCTCCCTGTGTTTGACCCTCTCTATCTCTGTCTCCCAGTGTTTGACCCTCTCTCTCTGACTCCCTCTGTCTGACTCTCTCTCTCTCTCTCTCTCTCTCTCTCTCTCTCTCTCTCTCTGTCTTCCTGTGTTGGACCCTCTCTCTCTCTCCATCTCCCAGTGTTTGAACTCTCTCCATGTCTCCCTGTGTTTGACCCTCTCTGTCCATGTCTCTGTGTTTGACCGTCTCTCTCTCTGTCTCCTTGTGTTTGACCCTCACACTCTGTCTCGCTGTGTTTGACCCTCACTCTCTCTCTGTCTCCCTGTGTTTGACCTTCTCTCTCTCTCCCTGTCACCCTCTGTTTGACCCTCTCTCTCTGTCTGTCTCCCTGTCTCCCTGTGCTTGACCCTCTCTCTCTGTCTCTGTCTCCCTGTGTTTGACCTTCTCTCTCTGTCTCCCTGTGTTTGACCCTCTCTCTCTCTCTCTCTCTCTCTCTGTCTCCCTGTATTTGACCCTCTCTCTATCTCCCATTGTTTGAACTCTCCCTGTCTCCCTGTGTTTGACCCTCACTCTCTGTCTCCCTGTGTTTGACCTACTCTCTCTCACTCTCTGTCTCTCTGTGTTTGACTCTCTCTGTCCCTGTCTCCCTGTGTTTGACCCTCTCTCTCTCTCTGTCTCCTTGTGTTTGACCGTCTCTCTCTCTCTCTCTCACTGTGTTTGACCTTCTCTCTCTCTGTGTCTCCCTGTGTTTGACCCTCTCTCTGTCTCCCTGTTTTGCTCTCTCTCTCTCTCTCTTACACACACACTCTCCCTGTCTCCTTGTGTTTGACCCTCTATCTCTGTCTCTGTCTCCCTGTGTTTGACTCTCTCTCTCTCTATTCCCTGTGTTTGACCCTGTCTATCTCTTTCTCCCTGTTTTTGACCGTCTCTCTCTCTCTCTCTCTCTCTCTCTCTCTCTATCTCCCTGTGTTTGACCCTGTCTATCTCTCTCTCTGTCTCCCAGTGTATGACACTCTCTCACTCTCTCTCTACCTCCCTGTGTTTGACCCTGTCTATCTCTGTCTCCCTGTTTTTGACCTTCTCTCTCTCTCTATCTCCCTGTGTTTGACCCTCTCTATCTCCCTGTGTTTGACCCTCTCTGTCTCTGTCTCCCAGTGTTTGACCCTCTCTCTCTGTCTCCCTCTGTCTGACTCTCTCTCTCTCTCTCTCTCTCTCTCTCTGTCTTCCTGTGTTTGACCCTCATTCTCTGTCTCCCTGCGTATAGCTATCTCTTTCGGTCTCCCTATGTTTGACCCTCTCTCTCTGTCTTCCTGTGATGGACCCTCTCTCTCTCTCCATCTCCCAGTGTTTGAACTCTCTCCATGTCTCCCTGTGTTTGACCCTCTCTGTCCATGTCTCTGTGTTTGACCATCTCTCTCTCTGTCTCCTTGTGTTTGACCCTCACACTCTGTCTCCCTGTGTTTGACCCTCACTCTCTCTCTGTCTCCCTGTGTTTGACCCTCTCTCTCTCTCTCTTTGTCTCCCTGTGTTTGACTCTCATTCTCTCTGTCTCCCTGTGTTTGACCCTCACTCTCTGTCTCCCTGTGTTTGACCCTCTCTCTCTCTGTCTCCCAGTGTTTGACCCTCTCTCTCTGTCTCCCTTTGTTTGCGTCTCTCTGTCCATGTCTCCCTGTGTTTGACCCTCTCTCTCTCTGTCTCCCTGTGTTTGACCCTCTCTGTCCATGTCTCCCTGTGTTTGACCCTCTCTCTCTCTGTCTCCCTGTGTTTGACCCTCTCTGTCTCTGTCTCCCTGTGTTTTGTTCTCTCTGTCTCTATCTCTCTGTGTTTGCCTCTCTCTCTCTCTCTCTCACACTCTCCCTTTCTCCTTGTGTTTGACCCTCTATCTCTCTCTCTGTCTCCCTGTGTTTTGCTCTCTCTCTCTCTCTCTCACACACACACATTCTCCCTGTCTCGTTGTGTTTGACCCTCTATCTCTGTCTCTGTCTCCCTGTGTTTGACTCTCTCTCTCTCTCTCTCTCTCTATCTCCCTGTGTTTGACCCTGTCTATCTCTTTCTCCCTGTTTTTGACCGTATCTCTCTATCTCCCTGTGTTTGACCATCTCTGTCTCTGTCTCCCAGTGTTTGAACTCTCTCCCTGTCTCCTTGTATTTGACCCTCTCTCTGTCTCCCTGTTTTGGACCTTCTCTCCCTCTCTCTCACGGTGTTTGACCTTCTCTCTCTCTCTGTGTCTCCCTGTGTTTGACCCTTTCTCTGTCTCCCTGTGTTTTGCTCTCTCTCTCTCTCTCTCTCTCTCTCTCACACACACACTCTCCCTGTCCCCTTGTGTTTGACCCTTTATCTCTGTCTCTGTCTCCCTGTGTTTGACCTTCTCTCTCTCTCTCTCTCTCTCTCTCTCCCTCTCTCCCTGTGCTTGACCCTCTCTCTCTCTCTCTCTCTCTCTCTCTCTCTCCCTGTGTTTGACTTTCTGTCTCTCTCTCTACCTCCCTGTGTTTGACCCTGTCTATCTCTGTCTCCCTGTTTTTGACCTTCTCTCTCTCTCTATCTACCTGTGTTTGTCCCTCTCTATCTCCCTGTGTTTGACCCTCTCTGTCTCTGTCTCCCAGTGTTTGACCCTCTCTCTCTGACTCCCTCTGTCTGACTCTCTCTCTCTCTCTCTCTCTCTCTCTCTCTGTCTTCCTGTGTTGGACCCTCTCTCTCTCTCCATCTCCCAGTGTTTGAACTCTCTCCATGTCTCCCTGTGTTTGACCCTCTCTGTCCATGTCTCTGTGTTTGACCGTCTCTCTCTCTGTCTCCTTGTGTTTGACCCTCACACTCTGTCTCGCTGTGTTTGACCCTCACTCTCTCTCTGTCTCCCTGTGTTTGACCTTCTCTCTCTCTCCCTGTCACCCTCTGTTTGACCCTCTCTCTCTGTCTGTCTCCCTGTCTCCCTGTGCTTGACCCTCTCTCTCTGTCTCTGTCTCCCTGTGTTTGACCTTCTCTCTCTCTCCCTGTCACCCTCTGTTTGACCCTCTCTCTCTCTGTCTGTCTCCCTGTCTCCCTGTGCTTGACCCTCTCTCTCTGTCTCTGTCTCCCTGTGTTTGACCTTCTCTCTCTGTCTCCCTGTGTTTGACCCTCTCTCTCTCTCTCTCTCTCTCTCTCTCTCTGTCTCCCTGTATTTGACCCGCTCTCTATCTCCCAGTGTTTGAACTCTCCCTGTCTCCCTGTGTTTGACCCTCACTCTCTGTCTCCCTGTGTTTGACCTACTCTCTCTCACTCTCTGTCTCTCTGTGTTTGACCCTCTCTGTCTCTGTCTCCCTGTGTTTGACCCTCTCTCTCTCTCTGTCTCCCAGTGTTTGACCCTCTCTCTCTGACTCTGTCTCCCTGTGTTTGACCCTCTCGTCTCTGTCTCCCTGTGTTTTTTTCTCTGTCTCTATCTCCCTGTGTTTGCCTCTCTCTCTCTCTCTCTCTCACACTCTCCCTTTCTCCTTGTGTTTGACCCTCTATCTCTCTCTCTGTCTCCCTGTGTTTTGCTCTCTCTCTCTCTCACACACACACATTCTCCCTGTCTCCTTGTGTTTGACCCTCTATCTCTGTCTCTGTCTCCCTGTGTTTGACTCTCTCTCTCTCTCTCTCTCTATTCCCAGTGTTTGACCCTGTCTATCTCTTTCTCCCTGTTTTTGACCGTCTCTCTCTCTCTCTCTCTCTCTCTCTCTCTATCTCCCTGTGTTTGACCCTGTCTATCTCTTTCTCCCTGTTTTTGACCGTCTCTCTCTCTCTCTCTCTCTCTCACTGTGTTTGACCTTCTCTCTCTCTGTCTCCCTGTGTTTGACCCTCTCTGTCTCTGTCTCCCTGTGTTTGACCCTCTCTCTCTCTGTCTCCCAGTGTTTGACCCTCTCTCTCTGTCTCTGTCTCCTGTGTTCGACCCTCCCGTCTCTGTCTCCCTGTGTTTTGTTCTCTCTGTCTCTATCTCCCTGTGTTTGCCTCTCTCTCTCTCACACTCTCCCTTTCTCCTTGTGTTTGACCCTCTATCTCTCTCTCTATCTCCCTGTGTTTGACCCTGTCTATCTCTTTCTCCCTGTTTTTGACCGTCTCTCTCTATCTCCCTGTGTTTGACCATCTCTGTCTCTGTCTCCCAGTGTTTGAACTCTCTCCCTGTCTCCTTGTGTTTGACCCTCTCTCTGTCTCCCTGTTTTTGACCTTCTCTCTCTCTCACCGTGTTTGACCTTCTCTCTCTCTCTCTCTGTCTCCCTGTGTTTTGCTCTCTCTCTCTCTCTCTCTCTCTCTCTCACACACACACACTCTCCCTGTCTCCTTGTGTTTGACCCTTTATCTCTGTCTCTGTCTCCCTGTGTTTGACCTTCTCTCTCTCACTCTCTCTCTCTCTCCCTCTCTCCCTGTGCTTGACCCTCTCTCTCTCTCTCTCTGTCTCCCAGTGTATGACTCTCTGTCTCTCTCTCTCTACCTCCCTGTGTTTGTCCCTGTCTATCTCTGTCTCCCTGTTTTTGACCTTCTCTCTCTCTCTCTCACCGTGTTTGACCTTCTCTCTCTCTCTCTCTGTCTCCCTGTGTTTTGCTCTCTCTCTCTCTCTCTCTCTCTCTCACACACACACACTCTCCCTGTCTCCTTGTGTTTGACCCTTTATCTCTGTCTCTGTCTCCCTGTGTTTGACCCTTTATCTCTCTCTCTGTCTCCCTGTGTTTGACCTTCTCTCTCTCACTCTCTCTCTCTCTCCCTCTCTCCCTGTGCTTGACCCTCTCTCTCTCTCTCTCTGTCTCCCAGTGTATGACTCTCTGTCTCTCTCTCTCTACCTCCCTGTGTTTGTCCCTGTCTATCTCTGTCTCCCTGTTTTTGACCTTCTCTCTCTCTCTATCTCCCTGTGTTTGTCCCTCTCTATCTCCCTGTGTTTGACCCTCTCTATCTCCCTGTGTTTGACCCTCTCTGTCTCTGTCTCCCAGTGTTTGACCCTCTCTCTCTGTCTCCCTAAATCTGACTCTCTCTCTCTCTCTCTCTGTCTTCCTGTGTTGGACCCTCTCTCTCTCTCCATCTCCCAGTGTTTGAACTCTCTCCATGTCTCCCTGTGTTTGACCCTCTCTCTCTCTTTCTCTGTCTCCCTGTGTTTGACCCTCTCTCTCTCTGTCTCCCTGTGTTTGACCCTCTCTCTCTCTCTCTCTCTCTCTCTGTCTCCCTGTGTTTGACCCTCTCTCTCTCTGTCTCCCTGTGTTTGACCCTCTCTGTCTCTGTCTCCCTGTGTTTGACCCTCACTCTCTGTCTCCCTGTGTTTGACCCCCTCTCTCTCTCTGTCTCCCTGTGTTTGACTCTCATTCTCTCTGTCTCCCTGTGTTTGACCCTCTCTCTCTCTGTCTCACTGTGTTTGACCCTCTCTCTCTCTGCATCCCAGTGTTTGACCCTCTCTCTCTGTCTCCCTGTGTTTGACCCTCTCTCTCTCTGTCTCACTGTGTTTGACCCTCTCTCTCTCTGCATCCCAGTGTTTGACCCTCTCTCTCTGTCTCCATGTGTTTGACCCTCTCTCTCTCTGTCTCCCTGTGTTTGACCCTCTCTCTCTCTGTCTCCCTGTGTTTTACCCTCTCTGTCTCTGTCTCCTGTGTTTTACCCTCTCGTCTCTGTCTCCCTGTGTTTTGTTCTCTCTGTCTCTATCTCCCTGTGTTTGCCTCTCTCTCTCTCACACTCTCCCTTTCTCATTGTGTTTGACCCTCTATCTCTCTCTCTATCTCCCTGTGTTTGACCCTGTCTATCTCTTTCTCCCTGTTTTTGACCGTCTCTCTCTATCTCCCTGTGTTTGACCATCTCTGTCTCTGTCTCCCAGTGTTTGAACTCTCTCCCAGTCTCCTTGTGTTTGACCCTCTCTCTGTCTCCCTGTTTTTGACCTTCTCTCTCTCTCTCTCACTGTGTTTGACCTTCTCTCTCTCTCTCTGTCTCCCTGTGTTTTGCTCTCTCTCTCTCTCTCTCTCTCTCTCTCTCACACACACACTCTCCCTGTCCCCTTGTGTTTGACCCTTTATCTCTGTCTCTGTCTCCCTGTGTTTGACCTTCTCTCTCTCTCTCTCTCTCCCTCTCTCCCTGTGCTTGACCCTCTCTCTCTCTCTCTCTCTCTCTCTGTCTCCCTGTGTTTGACTTTCTGTCTCTCTCTCTCTACCTCCGTGTGTTTGACCCTGTCTATCTCTGTCTCCCTGTTTTTGACCTTCTCTCTCTCTCTATCTACCTGTGTTTGTCCCTCTCTATCTCCCTGTGTTTGACCCTCTCTATCTCTGTCTCCCAGTGTTTGACCCTCTCTCTCTGACTCCCTCTGTCTGACTCTCTCTCTCTCTCTCTCTCTCTCTCTCTCTCTCTCTCTCTCTCTGTCTTCCTGTGTTGGACCCTCTCTCTCTCTCCATCTCCCAGTGTTTGAACTCTCTCCATGTCTCCCTGTGTTTGACCCTCTCTGTCCATGTCTCTGTGTTTGACCGTCTCTCTCTCTGTCTCCTTGTGTTTGACCCTCACACTCTGTCTCGCTGTGTTTGACCCTCACTCTCTCTCTGTCTCCCTGTGTTTGACCTTCTCTCTCTCTCCCTGTCACCCTCTGTTTGACCCTCTCTCTCTGTCTGTCTCCCTGTCTCCCTGTGCTTGACCCTCTCTCTCTGTCTCTGTCTCCCTGTGTTTGACCTTCTCTCTCTGTCTCCCTGTGTTTGACCCTCTCTCTCTCTCTCTCTCTCTGTCTCCCTGTATTTGACCCTCTCTCTATCTCCCATTGTTTGAACTCTCCCTGTCTCCCTGTGTTTGACCCTCACTCTCTGTCTCCCTGTGTTTGACCTACTCTCTCTCACTCTCTGTCTCTCTGTGTTTGACTCTCTCTGTCCCTGTCTCCCTGTGTTTGACCCTCTCTCTCTCTCTGTCTCCTTGTGTTTGACCGTCTCTCTCTCTCTCTCTCACTGTGTTTGACCTTCTCTCTCTCTGTGTCTCCCTGTGTTTGACCCTCTCTCTGTCTCCCTGTTTTGCTCTCTCTCTCTCTCTCTTACACACACACTCTCCCTGTCTCCTTGTGTTTGACCCTCTATCTCTGTCTCTGTCTCCCTGTGTTTGACTCTCTCTCTCTCTATTCCCTGTGTTTGACCCTGTCTATCTCTTTCTCCCTGTTTTTGACCGTCTCTCTCTCTCTCTCTCTCTCTCTCTCTCTATCTCCCTGTGTTTGACCCTGTCTATCTCTTTCTCCCTGTTTTTGACCGTCTCTCTCTCTCTCTCTCTCTCTCACTGTGTTTGACCTTCTCTCTCTCTGTCTCCCTGTGTTTGACCCTCTCTGTCTCTGTCTCCCTGTGTTTGACCCTCTCTCTCTCTGTCTCCCAGTGTTTGACCCTCTCTCTCTGTCTCTGTCTCCTGTGTTCGACCCTCCCGTCTCTGTCTCCCTGTGTTTTGTTCTCTCTGTCTCTATCTCCCTGTGTTTGCCTCTCTCTCTCTCACACTCTCCCTTTCTCCTTGTGTTTGACCCTCTATCTCTCTCTCTATCTCCCTGTGTTTGACCCTGTCTATCTCTTTCTCCCTGTTTTTGACCGTCTCTCTCTATCTCCCTGTGTTTGACCATCTCTGTCTCTGTCTCCCAGTGTTTGAACTCTCTCCCTGTCTCCTTGTGTTTGACCCTCTCTCTGTCTCCCTGTTTTTGACCTTCTCTCTCTCTCACCGTGTTTGACCTTCTCTCTCTCTCTCTCTGTCTCCCTGTGTTTTGCTCTCTCTCTCTCTCTCTCTCTCTCTCACACACACACACTCTCCCTGTCTCCTTGTGTTTGACCCTTTATCTCTGTCTCTGTCTCCCTGTGTTTGACCTTCTCTCTCTCACTCTCTCTCTCTCTCCCTCTCTCCCTGTGCTTGACCCTCTCTCTCTCTCTCTCTGTCTCCCAGTGTATGACTCTCTGTCTCTCTCTCTCTACCTCCCTGTGTTTGTCCCTGTCTATCTCTGTCTCCCTGTTTTTGACCTTCTCTCTCTCTCTCTCACCGTGTTTGACCTTCTCTCTCTCTCTCTCTGTCTCCCTGTGTTTTGCTCTCTCTCTCTCTCTCTCTCTCTCACACACACACACTCTCCCTGTCTCCTTGTGTTTGACCCTTTATCTCTGTCTCTGTCTCCCTGTGTTTGACCCTTTATCTCTCTCTCTGTCTCCCTGTGTTTGACCTTCTCTCTCTCACTCTCTCTCTCTCTCCCCCTCTCCCTGTGCTTGACCCTCTCTCTCTCTCTCTCTGTCTCCCAGTGTATGACTCTCTGTCTCTGTCTCCTGTGTTCGACCCTCCCGTCTCTGTCTCCCTGTGTTTTGTTCTCTCTGTCTCTATCTCCCTGTGTTTGCCTCTCTCTCTCTCTCTCTCTCCCTCTCTCCCTGTGCTTGACCCTCTCTCTCTCTCTGTCGCCCTGTGTTTGACTTTCTGTCTCTCTCTCTACCTCCCTGTGTTTGACCCTGTCTATCTCTGTCTCCCTGTTTTTGACCTTCTCTCTCTCTCTATCTCCCTGTGTTTGTCCCTCTCTATCTCCCTGTGTTTGACCCTCTCTGTCTCTGTCTCCCAGTGTTTGACCCTCTCTCTCTGACTCCCTCTGTCTGACTCTCTCTCTCTCTCTCTCTCTCTCTCTCTCTGTCTTCCTGTGTTGGACCCTCTCTCTCTCTCCATCTCCCAGTGTTTGAACTCTCTCCATGTCTCCCTGTGTTTGACCCTCTCTGTCCATGTCTCTGTGTTTGACATTCTCTCTCTCTGTCTCCTTGTGTTTGACCCTCACACTCTGTCTCGCAGTGTTTGACCCTCACTCTCTCTCTGTCTCCCTGTGTTTGACCTTCTCTCTCTCTCCCTGTCACCCTCTGTTTGACCCTCTCTCTCTGTCTGTCTCCCTGTCTCCCTGTGCTTGACCCTCTCTCTCTGTCTCTGTCTCCCTCTGTTTGACCTTCTCTCTCTCTCCCTGTCACCCTCTGTTTGACCCTCTCTCTCTCTGTCTGTCTCCCTGTCTCCCTGTGCTTGACCCTCTCTCTCTGTCTCTGTCTCCCTGTGTTTGTCCTTCTCTCTCTGTCTCCCTGTGTTTGACCCTCTCTCTCTCTCTCTCTCTCTCTCTGTCTCCCTGTATTTGACCCGCTCTCTATCTCCCAGTGTTTGAACTCTCCCTGTCTCCCTGTGTTTGACCCTCACTCTCTGTCTCCCTGTGTTTGACCTACTCTCTCTCACTCTCTGTCTCTCTGTGTTTGACCCTCTCTGTCTCTGTCTCCCTGTGTTTGACCCTCTCTCTCTCTCTGTCTCCCAGTGTTTGACCCTCTCTCTCCGACTATGTCTCCCTGTGTTTGACCCTCTCGTCTCTGTCTCCCTGTGTTTTTTTCTCTGTCTCTATCTCCCTGTGTTTGCCTCTCTCTCTCTCTCTCTCTCACACTCTCCCTTTCTCCTTGTGTTTGACCCTCTATCTCTCTCTCTGTCTCCCTGTGTTTTGCTCTCTCTCTCTCTCTCACACACACATTCTCCCTGTCTCCTTGTGTTTGACCCTCTATCTCTGTCTCTGTCTCCCTGTGTTTGACTCTCTCTCTCTCTCTCTCTCTACCTCCCTGTGTTTGACCCTGTCTATCTCTGTCTCCCTGTTTTTGACCTTCTCTCTCTCTCTATCTCCCTGTGTTTGTCCCTCTCTATCTCCCTGTGTTTGACCCTCTCTGTCTCTGTCTCCCAGTGTTTGACCCTCTCTCTCTGACTCCCTCTGTCTGACTCTCTCTCTCTCTCTCTCTCTCTCTGTCTTCCTGTGTTGGACCCTCTCTCTCTCTCCATCTCCCAGTGTTTGAACTCTCTCCATGTCTCCCTGTGTTTGACCCTCTCTGTCCATGTCTCTGTGTTTGACATTCTCTCTCTCTGTCTCCTTGTGTTTGACCCTCACACTCTGTCTCGCTGTGTTTGACCCTCACTCTCTCTCTGTCTCCCTGTGTTTGACCTTCTCTCTTTCTCCCTGTCACCCTCTGTTTGACCCTCTCTCTCTGTCTGTCTCCCTGTCTCCCTGTGCTTGACCCTCTCTCTCTGTCTCTGTCTCCCTGTGTTTGACCTTCTCTCTCTCTCCCTGTCACCCTCTGTTTGACCCTCTCTCTCTCTGTCTGTCTCCCTGTCTCCCTGTGCTTGACCCTCTCTCTCTGTCTCTGTCTCCTTGTGTTTGACCTTCTCTCTCTGTCTCCCTGTGTTTGACCCTCTCTCTCTCTCTCTCTCTCTCTCTCTCTCTCTCTCTCTCTGTCTCCCTGTATTTGACCCTCTCTCTATCTCCCAGTGTTTGAACTCTCGCTGTCTCCCTGTGTTTGACCCTCACTCTCTGTCTCCCTGTGTTTGACCTACTCTCTCTCACTCTCTGTCTCTCTGTGTTTGACCCTCTCTGTCTCTGTCTCCCTGTGTTTGACCCTCTCTCTCTCTCTCTGTCTCCCAGTGTTTGACCCTCTCTCTCTGACTCTGTCTCCCTGTGTTTGACCCTCTCGTCTCTGTCTCCCTGTGTTTTTTTCTCTGTCTCTATCTCCCTGTGTTTGCCTCTCTCTCTCTCTCTCTCTCACACTCTCCCTTTCTCCTTGTGTTTGACCCTCTATCTCTCTCTCTGTCTCCCTGTGTTTTGCTCTCTCTCTCTCTCTCTCACACACATTCTCCCTGTCTCCTTGTGTTTGACCCTCTATCTCTGTCTCTGTCTCCCTGTGTTTGACTCTCTCTCTCTCTCTCTCTCTATTCCCTGTGTTTGACCCTGTCTATCTCTTTCTCCCTGTTTTTGACCGTCTCTCTCTCTCTCTCTCTCTCACTGTGTTTGACCTTCTCTCTCTCTGTCTCCCTGTGTTTGACCCTCTCTGTCTCTGTCTCCCTGTGTTTGACCCTCTCTCTCTCTGTCTCCCAGTGTTTGACCCTCTCTCTCTGTCTCTGTCTCCTGTGTTCGACCCTCCCGTCTCTGTCTCCCTGTGTTTTGTTCTCTCTGTCTCTATCTCCCTGTGTTTGCCTCTCTCTCTCTCACACTCTCCCTTTCTCCTTGTGTTTGACCCTCTATCTCTCTCTCTATCTCCCTGTGTTTGACCCTGTCTATCTCTTTCTCCCTGTTTTTTACCGTCTCTCTCTATCTCCCTGTGTTTGACCATCTCTGTCTCTGTCTCCCAGTGTTTGAACTCTCTCCCTGTCTCCTTGTGTTTGACCCTCTCTCTGTCTCCCTGTTTTTGACCTTCTCTCTCTCTCTCTCACCGTGTTTGACCTTCTCTCTCTCTCTCTCTGTCTCCCTGTGTTTTGCTCTCTCTCTCTCTCTCTCTCTCTCACACACACACACTCTCCGTCTCCTTGTGTTTGACCCTTTATCTCTGTCTCTGTCTCCCTGTGTTTGACCTTCTCTCTCTCACTCTCTCTCTCTCCCTCTCTCCCTGTGCTTGACCCTCTCTCTCTCTCTCTCTGTCTCCCAGTGTATGACTCTCTGTCTCTCTCTCTCTACCTCCCTGTGTTTGTCCCTGTCTATCTCTGTCTCCCTGTTTTTGACCTTCTCTCTCTCTCTATCTCCCTGTGTTTGTCCCTCTCTATCTCCCTGTGTTTGACCCTCTCTATCTCCCTGTGTTTGACCCTCTCTGTCTCTGTCTCCCAGTGTTTGACCCTCTCTCTCTGTCTCCCTCTGTCTGACTCTCTCTCTCTCTCTCTCTCTGTCTTCCTGTGTTGGACCCTCTCTCTCTCTCCATCTCCCAGTGTTTGAACTCTCTCCATGCCTCCCTGTGTTTGACCCTCTCTCTCTCTTTCTCTGTCTCCCTGTGTTTGACCCTCTCTCTCTCTGTCTCCCTGTGTTTGACCCTCTCTCTCTCTCTCTCTCTGTCTCCCTGTGTTTGACCCTCTCTCTCTCTGTCTCCCTGTGTTTGACCCTCTCTGTCTCTGTCTCCCTGTGTTTGACCCTCACTCTCTGTCTCCCTGTGTTTGACCCCCTCTCTCTCTCTGTCTCCCTGTGTTTGACTCTCATTCTCTCTGTCTCCCTGTGTTTGACCCTCTCTCTCTCTGTCTCACTGTGTTTGACCCTCTCTCTCTCTGCATCCCAGTGTTTGACCCTCTCTCTCTGTCTCCCTGTGTTTGACCCTCTCTCTCTCTGTCTCACTGTGTTTGACCCTCTCTCTCTCTGCATCCCAGTGTTTGACCCTCTCTCTCTGTCTCCATGTGTTTGACCCTCTCTCTCTCTGTCTCCCTGTGTTTGACCCTCTCTCTCTCTGTCTCCCTGTGTTTTACCCTCTCTGTCTCTGTCTCCTGTGTTTGACCCTCTCTCTGTCTCCCTGTTTTTGACCTTCTCTCTCTCTCTCTCACCGTGTTTGACCTTCTCTCTCTCTCTCTCTGTCTCCCTGTGTTTTGCTCTCTCTCTCTCTCTCTCTCTCTCTCTCACACACACACACTCTCCCTGTCTCCTTGTGTTTGACCCTTTATCTCTGTCTCTGCCTCCCTGTGTTTGACCTTCTCTCTCTCACTCTCTCTCTCTCCCTCTCTCCCTGTGCTTGACCCTCTCTCTCTCTCTCTCTGTCTCCCAGTGTATGACTCTCTGTCTCTCTCTCTCTACCTCCCTGTGTTTGTCCCTGTCTATCTCTGTCTCCCTGTTTTTGACCTTCTCTCTCTCTCTATCTCCCTGTGTTTGTCCCTCTCTATCTCCCTGTGTTTGACCCTCTCTATCTCCCTGTGTTTTACCCTCTCTGTCTCTGTCTCCCAGTGTTTGACCCTCTCTCTCTGTCTCCCTCTGTCTGACTCTCTCTCTCTCTCTCTCTCTCTCTCTCTGTCTTCCTGTGTTGGACCCTCTCTCTCTCTCCATCTCCCAGTGTTTGAACTCTCTCCATGTCTCCCTGTGTTTGACCCTCTCTCTCTCTTTCTCTGTCTCCCTGTGTTTGACCCACTCTCTCTCTGTCTCCCTGTGTTTGACCCTCTCTCTCTCTCTCTCTCTGTCTCCCTGTGTTTGACCCTCTCTCTCTCTGTCTCCCTGTGTTTGACCCTCACTCTCTGTCTCCCTGTGTTTGACCCCCTCTCTCTCTCTGTCTCCCTGTGTTTGACTCTCATTCTCTCTGTCTCCCTGTGTTTGACCCTCTCTCTCTCTGTCTCACTGTGTTTGACCCTCTCTCTCTCTGCATCCCAGTGTTTGACCCTCTCTCTCTGTCTCCCTGTGTTTGACCCTCTCTCTCTCTGTCTCACTGTGTTTGACCCTCTCTCTCTCTGCATCCCAGTGTTTGACCCTCTCTCTCTGTCTCCATGTGTTTGACCCTCTCTCTCTCTGTCTCCCTGTGTTTGACCCCCTCTCTCTCTGTCTCCCTGTGTTTTACCCTCTCTGTCTCTGTCTCCTGTGTTTTACCCTCTCGTCTCTGTCTCCCTGTGTTTTGTTCTCTCTGTCTCTATCTCCCTGTGTTTGCCTCTCTCTCTCTCACACTCTCCCTTTCTCATTGTGTTTGACCCTCTATCTCTCTCTCTATCTCCCTGTGTTTGACCCTGTCTATCTCTTTCTCCCTGTTTTTGACCGTCTCTCTCTATCTCCCTGTGTTTGACCATCTCTGTCTCTGTCTCCCAGTGTTTGAACTCTCTCCCTGTCTCCTTGTGTTTGGCCCTCTCTCTGTCTCCCTGTTTTTGACCTTCTCTCTCTCTCTCTCACTGTGTTTGACCTTCTCTCTCTCTCTCTGTCTCCCTGTGTTTTGCTCTCTCTCTCTCTCTCTCTCTCTCTCTCACACACACACTCTCCCTGTCCCCTTGTGTTTGACCCTTTATCTCTGTCTCTGTCTCCCTGTGTTTGACCTTCTCTCTCTCTCTCTCTCTCTCTCCCTCTCTCCCTGTGCTTGACCCTCTCTCTCTCTCTCTCTCTCTCTGTCTCCCTGTGTTTGACTTTCTGTCTCTCTCTCTCTACCTCCATGTGTTTGACCCAGTCTATCTCTGTCTCCCTGTTTTTGACCTTCTCTCTCTCTCTATCTACCTGTGTTTGTCCCTCTCTATCTCCCTGTGTTTGACCCTCTCTGTCTCTGTCTCCCAGTGTTTGACCCTCTCTCTCTGACTCCCTCTGTCTGACTCTCTCTCTCTCTCTCTCTCTCTCTCTCTCTCTCTCTCTCTCTGTCTTCCTGTGTTGGACCCTCTCTCTCTCTCCATCTCCCAGTGTTTGAACTCTCTCCATGTCTCCCTGTGTTTGACCCTCTCTGTCCATGTCTCTGTGTTTGACCGTCTCTCTCTCTGTCTCCTTGTGTTTGACCCTCACACTCTGTCTCGCTGTGTTTGACCCTCACTCTCTCTCTGTCTCCCTGTGTT
This sequence comes from Chiloscyllium punctatum, assembly GCF_047496795.1. Classification (NCBI taxonomy): domain Eukaryota; kingdom Metazoa; phylum Chordata; class Chondrichthyes; order Orectolobiformes; family Hemiscylliidae; genus Chiloscyllium; species Chiloscyllium punctatum. Next base: position 14,795,923 of record NC_092759.1, on the reverse strand, counting down.
TGACCTTCTCTCTCTCTCCCTGTCACCCTCTGTTTGACCCTCTCTCTCTGTCTGTCTCCCTGTGCTTGACCCTCTCTCTCTGTCTCTGTCTCCCTGTGTTTGACCTTCTCTCTCTGTCTCCCTGTGTTTGACCCTCTCTCTCTCTCTCTCTCTCTCTGTCTCCCTGTATTTGACCCTCTCTCTATCTCCCAGTGTTTGAACTCTCCCTGTCTCCCTGTGTTTGACCCTCACTCTCTGTCTCCCTGTGTTTGACCTACTCTCTCTCACTCTCTGTCTCTCTGTGTTTGACCCTCTCTGTCCCTGTCTCCCTGTGTTTGACCCTCTCTCTCTCTCTGTCTCCTTGTGTTTGACCGTCTCTCTCTCTCTCTCTCACTGTGTTTGACCTTCTCTCTCTTTGTGTCTCCCTGTGTTTGACCCTCTCTCTGTCTCCCTGTTTTGCTCTCTCTCTCTCTCTTACACACACACTCTCCCTGTCTCCTTATGTTTGACCCTCTATCTCTGTCTCTGTCTCCCTGTGTGAGACCTTCTCTCTCTCTCTCTCTCCCTGTGTTTGACCCTCTCTCTCTATCTCTCTGTCTCCCAGTGTATGACACTCTCTCTCTCTCTCTCTACCTCCCTGTGTTTGACCCTGTCTATCTCTGTCTCCCTGTTTTTGACCTTCTCTCTCTCTCTATCTCCCTGTGTTTGTCCCTCTCTATCTCCCTGTGTTTGACCCTCTCTATCTCCCTGTGTTTGACCCTCTCTGTCTCTGTCTCCCAGTGTTTGACCCTCTCTCTCTGTCTCCCTCTGTCTGACTCTCTCTCTCTCTCTCTCTCTCTCTCTGTCTTCCTGTGTTTGACCCTCATTCTCTGTCTCCCTGCGTACAGCTATCTCTTTCGGTCTCCCTATGTTTGACCCTCTCTCTCTGTCTTCCTGTGATGGACCCTCTCTCTCTCTCCATCTCCCAGTGTTTGAACTCTCTCCATGTCTCCCTGTGTTTGACCCTCTCTGTCCATGTCTCTGTGTTTGACCGTCTCTCTCTCTGTCTCCTTGTGTTTGACCCTCACACTCTGTCTCCCTGTGTTTGACCCTCACTCTCTCTCTGTCTCCCTGTGTTTGACCCTCTCTCTCTCTGTCTCACTGTGTTTGACCCTCTCTCTCTCTGCATCCCAGTGTTTGACCCTCTCTCTCTGTCTCCATGTGTTTGACCCTCTCTCTCTCTGTCTCCCTGTGTTTGACCCCCTCTCTCTCTGTCTCCCTGTGTTTTACCCTCTCTGTCTCTGTCTCCTGTGTTTTACCCTCTCGTCTCTGTCTCCCTGTGTTTTGTTCTCTCTGTCTCTATCTCCCTGTGTTTGCCTCTCTCTCTCTCACACTCTCCCTTTCTCATTGTGTTTGACCCTCTATCTCTCTCTCTATCTCCCTGTGTTTGACCCTGTCTATCTCTTTCTCCCTGTTTTTGACCGTCTCTCTCTATCTCCCTGTGTTTGACCATCTCTGTCTCTGTCTCCCAGTGTTTGAACTCTCTCCCTGTCTCCTTGTGTTTGACCCTCTCTCTGTCTCCCTGTTTTTGACCTTCTCTCTCTCTCTCTCACTGTGTTTGACCTTCTCTCTCTCTCTCTGTCTCCCTGTGTTTTGCTCTCTCTCTCTCTCTCTCTCTCTCTCTCACACACACACTCTCCCTGTCCCCTTGTGTTTGACCCTTTATCTCTGTCTCTGTCTCCCTGTGTTTGACCTTCTCTCTCTCTCTCTCTCTCTCTCCCTCTCTCCCTGTGCTTGACCCTCTCTCTCTCTCTCTCTCTCTCTCTGTCTCCCTGTGTTTGACTTTCTGTCTCTCTCTCTCTACCTCCGTGTGTTTGACCCTGTCTATCTCTGTCTCCCTGTTTTTGACCTTCTCTCTCTCTCTATCTACCTGTGTTTGTCCCTCTCTATCTCCCTGTGTTTGACCCTCTCTGTCTCTGTCTCCCAGTGTTTGACCCTCTCTCTCTGACTCCCTCTGTCTGACTCTCTCTCTCTCTCTCTCTCTCTCTCTCTCTCTCTGTCTTCCTGTGTTGGACCCTCTCTCTCTCTCCATCTCCCAGTGTTTGAACTCTCTCCATGTCTCCCTGTGTTTGACCCTCTCTGTCCATGTCTCTGTGTTTGACCGTCTCTCTCTCTGTCTCCTTGTGTTTGACCCTCACACTCTGTTTCGCTGTGTTTGACCCTCACTCTCTCTCTGTCTCCCTGTGTTTGACCTTCTCTCTCTCTCCCTGTCACCCTCTGTTTGACCCTCTCTCTCTGTCTGTCTCCCTGTCTCCCTGTGCTTGACCCTCTCTCTCTGTCTCTGTCTCCCTGTGTTTGACCTTCTCTCTCTGTCTCCCTGTGTTTGACCCTCTCTCTCTCTCTCTCTCTCTCTGTCTCCCTGTATTTGACCCTCTCTCTATCTCCCAGTGTTTGAACTCTCCCTGTCTCCCTTTGTTTGACCCTCACTCTCTGTCTCCCTGTGTTTGACCTACTCTCTTTCACTCTCTGTCTCTCTGTGTTTGACCCTCTCTGTCCCTGTCTCCCTGTGTTTGACCCTCTCTCTCTCTCTGTCTCCTTGTGTTTGACCGTCTCTCTCTCTCTCTCTCACTGTGTTTGACCTTCTCTCTCTTTGTGTCTCCCTGTGTTTGACCCTCTCTCTGTCTCCCTGTTTTGCTCTCTCTCTCTCTCTTACACACACACTCTCCCTGTCTCCTTATGTTTGACCCTCTATCTCTGTCTCTGTCTCCCTGTGTGAGACCTTCTCTCTCTCTCTCTCTCCCTGTGTTTGACACTCTCTCTCTCTCTCTCTGTCTCCCAGTGTATGACACTCTCTCTCTCTCTCTCTACCTCCCTGTGTTTGACCCTGTCTATCTCTGTCTCCCTGTTTTTGACCTTCTCTCTCTCTCTATCTCCCTGTGTTTGTCCCTCTCTATCTCCCTGTGTTTGACCCTCTCTATCTCCCTGTGTTTGACCCTCTCTGTCTCTGTCTCCCAGTGTTTGACCCTCTCTCTCTGTCTCCCTCTGTCTGACTCTCTCTCTCTCTCTCTGTCTTCCTGTGTTTGACCCTCATTCTCTGTCTCCCTGCGTATAGCTATCTCTTTCGGTCTCCCTATGTTTGACCCTCTCTCTGTCTTCCTGTGATGGACCCTCTCTCTCTCTCCATCTCCCAGTGTTTGAACTCTCTCAATGTCTCCCTGTGTTTGACCCTCTCTGTCCATGTCTCTGTGTTTGACCATCTCTCTCTCTGTCTCCTTGTGTTTGACCCTCACACTCTGTCTCCCTGTGTTTGACCCTCACTCTCTCTCTGTCTCCCTGTGTTTGACCCTCTCTCTCTCTCTCTTTGTCTCCCTGTGTTTGACTCTCATTCTCTCTGTCTCCCTGTGTTTGACCCTCTCTCTCTCTCTGTCTCCCTGTGTTTGACCCTCTCTCTCTCTGTCTCCCTGTATTTGACCCTCTCTCTCTATCTCCCAGTGTTAGAACTCTCTCTGTCTCCTTGTGTTTGACCCTCTCTTCTCTGTCTCCCTGTGTTTGACCCTCTCTCTCTGTCTCTATCTCCCTGTGTTTGACTCTCTCTGTCTCTGTCTCCGTGTGTTTGTCTCTCTCTCTCTGTCTCACTGTGTTTGATCTTCTCTCTCTCTCTGTCTCCCTGTGTTTCAACCTCTATCTCTCTCTCTCTCTGTCTCCCTATCTCCCTACGTTTGACTCTCTCTCTGTCTCTGTCTCCCTGTGTTTGACCTTCTCTCTCTCTCTCTCTCTACCTCCCTGTGTTTGACCCTCACTCTCTGTCTCCCTTTGTTTGACCCTCTCTCTCTCTGTCTCCTTGTGTTTGACCTTCTCTCTCTCTCTCTCTCTACCTCCCTGTGTTTGACCCTCTCTGTCTCTGTCTCCCTGTGCTTGACCCTCACTATCTGTCTCCCTTTGTTTGACCCTCTCTCTCTCTGTCTCCTTGTGTTTGACCTTCTCTCTCTCTCTCTCTCTGTCTCCCTATGTTTGACCCTCTCTCTCTCTGTCTCCCTGTGTTTGACCTTCTCTCTCTCTCTCTCTCTCTCTCTCTCTCTGTCTCCCTGTGTTTGACCCTCTCTCTCTCTGTCTCCCTGTGTTTGACCCTCGCTCTCTGTCTTTCTGTGTTTGACCCTCTCTTTCCATGTCTCTCTGTGTTTGACCCTCTCTGTCTCTCTGTGTTTGACCCTCTCTCGCTGTCTACTTGTGTTTGACCCTCTCTCTCTCTGCATCCCAGTGTTTGACCCACTCTCTCTGTCTCCCTGTGTTTGACCCTCTCTCTCTCTGCATCCCAGTGTTTGACCCACTCTCTCTGTCTCCCTGAGTTTGACCCTCTCTGTCTCTGTCTCCCTGTGTTTGACCCTCTCTCTCTGTCTCTGTCTCCCTGTGTTCGACCCTCTCGTCTCTGTCTCCCTGTGTTTTGTTCTCTCTGTCTCTATCTCCCTGTGTTTGTCACTCTCTATCTCCCTGTGTTTGACCTTCTCTCTCTCTCTCTCTCCCTGTGTTTGACCCTCTCTCTCTCTCTCTCTGTCTCCCAGTGTATGACTCTCTGTCTCTCTCTCTCTACCTCCCTGTGTTTGTCCCTGTCTATCTCTGTCTCCCTGTTTTTGACCTTCTCTCTCTCTCTATCTCCCTGTGTTTGTCCCTCTCTATCTCCCTGTGTTTGACCCTCTCTATCTCCCTGTGTTTGACCCTCTCTGTCTCTGTCTCCCAGTGTTTGACCCTCTCTCTCTGTCTCCCTCTGTCTGACTCTCTCTCTCTCTCTCTCTCTCTGTCTTCCTGTGTTTGACCCTCATTCTCTGTCTCCCTGCGTATAGCTATCTCTATCGGTCTCCCTATGTTTGACCCTCTCTCTCTGTCTTCTTGTGATGGACCCTCTCTCTCTCTCCATCTCCCAGTGTTTGAACTCTCTCCATGTCTCCCTGTGTTTGACCTTCTCTGTCCATGTCTCTGTGTTTGACCATCTCTCTCTCTGTCTCCTTGTGTTTGACCCTCACACTCTGTCTCCCTGTGTTTGACCCTCACTCTCTCTCTGTCTCCCTGTGTTTGACCCTCTCTCTCTCTCTCTCTGTCTCCCTGTGTTTGACTCTCATTCTCTCTGTCTCCCTGTGTTTGACCCTCTCTCTGTCTCTGTCTCCCTGTGTTTGACCCTCTCTCTCTCTCTGTCTCCCTGTGTTTGACCCTCTCTCTCTCTGTCTCCCTGTGTTTGACCCTCTCTCTCTGTCTCTGTCTCCCTGTGTTTGACCCTCTCGTCTCTGTCTCCCTGTGTTTTGTTCTCTCTGTCTCTATCTCCCTGTGTTTGCCTCTCTCTCTCTCACACTCTCCCTTTCTCCTTGTGTTTGACCCTCTATCTCTCTCTCTATCTCCCTGTGTTTGACCCTGTCTATCTCTTTCTCCCTGTTTTTGACCGTCTCTCTCTATCTCCCTGTATTTGACCATCTCTGTCTCTGTCTCCCAGTGTTTGAACTCTCTCCCTGTCTCCTTGTGTTTGACCCTCTCTCTGTCTCCCTGTTTTTGACCTTCTCTCTCTCTCTCACTGTGTTTGGCCTTCTCTCTCTCTCTGTGTCTCCCTGTGTTTGACCCTCTCTCTGTCTCCCTGTGTTTTGCTCTCTCTCTCTCTCTCTCTCTCTCTCTCACATATACACACACTCTCCCTGTCCCCTTGTGTTTGACCCTTTATCTCTGTCTCTGTCTCCCTGTGTTTGACCTTCTCTCTCTCTCTCCCTCTCTCCCTGTGCTTGACCCTCTCTCTCTCTCTGTCTCCCTGTGTTTGACTTTCTGTCTCTCTCTCTACCTCCCTGTGTTTGACCCTGTCTATCTCTGTCTCCCTGTTTTTGACCTTCTCTCTCTCTCTATCTTCCTGTGTTTGTCCCTCTCTATCTCCCTGTGTTTGACCCTCTCTGTCTCTGTCTCCCAGTGTTTGACCCTCTCTCTCTGACTCCCTCTGTCTGACTCTCTCTCTCTCTCTCTCTCTCTCTCTCTCTCTGTCTTCCTGTGTTGGACCCTCTCTCTCTCTCCATCTCCCAGTGTTTGAACTCTCTCCATGTCTCCCTGTGTTTGACCCTCTCTGTCCATGTCTCTGTGTTTGACCGTCTCTCTCTCTGTCTCCTTGTGTTTGACCCTCACACTCTGTCTCGCTGTGTTTGACCCTCACTCTCTCTCTGTCTCCCTGTGTTTGACCTTCTCTCTCTCTCCCTGTCACCCTCTGTTTGACCCTCTATCTCTGTCTGTCTCCCTGTCTCCCTGTGCTTGACCCTCTCTCTCTGTCTCTGTCTCCCTGTGTTTGACCTTCTCTCTCTGTCTCCCTGTGTTTGACCCTCTCTCTCTCTCCCTCTCTCTCTCTCTCTCTGTCTCCCTGTATTTGACCCTCTCTCTATCTCCCAGTGTTTGAACTCTCCCTGTCTCCCTGTGTTTGACCCTCACTCTCTGTCTCCCTGTGTTTGACCTACTCTCTCTCACTCTCTGTCTCTCTGTGTTTGACCCTCTCTGTCCCTGTCTCCCTGTGTTTGACCCTCTCTCTCTCTCTGTCTCCTTGTGTTTGACCGTCTCTCTCTCTCTCTCTCTCACTGTGTTTGACCTTCTCTCTCTCTGTGTCTCCCTGTGTTTGACCCTCTCTCTGTCTCCCTGTTTTGCTCTCTCTCTCTCTCTCTTACACACACACTCTCCCTGTCTCCTTGTGTTTGACCCTCTATCTCTGTCTCTGTCTCCCTGTGTTTGACCTTCCCTCTCACTCTCTCTCCCTGTGTTTGACTCTCTCTCTCTCTCTCTCTGTCTCCCAGTGTATGACACTCTCTCTCTCTCTCTCTACCTCCCTGTGTTTGACCCTGTCTATCTCTGTCTCCCTGTTTTTGACCTTCTCTCTCTCTCTATCTCCCTGTGTTTGTCCCTCTCTATCTCCCTGTGTTTGACCCTCTCTATCTCCCTGTGTTTGACCCTCTCTGTCTCTGTCTCCCAGTGTTTGACCCTCTCTCTCTGTCTCCCTCTGTCTGACTCTCTCTCTCTCTCTCTCTCTCTCTCTGTCTTCCTGTGTTTGACCCTCATTCTCTGTCTCCCTGCGTATAGCTATCTCTATCGGTCTCCCTATGTTTGACCCTCTCTCTCTGTCTTCCTGTGATGGACCCTCTCTCTCTCTCCATCTCCCAGTGTTTGAACTCTCTCCATGTCTCCCTGTGTTTGACCCTCTCTGTCCATGTCTCTGTGTTTGACCGTCTCTCTCTCTGTCTCCTTGTGTTTGACCCTCACACTCTGTCTCCCTGTGTTTGACCCTCACTCTCTCTCTGTCTCCCTGTGTTTGACCCTCTCTCTCTCTCTCTCTGTCTCCCTGTGTTTGACTCTCATTCTCTCTGTCTCCCTGTGTTTGACCCTCTCTCTGTCTCTGTCTCCCTGTGTTTGACCCTCTCTCTCTCTGTCTCCCTGTGTTTGACCTTCTCTCTCTCTCTCTCTCTCTCTCTCTCTCTGTCTCCCTGTGTTTGACCCTCTCTCTCTCTGTCTCCCTGTGTTTGACCCTCGCTCTCTGTCTTTCTGTGTTTGACCCTCTCTTTCCATGTCTCTCTGTGTTTGACCCTCTCTGTCTCTCTGTGTTTGACCCTCTCTCGCTGTCTACTTGTGTTTGACCCTCTCTCTCTCTGCATCCCAGTGTTTGACCCACTCTCTCTGTCTCCCTGTGTTTGACCCTCTCTCTCTCTGCATCCCAGTGTTTGACCCACTCTCTCTGTCTCCCTGAGTTTGACCCTCTCTGTCTCTGTCTCCCTGTGTTTGACCCTCTCTCTCTGTCTCTGTCTCCCTGTGTTCGACCCTCTCGTCTCTGTCTCCCTGTGTTTTGTTCTCTCTGTCTCTATCTCCCTGTGTTTGTCACTCTCTATCTCCCTGTGTTTGACCTTCTCTCTCTCTCTCTCTCCCTGTGTTTGACCCTCTCTCTCTCTCTCTCTGTCTCCCAGTGTATGACTCTCTGTCTCTCTCTCTCTACCTCCCTGTGTTTGTCCCTGTCTATCTCTGTCTCCCTGTTTTTGACCTTCTCTCTCTCTCTATCTCCCTGTGTTTGTCCCTCTCTATCTCCCTGTGTTTGACCCTCTCTATCTCCCTGTGTTTGACCCTCTCTGTCTCTGTCTCCCAGTGTTTGACCCTCTCTCTCTGTCTCCCTCTGTCTGACTCTCTCTCTCTCTCTCTCTCTCTGTCTTCCTGTGTTTGACCCTCATTCTCTGTCTCCCTGCGTATAGCTATCTCTATCGGTCTCCCTATGTTTGACCCTCTCTCTCTGTCTTCTTGTGATGGACCCTCTCTCTCTCTCCATCTCCCAGTGTTTGAACTCTCTCCATGTCTCCCTGTGTTTGACCTTCTCTGTCCATGTCTCTGTGTTTGACCATCTCTCTCTCTGTCTCCTTGTGTTTGACCCTCACACTCTGTCTCCCTGTGTTTGACCCTCACTCTCTCTCTGTCTCCCTGTGTTTGACCCTCTCTCTCTCTCTCTCTGTCTCCCTGTGTTTGACTCTCATTCTCTCTGTCTCCCTGTGTTTGACCCTCTCTCTGTCTCTGTCTCCCTGTGTTTGACCCTCTCTCTCTCTCTGTCTCCCTGTGTTTGACCCTCTCTCTCTCTGTCTCCCTGTGTTTGACCCTCTCTCTCTGTCTCTGTCTCCCTGTGTTTGACCCTCTCGTCTCTGTCTCCCTGTGTTTTGTTCTCTCTGTCTCTATCTCCCTGTGTTTGCCTCTCTCTCTCTCACACTCTCCCTTTCTCCTTGTGTTTGACCCTCTATCTCTCTCTCTATCTCCCTGTGTTTGACCCTGTCTATCTCTTTCTCCCTGTTTTTGACCGTCTCTCTCTATCTCCCTGTATTTGACCATCTCTGTCTCTGTCTCCCAGTGTTTGAACTCTCTCCCTGTCTCCTTGTGTTTGACCCTCTCTCTGTCTCCCTGTTTTTGACCTTCTCTCTCTCTCTCACTGTGTTTGGCCTTCTCTCTCTCTCTGTGTCTCCCTGTGTTTGACCCTCTCTCTGTCTCCCTGTGTTTTGCTCTCTCTCTCTCTCTCTCTCTCTCTCTCACATATACACACACTCTCCCTGTCCCCTTGTGTTTGACCCTTTATCTCTGTCTCTGTCTCCCTGTGTTTGACCTTCTCTCTCTCTCTCCCTCTCTCCCTGTGCTTGACCCTCTCTCTCTCTCTGTCTCCCTGTGTTTGACTTTCTGTCTCTCTCTCTACCTCCCTGTGTTTGACCCTGTCTATCTCTGTCTCCCTGTTTTTGACCTTCTCTCTCTCTCTATCTTCCTGTGTTTGTCCCTCTCTATCTCCCTGTGTTTGACCCTCTCTGTCTCTGTCTCCCAGTGTTTGACCCTCTCTCTCTGACTCCCTCTGTCTGACTCTCTCTCTCTCTCTCTCTCTCTCTCTCTCTCTGTCTTCCTGTGTTGGACCCTCTCTCTCTCTCCATCTCCCAGTGTTTGAACTCTCTCCATGTCTCCCTGTGTTTGACCCTCTCTGTCCATGTCTCTGTGTTTGACCGTCTCTCTCTCTGTCTCCTTGTGTTTGACCCTCACACTCTGTCTCGCTGTGTTTGACCCTCACTCTCTCTCTGTCTCCCTGTGTTTGACCTTCTCTCTCTCTCCCTGTCACCCTCTGTTTGACCCTCTATCTCTGTCTGTCTCCCTGTCTCCCTGTGCTTGACCCTCTCTCTCTGTCTCTGTCTCCCTGTGTTTGACCTTCTCTCTCTGTCTCCCTGTGTTTGACCCTCTCTCTCTCTCCCTCTCTCTCTCTCTCTCTGTCTCCCTGTATTTGACCCTCTCTCTATCTCCCAGTGTTTGAACTCTCCCTGTCTCCCTGTGTTTGACCCTCACTCTCTGTCTCCCTGTGTTTGACCTACTCTCTCTCACTCTCTGTCTCTCTGTGTTTGACCCTCTCTGTCCCTGTCTCCCTGTGTTTGACCCTCTCTCTCTCTCTGTCTCCTTGTGTTTGACCGTCTCTCTCTCTCTCTCTCTCACTGTGTTTGACCTTCTCTCTCTCTGTGTCTCCCTGTGTTTGACCCTCTCTCTGTCTCCCTGTTTTGCTCTCTCTCTCTCTCTCTTACACACACACTCTCCCTGTCTCCTTGTGTTTGACCCTCTATCTCTGTCTCTGTCTCCCTGTGTTTGACCTTCCCTCTCACTCTCTCTCCCTGTGTTTGACTCTCTCTCTCTCTCTCTCTGTCTCCCAGTGTATGACACTCTCTCTCTCTCTCTCTACCTCCCTGTGTTTGACCCTGTCTATCTCTGTCTCCCTGTTTTTGACCTTCTCTCTCTCTCTATCTCCCTGTGTTTGTCCCTCTCTATCTCCCTGTGTTTGACCCTCTCTATCTCCCTGTGTTTGACCCTCTCTGTCTCTGTCTCCCAGTGTTTGACCCTCTCTCTCTGTCTCCCTCTGTCTGACTCTCTCTCTCTCTCTCTCTCTCTCTCTGTCTTCCTGTGTTTGACCCTCATTCTCTGTCTCCCTGCGTATAGCTATCTCTATCGGTCTCCCTATGTTTGACCCTCTCTCTCTGTCTTCCTGTGATGGACCCTCTCTCTCTCTCCATCTCCCAGTGTTTGAACTCTCTCCATGTCTCCCTGTGTTTGACCCTCTCTGTCCATGTCTCTGTGTTTGACCGTCTCTCTCTCTGTCTCCTTGTGTTTGACCCTCACACTCTGTCTCCCTGTGTTTGACCCTCACTCTCTCTCTGTCTCCCTGTGTTTGACCCTCTCTCTCTCTCTCTCTGTCTCCCTGTGTTTGACTCTCATTCTCTCTGTCTCCCTGTGTTTGACCCTCTCTCTGTCTCTGTCTCCCTGTGTTTGACCCTCTCTCTGTCTCTGTCTCCCTGTGTTTGACCCTCTCTCTCTCTGTCTCCCTGTATTTGACCCTCTCTCTCTATCTCCCAGTGTTAGAACTCTCTCTGTCTCCCTGTGTTTGACCCACTCACTCTGTCTCTATTTCCCTGTGTTTGACTCTCTCTGTCTCTGTCTCCCTGTGTTTGTCCCTCTCTCTCTGACTCCCTCTGTCTGACTCTCTCTCTCTCTCTCTCTCTCTCTCTCTCTCTCTCTCTCTCTCTCTGTCTTCCTGTGTTGGACCCTCTCTCTCTCTCCATCTCCCAGTGTTTGAACTCTCCCTGTCTCCCTGTGTTTGACCCTCACTCTCTGTCGCCCTGTGTTTGACCTACTCTCTCTCACTCTCTGTCTCTCTGTGTTTGACCCTCTCTGTCTCTGTCTCCCTGTGTTTGACCCTCTCTCTCTCTCTGTCTCCCAGTGTTTGACCCTCTCTCTCTGACTCTGTCTCCCTGTGTTTGACCCTGTCGTCTCTGTCTCCCTGTGTTTTTTTCTCTGTCTCTATCTCCCTGTGTTTGCCTCTCTCTCTCTCTCTCTCACACACTCTCCCTTTCTCCTTGTGTTTGACCCTCTATCTCTCTCTCTGTCTCCCTGTGTTTTGCTCTCTCTCTCTCTCTCACACACACATTCTCCCTGTCTCCTTGTGTTTGACCCTCTATCTCTGTCTCTGTCTCCCTGTGTTTGACTCTCTCTCTCTCTCTCTCTCTGTCTCCCTGTGTTTGACCCTGTCTATCTCTTTCTCCCTGTTTTTGACCGTCTCTCTCTCTCCCTCTCTCTCTCTCTCTCTCTATCTCCCTGTGTTTGACCCTGTCTATCTCTTTCTCCCTGTTTTTGACCTTCTCTCTCTCTCTGTCTCCCTGTGTTTGACCCCCTCTGTCTCTGTTTCCCTGTGTTTGACCCTCTCTCTCTCTGTCTCCCAGTGTTTGACCCTCTCTCTCTGTCTCTGTCTCCTGTGTTCGACCCTCTCATCTCTGTCTCCCTGTGTTTTGTTCTCTCTGTCTCTATCTCCCTGTGTTTGCCTCTCTCTCTCTCACACTCTCCCTTTCTCCTTGTGTTTGACCCTCTATCTCTCTCTCTATCTCCCTGTGTTTGACCCTGTCTATCTCTTTCTCCCTGTTTTTGACCGTCTCTCTCTATCTCCCTGTGTTTGACCATCTCTGTCTCTGTCTCCCAGTGTTTGAACTCTCTCCCTGTCTCCTTGTGTTTGACCCTCTCTCTGTCTCCCTGTTTTTGACCTTCTCTCTCTCTCTCTCACCGTGTTTGACCTTCTCTCTCTCTCTCTCTGTCTCCCTGTGTTTTGCTCTCTCTCTCTCTCTCTCTCTCACACACACACACTCTCCCTGTCTCCTTGTGTTTGACCCTTTATCTCTGTCTCTGTCTCCCTGTGTTTGACCTTCTCTCTCTCTCTCTCTCTCTGTCTCCCAGTGTATGACTCTCTGTCTCTCTCTCTCTACCTCCCTGTGTTTGTCCCTGTCTATCTCTGTCTCCCTGTTTTTGACCTTCTCTCTCTCTCTATCTCCCTGTGTTTGTCCCTCTCTATCTCTCTGTGTTTGACCCTCTCTATCTCCCTGTGTTTGACCCTCTCTGTCTCTGTCTCCGTCTCCCAGTGTTTGACCCTCTCTCTCTGTCTCCCTCTGTCTGACTCTCTCTCTCTCTCTCTCTCTCTGTCTTCCTGTGTTGGACCCTCTCTCTCTCTCCATCTCCCAGTGTTTGAACTCTCTCCATGTCTCCCTGTGTTTGACCCTCTCTGTCCATGTCTCTGTGTTTGACCGTCTCTCTCTCTGTCTCCTTGTGTTTGACCCTCACACTCTGTCTCGCTGTGTTTGACCCTCACTCTCTCTCTGTCTCCCTGTGTTTGACCTTCTCTCTCTCTCCCTGTCACCCTCTGTTTGACCCTCTCTCTCTGTCTGTCTCCCTGTCTCCCTGTGCTTGACCCTCTCTCTCTGTCTCTGTCTCCCTGTGTTTGACCTTCTCTCTCTGTCTCCCTGTGTTTGACCCTCTCGTCTCTGTCTCCCTGTGTTTGACCCTCTCTCTCTCTCTATCTCCCTGTATTTGACCCTCTCTCTATCTCCCAGTGTTTGAACTCTCCCTGTCTCCCTGTGTTTGACCCTCTCTCTCTGTCTCCCTTTGTTTGACCTTCTCTCTCTCTGTCTCCCTGTGTTTGACTTTCTCTCTCTCTCTCTCTCTGTCTCCCTGTGTTTGACCCTCTCTCTCTCTGTCTCCCTGTGTTTGACCCTCTCTCTCTCTTTCTCTGTCTCCCTGTGTTTAACCCTCTCTCTCTCTGTCTCTCTGTTTGACCCTCTCTCTATCTGTCTCCCTGTGTTTGACCTTCTCTCTCTCTCTCTCTGTCTCCCTGTGTTTGACCCTCTCTCTCTCTCTCTCTCTGTCTCCCTGTGTTTGACCCTCACTCTCTGTCTCCCTGTGTTTGACCCCCTCTCTCTCTCTGTCTCCCTGTGTTTGACTCTCATTCTCTCTGTCTCCCTGTGTTTGACCCTCTCTCTCTCTCTGTCTCCCTGTGTTTGACCCTCTCTCTCTCTCTGTCTCCCTGTGTTTGACCCTCTCTCTCTCTCTGTCTCCCTCTGTTTGACCCTCACTCTCTGTCTCCCTGTGTTTGACACTGTCTCTCTCTCTGTCTCCCTGTGTTTGACCCTCTCTCTCTCTCTGTCTCCCTGTGTTTGACCCTCGCTTTCTGTCTCCCTGTGTTTGACCCTCTCTTTCCATGTCTCCCTGTGTTTGACCCTCTCTGTCTCTCTGTGTTTGACCCTCTCTCTCTGTCTCCCTGTGTTTGACCCTCTCTCTCTCTGCATCCCAGTGTTTGACCCTCTCTCTCTGTCTCCCTGTGTTTGACCCTCTCTCTCTCTGTCTCCCTGTGTTTGACCCTCTCTCTCTCTGTCTCCCTGTGTTTGACCCTCTCTGTCTCTTTCTCCCTGTGTTTGACCCTCTCGTCTCTGTCTCCCTGTGTTTTGTTCTCTCTGTCTCTATCTCCCTGTGTTTGCCTCTCTCTCTCTCTCTCACACTCTCTCTTTCTCATTGTGTTTGACCCTCTATCTCTCTCTCTATCTCCCTGTGTTTGACCCTGTCTATCTCTTTCTCCCTGTTTTTGACCGTCTCTCTCTATCTCCCTGTGTTTGATCGTCTCTGTCTCTGTCTCCCAGTGTTTGAACTCTCTCCCTGTCTCCTTGTGTTTGACCCTCTCTCTGTCTCCCTGTTTTTGACCTTCTCTCTCTCTCTCTCTCACTGTGTTTGACCTTCTCTCTCTCTCTGTGTCTCCCTGTGTTTGACCCTCTCTCTGTCTCCCTGTGTTTTGCTCTCTCTCTCTCTCTCTCTCTCACACGCACACACACACTCTCCCTGTCCCCTTGTGTTTGACCCTTTATCTCTGTCTCTGTCTCCCTGTGTTTGACCTTCTCTCTCTCTCTCTCTCTCTCCCTCTCTCCCTGTGCTTGACCCTCTCTCTCTCTGTCTCCCTGTGTTTGACTTTCTGTCTCTCTCTCTACCTCCCTGTGTTTGACCCTGTCTATCTCTGTCTCCCTGTTTTTGACCTTCTCTCTCTCTCTAACTCCCTGTGTTTGTCCCTCTCTATCTCCCTGTGTTTGACCCTCTCTGTCTCTGTATCCCAGTGTTTGACCCTCTCTCTCTGTCTCCCTCTGTCTGACTCTCTCTCTCTCTCTCTCTCTCTCTCTCTCTCTCTCTGTCTTCCTGTGTTGGACCCTCTCTCTCTCTCCATCTCCCAGTAGTTGAACTCTCTCCATGTCTCCCTGTGTTTGACCCTCTCTGTCCATGTCTCTGTGTTTGACCGTCTCTCTCTCTGTCTCCTTGTGTTTGACCCTCACACTCTGTCTCGCTGTGTTTGACCCTCACTCTCTCTCTGTCTCCCTGTGTTTGACCTTCTCTCTCTCTCCCTGTCACCCTCTGTTTGACCCTCTCTCTCTGTCTGTCTCCCTGTCTCCCTGTGCTTGACCCTCTCTCTCTGTCTCTGTCTCCCTGTGTTTGACCTTCTCTCTCTGTCTCCCTGTGTTTGACCCTCTCTCTATCTCCCAGTGTTTGAACTCTCCCTGTCTCCCTGTGTTTGACCCTCACTCTCTGTCTCCCTGTGTTTGACCTACTCTCTCTCACTCTCTGTCTCTCTGTGTTTGACTCTCTCTGTCCCTGTCTCCCTGTGTTTGACCCTCTCTCTCTCTCTGTCTCCTTGTGTTTGACCGTCTCTCTCTCTCTCTCTCTCTCACTGTGTTTGACCTTCTCTCTCTCTGTGTCTCCCTGTGTTTGACCCTCTCTCTGTCTCCCTGTTTTGCTCTCTCTCTCTCTTACACACACACTCTCCCTGTCTCCTTGTGTTTGACCCTCTATCTCTGTCTCTGTCTCCCTGTGTTTGACCTTCTCTCTCTCTCTCTCTCGCTGTGTTTGACCCTCTCTCTCTCTCTCTCTCTGTCTCCCAGTGTATGACACTCTCTCTCTCTCTCTCTACCTCCCTGTGTTTGACCCTGTCTATCTCTGTCTCCCTGTTTTTGACCTTCTCTCTCTCTCGATCTCCCTGTGAATGATCCTCTCTGTCTCTGTCTCCCAGTGTTTGAACTCTCTCCCTGTCTCCTTGTGTTTGACCCTCTCTCTGTCTCCCTTTTTTTGACCTTCTCTCTCTCTCTCACTGTGTTTTACCTTCTCTCTCTCTCTGTGTCTCCCTTTGTTTGACCCTCTCTCTGTCTCCCTGTGTTTTGCTCTCTCTCTCTCTCTCTCTCCCTCTCTCCCTGTGCTTGACCCTCTCTCTCTCTCTCTCTCTGTCTCCCTGTGTTTGACTTTCTGTCTCTCTCTCTACCTCCTTGTGTTTGACCCTGTCTATCTCTGTCTCCCTGTTTTTGACCTTCTCTCTCTCTCTATCTCCCTGTGTTTGTCCATCTCTATCTCCCTGTGTTTGACCCTCTCTGTCTCTGTCTCCCAGTGTTTGACCCTCTCTCTCTGACTCCCTCTGTCTGACTCTCTCTCTCTCTCTCTCTGTCTTCCTGTGTTGGACCCTCTCTCTCTCTCCATCTCCCAGTGTTTGAACTCTCTCCACGTCTCCCTATGTTTGACCCTCTCTGTCCATGTCTCTGTGTTTGACCGTCTCTCTCTCTGTCTCCTTGTGTTTGACCCTCACACTCTGTCTCGCTGTGTTTGACCCTCACTCTCTCTCTGTCTCCTGTGTTTGACCTTCTCTCTCTCTCCCTGTCACCCTCTGTTTGACCCTCTCTCTCTGTCTGTCTCCCTGTCTCCCTGTGCTTGACCCTCTCTCTCTGTCTCTGTCTCCCTGTGTTTGACCTTCTCTCTCTGTATCCCTGTATTTGACCTCTCTCTATCTCCCAGTGTTTGAACTCTCCCTGTCTCCCTGTGTTTGACCCTCACTCTCTGTCTCCCTGTGTTTGACCTACTCTCTCTCACTCTCTGTCTCTCTGTGTTTGACCCTCTCTGTCTCTGTCTCCCTGTGTTTGACCCTCTCTCTCTCTCTGTCTCCCAGTGTTTGACCCTCTCTCTCTGACTCTGTCTCCCTGTGTTTGACCCTGTCGTCTCTGTCTCCCTGTGTTTTTTTCTCTGTCTCTATCTCCCTGTGTTTGCCTCTCTCTCTCTCTCTCTCTCTCTCACACTCTCCCTTTCTCCTTGTGTTTGACCCTCTATCTCTCTCTCTGTCTCCCTGTGTTTTGCTCTCTCTCTCTCTCACACACACATTCTCCCTGTCTCCTTGTGTTTGACCCTCTATCTCTGTCTCTGTCTCCCTGTGTTTGACTCTCTCTCTCTCTCTCTCTCTCTATCTCCCTGTGTTTGACCCTGTCTATCTCTTTCTCCCTGTTTTTGACCGTCTCTCTCTCTCTCTCTCTCTATCTCCCTGTGTTTGACCCTGTCTATCTCTTTCTCCCTGTTTTTGACCGTCTCTCTCTCTCTCTCTCTCTCACTGTGTTTGACCTTCTCTCTCTCTCTGTCTCCCTGTGTTTGACCCTCTCTGTCTCTGTCTCCCTGTGTTTGACCCTCTCTCTCTCTGTCTCCCAGTGTTTGACCCTCTCTCTCTGTCTCTGTCTCCCTTTGTTCGACCCTCTCGTCTCTGTCTCCCTGTGTTTTGTTCTCTTTGTCTCTATCTCCCTGTGTTTGCCTCTGTCTCTCTCACACTCTCCCTTTCTCCTTGTGTTTGACCCTCTATCTCTCTCTCTATCTCCCTGTGTTTGACCCTGTCTATCTCTTTCTCCCTGTTTTTGACCGTCTCTCTCTATCTCCCTGTGTTTGACCATCTCTGTCTCTGTCTCCCAGTGTTTGAACTCTCTCCCTGTCTCCTTGTGTTTGACCCTCTCTCTGTCTCCCTGTTTTTGACCTTCTCTCTCTCTCTCTCACCGTGTTTGACCTTCTCTCTCTCTCTGTCTCCCTGTGTTTTGCTCTCTCTCTCTCTCTCTCTCACACACACACACTCTCCGTCTCCTTGTGTTTGACCCTTTATCTCTGTCTCTGTCTCCCTGTGTTTGACCTTCTCTCTCTCTCTCTCCCTCTCTCCCTGTGCTTGACCCTCTCTCTCTCTCTCTCTGTCTCCCAGTGTATGACTCTCTGTCTCTCTCTCTCTACCTCCCTGTGTTTGTCCCTGTCTATCTCTGTCTCCCTGTTTTTGACCTTCTCTCTCTCTCTATCTCCCTGTGTTTGTCCCTCTCTATCTCCCTGTGTTTGACCCTCTCTATCTCCCTGTGTTTGACCCTCTCTGTCTCTGTCTCCCAGTGTTTGACCCTCTCTCTCTGTCTCCCTCTGTCTGACTCTCTCTCTCTCTCTCTCTCTCTCTCTCTCTCTGTCTTCCTGTGTTTGACCCTCATTCTCTGTCTCCCTGCGTATAGCTATCTCTTTCGGTCTCCCTATGTTTGACCCTCTCTCTCTGTCTTCCTGTGATGGACCCTCTCTCTCTCTCCATCTCCCAGTGTTTGAACTCTCTCCATGTCTCCCTGTGTTTGACCCTCTCTGTCCATGTCTCTGTGTTTGACCATCTCTCTCTCTGTCTCCTTGTGTTTGACCCTCACACTCTGTCTCCCTGTGTTTGACCCTCACTCTCTCTCTGTCTCCCTGTGTTTGACCCTCTCTCTCTCTCTCTTTGTCTCCCTGTGTTTGACTCTCATTCTCTCTGTCTCCCTGTGTTTGACCCTCTCTCTCTCTCTGTCTCCCTGTGTTTGACCCTCTCTGTCCATGTCTCTGTGTTGGACCGTCTCTCTCTCTGTCTCCTTGTGTTTGACCCTCACACTCTGTCTCGCTGTGTTTGACCCTCACTCTCTCTCTGTCTCCTGTGTTTGACCTTCTCTCTCTCTCCCTGTCACCCTCTGTTTGACCCTCTCTCTCTGTCTGTCTCCCTGTCTCCCTGTGCTTGACCCTCTCTCTCTGTCTCTGTCTCCCTGTGTTTGACCTTCTCTCTCTGTATCCCTGTATTTGACCTCTCTCGATCTCCCAGTGTTTGAACTCTCCCTGTCTCCCTGTGTTTGACCCTCACTCTCTGTCTCCCTGTGTTTGACCTACTCTCTCTCTGTCTCTGTCTCCCTGTGTTCGACCCTCTCGTCTCTGTCTCCCTGTGTTTTGTTCTCTCTGTCTCTATCTCCCTGTGTTTGCCTCTGTCTCTCTCACACTCTCCCTTTCTCCTTGTGTTTGACCCTCTATCTCTCTCTCTATCTCCCTGTGTTTGACCCTGTCTATCTCTTTCTCCCTGTTTTTGACCGTCTCTCTCTATCTCCCTGTGTTTGACCATCTCTGTCTCTGTCTCCCAGTGTTTGAACTCTCTCCCTGTCTCCTTGTGTTTGACCCTCTCTCTGTCTCCCTGTTTTTGACCTTCTCTCTCTCTCTCTCACCGTGTTTGACCTTCTCTCTCTCTCTCTGTCTCCCTGTGTTTTGCTCTCTCTCTCTCTCTCTCACACACACACACTCTCCGTCTCCTTGTGTTTGACCCTTTATCTCTGTCTCTGTCTCCCTGTGTTTGACCTTCTCTCTCTCTCTCTCCCTCTCTCCCTGTGCTTGACCCTCTCTCTCTCTCTCTCTGTCTCCCAGTGTATGACTCTCTGTCTCTCTCTCTCTACCTCCCTGTGTTTGTCCCTGTCTATCTCTGTCTCCCTGTTTTTGACCTTCTCTCTCTCTCTATCTCCCTGTGTTTGTCCCTCTCTATCTCCCTGTGTTTGACCCTCTCTATCTCCCTGTGTTTGACCCTCTCTGTCTCTGTCTCCCAGTGTTTGACCCTCTCTCTCTGTCTCCCTCTGTCTGACTCTCTCTCTCTCTCTCTCTCTGTCTTCCTGTGTTGGACCCTCTCTCTCTCTCCATCTCCCAGTGTTTGAACTCTCTCCATGTCTCCCTGTGTTTGATCCTCTCTGTCCATGTCTCTGTGTTTGACCGTCTCTCTCTCTGTCTCCTTGTGTTTGACCCTCACACTCTGTCTCGCTGTGTTTGACCCTCACTCTCTCTCTGTCTCCCTGTGTTTGACCTTCTCTCTCTCTCCCTGTCACCCTCTGTTTGACCCTCTGTCTCTGTCTGTCTCCCTGTCTCCCTGTGCTTGACCCTCTCTCTCTGTCTCTGTCTCCCTGTGTTTGACCTTCTCTCTCTGTCTCCCTGTGTTTGACCCTCTCGTCTCTATCTCCCTGTATTTGACCCTCTCTCTATCTCCCAGTGTTTGAACTCTCCCTGTCTCCCTGTGTTTGACCCTCTCTCTCTGTCTCCCTTTGTTTGACCTTCTCTCTCTCTGTCTCCCTGTGTTTGACCTTCTCTCTCTCTCTCTCTCTGTCTCCCTGTGTTTGACCCTCTCTCTCTCTCTCTGTCTCCCTGTGTTTGACCCTCTCTCTCTCTGTCTCCCTGTGTTTGACCCTCTCTCTCTCTTTCTCTGTCTCCCTGTGTTTGACCCTCTCTCTCTCTGTCTCCCTGTGTTTGACCCTCTCTCTCTCTGTCTCCCTGTGTTTGACCTTCTCTCTCTCTCTCTCTCTGTCTCCCTGTGTTTGACCCACTCTCTCTCTCTCTCTGTCTCCCTGTGTTTGACCCTCTCTCTATCTGTCTCCCTGTGTTTGACCCTCTCTGTCTCTGTCTCCCTGTGTTTGACCCTCACTCTCTGTCTCCCTGTGTTTGACCCCCTCTCTGTCTCTGTCTCCCTGTGTTTGACTCTCATTCTCTCTGTCTCCCTGTGTTTGACCCTCTCTCTCTCTGTCTCCTTGTGTTTGACCCTCTCTCTCTCTCTGTCTCCCTGTGTTTGACCCTCTCTCTCTCTCTCTGTCTCCCTGTGTTTGACCCTCTCTCTCTCTCTGTCTCCCTGTGTTTGACCCTCGCTCTCTGTCTCCCTGTGTTTGACCCTCTCTTTCCATGTCTCCCTGTGTTTGACCCTCTCTGTCTCTCTGTGTTTGACCCTCTCTCTCTGTCTCCCTGTGTTTGACCCTCTCTCTCTCTGCATCCCAGTGTTTGGCCCTCTCTCTCTCTGTCTCCCTGTGTTTGACCCTCTCTCTCTCTGTCTCCCTGTGTTTGACCCTCTCTGTCTCTGTCTCCCTGTGTTTGACTCTCATTCTCTCTGTCTCCCTGTGTTTGACCCTCTCTCTCTCTGTCTCACTGTGTTTGACCCTGTCTCTCTCTCTGTCTCCCTGTGTTTGACCCTCTCTCTCTCTGTCTCCCTGTGTTTGACCCTCTCTCTCTCTCTGTCTCCCTCTGTTTGACCCTCTCTCTCTCTCTCTGTCTCCCTGTGTTTGACCCTCGCTTTCTGTCTCCCTGTGTTTGACCCTCTCTTTCCATGTCTCCCTGTGTTTGACCCTCTCTGTCTCTCTGTGTTTGACCCTCTCTCTCTGTCTCCCTGTGTTTGACCCTCTCTCTCTCTGCATCCCAGTGTTTGACCCTATCTCTCTGTCTCCCTGTGTTTGACCCTCTCTCTCTCTGTCTCCCTGTGTTTGACCCTCTCTCTCTCTGTCTCCCTGTGTTTGACCCTCTCTGTCTCTGTCTCCCTGTGTTTGACCCTCTCGTCTCTGTCTCCCTGTGTTTTGTTCTCTCTGTCTCTATCTCCCTGTGTTTGCCTCTCTCTCTCTCTCTCACACTCTCCCTTTCTCCTTGTGTTTGACCCTCTATCTCTCTCTCTATCTCCCTGTGTTTGACCCTGTCTATCTCTTTCTCCCTGTTTTTGACCGTCTCTCTCTATCTCCCTGTGTTTGATCCTCTCTGTCTCTGTCTCCCAGTGTTTGAACTCTCTCCCTGTCTCCTTGTGTTTGACCCTCTCTCTGTCTCCCTGTTTTTGACCTTCTCTCTCTCTCTCTCACTGTGTTTGACCTTCTCTCTCTCTCTGTGTCTCCCTGTGTTTGACCCTCTCTCTGTCTCCCTGTGTTTTGCTCTCTCTCTCTCTCTCTCTCACACACACACACACACTCTCCCTGTCCCCTTGTGTTTGACCCTTTATCTCTGTCTCTGTCTCCCTGTGTTTGACCTTCTCTCTCTCTCTCTCTCTCTCCCTCTCTCCCTGTGCTTGACCCTCTCTCTCTCTCTGTCTCTGTCTCCCTGTGTTTGACTTTCTGTCTCTCTCTCTACCTCCCTGTGTTTGACCCTGTCTATCTCTGTCTCCCTGTTTTTGACCTTCTCTCTCTCTCTATCTCCCTGTGTTTGTCCATCTCTATCTCCCTGTGTTTGTCCCTCTCTATCTCCCTGTGTTTGACCCTCTCTGTCTCTGCCTCCCAGTGTTTGACCCTCTCTCTCTGTCTCCCTCTGTCTGACTCTCTCTCTCTCTCTCTCTCTCTCTCTCTCTCTCTGTCTTCCTGTGTTGGACCCTCTCTCTCTCTCCATCTCCCAGTAGTTGAACTCTCTCCATGTCTCCCTGTGTTTGACCCTCTCTGTCCATGTCTCTGTGTTTGACTGTCTCTCTCTCTGTCTCCTTGTGTTTGACCCTCACACTCTGTCTCGCTCTGTTTGACCCTCACTCTCTCTCTGTCTCCCTGTGTTTGACTTTCTCTCTCTCTCCCTGTCACCCTCTGTTTGACCCTCTCTCTCTGTCTGTCTCCCTGTCTCCCTGTGCTTGACCCTCTCTCTCTGTCTCTGTCTCCCTGTGTTTGACCTTCTCTCTCTGTCTCCCTGTGTTTGACCCTCTCTCTCTCTCTCTGTCTCCCTGTATTTGACCCTCTCTCTATCTCCCAGTGTTTGAACTCTCCCTGTCTCCCTGTGTTTGACCCTCACTCTCTGTCTCCCTGTGTTTGACCTACTCTCTCTCACTCTCTGTCTCTCTGTGTTTGACCCTCTCTGTCCCTGTCTCCCTGTGTTTGACCCTCTCTCTCTCTCTGTCTCCTTGTGTGTGACCGTCTCTCTCTCTCTCTCTCTCTCACTGTGTTTGACCTTCTCTCTCTCTGTGTCTCCCTGTGTTTGACCCTCTCTCTGTCTCCCTGTTTTGCTCTCTCTCTCACTTACACACACACTCTCCCTGTCTCCTTGTGTTTGACCCTCTATCTCTGTCTCTGTCTCCCTGTGTTTGACCTTCTCTCTCTCTCTCCCTGTGTTTGACCCTCTCTCTCTCTCTCTCTCTGTCTCCCAGTGTATGACACTCTCTCTCTCTCTCTCTACCTCCCTGTGTTTGACCCTGTCTATCTATGTCTCCCTGTTTTTGACCTTCTCTCTCTCTCTCACTGTGTTTTACCTTCTCTCTCTCTGTGTCTCCCTGTGTTTGACCCTCTCTCTGTCTCCCTGTGTTTTGCTCTCTCTCTCTCTCTCACTCTCTCTCTCACACACACACACTCTCCCTGTCCCCTTGTGTTTGACCCTTTATCTCTGTCTCTGTCTCCCTGTGTTTGACCTTCTCTCTCTCTCTCTCTCACTCTCCCTCTCTCCCTGTGCTTGATCCTCTCTCTCTCTCTCTCTCTCTGTCTCCCCGTGTTTGACTTTCTGTCTCTCTCTCTACCTCCCTGTGTTTGACCCTGTCTATCTCTGTCTCCCTGTTTTTGACCTTCTCTCTCTCTCTATCTCCCTGTGTTTGTCCATCTCTATCTCCCTGTGTTTGACCCTCTCTGTCTCTGTCTCCCAGTGTTTGACCCTCTCTCTCTGACTCCCTCTGTCTGACTCTCTCTCTCTCTCTCTCTCTGTCTTCCTGTGTTGGACCCTCTCTCTCTCTCCATCTCCCAGTGTTTGAACTCTCTCCATGTCTCCCTGTGTTTGACCCTCTCTGTCCATGTCTCTGTGTTTGACCGTCTCTCTCTCTGTCTCCTTGTGTTTGACCCTCACACTCTGTCTCGCTGTGTTTGACCCTCACTCTCTCTCTGTCTCCTGTGTTTGACCTTCTCTCTCTCTCCCTGTCACCCTCTGTTTGACCCTCTCTCTCTGTCTGTCTCCCTGTCTCCCTGTGCTTGACCCTCTCTCTCTGTCTCTGTCTCCCTGTGTTTGACCTTCTCTCTCTGTATCCCTGTATTTGACCTCTCTCTATCTCCCAGTGTTTGAACTCTCCCTGTCTCCCTGTGTTTGACCCTCACTCTCTGTCGCCCTGTGTTTGACCTACTCTCTCTCACTCTCTGTCTCTCTGTGTTTGACCCTCTCTGTCTCTGTCTCCCTGTGTTTGACCCTCTCTCTCTCTCTGTCTCCCAGTGTTTGACCCTCTCTCTCTGACTCTGTCTCCCTGTGTTTGACCCTCTCGTCTCTGTCTCCCTGTGTTTTTTTCTCTGTCTCTATCTCCCTGTGTTTGCCTCTCCCTCTCTCTCTCTCTCTCACACTCTCCCTTTCTCCTTGTGTTTGACCCTCTATCTCTCTCTCTGTCTCCCTGTGTTTTGCTCTCTCTCTCTCTCTCACACACACACATTCTCCCTGTCTCCCTGTGTTTGACTCTCTCTCTCTCTCTCTCTCTCTCTCTATCTCCCTGTGTTTGACCCTGTCTATCTCTTTCTCCCTGTTTTTGACCGTCTCTCTCTCTCTCTCTCTCTCTCTATCTCCCTGTGTTTGACCCTGTCTATCTCTTTCTCCCTGTTTTTGACCGTCTCTCTCTCTCTCTCTCTCTCACTGTGTTTGACCTTCTCTCTCTCTCTGTCTCCCTGTGTTTGACCCTCTCTCTCTCTGTCTCCCAGTGTTTGACCCTCTCTCTCTGTCTCTGTCTCCCTGTGTTCGACCCTCTCGTCTCTGTCTCCCTGTGTTTTGTTCTCTCTGTCTCTATCTCCCTGTGTTTTCCTCTGTCTCTCTCACACTCTCCCTTTCTCCTTGTGTTTGACCCTCTATCTCTCTCTCTATCTCCCTGTGTTTGACCCTGTCTATCTCTTTCTCCCTGTTTTTGACCGTCTCTCTCTGTCTCCCTGTGTTTTGCTCTCTCTCTCTCTCTCTCTCACACACACACACTCTCCGTCTCCTTGTGTTTGACCCTTTATCTCTGTCTCTGTCTCCCTGTGTTTGACCTTCTCTCTCTCTCTCTCCCTCTCTCCCTGTGCTTGACCCTCTCTCTCTCTCTCTGTCTCCCAGTGTATGACTCTCTGTCTCTCTCTCTCTACCTCCCTGTGTTTGTCCCTGTCTATCTCTGTCTCCCTGTTTTTGACCTTCTCTCTCTCTCTATCTCCCTGTGTTTGTCCCTCTCTATCTCCCTGTGTTTGACCCTCTCTATCTCCCTGTGTTTGACCCTCTCTGTCTCTGTCTCCCAGTGTTTGACCCTCTCTCTCTGTCTCCCTCTGTCTGACTCTCTCTCTCTCTCTCTCTCTCTGTCTTCCTGTGTTGGACCCTCTCTCTCTCCATCTCCCAGTGTTTGAACTCTCTCCATGTCTCCCTGTGTTTGACCCTCTCTGTCCATGTCTCTGTGTTTGACCGTCTCTCTCTCTGTCTCCTTGTGTTTGACCCTCACACTCTGTCTCGCTGTGTTTGACCCTCACTCTCTCTCTGTCTCCCTGTGTTTGACCTTCTCTCTCTCTCCCTGTCACCCTCTGTTTGACCCTCTCTCTCTGTCTGTCTCCCTGTCTCCCTGTGCTTGACCCTCTCTCTCTGTCTCTGTCTCCCTATGTTTGACCTTCTCTCTCTGTCTCCCTGTGTTTGACCCTCTCGTCTCTGTCTCCCTGTGTTTGACCCTCTCTCTCTCTCTCTCTCTCTCTCTCTCTATCTCCCTGTATTTGACCCTCTCTCTATCTCCCAGTGTTTGAACTCTCCCTGTCTCCCTGTGTTTGACCCTCTCTCTCTGTCTCCCTTTGTTTGACCTTCTCTCTCTCTGTCTCCCTGTGTTTGACCTTCTCTCTCTCTCTCTCTCTGTCTCCCTGTGTTTGACCCTCTCTCTCTCTCTCTGTCTCCCTGTGTTTGACCCTCTCTCTCTCTGTCTCCCTGTGTTTGACCCTCTCTCTCTCTTTCTCTGTCTCCCTGTGTTTGACCCTCTCTCTCTCTGTCTCCCTGTGTTTGACCCTCTCTCTCTCTGTCTCCCTGTGTTTGACCTTCTCTCTCTCTCTCTCTGTCTCCCTGTGTTTGACCCACTCTCTCTCTCTCTCTGTCTCCCTGTGTTTGACCCTCTCTCTATCTGTCTCCCTGTGTTTGACCCTCTCTGTCTCTGTCTCCCTGTGTTTGACCCTCACTCTCTGTCTCCCTGTGTTTGACCCCCTCTCTGTCTCTGTCTCCCTGTGTTTGACTCTCATTCTCTCTGTCTCCCTGTGTTTGACCCTCTCTCTCTCTGTCTCCCTGTGTTTGACCCTCTCTCTCTCTCTGTGTCCCTGTGTTTGACCCTCTCTCTCTGTCTCCCTGTGTTTGACCCTCTCTCTCTCTCTGTCTCCCTGTGTTTGACCCTCGCTCTCTGTCTCCCTGTGTTTGACCCTCTCTTTCCATGTCTCCCTGTGTTTGACCCTCTCTGTCTCTCTGTGTTTGACCTTCTCTCTCTGTCTCCCTGTGTTTGACCCTCTCTGTCTCTGTCTCCCTGTGTTTGACCCTCTCGTCTCTGTCTCCCTGTGTTTTGTTCTCTCTGTCTCTATCTCCCTGTGTTTGCCTCTCTCTCTCTCTCTCACACTCTCCCTTTCTCCTTGTGTTTGACCCTCTATCTCTCTCTCTATCTCCCTGTGTTTGACCCTGTCTATCTCTTTCTCCCTGTTTTTGACCGTCTCTCTCTATCTCCCTGTGTTTGATCCTCTCTGTCTCTGTCTCCCAGTGTTTGAACTCTCTCCCTGTCTCCTTGTGTTTGACCCTCTCTCTGTCTCCCTGTTTTTGACCTTCTCTCTCTCTCTCTCTCATTGTGTTTGACCTTCTCTCTCTCTCTGTATCTCCCTGTGTTTGACCCTCTCTCTGTCTCCCTGTGTTTTGCTCTCTCTCTCTCTCTCTCTCTCTCTCTCTCTCTCTCTCACACACACACACACTCTCCCTGTCCCCTTGTGTTTGACCCTTTATCTCTGTCTCTGTCTCCCTGTGTTTGACCTTCTCTCTCTCTCTCTCTCTCTCCCTCTCTCCCTGTGCTTGACCCTCTCTCTCTCTCTGTCTCTGTCTCCCTGTGTTTGACTTTCTGTCTCTCTCTCTACCTCCCTGTGTTTGACCCTGTCTATCTCTGTCTCCCTGTTTTTGACCTTCTCTCTCTCTCTATCTCCCTGTGTTTGTCCCTCTCTATCTCCCTGTGTTTGACCCTCTCTGTCTCTGTCTGCCAGTGTTTGACCCTCTCTCTCTGTCTCCCTCTGTCTGACTCTCTCTCTCTCTCTCTCTCTCTCTGTCTTCCTGTGTTGGACCCTCTCTCTCTCTCCATCTCCCAGTAGTTGAACTCTCTCCATGTCTCCCTGTGTTTGACCCTCTCTGTCCATGTCTCTGTGTTTGACCGTCTCTCTCTCTGTCTCCTTGTGTTTGACCCTCACACTCTGTCTCGCTGTGTTTGACCCTCACTCTCTCCCTGTCTCCCTGTGTTTGACCTTCTCTCTCTCTCCCTGTCACCCTCTGTTTGACCCTCTCTCTCTGTCTGTCTCCCTGTCTCCCTGTGCTTGACCCTCTCTCTCTGTCTCTGTCTCCCTGTGTTTGACTCTCATTCTCTCTGTCTCCCTGTGTTTGACCCTCTTCCTCTCTGTCTCACTGTGTTTGACACTCTCTCTCTCTCTGTCTCCCTGTGTTTGACCCTCTCTCTCTCTGTGTCTCCCTGTGTTTGACCCTCTCTTTCTCTCTGTCTCCCTCTGTTTGACCCTCACTCTCTGTCTCCCTGTGTTTGACACTGTCTCTCTCTCTGTCTCCCTGTGTTTGACCCTCTCTCTCTCTCTGTCTCCCTGTGTTTGACCCTCGCTTTCTGTCTCCCTGTGTTTGACCCTCTCTTTCCATGTCTCCCTGTGTTTGACCCTCTCTGTCTCCCTGTGTTTGACCCTCTCTTTCCATGTCTCCCTGTGTTTGACCCTCTCTGTCTCCCTGTATTTGACCCTCTCTCTATCTCCCAGTGTTTGAACTCTCCCTGTCTCCCTGTGTTTGACCCTCACTCTCTGTCTCCCTGTGTTTGACCTACTCTCTCTCACTCTCTGTCTCTCTGTGTTTGACCCTCTCTGTCCCTGTCTCCCTGTGTTTGACCCTCTCTCTCTCTCTGTCTCCTTGTGTTTGACCGTCTCTCTCTCTCTCTCTCTCTCACTGTGTTTGACTTTCTCTCTCTCTGTGTCTCCCTGTGTTTGACCCTCTCTCTGTCTCCCTGTTTTGCTCTCTCTCTCTCTTACACACACACTCTCCCTGTCTCCTTGTGTTTGACCCTCTATCTCTGTCTCTGTCTCCCTGTGTTTGACCTTCTCTCTCTCTCTCTCTCTCCCTGTGTTTGACCCTCTCTCTCTCTCTCTCTCTGTCTCCCAGTGTATGACACTCTCTCTCTCTCTCTCTACCTCCCTGTGTTTGACCTTGTCTATCTCTGTCTCCCTGTTTTTGACCTTCTCTCTCTCTCTATCTCCCTGTGTTTGATCCTCTCTGTCTCTGTCTCCCAGTGTTTGAACTCTCTCCCTGTCTCCTTGTGTTTGACCCTCTCTCTGTCTCCCTGTTTTTGACCTTCTCTCTCTCCCTCACTGTGTTTTACCTTCTCTCTCTCTCTGTGTCTCCCTGTGTTTGACCCTCTCTCTGTCTCCCTGTGTTTTGCTCTCTCTCTCTCTCTCTCTCTCTCTCTCACACACACACACACTCTCCCTGTCCCCTTGTGTTTGACCCTTTATCTCTGTCTCTGTCTCCCTGTGTTTGACCTTCTCTCTCTCACTCTCTCTCTCTCCCTCTCTCCCTGTGCTTGACCCTCTCTCTCTCTGTCTCCCTGTGTTTGACTTTCTGTCTCTCTCTCTACCTCCCTGTGTTTGACCCTGTCTATCTCTGTCTCCCTGTTTTTGACCTTCTCTCTCTCTCTATCTCCTTGTGTTTGTCCATCTCTATCTCCCTGTGTTTGACCCTCTCTGTCTCTGTCTCCCAGTGTTTGACCCTCTCTCTCTGACTCCCTCTGTCTGACTCTCTCTCTCTCTCTCTCTGTCTTCCTGTGTTGGACCCTCTCTCTCTCTCCATCTCCCAGTGTTTGAACTCTCTCCATGTCTCCCTGTGTTTGACCCTCTCTGTCCATGTCTCTGTGTTTGACCGTCTCTCTCTCTGTCTCCTTGTGTTTGACCCTCACACTCTGTCTCGCTGTGTTTGACCCTCACTCTCTCTCTGTCTCCTGTGTTTTACCTTCTCTCTCTCTCCCTGTCACCCTCTGTTTGACCCTCTCTCTCTGTCTGTCTCCCTGTCTCCCTGTGCTTCACCCTCTCTCTCTGTCTCTGTCTCCCTGTGTTTGACCTTCTCTCTCTGTATCCCTGTATTTGACCTCTCTCTATCTCCCAGTGTTTGAACTCTCCCTGTCTCCCTGTGTTTGACCCTCACTCTCTGTCTCCCTGTGTTTGACCTACTCTCTCTCACTCTCTGTCTCTCTGTGTTTGACCCTCTCTGTCTCTGTCTCCCTGTGTTTGACCCTCTCTCTCTCTCTGTCTCCCAGTGTTTGACCCTCTCTCTCTGACTCTGTCTCCCTGTGTTTGACCCTGTCGTCTCTGTCTCCCTGTGTTTTTTTCTCTGTCTCTATCTCCCTGTGTTTGCCTCTCTCTCTCTCTCTCTCTCTCACACTCTCCCTTTCTCCTTGTGTTTGACCCTCTATCTCTCTCTCTGTCTCCCTGTGTTGTGCTCTCTCTCTCTCTCTCTCACACACACATTCTCCCTGTTTCCTTGTGTTTGACCCTCTATCTCTGTCTCTGTCTCCCTGTGTTTGACTCTCTCTCTCTCTCTCTCTCTCTCTATCTCCCTGTGTTTGACCCTGTCTATCTCTTTCTCCCTGTTTTTGACCGTCTCTCTCTCTCTCTCTCTCTCTCTATCTCCCTGTGTTTGACCCTGTCTATCTCTTTCTCCCTGTTTTTGACCGTCTCTCTCTCTCTCTCTCTCTCACTGTGTTTGACCTTCTCTCTCTCTCTGTCTCCCTGTGTTTGACCCTCTCTGTCTCTGTCTCTGTCTCCCTGTGTTCGACCCTCTCGTCTCTGTCTCCCTGTGTTTTGTTCTCTCTGTCTCTATCTCCCTGTGTTTGCCTCTGTCTCTCTCACACTCTCCCTTTCTCCTTGTGTTTGACCCTCTATCTCTCTCTCTATCTCCCTGTGTTTGACCCTGTCTATCTCTTTCTCCCTGTTTTTGACCGTCTCTCTCTATCTCCCTGTGTTTGACCATCTCTGTCTCTGTCTCCCAGTGTTTGAACTCTCTCCCTGTCTCCTTGTGTTTGACCCTCTCTCTGTCTCCCTGTTTTTGACCTTCTCTCTCTCTCTCTCACCGTGTTTGACCTTCTCTCTCTCTCTCTGTCTCCCTGTGTTTTGCTCTCTCTCTCTCTCTCTCTCTCTCTCACACACACACTCTCCGTTTCCTTGTGTTTGACCCTTTATCTCTGTCTCTGTCTCCCTGTGTTTGATCTTCTCTCTCTCTCTCTCCCTCTCTCCCTGTGCTTGACCCTCTCTCTCTCTCTCTCCGTCTCCCAGTGTATGACTCTCTGTCTCTCTCTCTCTACCTCCCTGTGTTTGTCCCTGTCTATCTCTGTCTCCCTGTTTTTGACCTTCTCTCACTCTCTATCTCCCTGTGTTTGTCCCTCTCTATCTCCCTGTGTTTGACCCTCTCTATCTCCCTGTGTTTGACCCTCTCTGTCTCTGTCTCCCAGTGTTTGACCCTCTCTCTCTGTCTCCCTCTGTCTGACTCTCTCTCTCTCTCTCTCTCTCTGTCTTCCTGTGTTGGACCCTCTCTCTCTCTCCATCTCCCAGTGTTTGAACTCTCTCCATGTCTCCCTGTGTTTGACCCTCTCTGTCCATGTCTCTGTGTTTGACCGTCTCTCTCTCTGTCTCCTTGTGTTTGACCCTCACACTCTGTCTCGATGTGTTTGACCCTCACTCTCTCTCTGTCTCCCTGTGTTTGACCTTCTCTCTCTCTCCCTGTCACCCTCTGTTTGACCCTCTCTCTCTGTCTGTCTCCCTGTCTCCCTGTGCTTGACCCTCTCTCTCTGTCTCTGTCTCCCTGTGTTTGACCTTCTCTCTCTGTCTCCCTGTGTTTGACCCTCTCGTCTCTGTCTCCCTGTGTTTGACCCTCTCTCTCTCTCTCTCTCTCTCTCTCTCTCTCTATCTCCCTGTATTTGACCCTCTCTCTATCTCCCAGTGTTTGAACTCTCCCTGTCTCCCTGTGTTTGACCCTCTCTCTCTGTCTCCCTTTGTTTGACCTTCTCTCTCTCTGTCTCCCTGTGTTTGACCTTCTCTCTCTCTCTCTCTCTCTGTCTCCCTGTGTTTGACCCTCTCTCTCTCTCTCTCTGTCTCCCTGTGTTTGACCCTCTCTCTCTCTGTCTCCCTGTGTTTGACCCTCTCTCTCTCTTTCTCTGTCTCCCTGTGTTTGACCCCCTCTCTCTCTGTCTCCCTGTGTTTGACCCTCTCTCTCTCTGTCTCCCTGTGTTTGACCTTCTCTCTCTCTCTCTCTGTCTCCCTGTGTTTGACCCACTCTCTCTCTCTCTCTGTCTCCCTGTGTTTGACCCTCTCTCAATCTGTCTCCCTGTGTTTGACCCTCTCTGTCTCTGTCTCCCTGTGTTTGACCCTCACTCTCTGTCTCCCTGTGTTTGACCCCCTCTCTGTCTCTGTCTCCCTGTGTTTGACTCTCATTCTCTCTGTCTCCCTGTGTTTGACCCTCTCTCTCTGTGTCTCCCTGTGTTTGACCCTCTCTCACTCTCTGTCTCCCTGTGTTTGACCCTCTCTCTCTCTCTCTGTCTCCCTGTGTTTGACCCTCTCTCTCTCTCTGTCTCCCTGTGTTTGACCCTCGCTCTCTGTCTCCCTGTGTTTGACCCTCTCTTTCCATGTCTCCCTGTGTTTGACCCTCTCTGTCTCTCTGTGTTTGACCCTCTCTCTCTGTCTCCCTGTGTTTGACCCTCTCTCTCTCTGCATCCCAGTGTTTGACCCTCTCTCTCTCTGTCTCCCTGTGTTTGACCCTCTCTCTCTCTGTCTCCCTGTGTTTGACCCTCTCTGTCTCTGTCTCCCTGTGTTTGACCCTCTCGTCTCTGTCTCCCTGTGTTTTGTTCTCTCTGTCTCTATCTCCCTGTGTTTGCCTCTCTCTCTCTCTCTCACACTCTCCCTTTCTCCTTGTGTTTGACCCTCTATCTCTCTCTCTATCTCCCTGTGTTTGACCCTGTCTATCTCTTTCTCCCTGTTTTTGACCATCTCTCTCTATCTCCCTGTGTTTGATCCTCTCTGTCTCTGTCTCCCAGTGTTTGAACTCTCTCCCTGTCTCCTTGTGTTTGACCCTCTCTCTGTCTCCCTGTTTTTGACCTTCTCTCTCTCTCTCTCACTGTGTTTGACCTTCTCTCTCTCTCTGTATCTCCCTGTGTTTGACCCTCTCTCTGTCTCCCTGTGTTTTGCTCTCTCTCTCTCTCTCTCTCTCTCTCTCTCACACACACACACACTCTCCCTGTCCCCTTGTGTTTGACCCTTTATCTCTGTCTCTGTCTCCCTGTGTTTGACCTTCTCTCTCTCTCTCTCTCTCTCCCTCTCTCCCTGTGCTTGACCCTCTCTCTCTCTCTCTCTCTCTCTGTCTCCCTGTGTTTGACTTTCTGTCTCTCTCTCTATCTCCCTGTGTTTGACCCTGTCTGTCTCTTTCTCCCTGTTTTTGACCGTCTCTCTCTCTCTCTCTCTCTCACTGTGTTTG
Source organism: Chiloscyllium punctatum (assembly GCF_047496795.1). Lineage (NCBI taxonomy): Eukaryota > Metazoa > Chordata > Chondrichthyes > Orectolobiformes > Hemiscylliidae > Chiloscyllium > Chiloscyllium punctatum. The sequence continues at coordinate 14,764,075 of NC_092759.1, read as the reverse complement.
ACCTTCTCTCTCTCTCTGTCTCCCTGTGTTTGACCCTCTCTGTCTCTGTCTCTCTGTGTTTGACCCTCTCTCTCTCTCTGTCTCCCAGTGTTTGACCCTCTCTCTCTGTCTCTGTCTCCCTGTGTTCGACCCTCTCGTCTCTGTCTCCCTGTGTTTTGTTCTCTCTGTCTCTATCTCCCTGTGTTTGCCTCTGTCTCTCTCACACTCTCCCTTTCTCCTTGTGTTTGACCCTCTATCTCTCTCTCTATCTCCCTGTGTTTGACCCTGTCTATCTCTTTCTCCCTGTTTTTGACCGTCTCTCTCTATCTCCCTGTGTTTGACCATCTCTGTCTCTGTCTCCCTGTGTTTGACCTTCTCTCTCTGTCTCCCTGTGTTTGACCCTCTCTCTCTCACTCTCTCTCTCTCTGTCTCCCTGTATTTGACCCTCTCTCTATCTCCCAGTGTTTGAACTCTCCCTGTCTCCCTGTGTTTGACCCTCACTCTCTGTCTCCCTGTGTTTGACCTACTCTCTCACTCTCTGTCTCTCTGTGTTTGACCCTCTCTGTCTCTGTCTCCCTGTGTTTGACCCTCTCTCTCTCTCTGTCTCCTTGTGTTTGACCGTCTCTCTCTCTCTCTCTCTTACTGTGTTTGACCTTCTCTCTCTCTGTGTCTCCCTGTGTTTGACCCTCTCTCTGTCTCCCTGTTTTGCTCTCTCTCTCTCTCTTACACACACACTCTCCCTGTCTCCTTGTGTTTGACCCTCTATCTCTGTCTCTGTCTCCCTGTGTTTGACCTTCTCTCTCTCTCTCTCTCCCTGTGTTTGACCCTCTCTCTCTCTCTCTCTCTCTCTCTGTCTCCCTGTGTTTGACTCTCTCTCTCTCTCTCTCTCTCTCTACCTCCCTGTGTTTGACCCTGTCTATCTCTGTCTCCCTGTTTTTGACCTTCTCTCTCTCTCTATCTCCCTGTGTTTGTCCCTCTCTATCTCCCTGTGTTTGACCCTCTCTATCTTCCTGTGTTTGACCCTCTCTGTCTCTGTCTCACAGTGTTTGACCCTCTCTCTCTGTCTCCCTCTGTCTGACTCTCTCTCTCTCTCTCTCTCTCTCCCTCTCTCTCTCTCTCTCTCTCTCTGTCTTCCTGTGTTTGACCCTCATTCTCTGTCTCCCTGCGTATAGCTATCTCTTTCGGTCTCCCTATGTTTGACCCTCTCTCTCTGTCTTCCTGTGATGGACCCTCTCTCTCTCTCCATCTCCCAGTGTTTGAACTCTCTCCATGTCTCCCTGTGTTTGACCCTCTCTGTCCATGTCTCTGTGTTTGACCGTCTCTCTCTCTGTCTCCTTGTGTTTGACCCTCACACTCTGTCTCCCTGTGTTTGACCCTCACTCTCTCTCTGTCTCCCTGTGTTTGAACCTCTCTCTCTCTCTCTCTCTCTCCCTGTGTTTGACTCTCATTCTCTCTGTCTCCCTGTGTTTGACCCTCTCTCTGTCTCTGTCTCCCTGTGTTTGACCCTCTCTCTCTCTCTGTCTCCCTGTGTTTGACCCTCTCTCTCTCTCTGTCTCCCTGTATTTGACCCTCTCTCTCTATCTCCCAGTGTTAGAACTCTCTCTGTCTCCTTGTGTTTGACCCTCTCGTCTCTGTCTCCCTGTGTTTGACCATCTCTCTCTGCCTCTATCTCCCTGTGTTTGACTCTCTCTGTCTCTGTCTCCGTGTGTTTGTCTCTCTCTCTCTCTGTCTCCCTGTGTTTGATCTTCTCTCTCTCTCTGTCTCCCTGTGTTTCAACCTCTATCTCTCTCTCTCTCTGTCTCCCTATCTCCCTACGTTTGACTCTCTCTCTGTATCTGTCTCCCTGTGTTTGACCTTCTCTCTCTCTCTCTCTCTACCTCCCTGTGTTTGACCCTCACTCTCTGTCTCCCTTTGTTTGACCCTCTCTCTCTCTGTCTCCTTGTGTTTGACTCTCTCTCTCTCTCTCTCTCTCTGTCTCCCTATGTTTGACCCTCTCTCTCTCTGTCTCCCTGTGTTTGACCTTCTCTCTCTCTCTCTCTCTCTCTCTCTGTCTCCCTGTGTTTGACCCTCTCTCTCTCTGTCTCCCTGTGTTTGACCCTCGCTCTCTGTCTCCCTGTGTTTGACCCTCTCTTTCCATGTCTCCCTGTGTTTGACCCTCTCTGTCTCTCTGTGTTTGACCCTCTCTCTCTGTCTCCCTGTGTTTGACCCTCTCTCTCTCTGCATCCCAGTGTTTAACCCTCTCTCTCTGTCTCCCTTTGTTTGACCCTCTCTGTCCATGTCTCCCTGTGTTTGACCGTCTCTCTCTCTGTCTCCCTGTGTTTGACCCTCTCTTTCTGTCTCTGTCTCCCTGTGTTTGACCCTCTCGTCTCTGTCTCCCTGTGTTTTGTTCTCTCTGTCTCTATCTCCCTGTGTTTGCCTCTCTCTCTCTCACACTCTCCCTTTCTCCTTGTGTTTGACCCTCTCTCTGTCTCCCTGTTTTTGACCTTCTCTCTCTCTCTCTCACTGTGTTTGACCTTCTCTCTCTCTCTGTATCTCCCTGTGTTTGACCCTCTCTCTGTCTCCCTGTGTTTTGCTCTCTCTCTCTCTCTCTCTCTCTCACACACACACACACACTCTCCCTGTCCCCTTGTGTTTGACCCTTTATCTCTGTCTCTGTCTCCCTGTGTTTGACCTTCTCTCTCTCTCTCTCTCTCTCCCTCTCTCCCTGTGCTTGACCCTCTCTCTCTCTCTCTCTCTGTCTCCCTGTGTTTGACTTTCTGTCTCTCTCTCTATCTCCCTGTGTTTGACCCTGTCTATCTCTTTCTCCCTGTTTTTGACCGTCTCTCTCTCTCTCTCTCTCTCACTGTGTTTGACCTTCTCTCTCTCTCTGTCTCCCTGTGTTTGACCCTCTCTGTCTCTGTCTCTCTGTGTTTGACCCTCTCTCTCTCTCTGTCTCCCAGTGTTTGACCCTCTCTCTCTGTCTCTGTCTCCCTGTGTTCGACCCTCTCGTCTCTGTCTCCCTGTGTTTTGTTCTCTCTGTCTCTATCTCCCTGTGTTTGCCTCTGTCTCTCTCACACTCTCCCTTTCTCCTTGTGTTTGACCCTCTATCTCTCTCTCTATCTCCCTGTGTTTGACCCTGTCTATCTCTTTCTCCCTGTTTTTGACCGTCTCTCTCTATCTCCCTGTGTTTGACCATCTCTGTCTCTGTCTCCCAGTGTTTGAACTCTCTCCCTGTCTCCTTGTGTTTGACCCTCTCTCTGTCTCCCTGTTTTTGACCTTCTCTCTCTCTCTCTCACCGTGTTTGACCTTCTCTCTCTCTCTCTGTCTCCCTGTGTTTTGCTCTCTCTCTCTCTCTCTCTCACACACACACACTCTCCGTCTCCTTGTGTTTGACCCTTTATCTCTGTCTCTGTCTCCCTGTGTTTGACCTTCTCTCTCTCTCTCTCCCTCTCTCCCTGTGCTTGACCCTCTCTCTCTCTCTCTGTCTCCCAGTGTATGACTCTCTGTCTCTCTCTCTCTACCTCCCTGTGTTTGTCCCTGTCTATCTCTGTCTCCCTGTTTTTGACCTTCTCTCACTCTCTATCTCCCTGTGTTTGTCCCTCTCTATCTCCCTGTGTTTGACCCTCTCTATCTCCCTGTGTTTGACCCTCTCTGTCTCTGTCTCCCAGTGTTTGACCCTCTCTCTCTGTCTCCCTCTGTCTGACTCTCTCTCTCTCTCTCTCTCTGTCTTCCTGTGTTGGACCCTCTCTCTCTCCATCTCCCAGTGTTTGAACTCTCTCCATGTCTCCCTGTGTTTGACCCTCTCTGTCCATGTCTCTGTGTTTGACCGTCTCTCTCTCTGTCTCCTTGTGTTTGACCCTCACACTCTGTCTCCCTGTGTTTGACCCTCACTCTCTCTCTGTCTCCCTGTGTTTGAACCTCTCTCTCTCTCTCTCTCTCTCCCTGTGTTTGACTCTCATTCTCTCTGTCTCCCTGTGTTTGACCCTCTCTCTGTCTCTGTCTCCCTGTGTTTGACCCTCTCTCTCTCTCTGTCTCCCTGTGTTTGACCCTCTCTCTCTCTCTGTCTCCCTGTATTTGACCCTCTCTCTCTATCTCCCAGTGTTAGAACTCTCTCTGTCTCCTTGTGTTTGACCCTCTCGTCTCTGTCTCCCTGTGTTTGACCATCTCTCTCTGCCTCTATCTCCCTGTGTTTGACTCTCTCTGTCTCTGTCTCCGTGTGTTTGTCTCTCTCTCTCTCTGTCTCCCTGTGTTTGATCTTCTCTCTCTCTCTGTCTCCCTGTGTTTCAACCTCTATCTCTCTCTCTCTCTGTCTCCCTATCTCCCTACGTTTGACTCTCTCTCTGTATCTGTCTCCCTGTGTTTGACCTTCTCTCTCTCTCTCTCTCTACCTCCCTGTGTTTGACCCTCACTCTCTGTCTCCCTTTGTTTGACCCTCTCTCTCTCTGTCTCCTTGTGTTTGACTCTCTCTCTCTCTCTCTCTCTCTGTCTCCCTATGTTTGACCCTCTCTCTCTCTGTCTCCCTGTGTTTGACCTTCTCTCTCTCTCTCTCTCTCTCTCTCTGTCTCCCTGTGTTTGACCCTCTCTCTCTCTGTCTCCCTGTGTTTGACCCTCGCTCTCTGTCTCCCTGTGTTTGACCCTCTCTTTCCATGTCTCCCTGTGTTTGACCCTCTCTGTCTCTCTGTGTTTGACCCTCTCTCTCTGTCTCCCTGTGTTTGACCCTCTCTCTCTCTGCATCCCAGTGTTTAACCCTCTCTCTCTGTCTCCCTTTGTTTGACCCTCTCTGTCCATGTCTCCCTGTGTTTGACCGTCTCTCTCTCTGTCTCCCTGTGTTTGACCCTCTCTTTCTGTCTCTGTCTCCCTGTGTTTGACCCTCTCGTCTCTGTCTCCCTGTGTTTTGTTCTCTCTGTCTCTATCTCCCTGTGTTTGCCTCTCTCTCTCTCACACTCTCCCTTTCTCCTTGTGTTTGACCCTCTCTCTGTCTCCCTGTTTTTGACCTTCTCTCTCTCTCTCTCACTGTGTTTGACCTTCTCTCTCTCTCTGTATCTCCCTGTGTTTGACCCTCTCTCTGTCTCCCTGTGTTTTGCTCTCTCTCTCTCTCTCTCTCTCTCACACACACACACACACTCTCCCTGTCCCCTTGTGTTTGACCCTTTATCTCTGTCTCTGTCTCCCTGTGTTTGACCTTCTCTCTCTCTCTCTCTCTCTCCCTCTCTCCCTGTGCTTGACCCTCTCTCTCTCTCTCTCTCTGTCTCCCTGTGTTTGACTTTCTGTCTCTCTCTCTATCTCCCTGTGTTTGACCCTGTCTATCTCTTTCTCCCTGTTTTTGACCGTCTCTCTCTCTCTCTCTCTCTCACTGTGTTTGACCTTCTCTCTCTCTCTGTCTCCCTGTGTTTGACCCTCTCTGTCTCTGTCTCTCTGTGTTTGACCCTCTCTCTCTCTCTGTCTCCCAGTGTTTGACCCTCTCTCTCTGTCTCTGTCTCCCTGTGTTCGACCCTCTCGTCTCTGTCTCCCTGTGTTTTGTTCTCTCTGTCTCTATCTCCCTGTGTTTGCCTCTGTCTCTCTCACACTCTCCCTTTCTCCTTGTGTTTGACCCTCTATCTCTCTCTCTATCTCCCTGTGTTTGACCCTGTCTATCTCTTTCTCCCTGTTTTTGACCGTCTCTCTCTATCTCCCTGTGTTTGACCATCTCTGTCTCTGTCTCCCAGTGTTTGAACTCTCTCCCTGTCTCCTTGTGTTTGACCCTCTCTCTGTCTCCCTGTTTTTGACCTTCTCTCTCTCTCTCTCACCGTGTTTGACCTTCTCTCTCTCTCTCTGTCTCCCTGTGTTTTGCTCTCTCTCTCTCTCTCTCTCACACACACACACTCTCCGTCTCCTTGTGTTTGACCCTTTATCTCTGTCTCTGTCTCCCTGTGTTTGACCTTCTCTCTCTCTCTCTCCCTCTCTCCCTGTGCTTGACCCTCTCTCTCTCTCTCTGTCTCCCAGTGTATGACTCTCTGTCTCTCTCTCTCTACCTCCCTGTGTTTGTCCCTGTCTATCTCTGTCTCCCTGTTTTTGACCTTCTCTCACTCTCTATCTCCCTGTGTTTGTCCCTCTCTATCTCCCTGTGTTTGACCCTCTCTATCTCCCTGTGTTTGACCCTCTCTGTCTCTGTCTCCCAGTGTTTGACCCTCTCTCTCTGTCTCCCTCTGTCTGACTCTCTCTCTCTCTCTCTCTCTGTCTTCCTGTGTTGGACCCTCTCTCTCTCCATCTCCCAGTGTTTGAACTCTCTCCATGTCTCCCTGTGTTTGACCCTCTCTGTCCATGTCTCTGTGTTTGACCGTCTCTCTCTCTGTCTCCTTGTGTTTGACCCTCACACTCTGTCTCGCTGTGTTTGACCCTCACTCTCTCTCTGTCTCCCTGTGTTTGACCTTCTCTCTCTCTCCCTGTCACCCTCTGTTTGACCCTCTCTCTCTGTCTGTCTCCCTGTCTCCCTGTGCTTGACCCTCTCTCTCTGTCTCTGTCTCCCTGTGTTTGACCTTCTCTCTCTGTCTCCCTGTGTTTGACCCTCTCGTCTCTGTCTCCCTGTGTTTGACCCTCTCTCTCTCTCTCTCTCTCTCTCTCTATCTCCCTGTATTTGACCCTCTCTCTATCTCCCAGTGTTTGAACTCTCCCTGTCTCCCTGTGTTTGACCCTCTCTCTCTGTCTCCCTTTGTTTGACCTTCTCTCTCTCTGTCTCCCTGTGTTTGACCTTCTCTCTCTCTCTCTCTCTGTCTCCCTGTGTTTGACCCTCTCTCTCTCTCTCTCTGTCTCCCTGTGTTTGACCCTCTCTCTCTCTGTCTCCCTGTGTTTGACCCTCTCTCTCTCTTTCTCTGTCTCCCTGTGTTTGACCCTCTCTCTCTGTCTCCCTGTGTTTGACCCTCTCTCTCTCTGTCTCCCTGTGTTTGACCTTCTCTCTCTCTCTCTCTCTGTCTCCCTGTGTTTGACCCACTCTCTCTCTCTCTCTGTCTCCCTGTGTTTGATCCTCTCTCAATCTGTCTCCCTGTGTTTGACCCTCTCTGTCTCTGTCTCCCTGTGTTTGACCCTCACTCTCTGTCTCCCTGTGTTTGACCCCCTCTCTGTCTCTGTCTCCCTGTGTTTGACTCTCATTCTCTCTGTCTCCCTGTGTTTGACCCTCTCTCTCTCTGTCTCCCTGTGTTTGACCCTCTCTCACTCTCTGTCTCCCTGTGTTTGACCCTCTCTCTCTCTCTCTGTCTCCCTGTGTTTGACCCTCTCTCTCTCTCTGTCTCCCTGTGTTTGACCCTCGCTCTCTGTCTCCCTGTGTTTGACCCTCTCTTTCCATGTCTCCCTGTGTTTGACCCTCTCTGTCTCTCTGTGTTTGACCCTCTCTCTCTGTCTCCCTGTGTTTGACCCTCTCTCTCTCTGCATCCCAGTGTTTGACCCTCTCTCTCTCTGTCTCCCTGTGTTTGACCCTCTCTCTCTGTCTCCCTGTGTTTGACCCTCTCTGTCTCTGTCTCCCTGTGTTTGACCCTCTCGTCTCTGTCTCCCTGTGTTTTGTTCTCTCTGTCTCTATCTCCCTGTGTTTGCCTCTCTCTCTCTCTCACACACTCTCCCTTTCTCCTTGTGTTTGACCCTCTATCTCTCTCTCTATCTCCCTGTGTTTGACCCTGTCTATCTCTATCTCCCTGTGTTTGATCCTCTCTGTCTCTATCTCCCAGTGTTTGAACTCTCTCCCTGTCTCCTTGTGTTTGACCCTCTCTCTGTCTCCCTGTTTTTGACCTTCTCTCTCTCTCTCTCACTGTGTTTGACCTTCTCTCTCTCTCTGTATCTCCCTGTGTTTGTCCCTCTCTATCTCCCTGTGTTTGACCCTCTCTGTCTCTGTCTCCCAGTGTTTGACCCTCTCTCTCTGTCTCCCTCTGTCTGACTCTCTCTCTCTCTCTCTCTCTCTCTCTCTCTCTCTGTCTTCCTGTGTTGGACCCTCTCTCTCTCCATCTCCCAGTAGTTGAACTCTCTCCATGTCTCCCTGTGTTTGACCCTCTCTGTCCATGTCTCTGTGTTTGACCGTCTCTCTCTCTGTCTCCTTGTGTTTGACCCTCACACTCTGTCTCGCTGTGTTTGACCCTCACTCTCTCCCTGTCTCCCTGTGTTTGACCTTCTCTCTCTCTCCCTGTCACCCTCTGTTTGACCCTCTCTCTCTGTCTGTCTCCCTGTGTCCCTGTGCTTGACCCTCTCTCTCTGTCTCTGTCTCCCTGTGTTTGACCTTCTCTCTCTGTCTCCCTGTGTTTGACCCTCTCTCTCTCTCTCTCTCTCTCTGTCTCCTTGTGTTTGACCGTCTCTCTCTCTCTCTCTCTTACTGTGTTTGACCTTCTCTCTCTCTGTGTCTCCCTGTGTTTGACCCTCTCTCTGTCTCCCTGTTTTGCTCTCTCTCTCTCTCTTACACACACACTCTCCCTGTCTCCTTGTGTTTGACCCTCTATCTCTGTCTCTGTCTCCCTGTGTTTGACCTTCTCTCTCTCTCTCTCTCTCCCTGTGTTTGACCCTCTCTCTCTCTCTCTCTCTCTCTGTCTCCCTGTGTTTGACTCTCTCTCTCTCTCTCTCTCTCTCTACCTCCCTGTGTTTGACCCTGTCTATCTCTGTCTCCCTGTTTTTGACCTTCTCTCTCTCTCTATCTCCCTGTGTTTGTCCCTCTCTATCTCCCTGTGTTTGACCCTCTCTATCTTCCTGTGTTTGACCCTCTCTGTCTCTGTCTCACAGTGTTTGACCCTCTCTCTCTGTCTCCCTCTGTCTGACTCTCTCTCTCTCTCTCTCTCTCTCCCTCTCTCTCTCTCTCTCTCTCTCTGTCTTCCTGTGTTTGACCCTCATTCTCTGTCTCCCTGCGTATAGCTATCTCTTTCGGTCTCCCTATGTTTGACCCTCTCTCTCTGTCTTCCTGTGATGGACCCTCTCTCTCTCTCCATCTCCCAGTGTTTGAACTCTCTCCATGTCTCCCTGTGTTTGACCCTCTCTGTCCATGTCTCTGTGTTTGACCGTCTCTCTCTCTGTCTCCTTGTGTTTGACCCTCACACTCTGTCTCCCTGTGTTTGACCCTCACTCTCTCTCTGTCTCCCTGTGTTTGAACCTCTCTCTCTCTCTCTCCCTGTGTTTGACTCTCATTCTCTCTGTCTCCCTGTGTTTGACCCTCTCTCTGTCTCTGTCTCCCTGTGTTTGACCCTCTCTCTCTCTCTGTCTCCCTGTGTTTGACCCTCTCTCTCTCTCTGTCTCCCTGTATTTGACCCTCTCTCTCTATCTCCCAGTGTTAGAACTCTCTCTGTCTCCTTGTGTTTGACCCTCTCGTCTCTGTCTCCCTGTGTTTGACCATCTCTCTCTGCCTCTATCTCCCTGTGTTTGACTCTCTCTGTCTCTGTCTCCGTGTGTTTGTCTCTCTCTCTCTGTCTCCCTGTGTTTGATCTTCTCTCTCTCTCTGTCTCCCTGTGTTTCAACCTCTATCTCTCTCTCTCTCTGTCTCCCTATCTCCCTACGTTTGACTCTCTCTCTGTATCTGTCTCCCTGTGTTTGACCTTCTCTCTCTCTCTCTCTCTACCTCCCTGTGTTTGACCCTCACTCTCTGTCTCCCTTTGTTTGACCCTCTCTCTCTCTGTCTCCTTGTGTTTGACTCTCTCTCTCTCTCTCTCTCTCTGTCTCCCTATGTTTGACCCTCTCTCTCTCTGTCTCCCTGTGTTTGACCTTCTCTCTCTCTCTCTCTCTCTCTCTCTGTCTCCCTGTGTTTGACCCTCTCTCTCTCTGTCTCCCTGTGTTTGACCCTCGCTCTCTGTCTCCCTGTGTTTGACCCTCTCTTTCCATGTCTCCCTGTGTTTGACCCTCTCTGTCTCTCTGTGTTTGACCCTCTCTCTCTGTCTCCCTGTGTTTGACCCTCTCTCTCTCTGCATCCCAGTGTTTAACCCTCTCTCTCTGTCTCCCTTTGTTTGACCCTCTCTGTCCATGTCTCCCTGTGTTTGACCGTCTCTCTCTCTGTCTCCCTGTGTTTGACCCTCTCTCTCTGTCTCTGTCTCCCTGTGTTTGACCCTCTCGTCTCTGTCTCCCTGTGTTTTGTTCTCTCTGTCTCTATCTCCCTGTGTTTGCCTCTCTCTCTCTCTCACACACTCTCCCTTTCTCCTTGTGTTTGACCCTCTATCTCTCTCTCTATCTCCCTGTGTTTGACCCTGTCTATCTCTATCTCCCTGTGTTTGATCCTCTCTGTCTCTATCTCCCAGTGTTTGAACTCTCTCCCTGTCTCCTTGTGTTTGACCCTCTCTCTGTCTCCCTGTTTTTGACCTTCTCTCTCTCTCTCTCACTGTGTTTGACCTTCTCTCTCTCTCTGTATCTCCCTGTGTTTGTCCCTCTCTATCTCCCTGTGTTTGACCCTCTCTGTCTCTGTCTCCCAGTGTTTGACCCTCTCTCTCTGTCTCCCTCTGTCTGACTCTCTCTCTCTCTCTCTCTCTCTGTCTTCCTGTGTTGGACCCTCTCTCTCTCCATCTCCCAGTAGTTGAACTCTCTCCATGTCTCCCTGTGTTTGACCCTCTCTGTCCATGTCTCTGTGTTTGACCGTCTCTCTCTCTGTCTCCTTGTGTTTGACCCTCACACTCTGTCTCGCTGTGTTTGACCCTCACTCTCTCCCTGTCTCCCTGTGTTTGACCTTCTCTCTCTCTCCCTGTCACCCTCTGTTTGACCCTCTCTCTCTGTCTGTCTCCCTGTGTCCCTGTGCTTGACCCTCTCTCTCTGTCTCTGTCTCCCTGTGTTTGACCTTCTCTCTCTGTCTCCCTGTGTTTGACCCTCTCTCTCTCTCTCTCTCTCTCTGTCTCCTTGTGTTTGACCGTCTCTCTCTCTCTCTCTCTTACTGTGTTTGACCTTCTCTCTCTCTGTGTCTCCCTGTGTTTGACCCTCTCTCTGTCTCCCTGTTTTGCTCTCTCTCTCTCTCTTACACACACACTCTCCCTGTCTCCTTGTGTTTGACCCTCTATCTCTGTCTCTGTCTCCCTGTGTTTGACCTTCTCTCTCTCTCTCTCTCTCCCTGTGTTTGACCCTCTCTCTCTCTCTCTCTCTCTCTGTCTCCCTGTGTTTGACTCTCTCTCTCTCTCTCTCTCTCTCTACCTCCCTGTGTTTGACCCTGTCTATCTCTGTCTCCCTGTTTTTGACCTTCTCTCTCTCTCTATCTCCCTGTGTTTGTCCCTCTCTATCTCCCTGTGTTTGACCCTCTCTATCTTCCTGTGTTTGACCCTCTCTGTCTCTGTCTCACAGTGTTTGACCCTCTCTCTCTGTCTCCCTCTGTCTGACTCTCTCTCTCTCTCTCTCTCTCTCCCTCTCTCTCTCTCTCTCTCTCTCTGTCTTCCTGTGTTTGACCCTCATTCTCTGTCTCCCTGCGTATAGCTATCTCTTTCGGTCTCCCTATGTTTGACCCTCTCTCTCTGTCTTCCTGTGATGGACCCTCTCTCTCTCTCCATCTCCCAGTGTTTGAACTCTCTCCATGTCTCCCTGTGTTTGACCCTCTCTGTCCATGTCTCTGTGTTTGACCGTCTCTCTCTCTGTCTCCTTGTGTTTGACCCTCACACTCTGTCTCCCTGTGTTTGACCCTCACTCTCTCTCTGTCTCCCTGTGTTTGAACCTCTCTCTCTCTCTCTCCCTGTGTTTGACTCTCATTCTCTCTGTCTCCCTGTGTTTGACCCTCTCTCTGTCTCTGTCTCCCTGTGTTTGACCCTCTCTCTCTCTCTGTCTCCCTGTGTTTGACCCTCTCTCTCTCTCTGTCTCCCTGTATTTGACCCTCTCTCTCTATCTCCCAGTGTTAGAACTCTCTCTGTCTCCTTGTGTTTGACCCTCTCGTCTCTGTCTCCCTGTGTTTGACCATCTCTCTCTGCCTCTATCTCCCTGTGTTTGACTCTCTCTGTCTCTGTCTCCGTGTGTTTGTCTCTCTCTCTCTGTCTCCCTGTGTTTGATCTTCTCTCTCTCTCTGTCTCCCTGTGTTTCAACCTCTATCTCTCTCTCTCTCTGTCTCCCTATCTCCCTACGTTTGACTCTCTCTCTGTATCTGTCTCCCTGTGTTTGACCTTCTCTCTCTCTCTCTCTCTACCTCCCTGTGTTTGACCCTCACTCTCTGTCTCCCTTTGTTTGACCCTCTCTCTCTCTGTCTCCTTGTGTTTGACTCTCTCTCTCTCTCTCTCTCTCTGTCTCCCTATGTTTGACCCTCTCTCTCTCTGTCTCCCTGTGTTTGACCTTCTCTCTCTCTCTCTCTCTCTCTCTCTGTCTCCCTGTGTTTGACCCTCTCTCTCTCTGTCTCCCTGTGTTTGACCCTCGCTCTCTGTCTCCCTGTGTTTGACCCTCTCTTTCCATGTCTCCCTGTGTTTGACCCTCTCTGTCTCTCTGTGTTTGACCCTCTCTCTCTGTCTCCCTGTGTTTGACCCTCTCTCTCTCTGCATCCCAGTGTTTAACCCTCTCTCTCTGTCTCCCTTTGTTTGACCCTCTCTGTCCATGTCTCCCTGTGTTTGACCGTCTCTCTCTCTGTCTCCCTGTGTTTGACCCTCTCTCTCTGTCTCTGTCTCCCTGTGTTTGACCCTCTCGTCTCTGTCTCCCTGTGTTTTGTTCTCTCTGTCTCTATCTCCCTGTGTTTGCCTCTCTCTCTCTCACACTCTCCCTTTCTCCTTGTGTTTGACCCTCTCTCTGTCTCCCTGTTTTTGACCTTCTCTCTCTCTCTCTCACTGTGTTTGACCTTCTCTCTCTCTCTGTATCTCCCTGTGTTTGACCCTCTCTCTGTCTCCCTGTGTTTTGCTCTCTCTCTCTCTCTCTCTCTCTCACACACACACACACACTCTCCCTGTCCCCTTGTGTTTGACCCTTTATCTCTGTCTCTGTCTCCCTGTGTTTGACCTTCTCTCTCTCTCTCTCTCTCTCCCTCTCTCCCTGTGCTTGACCCTCTCTCTCTCTCTCTCTGTCTCCCTGTGTTTGACTTTCTGTCTCTCTCTCTATCTCCCTGTGTTTGACCCTGTCTATCTCTTTCTCCCTGTTTTTGACCGTCTCTCTCTCTCTCTCTCTCTCACTGTGTTTGACCTTCTCTCTCTCTCTGTCTCCCTGTGTTTGACCCTCTCTGTCTCTGTCTCTCTGTGTTTGACCCTCTCTCTCTCTCTGTCTCCCAGTGTTTGACCCTCTCTCTCTGTCTCTGTCTCCCTGTGTTCGACCCTCTCGTCTCTGTCTCCCTGTGTTTTGTTCTCTCTGTCTCTATCTCCCTGTGTTTGCCTCTGTCTCTCTCACACTCTCCCTTTCTCCTTGTGTTTGACCCTCTATCTCTCTCTCTATCTCCCTGTGTTTGACCCTGTCTATCTCTTTCTCCCTGTTTTTGACCGTCTCTCTCTATCTCCCTGTGTTTGACCATCTCTGTCTCTGTCTCCCAGTGTTTGAACTCTCTCCCTGTCTCCTTGTGTTTGACCCTCTCTCTGTCTCCCTGTTTTTGACCTTCTCTCTCTCTCTCTCACCGTGTTTGACCTTCTCTCTCTCTCTCTGTCTCCCTGTGTTTTGCTCTCTCTCTCTCTCTCTCTCACACACACACACTCTCCGTCTCCTTGTGTTTGACCCTTTATCTCTGTCTCTGTCTCCCTGTGTTTGACCTTCTCTCTCTCTCTCTCCCTCTCTCCCTGTGCTTGACCCTCTCTCTCTCTCTGTCTCCCAGTGTATGACTCTCTGTCTCTCTCTCTCTACCTCCCTGTGTTTGTCCCTGTCTATCTCTGTCTCCCTGTTTTTGACCTTCTCTCTCTCTCTATCTCCCTGTGTTTGTCCCTCTCTATCTCCCTGTGTTTGACCCTCTCTATCTCCCTGTGTTTGACCCTCTCTGTCTCTGTCTCCCAGTGTTTGACCCTCTCTCTCTGTCTCCCTCTGTCTGACTCTCTCTCTCTCTCTCTCTCTCTGTCTTCCTGTGTTGGACCCTCTCTCTCTCCATCTCCCAGTGTTTGAACTCTCTCCATGTCTCCCTGTGTTTGACCCTCTCTGTCCATGTCTCTGTGTTTGACCGTCACTCTCTCTGTCTCCTTGTGTTTGACCCTCACACTCTGTCTCGCTGTGTTTGACCCTCACTCTCTCTCTGTCTCCCTGTGTTTGACCCTCTCTGTCTCTGTCTCTCTGTGTTTGACCCTCTCTCTCTCTCTGTCTCCCAGTGTTTGACCCTCTCTCTCTGTCTCTGTCTCCCTGTGTTCGACCCTCTCGTCTCTGTCTCCCTGTGTTTTGTTCTCTCTGTCTCTATCTCCCTGTGTTTGCCTCTGTCTCTCTCACACTCTCCCTTTCTCCTTGTGTTTGACCCTCTATCTCTCTCTCTATCTCCCTGTGTTTGACCCTGTCTATCTCTTTCTCCCTGTTTTTGACCGTCTCTCTCTATCTCCCTGTGTTTGACCATCTCTGTCTCTGTCTCCCAGTGTTTGAACTCTCTCCCTGTCTCCTTGTGTTTGACCCTCTCTCTGTCTCCCTGTTTTTGACCTTCTCTCTCTCTCTCTCACCGTGTTTGACCTTCTCTCTCTCTCTCTGTCTCCCTGTGTTTTGCTCTCTCTCTCTCTCTCTCTCACACACACACACTCTCCGTCTCCTTGTGTTTGACCCTTTATCTCTGTCTCTGTCTCCCTGTGTTTGACCTTCTCTCTCTCTCTCTCTCCCTCTCTCCCTGTGCTTGACCCTCTCTCTCTCTCTCTGTCTCCCAGTGTATGACTCTCTGTCTCTCTCTCTCTACCTCCCTGTGTTTGTCCCTGTCTATCTCTGTCTCCCTGTTTTTGACCTTCTCTCTCTCTCTATCTCCCTGTGTTTGTCCCTCTCTATCTCCCTGTGTTTGACCCTCTCTATCTCCCTGTGTTTGACCCTCTCTGTCTCTGTCTCCCAGTGTTTGACCCTCTCTCTCTGTCTCCCTCTGTCTGACTCTCTCTCTCTCTCTCTCTCTGTCTTCCTGTGTTGGACCCTCTCTCTCTCCATCTCCCAGTGTTTGAACTCTCTCCATGTCTCCCTGTGTTTGACCCTCTCTGTCCATGTCTCTGTGTTTGACCGTCTCTCTCTCTGTCTCCTTGTGTTTGACCCTCACACTCTGTCTCGCTGTGTTTGACCCTCACTCTCTCTCTGTCTCCCTGTGTTTGACCTTCTCTCTCTCTCCCTGTCACCCTCTGTTTGACCCTCTCTCTCTGTCTGTCTCCCTGTCTCCCTGTGCTTGACCCTCTCTCTCTGTCTCTGTCTCCCTGTGTTTGACCTTCTCTCTCTGTCTCCCTGTGTTTGACCCTCTCGTCTCTGTCTCCCTGTGTTTGACCCTCTCTCTCTCTCTCTCTCTCTCTCTCTATCTCCCTGTATTTGACCCTCTCTCTATCTCCCAGTGTTTGAACTCTCCCTGTCTCCCTGTGTTTGACCCTCTCTCTCTGTCTCCCTTTGTTTGACCTTCTCTCTCTCTGTCTCCCTGTGTTTGACCTTCTCTCTCTCTCTCTCTCTGTCTCCCTGTGTTTGACCCTCTCTCTCTCTCTCTCTGTCTCCCTGTGTTTGACCCTCTCTCTCTCTGTCTCCCTGTGTTTGACCCTCTCTCTCTCTTTCTCTGTCTCCCTGTGTTTGACCCTCTCTCTCTGTCTCCCTGTGTTTGACCCTCTCTCTCTCTGTCTCCCTGTGTTTGACCTTCTCTCTCTCTGTCTCCCTGTGTTTGACCCACTCTCTCTCTCTCTCTGTCTCCCTGTGTTTGACCCTCTCTCAATCTGTCTCCCTGTGTTTGACCCTCTCTGTCTCTGTCTCCCTGTGTTTGACCCTCACTCTCTGTCTCCCTGTGTTTGACCCCCTCTCTGTCTCTGTCTCCCTGTGTTTGACTCTCATTCTCTCTGTCTCCCTGTGTTTGACCCTCTCTCTCTCTGTCTCCCTGTGTTTGACCCTCTCTCACTCTCTGTCTCCCTGTGTTTGACCCTCTCTCTCTCTCTCTGTCTCCCTGTGTTTGACCCTCTCTCTCTCTCTGTCTCCCTGTGTTTGACCCTCGCTCTCTGTCTCCCTGTGTTTGACCCTCTCTTTCCATGTCTCCCTGTGTTTGACCCTCTCTGTCTCTCTGTGTTTGACCCTCTCTCTCTGTCTCACTGTGTTTGACCCTCTCTCTCTCTGCATCCCAGTGTTTGACCCTCTCTCTCTCTGTCTCCCTGTGTTTGACCCTCTCTCTCTGTCTCCCTGTGTTTGACCCTCTCTGTCTCTGTCTCCCTGTGTTTGACCCTCTCGTCTCTGTCTCCCTGTGTTTTGTTCTCTCTGTCTCTATCTCCCTGTGTTTGCCTCTCTCTCTCTCTCACACACTCTCCCTTTCTCCTTGTGTTTGACCCTCTATCTCTCTCTCTATCTCCCTGTGTTTGACCCTGTCTATCTCTATCTCCCTGTGTTTGATCCTCTCTGTCTCTATCTCCCAGTGTTTGAACTCTCTCCCTGTCTCCTTGTGTTTGACCCTCTCTCTGTCTCCCTGTTTTTGACCTTCTCTCTCTCTCTCTCACTGTGTTTGACCTTCTCTCTCTCTCTGTATCTCCCTGTGTTTGTCCCTCTCTATCTCCCTGTGTTTGACCCTCTCTGTCTCTGTCTCCCAGTGTTTGACCCTCTCTCTCTGTCTCCCTCTGTCTGACTCTCTCTCTCTCTCTCTCTCTCTCTCTCTCTCTCTGTCTTCCTGTGTTGGACCCTCTCTCTCTCCATCTCCCAGTAGTTGAACTCTCTCCATGTCTCCCTGTGTTTGACCCTCTCTGTCCATGTCTCTGTGTTTGACCGTCTCTCTCTCTGTCTCCTTGTGTTTGACCCTCACACTCTGTCTCGCTGTGTTTGACCCTCACTCTCTCCCTGTCTCCCTGTGTTTGACCTTCTCTCTCTCTCCCTGTCACCCTCTGTTTGACCCTCTCTCTCTGTCTGTCTCCCTGTGTCCCTGTGCTTGACCCTCTCTCTCTGTCTCTGTCTCCCTGTGTTTGACCTTCTCTCTCTGTCTCCCTGTGTTTGACCCTCTCTCTCTCTCTCTCTCTCTCTGTCTCCTTGTGTTTGACCGTCTCTCTCTCTCTCTCTCTTACTGTGTTTGACCTTCTCTCTCTCTGTGTCTCCCTGTGTTTGACCCTCTCTCTGTCTCCCTGTTTTGCTCTCTCTCTCTCTCTTACACACACACTCTCCCTGTCTCCTTGTGTTTGACCCTCTATCTCTGTCTCTGTCTCCCTGTGTTTGACCTTCTCTCTCTCTCTCTCTCTCCCTGTGTTTGACCCTCTCTCTCTCTCTCTCTCTCTCTGTCTCCCTGTGTTTGACTCTCTCTCTCTCTCTCTCTCTCTACCTCCCTGTGTTTGACCCTGTCTATCTCTGTCTCCCTGTTTTTGACCTTCTCTCTCTCTCTATCTCCCTGTGTTTGTCCCTCTCTATCTCCCTGTGTTTGACCCTCTCTATCTTCCTGTGTTTGACCCTCTCTGTCTCTGTCTCACAGTGTTTGACCCTCTCTCTCTGTCTCCCTCTGTCTGACTCTCTCTCTCTCTCTCTCTCTCTCCCTCTCTCTCTCTCTCTCTCTCTCTGTCTTCCTGTGTTTGACCCTCATTCTCTGTCTCCCTGCGTATAGCTATCTCTTTCGGTCTCCCTATGTTTGACCCTCTCTCTCTGTCTTCCTGTGATGGACCCTCTCTCTCTCTCCATCTCCCAGTGTTTGAACTCTCTCCATGTCTCCCTGTGTTTGACCCTCTCTGTCCATGTCTCTGTGTTTGACCGTCTCTCTCTCTGTCTCCTTGTGTTTGACCCTCACACTCTGTCTCCCTGTGTTTGACCCTCACTCTCTCTCTGTCTCCCTGTGTTTGAACCTCTCTCTCTCTCTCTCCCTGTGTTTGACTCTCATTCTCTCTGTCTCCCTGTGTTTGACCCTCTCTCTGTCTCTGTCTCCCTGTGTTTGACCCTCTCTCTCTCTCTGTCTCCCTGTGTTTGACCCTCTCTCTCTCTCTGTCTCCCTGTATTTGACCCTCTCTCTCTATCTCCCAGTGTTAGAACTCTCTCTGTCTCCTTGTGTTTGACCCTCTCGTCTCTGTCTCCCTGTGTTTGACCATCTCTCTCTGCCTCTATCTCCCTGTGTTTGACTCTCTCTGTCTCTGTCTCCGTGTGTTTGTCTCTCTCTCTCTGTCTCCCTGTGTTTGATCTTCTCTCTCTCTCTGTCTCCCTGTGTTTCAACCTCTATCTCTCTCTCTCTCTGTCTCCCTATCTCCCTACGTTTGACTCTCTCTCTGTATCTGTCTCCCTGTGTTTGACCTTCTCTCTCTCTCTCTCTCTACCTCCCTGTGTTTGACCCTCACTCTCTGTCTCCCTTTGTTTGACCCTCTCTCTCTCTGTCTCCTTGTGTTTGACTCTCTCTCTCTCTCTCTCTCTCTGTCTCCCTATGTTTGACCCTCTCTCTCTCTGTCTCCCTGTGTTTGACCTTCTCTCTCTCTCTCTCTCTCTCTCTCTGTCTCCCTGTGTTTGACCCTCTCTCTCTCTGTCTCCCTGTGTTTGACCCTCGCTCTCTGTCTCCCTGTGTTTGACCCTCTCTTTCCATGTCTCCCTGTGTTTGACCCTCTCTGTCTCTCTGTGTTTGACCCTCTCTCTCTGTCTCCCTGTGTTTGACCCTCTCTCTCTCTGCATCCCAGTGTTTAACCCTCTCTCTCTGTCTCCCTTTGTTTGACCCTCTCTGTCCATGTCTCCCTGTGTTTGACCGTCTCTCTCTCTGTCTCCCTGTGTTTGACCCTCTCTCTCTGTCTCTGTCTCCCTGTGTTTGACCCTCTCGTCTCTGTCTCCCTGTGTTTTGTTCTCTCTGTCTCTATCTCCCTGTGTTTGCCTCTCTCTCTCTCACACTCTCCCTTTCTCCTTGTGTTTGACCCTCTCTCTGTCTCCCTGTTTTTGACCTTCTCTCTCTCTCTCTCACTGTGTTTGACCTTCTCTCTCTCTCTGTATCTCCCTGTGTTTGACCCTCTCTCTGTCTCCCTGTGTTTTGCTCTCTCTCTCTCTCTCTCTCTCTCACACACACACACACACTCTCCCTGTCCCCTTGTGTTTGACCCTTTATCTCTGTCTCTGTCTCCCTGTGTTTGACCTTCTCTCTCTCTCTCTCTCTCTCCCTCTCTCCCTGTGCTTGACCCTCTCTCTCTCTCTCTCTGTCTCCCTGTGTTTGACTTTCTGTCTCTCTCTCTATCTCCCTGTGTTTGACCCTGTCTATCTCTTTCTCCCTGTTTTTGACCGTCTCTCTCTCTCTCTCTCTCTCACTGTGTTTGACCTTCTCTCTCTCTCTGTCTCCCTGTGTTTGACCCTCTCTGTCTCTGTCTCTCTGTGTTTGACCCTCTCTCTCTCTCTGTCTCCCAGTGTTTGACCCTCTCTCTCTGTCTCTGTCTCCCTGTGTTCGACCCTCTCGTCTCTGTCTCCCTGTGTTTTGTTCTCTCTGTCTCTATCTCCCTGTGTTTGCCTCTGTCTCTCTCACACTCTCCCTTTCTCCTTGTGTTTGACCCTCTATCTCTCTCTCTATCTCCCTGTGTTTGACCCTGTCTATCTCTTTCTCCCTGTTTTTGACCGTCTCTCTCTATCTCCCTGTGTTTGACCATCTCTGTCTCTGTCTCCCAGTGTTTGAACTCTCTCCCTGTCTCCTTGTGTTTGACCCTCTCTCTGTCTCCCTGTTTTTGACCTTCTCTCTCTCTCTCTCACCGTGTTTGACCTTCTCTCTCTCTCTCTGTCTCCCTGTGTTTTGCTCTCTCTCTCTCTCTCTCTCACACACACACACTCTCCGTCTCCTTGTGTTTGACCCTTTATCTCTGTCTCTGTCTCCCTGTGTTTGACCTTCTCTCTCTCTCTCTCCCTCTCTCCCTGTGCTTGACCCTCTCTCTCTCTCTGTCTCCCAGTGTATGACTCTCTGTCTCTCTCTCTCTACCTCCCTGTGTTTGTCCCTGTCTATCTCTGTCTCCCTGTTTTTGACCTTCTCTCTCTCTCTATCTCCCTGTGTTTGTCCCTCTCTATCTCCCTGTGTTTGACCCTCTCTATCTCCCTGTGTTTGACCCTCTCTGTCTCTGTCTCCCAGTGTTTGACCCTCTCTCTCTGTCTCCCTCTGTCTGACTCTCTCTCTCTCTCTCTCTCTCTGTCTTCCTGTGTTGGACCCTCTCTCTCTCCATCTCCCAGTGTTTGAACTCTCTCCATGTCTCCCTGTGTTTGACCCTCTCTGTCCATGTCTCTGTGTTTGACCGTCTCTCTCTCTGTCTCCTTGTGTTTGACCCTCACACTCTGTCTCGCTGTGTTTGACCCTCACTCTCTCTCTGTCTCCCTGTGTTTGACCTTCTCTCTCTCTCCCTGTCACCCTCTGTTTGACCCTCTCTCTCTGTCTGTCTCCCTGTCTCCCTGTGCTTGACCCTCTCTCTCTGTCTCTGTCTCCCTGTGTTTGACCTTCTCTCTCTGTCTCCCTGTGTTTGACCCTCTCGTCTCTGTCTCCCTGTGTTTGACTCTCTCTCTCTCTCTCTCTCTCTCTCTCTCTCTCTCTCTATCTCCCTGTATTTGACCCTCTCTCTATCTCCCAGTGTTTGAACTCTCCCTGTCTCCCTGTGTTTGACCCTCTCTCTCTGTCTCCCTTTGTTTGACCTTCTCTCTCTCTGTCTCCCTGTGTTTGACCTTCTCTCTCTCTCTCTCTCTGTCTCCCTGTGTTTGACCCTCTCTCTCTCTCTCTCTGTCTCCCTGTGTTTGACCCTCTCTCTCTCTGTCTCCCTGTGTTTGACCCTCTCTCTCTCTTTCTCTGTCTCCCTGTGTTTGACCCTCTCTCTCTCTGTCTCCCTGTGTTTGACCCTCTCTCTCTCTGTCTCCCTGTGTTTGACCCTCTCTCTCTCTTTCTCTGTCTCCCTGTGTTTGACCCTCTCTCTCTCTGTCTCCCTGTGTTTGACCCTCTCTCTCTCTGTCTCCCTGTGTTTGACCCACTCTCTCTCTCTCTCTGTCTCCCTGTGTTTGACCCTCTCTCAATCTGTCTCCCTGTGTTTGACCCTCTCTGTCTCTGTCTCCCTGTGTTTGACCCTCACTCTCTGTCTCCCTGTGTTTGACCCCCTCTCTGTCTCTGTCTCCCTGTGTTTGACTCTCATTCTCTCTGTCTCCCTGTGTTTGACCCTCTCTCTCTCTGTCTCCCTGTGTTTGACCCTCTCTCACTCTCTGTCTCCCTGTGTTTGACCCTCTCTCTCTCTCTCTGTCTCCCTGTGTTTGACCCTCTCTCTCTCTCTGTCTCCCTGTGTTTGACCCTCGCTCTCTGTCTCCCTGTGTTTGACCCTCTCTTTCCATGTCTCCCTGTGTTTGACCCTCTCTGTCTCTCTGTGTTTGACCCTCTCTCTCTGTCTCCCTGTGTTTGACCCTCTCTCTCTCTGCATCCCAGTGTTTGACCCTCTCTCTCTCTGTCTCCCTGTGTTTGACCCTCTCTCTCTCTGTCTCCCTGTGTTTGACCCTCTCTGTCTCTGTCTCCCTGTGTTTGACCCTCTCGTCTCTGTCTCCCTGTGTTTTGTTCTCTCTGTCTCTATCTCCCTGTGTTTGCCTCTCTCTCTCTCTCTCACACTCTCCCTTTCTCCTTGTGTTTGACCCTCTATCTCTCTCTCTATCTCCCTGTGTTTGACCCTGTCTATCTCTTTCTCCCTGTTTTTGACCATCTCTCTCTATCTCCCTGTGTTTGATCCTCTCTGTCTCTGTCTCCCAGTGTTTGAACTCTCTCCCTGTCTCCTTGTGTTTGACCCTCTCTCTGTCTCCCTGTTTTTGACCTTCTCTCTCTCTCTCTCACTGTGTTTGACCTTCTCTCTCTCTCTGTATCTCCCTGTGTTTGACCCTCTCTCTGTCTCCCTGTGTTTTGCTCTCTCTCTCTCTCTCTCTCTCTCTCACACACACACACACACTCTCCCTGTCCCCTTGTGTTTGACCCTTTATCTCTGTCTCTGTCTCCCTGTGTTTGACCTTCTCTCTCTCTCTCTCTCTCTCTCTCTCCCTCTCTCCCTGTGCTTGACCCTCTCTCTCTCTCTCTCTCTCTCTGTCTCCCTGTGTTTGACTTTCTGTCTCTCTCTCTACCTCCCTGTGTTTGACCCTGTCTATCTCTGTCTCCCTGTTTTTGACCTCTCTCTCTCTATCTCCCTGTGTTTGTCCCTCTCTATCTCCCTGTGTTTGACCCTCTCTGTCTCTGTCTCCCAGTGTTTGACCCTCTCTCTCTGTCTCCCTCTGTCTGACTCTCTCTCTCTCTCTCTCTCTCTCTCTCTCTCTCTCTGTCTTCCTGTGTTGGACCCTCTCTCTCTCCATCTCCCAGTAGTTGAACTCTCTCTCTGTCTCCCTGTGTTTGACCCTCTCTCTCTCTCTGTCTCCCTGTATTTGACCCTCTCTCTCTATCTCCCAGTGTTAGAACTCTCTCTGTCTCCTTGTGTTTGACCCTCTCGTCTCTGTCTCCCTGTGTTTGACCATCTCTCTCTGCCTCTATCTCCCTGTGTTTGACTCTCTCTGTCTCTGTCTCCGTGTGTTTGTCTCTCTCTCTCTGTCTCCCTGTGTTTGATCTTCTCTCTCTCTCTGTCTCCCTGTGTTTCAACCTCTATCTCTCTCTCTCTCTGTCTCCCTATCTCACTACGTTTGACTCTCTCTCTGTATCTGTCTCCCTGTGTTTGACCTTCTCTCTCTCTCTCTCTCTACCTCCCTGTGTTTGACCCTCACTCTCTGTCTCCCTATGTTTGACCCTCTCTCTTTCTGTCTCCCTGTGTTTGACCTTCTCTCTCTCTCTCTCTCTCTCTCTCTGTCTCCCTGTGTTTGACCCTCTCTCTCTCTGTCTCCCTGTGTTTGACCCTCGCTCTCTGTCTCCCTGTGTTTGACCCTCTCTTTCCATGTCTCCCTGTGTTTGACCCTCTCTGTCTCTCTGTGTTTGACCCTCTCTCTCTGTCTCCCTGTGTTTGACCCTCTCTCTCTCTGCATCCCAGTGTTTAACCCTCTCTCTCTGTCTCCCTTTGTTTGACCCTCTCTGTCCATGTCTCCCTGTGTTTGACCGTCTCTCTCTCTGTCTCCCTGTGTTTGACCCTCTCGTCTCTGTCTCACTGTGTTTTGTTCTCTCTGTCTCTATCTCCCTGTGTTTGCCTCTCTCTCTCTCACGCTCTCCCTTTCTCCTTGTGTTTGACCCTCTATCTCTCTCTCTATCTCCCTGTGTTTGACCCTGTCTATCTCTTTCTCCCTGTTTTTGACCGTCTCTCTCTATCTCCCTGTGTTTGACCATCTCTGTCTCTGTCTCCCAGTGTTTGAACTCTCTCCCTGTCTCCTTGTGTTTGACCCTCTCTCTGTCTCCCTGTTTTTGACCTTCTCTCTCTCTCTCTCACTGTGTTTGACCTTCTCTCTCTCTCTGTGTCTCCCTGTGTTTGACCCTCTCTCTGTCTCCCTGTGTTTTGCTCTCTCTCTCTCTCTCTCTCTCTCTCTCTCTCACACACACACACACACTCTCCCTGTCCCCTTGTGTTTGACCCTTTATCTCTCTCTCTGTCTCCCAGTGTATGACACTCTCTCTCTCTCTCTCTCTACCTCCCTGTGTTTGACCGTGTCTATCTCTGTCTCCCTGTTTTTGACCTTCTCTCTCTCTCTATCTCCCTGTGTTTGTCCCTCTCTATCTCCCTCTGTTTGACCCTCTCTATCTCCCTGTGTTTGACCCTCTCTGTCTCTGTCTCCCAGTGTTTGACCCTCTCTCTCTGTCTCCCTCTGTCTGACTCTCTCTCTCTCTCTCTCTCTGTCTTCCTGTGTTTGACCCTCATTCTCTGTCTCCCTGCGTATAGCTATCTCTTTCGGTCTCCCTATGTTTGACCCTCTCTCTCTGTCTTCCTGTGATGGACCCTCTCTCTCTCTCCATCTCCCAGTGTTTGAACTCTCTCCATGTCTCCCTGTGTTTGACCCTCTCTGTCCATGTCTCTGTGTTTGACCGTCTCTCTCTCTGTCTCCTTGTGTTTGACCCTCACACTCTGTCTCCCTGTGTTTGACCCTCACTCTCTCTCTGTCTCCCTGTGTTTGACCTTCTCTCTCTGTCTGTCTCCCTGTCTCCCTGTGCTTGACCCTCTCTCTCTGTCTCTGTCTCCCTGTGTTTGACCTTCTCTCTCTGTCTCACTGTGTTTGACCCTCTCGTCTCTGTCTCCCTGTGTTTGACCCTCTCTCTCTCTCTCTCTCTGTCTACCTGTATTTGACCCTCTCTCTATCTCCCAGTGTTTGAACTCTCCCTGTCTCCCTGTGTTTGACCCTCTCTCTCTGTCTCCCTGCGTTTGACCCTCTCTCTCACTATCTCCCTGTGTTTGACCCTCTCTCTCTCTGTCTCCCTGTGTTTGACCCTCTCTCTCACTGTCTCCCTGTGTTTGACCCTCTCTCTCACTGTCTCCCTGTGTTTGACCCTCTCTCTATCTGTCTCCCTGTGTTTGACCCTCTCTCTCTGTCTCCCTGTGTTTGACCCTCTCTCTCTCTCTGTCTCTCTGTGTTTGACCCTCTCTCTCCCTGTCTCCCTGTGTTTGACCCTCTCTCTCTCTGTCTCTCTGTGTTTGACCCTCTCTCTCCCTGTCTCCCTGTGTTTGACCCTCTCTCTCCCTGTCTCCCTGTGTTTGACCCTCTCTCTCTCTGTCTCTCTGTGTTTGACCCTCTCTCTCTCTGTCTCCCTGTGTTTGACCCTCCCTCTCTGTCTCCCTGTGTTTGACCCTCTCTTTCCATGTCTCCCTGTGTTTGACCCTCTCTGTCTCTCTGTGTTTGACCCTCTCTCTCTGTCTCCCTGTGTTTGACCCTCTCTCTCTCTGCATCCCAGTGTTTAACCCTCTCTCTCTGTCTCCCTTTGTTTGACCCTCTCTGTCCATGTCTCCCTGTGTTTGACCGTCTCTCTCTCTGTCTCCCTGTGTTTGACCCTCTCTCTCTGTCTCTGTCTCCCTGTGTTTGACCCTCTCGTCTCTGTCTCCCTGTGTTTTGTTCTCTCTGTCTCTATCTCCCTGTGTTTGCCTCTCTCTCTCTCACACTCTCCCTTTCTCCTTGTGTTTGACCCTCTCTCTGTCTCCCTGTTTTTGACCTTCTCTCTCTCTCTCTCACTGTGTTTGACCTTCTCTCTCTCTCTGTATCTCCCTGTGTTTGACCCTCTCTCTGTCTCCCTGTGTTTTGCTCTCTCTCTCTCTCTCTCTCTCACACACACACACACACTCTCCCTGTCCCCTTGTGTTTGACCCTTTATCTCTGTCTCTGTCTCCCTGTGTTTGACCTTCTCTCTCTCTCTCTCTCTCTCCCTCTCTCCCTGTGCTTGACCCTCTCTCTCTCTCTCTCTCTCTCTCTCTCTCTCCCTGTGTTTGACCCTGTCTATCTCTTTCTCCCTGTTTTTGACCGTCTCTCTCTATCTCCCTGTGTTTGACCATCTCTGTCTCTGTCTCCCAGTGTTTGAACTCTCTCCCTGTCTCCTTGTGTTTGACCCTCTCTCTGTCTCCCTGTTTTTGACCTTCTCTCTCTCTCTCTCACCGTGTTTGACCTTCTCTCTCTCTCTCTGTCTCCCTGTGTTTTGCTCTCTCTCTCTCTCTCTCTCACACACACACACACTCTCCGTCTCCTTGTGTTTGACCCTTTATCTCTGTCTCTGTCTCCCTGTGTTTGACCTTCTCTCTCTCTCTCTCTCCCTCTCTCCCTGTGCTTGACCCTCTCTCTCTCTCTCTGTCTCCCAGTGTATGACTCTCTGTCTCTCTCTCTCTACCTCCCTGTGTTTGTCCCTGTCTATCTCTGTCTCCCTGTTTTTGACCTTCTCTCTCTCTCTATCTCCCTGTGTTTGTCCCTCTCTATCTCCCTGTGTTTGACCCTCTCTATCTCCCTGTGTTTGACCCTCTCTGTCTCTGTCTCCCAGTGTTTGACCCTCTCTCTCTGTCTCCCTCTGTCTGACTCTCTCTCTCTCTCTCTCTCTGTCTTCCTGTGTTGGACCCTCTCTCTCTCCATCTCCCAGTGTTTGAACTCTCTCCATGTCTCCCTGTGTTTGACCCTCTCTGTCCATGTCTCTGTGTTTGACCGTCTCTCTCTCTGTCTCCTTGTGTTTGACCCTCACACTCTGTCTCGCTGTGTTTGACCCTCACTCTCTCTCTGTCTCCCTGTGTTTGACCTTCTCTCTCTCTCCCTGTCACCCTCTGTTTGACCCTCTCTCTCTGTCTGTCTCCCTGTCTCCCTGTGCTTGACCCTCTCTCTCTGTCTCTGTCTCCCTGTGTTTGACCTTCTCTCTCTGTCTCCCTGTGTTTGACCCTCTCGTCTCTGTCTCCCTGTGTTTGACTCTCTCTCTCTCTCTCTCTCTCTCTCTCTCTCTCTCTCTATCTCCCTGTATTTGACCCTCTCTCTATCTCCCAGTGTTTGAACTCTCCCTGTCTCCCTGTGTTTGACCCTCTCTCTCTGTCTCCCTTTGTTTGACCTTCTCTCTCTCTGTCTCCCTGTGTTTGACCTTCTCTCTCTCTCTCTCTCTCTGTCTCCCTGTGTTTGACCCTCTCTCTCTCTCTCTCTGTCTCCCTGTGTTTGACCCTCTCTTTCTCTGTCTCCCTGTGTTTGACCCTCTCTCTCTCTGTCTCCCTGTGTTTGACCTTCTCTCTCTCTCTCTCTCTGTCTCCCTGTGTTTGACCCACTCTCTCTCTCTCTCTGTCTCCCTGTGTTTGACCCTCTCTCAATCTGTCTCCCTGTGTTTGACCCTCTCTGTCTCTGTCTCCCTGTGTTTGACCCTCACTCTCTGTCTCCCTGTGTTTGACCCCCTCTCTGTCTCTGTCTCCCTGTGTTTGACTCTCATTCTCTCTGTCTCCCTGTGTTTGACCCTCTCTCTCTCTGTCTCCCTGTGTTTGACCCTCTCTCACTCTCTGTCTCCCTGTGTTTGACCCTCTCTCTCTCTCTCTGTCTCCCTGTGTTTGACCCTCTCTCTCTCTCTGTCTCCCTGTGTTTGACCCTCGCTCTCTGTCTCCCTGTGTTTGACCCTCTCTTTCCATGTCTCCCTGTGTTTGACCCTCTCTGTCTCTCTGTGTTTGACCCTCTCTCTCTGTCTCCCTGTGTTTGACCCTCTCTCTCTCTGCATCCCAGTGTTTGACCCTCTCTCTCTCTGTCTCCCTGTGTTTGACCCTCTCTCTCTCTGTCTCCCTGTGTTTGACCCTCTCTGTCTCTGTCTCCCTGTGTTTGACCCTCTCGTCTCTGTCTCCCTGTGTTTTGTTCTCTCTGTCTCTATCTCCCTGTGTTTGCCTCTCTCTCTCTCTCTCACACTCTCCCTTTCTCCTTGTGTTTGACCCTCTATCTCTCTCTCTATCTCCCTGTGTTTGACCCTGTCTATCTCTTTCTCCCTGTTTTTGACCATCTCTCTCTATCTCCCTGTGTTTGATCCTCTCTGTCTCTGTCTCCCAGTGTTTGAACTCTCTCCCTGTCTCCTTGTGTTTGACCCTCTCTCTGTCTCCCTGTTTTTGACCTTCTCTCTCTCTCTCTCACTGTGTTTGACCTTCTCTCTCTCTCTGTATCTCCCTGTGTTTGACCCTCTCTCTGTCTCCCTGTGTTTTGCTCTCTCTCTCTCTCTCTCTCTCTCTCTCACACACACACACACTCTCCCTGTCCCCTTGTGTTTGACCCTTTATCTCTGTCTCTGTCTCCCTGTGTTTGACCTTCTCTCTCTCTCTCTCTCTCTCTCTCTCCCTCTCTCCCTGTGCTTGACCCTCTCTCTCTCTCTCTCTCTCTCTGTCTCCCTGTGTTTGACTTTCTGTCTCTCTCTCTACCTCCCTGTGTTTGACCCTGTCTATCTCTGTCTCCCTGTTTTTGACCTCTCTCTCTCTATCTCCCTGTGTTTGTCCCTCTCTATCTCCCTGTGTTTGACCCTCTCTGTCTCTGTCTCCCAGTGTTTGACCCTCTCTCTCTGTCTCCCTCTGTCTGACTCTCTCTCTCTCTCTCTCTCTCTCTCTCTCTCTGTCTTCCTGTGTTGGACCCTCTCTCTCTCCATCTCCCAGTAGTTGAACTCTCTCTCTGTCTCCCTGTGTTTGACCCTCTCTCTCTCTCTGTCTCCCTGTATTTGACCCTCTCTCTCTATCTCCCAGTGTTAGAACTCTCTCTGTCTCCTTGTGTTTGACCCTCTCGTCTCTGTCTCCCTGTGTTTGACCATCTCTCTCTGCCTCTATCTCCCTGTGTTTGACTCTCTCTGTCTCTGTCTCCGTGTGTTTGTCTCTCTCTCTCTGTCTCCCTGTGTTTGATCTTCTCTCTCTCTCTGTCTCCCTGTGTTTCAACCTCTATCTCTCTCTCTCTCTGTCTCCCTATCTCACTACGTTTGACTCTCTCTCTGTATCTGTCTCCCTGTGTTTGACCTTCTCTCTCTCTCTCTCTCTACCTCCCTGTGTTTGACCCTCACTCTCTGTCTCCCTTTGTTTGACCCTCTCTCTCTCTGTCTCCTTGTGTTTGACTCTCTCTCTCTCTCTCTGTCTCCCTATGTTTGACCCTCTCTCTTTCTGTCTCCCTGTGTTTGACCTTCTCTCTCTCTCTCTCTCTCTCTCTCTGTCTCCCTGTGTTTGACCCTCTCTCTCTCTGTCTCCCTGTGTTTGACCCTCGCTCTCTGTCTCCCTGTGTTTGACCCTCTCTTTCCATGTCTCCCTGTGTTTGACCCTCTCTGTCTCTCTGTGTTTGACCCTCTCTCTCTGTCTCCCTGTGTTTGACCCTCTCTCTCTCTGCATCCCAGTGTTTAACCCTCTCTCTCTGTCTCCCTTTGTTTGACCCTCTCTGTCCATGTCTCCCTGTGTTTGACCGTCTCTCTCTCTGTCTCCCTGTGTTTGACCCTCTCTCTCTGTCTCTGTCTCCCTGTGTTTGACCCTCTCGTCTCTGTCTCACTGTGTTTTGTTCTCTCTGTCTCTATCTCCCTGTGTTTGCCTCTCTCTCTCTCACGCTCTCCCTTTCTCCTTGTGTTTGACCCTCTATCTCTCTCTCTATCTCCCTGTGTTTGACCCTGTCTATCTCTTTCTCCCTGTTTTTGACCGTCTCTCTCTATCTCCCTGTGTTTGACCATCTCTGTCTCTGTCTCCCAGTGTTTGAACTCTCTCCCTGTCTCCTTGTGTTTGACCCTCTCTCTGTCTCCCTGTTTTTGACCTTCTCTCTCTCTCTCTCACTGTGTTTGACCTTCTCTCTCTCTCTGTGTCTCCCTGTGTTTGACCCTCTCTCTGTCTCCCTGTGTTTTGCTCTCTCTCTCTCTCTCTCTCTCTCTCTCTCTCTCTCACACACACACACTCTCCCTGTCCCCTTGTGTTTGACCCTTTATCTCTCTCTCTGTCTCCCAGTGTATGACACTCTCTCTCTCTCTCTCTCTACCTCCCTGTGTTTGACCCTGTCTATCTCTGTCTCCCTGTTTTTGACCTTCTCTCTCTCTCTATCTCCCTGTGTTTGTCCCTCTCTATCTCCCTCTGTTTGACCCTCTCTATCTCCCTGTGTTTGACCCTCTCTGTCTCTGTCTCCCAGTGTTTGACCCTCTCTCTCTGTCTCCCTCTGTCTGACTCTCTCTCTCTCTCTCTCTCTCTCTCTGTCTTCCTGTGTTTGACCCTCATTCTCTGTCTCCCTGCGTATAGCTATCTCTTTCGGTCTCCCTATGTTTGACCCTCTCTCTCTGTCTTCCTGTGATGGACCCTCTCTCTCTCTCCATCTCCCAGTGTTTGAACTCTCTCCATGTCTCCCTGTGTTTGACCCTCTCTGTCCATGTCTCTGTGTTTGACCGTCTCTCTCTCTGTCTCCTTGTGTTTGACCCTCACACTCTGTCTCCCTGTGTTTGACCCTCACTCTCTCTCTGTCTCCCTGTGTTTGACCTTCTCTCTCTGTCTGTCTCCCTGTCTCCCTGTGCTTGACCCTCTCTCTCTGTCTCTGTCTCCCTGTGTTTGACCTTCTCTCTCTGTCTCACTGTGTTTGACCCTCTCGTCTCTGTCTCCCTGTGTTTGACCCTCTCTCTCTCTCTCTCTCTGTCTACCTGTATTTGACCCTCTCTCTATCTCCCAGTGTTTGAACTCTCCCTGTCTCCCTGTGTTTGACCCTCTCTCTCTGTCTCCCTGCGTTTGACCCTCTCTCTCACTATCTCCCTGTGTTTGACCCTCTCTCTCTCTGTCTCCCTGTGTTTGACCCTCTCTCTCACTGTCTCCCTGTGTTTGACCCTCTCTCTCACTGTCTCCCTGTGTTTGACCCTCTCTCTATCTGTCTCCCTGTGTTTGACCCTCTCTCTCTGTCTCCCTGTGTTTGACCCTCTCTCTCTCTCTGTCTCTCTGTGTTTGACCCTCTCTCTCCCTGTCTCCCTGTGTTTGACCCTCTCTCTCTCTGTCTCTCTGTGTTTGACCCTCTCTCTCCCTGTCTCCCTGTGTTTGACCCTCTCTCTCCCTGTCTCCCTGTGTTTGACCCTCTCTCTCTCTGTCTCTCTGTGTTTGACCCTCTCTCTCCCTGTCTCCCTGTGTTTGACCCTCTCTCTCCCTGTCTCCCTGTACTTGACCCTCTCTCTCTATCTCCCAGTGTTTGAACTCTCCCTGTCTCCCTGTGTTTGACCCTCTCTCTCTGTCTCTGTCTCCCTGTGTTTGACCTTCTCTCTCTGTCTCACTGTGTTTGACCCTCTCGTCTCTGTCTCCCTGTGTTTGACCCTCTCTCTCTCTCTCTCTCTGTCTACCTGTATTTGACCTTCTCTCTATCTCCCAGTGTTTGAACTCTCCCTGTCTCCCTGTGTTTGACCCTCTCTCTCTGTCTCCCTGCGTTTGACCCTCTCTCTCACTATCTCCCTGTGTTTGACCCTCTCTCTCTCTGTCTCCCTGTGTTTGACCCTCTCTCTCACTGTCTCCCTGTGTTTGACCCTCTCTCTCACTGTCTCCCTGTGTTTGACCCTCTCTCTATCTGTCTCCCTGTGTTTGACCCTCTCTCTCTGTCTCCCTGTGTTTGACCCTCTCTCTCTCTCTGTCTCTCTGTGTTTGACCCTCTCTCTCCCTGTCTCCCTGTGTTTGACCCTCTCTCTCTCTGTCTCTCTGTGTTTGACCCTCTCTCTCCCTGTCTCCCTGTGTTTGACCCTCTCTCTCCCTGTCTCCCTGTGTTTGACCCTCTCTCTCTCTGTCTCTCTGTGTTTGACCCTCTCTCTCTCTGTCTCCCTGTGTTTGACCCTCCCTCTCTGTCTCCCTGTGTTTGACCCTCTCTTTCCATGTCTCCCTGTGTTTGACCCTCTCTGTCTCTCTGTGTTTGACCCTCTCTCTCTGTCTCCCTGTGTTTGACCCTCTCTCTCTCTGCATCCCAGTGTTTAACCCTCTCTCTCTGTCTCCCTTTGTTTGACCCTCTCTGTCCATGTCTCCCTGTGTTTGACCGTCTCTCTCTCTGTCTCCCTGTGTTTGACCCTCTCTCTCTGTCTCTGTCTCCCTGTGTTTGACCCTCTCGTCTCTGTCTCCCTGTGTTTTGTTCTCTCTGTCTCTATCTCCCTGTGTTTGCCTCTCTCTCTCTCACACTCTCCCTTTCTCCTTGTGTTTGACCCTCTCTCTGTCTCCCTGTTTTTGACCTTCTCTCTCTCTCTCTCACTGTGTTTGACCTTCTCTCTCTCTCTGTATCTCCCTGTGTTTGACCCTCTCTCTGTCTCCCTGTGTTTTGCTCTCTCTCTCTCTCTCTCTCTCACACACACACACACACTCTCCCTGTCCCCTTGTGTTTGACCCTTTATCTCTGTCTCTGTCTCCCTGTGTTTGACCTTCTCTCTCTCTCTCTCTCTCTCCCTCTCTCCCTGTGCTTGACCCTCTCTCTCTCTCTCTCTGTCTCCCTGTGTTTGACTTTCTGTCTCTCTCTCTATCTCCCTGTGTTTGACCCTGTCTATCTCTTTCTCCCTGTTTTTGACCGTCTCTCTCTCTCTCTCTCTCTCACTGTGTTTGACCTTCTCTCTCTCTCTGTCTCCCTGTGTTTGACCCTCTCTGTCTCTGTCTCTCTGTGTTTGACCCTCTCTCTCTCTCTGTCTCCCAGTGTTTGACCCTCTCTCTCTGTCTCTGTCTCCCTGTGTTCGACCCTCTCGTCTCTGTCTCCCTGTGTTTTGTTCTCTCTGTCTCTATCTCCCTGTGTTTGCCTCTGTCTCTCTCACACTCTCCCTTTCTCCTTGTGTTTGACCCTCTATCTCTCTCTCTATCTCCCTGTGTTTGACCCTGTCTATCTCTTTCTCCCTGTTTTTGACCGTCTCTCTCTATCTCCCTGTGTTTGACCATCTCTGTCTCTGTCTCCCAGTGTTTGAACTCTCTCCCTGTCTCCTTGTGTTTGACCCTCTCTCTGTCTCCCTGTTTTTGACCTTCTCTCTCTCTCTCTCACCGTGTTTGACCTTCTCTCTCTCTCTCTGTCTCCCTGTGTTTTGCTCTCTCTCTCTCTCTCTCTCACACACACACACTCTCCGTCTCCTTGTGTTTGACCCTTTATCTCTGTCTCTGTCTCCCTGTGTTTGACCTTCTCTCTCTCTCTCTCTCCCTCTCTCCCTGTGCTTGACCCTCTCTCTCTCTCTCTGTCTCCCAGTGTATGACTCTCTGTCTCTCTCTCTCTACCTCCCTGTGTTTGTCCCTGTCTATCTCTGTCTCCCTGTTTTTGACCTTCTCTCTCTCTCTATCTCCCTGTGTTTGTCCCTCTCTATCTCCCTGTGTTTGACCCTCTCTATCTCCCTGTGTTTGACCCTCTCTGTCTCTGTCTCCCAGTGTTTGACCCTCTCTCTCTGTCTCCCTCTGTCTGACTCTCTCTCTCTCTCTCTCTCTGTCTTCCTGTGTTGGACCCTCTCTCTCTCCATCTCCCAGTGTTTGAACTCTCTCCATGTCTCCCTGTGTTTGACCCTCTCTGTCCATGTCTCTGTGTTTGACCGTCTCTCTCTCTGTCTCCTTGTGTTTGACCCTCACACTCTGTCTCGCTGTGTTTGACCCTCACTCTCTCTCTGTCTCCCTGTGTTTGACCTTCTCTCTCTCTCCCTGTCACCCTCTGTTTGACCCTCTCTCTCTGTCTGTCTCCCTGTCTCCCTGTGCTTGACCCTCTCTCTCTGTCTCTGTCTCCCTGTGTTTGACCTTCTCTCTCTGTCTCCCTGTGTTTGACCCTCTCGTCTCTGTCTCCCTGTGTTTGACTCTCTCTCTCTCTCTCTCTCTCTCTCTCTCTCTCTCTCTATCTCCCTGTATTTGACCCTCTCTCTATCTCCCAGTGTTTGAACTCTCCCTGTCTCCCTGTGTTTGACCCTCTCTCTCTGTCTCCCTTTGTTTGACCTTCTCTCTCTCTGTCTCCCTGTGTTTGACCTTCTCTCTCTCTCTCTCTCTCTGTCTCCCTGTGTTTGACCCTCTCTCTCTCTCTCTCTGTCTCCCTGTGTTTGACCCTCTCTCTCTCTGTCTCCCTGTGTTTGACCCTCTCTCTCTCTTTCTCTGTCTCCCTGTGTTTGACCCTCTCTCTCTCTGTCTTCCTGTGTTTGACCCTCTCTCTCTCTGTCTCCCTGTGTTTGACCTTCTCTCTCTCTCTCTCTCTGTCTCCCTGTGTTTGACCCACTCTCTCTCTCTCTCTGTCTCCCTGTGTTTGACCCTCTCTCAATCTGTCTCCCTGTGTTTGACCCTCTCTGTCTCTGTCTCCCTGTGTTTGACCCTCACTCTCTGTCTCCCTGTGTTTGACCCCCTCTCTGTCTCTGTCTCCCTGTGTTTGACTCTCATTCTCTCTGTCTCCCTGTGTTTGACCCTCTCTCTCTCTGTCTCCCTGTGTTTGACCCTCTCTCACTCTCTGTCTCCCTGTGTTTGACCCTCTCTCTCTCTCTCTGTCTCCCTGTGTTTGACCCTCTCTCTCTCTCTGTCTCCCTGTGTTTGACCCTCGCTCTCTGTCTCCCTGTGTTTG
Source organism: Chiloscyllium punctatum (assembly GCF_047496795.1). Taxonomy (NCBI): domain Eukaryota; kingdom Metazoa; phylum Chordata; class Chondrichthyes; order Orectolobiformes; family Hemiscylliidae; genus Chiloscyllium; species Chiloscyllium punctatum. The sequence goes on along the minus strand of NC_092759.1, from coordinate 14,730,349 downwards.
ACCCTCTCTTTCCATGTCTCCCTGTGTTTGACCCTCTCTGTCTCTCTGTGTTTGACCCTCTCTCTCTGTCTCCCTGTGTTTGACCCTCTCTCTCTCTGCATCCCAGTGTTTGACCCTCTCTCTCTCTGTCTCCCTGTGTTTGACCCTCTCTCTCTCTGTCTCCCTGTGTTTGACCCTCTCTGTCTCTGTCTCCCTGTGTTTGACCCTCTCGTCTCTGTCTCCCTGTGTTTTGTTCTCTCTGTCTCTATCTCCCTGTGTTTGCCTCTCTCTCTCTCTCTCACACTCTCCCTTTCTCCTTGTGTTTGACCCTCTATCTCTCTCTCTATCTCCCTGTGTTTGACCCTGTCTATCTCTTTCTCCCTGTTTTTGACCATCTCTCTCTATCTCCCTGTGTTTGATCCTCTCTGTCTCTGTCTCCCAGTGTTTGAACTCTCTCCCTGTCTCCTTGTGTTTGACCCTCTCTCTGTCTCCCTGTTTTTGACCTTCTCTCTCTCTCTCTCACTGTGTTTGACCTTCTCTCTCTCTCTGTATCTCCCTGTGTTTGACCCTCTCTCTGTCTCCCTGTGTTTTGCTCTCTCTCTCTCTCTCTCTCTCTCTCTCACACACACACACACTCTCCCTGTCCCCTTGTGTTTGACCCTTTATCTCTGTCTCTGTCTCCCTGTGTTTGACCTTCTCTCTCTCTCTCTCTCTCTCTCTCTCTCCCTCTCTCCCTGTGCTTGACCCTCTCTCTCTCTCTCTCTCTCTCTGTCTCCCTGTGTTTGACTTTCTGTCTCTCTCTCTACCTCCCTGTGTTTGACCCTGTCTATCTCTGTCTCCCTGTTTTTGACCTCTCTCTCTCTATCTCCCTGTGTTTGTCCCTCTCTATCTCCCTGTGTTTGACCCTCTCTGTCTCTGTCTCCCAGTGTTTGACCCTCTCTCTCTGTCTCCCTCTGTCTGACTCTCTCTCTCTCTCTCTCTCTCTCTCTCTCTGTCTTCCTGTGTTGGACCCTCTCTCTCTCCATCTCCCAGTAGTTGAACTCTCTCTCTGTCTCCCTGTGTTTGACCCTCTCTCTCTCTCTGTCTCCCTGTATTTGACCCTCTCTCTCTATCTCCCAGTGTTAGAACTCTCTCTGTCTCCTTGTGTTTGACCCTCTCGTCTCTGTCTCCCTGTGTTTGACCATCTCTCTCTGCCTCTATCTCCCTGTGTTTGACTCTCTCTGTCTCTGTCTCCGTGTGTTTGTCTCTCTCTCTCTGTCTCCCTGTGTTTCAACCTCTATCTCTCTCTCTCTCTGTCTCCCTATCTCCCTACGTTTGACTCTCTCTCTGTATCTGTCTCCCTGTGTTTGACCTTCTCTCTCTCTCTCTCTCTCTACCTCCCTGTGTTTGACCCTCACTCTCTGTCTCCCTTTGTTTGACCCTCTCTCTCTCTGTCTCCTTGTGTTTGACTCTCTCTCTCTCTCTCTCTCTGTCTCCCTATGTTTGACCCTCTCTCTCTCTGTCTCCCTGTGTTTGACCTTCTCTCTCTCTCTCTCTCTCTCTCTCTGTCTCCCTGTGTTTGACCCTCTCTCTCTCTGTCTCCCTGTGTTTGACCCTCGCTCTCTGTCTCCCTGTGTTTGACCCTCTCTTTCCATGTCTCCCTGTGTTTGACCCTCTCTGTCTCTCTGTGTTTGACCCTCTCTCTCTGTCTCCCTGTGTTTGACCCTCTCTCTCTCTGCATCCCAGTGTTTAACTCTCTCTCTCTGTCTCCCTTTGTTTGACCCTCTCTGTCCATGTCTCCCTGTGTTTGACCGTCTCTCTCTCTGTCTCCCTGTGTTTGACCCTCTCTCTCTGTCTCTGTCTCCCTGTGTTTGACCCTCTTGTCTCTGTCTCACTGTGTTTTGTTCTCTCTGTCTCTATCTCCCTGTGTTTGCCTCTCTCTCTCTCACGCTCTCCCTTTCTCCTTGTGTTTGACCCTCTATCTCTCTCTCTATCTCCCTGTGTTTGACCCTGTCTATCTCTTTCTCCCTGTTTTTGACCGTCTCTCTCTATCTCCCTGTGTTTGACCATCTCTGTCTCTGTCTCCCAGTGTTTGAACTCTCTCCCTGTCTCCTTGTGTTTGACCCTCTCTCTGTCTCCCTGTTTTTGACCTTCTCTCTCTCTCTCTCACTGTGTTTGACCTTCTCTCTCTCTCTGCGTCTCCCTGTGTTTGACCCTCTCTCTGTCTCCCTGTGTTTTGCTCTCTCTCTCTCTCTCTCTCTCTCTCTCTCTCACACACACACACACACTCTCCCTGTCCCCTTGTGTTTGACTCTTTATCTCTCTCTCTGTCTCCCAGTGTATGACACTCTCTCTCTCTCTCTCTCTACCTCCCTGTGTTTGACCCTGTCTATCTCTGTCTCCCTGTTTTTGACCTTCTCTCTCTCTCTATCTCCCTGTGTTTGTCCCTCTCTATCTCCCTCTGTTTGACCCTCTCTATCTCCCTGTGTTTGACCCTCTCTGTCTCTGTCTCCCAGTGTTTGACCCTCTCTCTCTGTCTCCCTCTGTCTGACTCTCTCTCTCTCTCTCTCTCTGTCTTCCTGTGTTTGACCCTCATTCTCTGTCTCCCTGCGTATAGCTATCTCTTTCGGTCTCCCTATGTTTGACCCTCTCTCTCTGTCTTCCTGTGATGGACCCTCTCTCTCTCTCCATCTCCCAGTGTTTGAACTCTCTCCATGTCTCCCTGTGTTTGACCCTCTCTGTCCATGTCTCTGTGTTTGACCGTCTCTCTCTCTGTCTCCTTGTGTTTGACCCTCACACTCTGTCTCCCTGTGTTTGACCCTCACTCTCTCTCTGTCTCCCTGTGTTTGACCTTCTCTCTCTGTCTGTCTCCCTGTCTCCCTGTGCTTGACCCTCTCTCTCTGTCTCTGTCTCCCTGTGTTTGACCTTCTCTCTCTGTCTCACTGTGTTTGACCCTCTCGTCTCTGTCTCCCTGTGTTTGACCCTCTCTCTCTCTCTCTCTCTGTCTACCTGTATTTGACCCTCTCTCTATCTCCCAGTGTTTGAACTCTCCCTGTCTCCCTGTGTTTGACCCTCTCTCTCTGTCTCCCTGCGTTTGACCCTCTCTCTCACTATCTCCCTGTGTTTGACCCTCTCTCTCTCTGTCTCCCTGTGTTTGACCCTCTCTCTCACTGTCTCCCTGTGTTTGACCCTCTCTCTCACTGTCTCCCTGTGTTTGACCCTCTCTCTATCTGTCTCCCTGTGTTTGACCCTCTCTCTCTGTCTCCCTGTGTTTGACCCTCTCTCTCTCTCTGTCTCTCTGTGTTTGACCCTCTCTCTCCCTGTCTCCCTGTGTTTGACCCTCTCTCTCTCTGTCTCTCTGTGTTTGACCCTCTCTCTCCCTGTCTCCCTGTGTTTGACCCTCTCTCTCCCTGTCTCCCTGTGTTTGACCCTCTCTCTCTCTGTCTCTCTGTGTTTGACCCTCTCTCTCCCTGTCTCCCTGTGTTTGACCCTCTCTCTCCCTGTCTCCCTGTACTTGACCCTCTCTCTCTATCTCCCAGTGTTTGAACTCTCCCTGTCTCCCTGTGTTTGACCCTCTCTCTCTGTCTCTGTCTCCCTGTGTTTGACCTTCTCTCTCTGTCTCACTGTGTTTGACCCTCTCGTCTCTGTCTCCCTGTGTTTGACCCTCTCTCTCTCTCTCTCTCTGTCTACCTGTATTTGACCCTCTCTCTATCTCCCAGTGTTTGAACTCTCCCTGTCTCCCTGTGTTTGACCCTCTCTCTCTGTCTCCCTGCGTTTGACCCTCTCTCTCACTATCTCCCTGTGTTTGACCCTCTCTCTCTCTGTCTCCCTGTGTTTGACCCTCTCTCTCACTGTCTCCCTGTGTTTGACCCTCTCTCTCACTGTCTCCCTGTGTTTGACCCTCTCTCTATCTGTCTCCCTGTGTTTGACCCTCTCTCTCTGTCTCCCTGTGTTTGACCCTCTCTCTCTCTCTGTCTCTCTGTGTTTGACCCTCTCTCTCCCTGTCTCCCTGTGTTTGACCCTCTCTCTCTCTGTCTCTCTGTGTTTGACCCTCTCTCTCCCTGTCTCCCTGTGTTTGACCCTCTCTCTCCCTGTCTCCCTGTGTTTGACCCTCTCTCTCTCTGTCTCTCTGTGTTTGACCCTCTCTCTCCCTGTCTCCCTGTGTTTGACCCTCTCTCTCCCTGTCTCCCTGTACTTGACCCTCTCTCTCTATCTCCCAGTGTTTGAACTCTCCCTGTCTCCCTGTGTTTGACCCTCTCTCTCTGTCTCTGTCTCCCTGTGTTTGACCCTCTCTCTCTCTCTCTGTCTCCCAGTGTTTGACCCTCTATCTCTCTCTGTCTCCCTGTGTTTGACCCTCTCGCTCTGTCTCTGTCTCCCTGTGTTTGACCCTCTCTCTCTCTCTGTCTCCGTGTGTTTGACCCTCTCTCTCTCTCTGTCTCCCTGTGTTTGACTCTCTCTCTCTCTCTGTCTCCTTGTGTTTGACCCTCTCTCTGTCTCTGTCTCCCTGTGTTTGACCCTCTCTCTCTCTCTGTCTCCCTGTGTTTGACCCTCTCTCTCTGTCTTTGTCTCCCAGTGTTTGACCCTCTATCTCTCTGTCTCCCTGTATTTGACCCTTTCTCTCTATCTCCCAGTGTTTGAACTCTCTCTGTCTCCTTGTGTTTGACCCTCTCGTCTCTGTCTCCCTGTGTTTGACCCTCTCTCTCTGTCTCTATCTCCCTGTGTTTGACTCGCTCTGTCTCTGTCTCCCTGTGTTTGTCTCTCTCTCTCTGTCTCCCTGTGTTTGATCTTCTCTCTCTCTCTGTCTCCCTGTGTTTGAACCTCTATCTCTCTCTCTCTGTCTCCCTATCTCCCTACGTTTGACTCTCTCTCTCTCTCTCTCTCTCTCTCCCTCTGTCTGACACTCTCTCTCTCTCTCTCTCCCTGTCTCCATGTGTTTGACCCTCACTCTCTGTCTCCCTGCGTATGAGCTATCTCTTTCGGTCTCCCTGTGTTTGACCCTCTCTCTCTCTCTCTCTCTTTCTCTCGGTCTCTGTGTGCTTGACCCTCTCTCTCTCTCTCTGTCTCCCTGTGTTTGACCCTCTCTTTCTGTCTCCCTCTGTCTGACACTCTCTCTCTCTCTGTCTCCCTGTGTTTGACCCTCTCTTTCTCTCTCTCTCCGTCTCCCAATGTTTGTACCTCTCTCTATCTCCCTGTGTTTGACCATGTCTGTCGGTTTCCCTGTGTTTGACCTTTTCTCTCTCTGTCTCCCTGTGTTTGACCTTTTCTCTCTCTGTCTCCCTGTGTTTGACCTTCTCTCTTTCTGTCCCCTGTGTTTGACCCTCACTCTCCCTGTCTCCCTGTGTTTGACCTCTCTGTTCTCTGTCTCCCTGTGTTTGACCCTCTCTCTCCCTGTCTCCCTGTGTTTGACCCTCTCTCTCCCTGTCTCCCTGTACTTGACCCTCTCTCTCTATCTCCCAGTGTTTGAACTCTCCCTGTCTCCCTGTGTTTGACCCTCTCTCTCTCTCTGTCTCTGTCTCCCTGTGTTTGACCCTCTCTCTCTGTCTTTGTCTCCCAGTGTTTGACCCTCTCTCTCTCTGTCTCCCTGTACTTGTCCCTCTCTCTCTATCTCCCAGTGTTTGAACTCTCCCTGTCTCCCTGTGTTTGATCCTCTCTCTCTGTCTCTGTCTCCCTGTGTTTGACCCTCTCTCTCTCTCTGTCTCCCTGTGTTTGACCCTCTCTCTCTCTCTCTGTCTCCCTGTGTTTGACTCTCTCTCTCTGTCTCTGTCTCCCTGTGTTTGACCCTCTCTCTGTCTCTGTCTCCCTGTGTTTGACCCTCTCTCTCTCTCTGTCTCCCTGTGTTTGTCCCTCTCTCTCTGTCTTTGTCTCCCAGTGTTTGACCCTCTCTCTCTCTGTCTCCCTGTATTTGACCCTCTCTCTCTATCTCCCAGTGTTTGAACTCTCTCTGTCTCCTTGTGTTTGACCCTCTCGTCTCTGTCTCCCTGTGTTTGACCCTCTCTCTCTGTCTCTGTCTCCCTGTGTTTGACCCTCTCTCTCTCTCTGTCTTCCTGTGTTTGACCCTCTCTCTCTCTGTCTCCCAGTGTTTGACCCTCTCTCTCTCTGTCTCCCTGTACTTGACCTTCTCTCTCTCACACAATATTTGACTTTTCTTTCTCCCCAGTGTTTGACCTTCTGTCTTTCCCTCTGAAGTTCCATGTTCAACACTCTCTCTCTATCCTGTGTTTGACTTTCTCTCTCTCTCCTGTGTTTAACCTTTTCCTTCTACCTCTCCTGCGTTTGAAGGTCTTTCCTGAGTGTTTCACGTTCTCTCTCTATTTCCCAGTGGTTGACCTTCTCTCTTTTACCTCTGCCCATTGTTAACGTTCTCTTTCTCTCCCCCTTTCCCGCTCCCTGCACACCCACAGGAGAAGCTGCCGTGGATGAGCTACATCAGCACAGTCGCCATCTTTGGTTTTGTGGCCTTCTTTGAAGTGGGCCCAGGCCCAATCCCATGGTTCATTGTGGCTGAACTCTTTAGCCAGGGGCCACGGCCAGCAGCGATGACCATTGCTGGATTCGCCAACTGGACCTCGAACTTCATCGTGGGGATGACCTTCCAATACATTGTGGTACGTCTGGGAGAGAGTGTGTGCGTGCATTTGCACCGGTGTGTGGTCTAGGCCCAGCCATCTTCCACTGCTTCATCAATCACCTCCTCTCCGTCACCAACTCAGAAGTGGGGATGCTCGCCAATGATTGCACAGTGTTCTGCAACTCCTCAGGTACTGTCCAGATGCAGCAAGATCTGTGCAATATCCAGGCTGAGCAAGAGGTAAGTAAACTTGGTGCCTGGCAATGGCCACCTCCAACAAGACAAAAGTGAGGACTGCAGAGGCTGGATATTAAAGTCAAGGTTAGAGTGGTGCTGGAAAAGCACAGCGGCATCCAAGGAGCAGGAAAGTTAACGTTTCAGACAGGACCTCTTCATCGGGTACCTGAATCGGCGACGTTCCTGCTCCTCGGCTGCTGCCTAACCTGCTGTGCTTCATCTCCAACAAGAGACAACCACTGCCCTTTGAAATTCAATAGCATTACCATCACTGAATCACTCCTATTGACACCCTGGGGGTTATTATTAACCAGAAACTCAACTGGACTTGCCATATAAATACAGTGACAACAAGAGCAGACCAGAGGCTAGAAATCCTGCAGCAAATAGTGTTGAGGGTTTAGATGGAGAGGAATTTGTTAAGTGTGTACAAGACAATTTTCGGATTCAGTATGTGGATGTACCGACTAGAGAAGGTGCAAAACTTGACCTACTCTTGGGAAATAAGGCAGGGCAGGTGACTGAGGTGTCAGTGGGGGAGCACTTTGGGGCCAGCGACCATAATTCTATTCGTTTTAAAATAGTGATGGAAAAGGATAGACCAGATCTAAAAGTTGAAGTTCTAAATTGGAGAAAGGCCAATTTTGATGGTATTAGGCAAGAACTTTCGAAAGCTGATTGGAGGCAGATTTTCGCAGGTAAAGGGACGGCTGGAAAATGGGAAGCCTTCAGAAATGAGATAACAAGAATCCAGAGAAAGTATTTTCCTGTCAGGGTGAAAGGGAAAGCTGGTAGGTATAGGGAATGCTGGATGACTAAAGAAATTGAGCGTTTGGTTAAGAAAAAGAAGGAAGCATGTGTCAGGTATAGACAGGATAGATCAAGTGAATCCTTAGAAGAGTATGAAGGAAGAAGGAGTATATATAAGAGGGAAATCAGGAGGGCAAAACAGGGACATGAGATAGCTTTGGCAAATAGAATTAAGGAGAATCCAAAGGGTTTTTACAAATTCAGAAAAGATTTACAAGGATGTTGCCAGGGTTGGAGGATCTGAGCTACAGGGAGAGGCTGAACAGGCTGGGGCTGTTTTCCCTGGAGCATTGGAGGCTGAGGGGTGACCTTATAGAGGTTTACAAAAATATGAGGGGCATGGATAGGATAAATAGATAAAGTCATTTCCCTGGGGTCAGGGAGTCCAGAACTAAAGGGCATAGGTTTGGGATGAGAGGGGAAAGATATAAGAGACCTAAGGGGCAACTTTTTCACACAGAGGGTGGTACGTGTATGGAATGAGCTGCCAGAGGAAGTGGTGGAGGCTGGTACAATTGCAACATTTATGAGGCATTTGGATGGGTATATGAATAGGAAGGGTTTGGAGGGATATGGACCGGGTGCTGGCAGGTGGGACTAGAT